>NC_090936.1:953305119-953930119 GCF_040938575.1 Ambystoma mexicanum
AGGGTATTGGGCCTTGGTCCTCTAGCCTGTTAAACTGTATTCGTATAATACCGCCTTGTTAAAAATATTGGCCTAAGCCTATTCGCGTTGCACAGAAAACTGCATCTGAATTGATCCGATTTCTGGTCAACTTCGCCACCATTTGAAGTATCATCGTCATTTTGATTTCAACTCTTGCTTGTGTCCTAAAATGGTGGACTGTATTTTCGACTGCAGCCGAGCTGAATGACTTTTGAGTTATGTCAACATTTAGGCTGACCGAGAGCAGACTGTTTGTTCTATACAAAGGAACCTTGTGACTTGTATGAACTGCAATCCAAGTGTTGTCTGTGCTCCCAAGCCTCATACTCATTTAAACAGCAAAACAATGTAGATCAAACTCAAATTGTGCTTTGGTTGTAATATATTGTGTTCTTTCTTGAAACTAGGCTTACTATGAGCCAGGAAGCCAATTCTACCATTTTAACTTCATAGACACGTAAACTTGTTAAATCCGGTGTACAATATTGCAATATTTGTTATGTGAACTGGGCACAAACCCTAGCATGTAAATTATTAGCTTGGCGTTGGGCTGACACTGTTTGGAAAATTGTATAAAAGCATCCGCATTAAGATGTCCAGCACTCTCACCCCTCACTGTGTTTGCTGGTACACACTGCGAGGTGTTGGGAGCCAGATAGCTATCTGTTTGCCTTGAATTCTGTGCAGAAAATAAAGATACTGGTATGTTTCGACCCGTGATTGGCGTATTTAATTTTGTGGTACAAAGCCTCGATATTTCTTTGGTCTTTCAAGCCAACTCATCCTTGAGGTCTTCGCTTAAACCCCTGCTATTCAGAACAGCTATAAAGATTCTTTAGCCAATTGTTTGAACCTGGTTGTGTAAGTCATTAGATCCTGCAAGCCGTGTTGACAATCCAAAAGGCTCTCCTGAGCTGAAAAAACCATATCAGGTCTGTCAAAAATGGCTTTGAAGGCAGTAAGAAATATTGCATAATTATCCAATGCTGGATCGTTCGAGGTAACCAGAGGTGTGGTCCAAGACAGTGCATTTCCGGTAAGGTGAGATATAACAAAACCCACCTTTGCCCTGTCAGATGTATATAACAAGGGCTTAAAGTTAAAATGAACCATACCCAAGTCCAGGAATTGATGACACATTTTAGGTTTCCCATCATATTTTATAACACCTTTCCAAAAGTAGGATTCTCCAGTGACAAGGCATCTCTGGCCAGTACAATCTGCCTGAGAGCAACATTCTCAGCCTTAAGGCTTTGTATTTCTGCTGATAATTCTTGCATTGCCCGGATTACATCCTATATTGGTTCCATTCCTTCAGGATATTCGTGGCATCTCAAACTGTGAGGTACTAAACTCACCTGAGTCAAGGCTTGAAGGGTAGATGAAGAAGCTTGTCTCTGTCAGTGCCGTTGACATAGACTTAAGTACTGAAGAAAAGGACACCTCCAGATGCCACACTCCCCATCTATAAATACATGGGGCGAGTGACACCTGCAGTTAGACTCTGTGCAAGTGTAGGGAAAACCCTCTGAAGTGGAAAACCCCTACTGCTAGGATCTCCAAGTGTTTAAACCTGTAGCCAGGATCTGAAAGAGATAGGCAGGAGTCAAAGGTACACAGAAGGGAGTCCAGGGTGAAATGGGAAAAGAAGGAGACTGGAAACAGAGAAAGTAGGTTCAAGGAAGGACCAATGAGGAAACAAGCAATGAAATGAAAAAAAGAGAAGAGCGCTGAGCTAAGGAAGAGAGATTAGCTTAGTGTTTAGACATGCAGTGGCTTTCTCTGCAGTGCATCAAGTAACTTCCGTGTTCTTTCATTACCATGGAGACGCAGAGCAACACGTGACCAGAAACAGTATTGCCATGTTGGAAAAAGCAACAGCCTCGATCCGCAACCCATAGAAGGTGTCATCTTGGAAAGGAGAACGCAAGCTTCTCTGTTTAGAGGGAATTTATAGCGGCTCCATAACAAACAAGAAGGGAAATCTGTGACAGGTGCTCTCTACCCCTGCAGCTGTTACCGTCCGGCCAGACACTGGGGTATATGGGAACTCTCCCATCCTCAATGTGCTGACGGTGGCTCCTGTGTCCATCAACATCTTGCTGTGCTTCTTATCTACCTGGGCTGTCATTGGGTCGCCTCCAGACCTTCTTAAACGTATGGGAAGGGGATGGTTAGGGTGAGGAGTTGGGGCGCCAGGGGTACCTCATCTGGGTCCAGTTCCTGTCAGGCTTGAGCAAACTGAAATGGACTCTTGCCTGGTTACCGGTGCCAAGGTTGAAATGTGGTGCCAGAGGAGGCACCCTGGCTCCTCTGACTGCTGACTGGGGGGTGAGAAGCATTGGTCTGGGGTAGTCCAGGCTGGGGTGCTGGGTCAGAACCAGCATTCTGATCCGCGGGTCTAGCCTGAGCAGGGAGCTGAAAGGGACCAGGCGGATATGGTGCAGATAGCTGTGCTTGGGCCTGACCAAACAGGGCTGCAGCCTGGTTCTGCTCATGGTGAATCTGCTGAGGACAGTTGTGCTTCCGATGGCCCCACTCCTTACAATAGGTACACTGGTCCTCATGCACAAGGGGGCCCAACTGGGATGGGTACTTGCCTGCATGTGGATACTGTCCTGGAACAAGCTGAGGCATGTAATGGTGGTCCTGATAACCCCAGCACTGGGAGTTCAGAGCGGGCATCTGGGAGAGGTAAATGATTCCTTCTCTTCCTCTTCCTCCCTGTCACGACCCGGCCAGGTTGGAAATTGCCATGGCGATTATCCGAGCGCTATTCGGCAAGTAAAAGTCCCTGAGACTACAACTCCCACAACGCCTGCTGTCATAGCCGCGTGAAGTACGCGTGACGTTGTGATGATTTCATTTGTTGGGAACGATATATAACTAAAACAAAAACAAAGAGGTGATGGCTGGAAGGTTTGGAATGAATCTTAACCACTGGCATTGCTCTGGGCAACCCTCCAGACCACCGTTCTTCGCCTGCCAAGCCATTACAGAAGGGGAAAGACCATATGCAAATCAGGCTTGGCCCCACCCCAAAAGGGGCAGTCCAGCCCGAACTGCTAGGTCACATCCCTTCTGTACGAGACCACAAGCATCCCCAAACATGTTTCACCCTTGTTGGGGCTCATCAGTGAGGAGCAGCTTGGGTCTCTAGGCCCAGCAGGCACGGGACCCACGTCTGGGCATACCCGTTCCACACGGGGTGACAAAGCAAAAACAAAGAGGTGATGGCTGGAAGGTTTGGAATGAATCTTAACCACTGGCATTGCTCTGGGCAACCCTCCAGACCACCGTTCTTCGCCTGCCAAGCCATTACAGAAGGGGAAAGACCATATGCAAATCAGGCTTGGCCCCACCCCAAAAGGGGCAGTCCAGCCCGAACTGCTAGGTCACATCCCTTCTGTACGAGACCACAAGCATCCCCAAACATGTTTCACCCTTGTTGGGGCTCATCAGTGAGGAGCAGCTTGGGTCTCTAGGCCCAGCAGGCACGGGACCCACGTCTGGGCATACCCGTCCCACTCGGGGTGACAAAGCAAAAACAAAGAGGTGATGGCTGGAAGGTTTGGAATGAATCTTAACCACTGGCATTGCTCTGGGCAACCCTCCAGACCACCGTTCTTCGCCTGCCAAGCCATTACAGAAGGGGAAAGACCATATGCAAATCAGGCTTGGCCCCACCCCAAAAGGGGCAGTCCAGCCCGAACTGCTAGGTCACATCCCTTCTGTACGAGACCACAAGCATCCCCAAACATGTTTCACCCTTGTTGGGGCTCATCAGTGAGGAGCAGCTTGGGTCTCTAGGCCCAGCAGGCACGGGACCCACGTCTGGGCATACCCGTCCCACTCGGGGTGACAAAGCAAAAACAAAGAGGTGATGGCTGGAAGGTTTGGAATGAATCTTAACCACTGGCATTGCTCTGGGCAACCCTCCAGACCACCGTTCTTCGCCTGCCAACCCATTACAGAAGGGGAAAGACCATATGCAAATCAGGCTTGGCCCCACCCCAAAAGGGGCAGTCCAGCCCGAACTGCTAGGTCACATCCCTTCTGTACGAGACCACAAGCATCCCCAAACATGTTTCACCCTTGTTGGGGCTCATCAGTGAGGAGCAGCTTGGGTCTCTAGGCCCAGCAGGCACGGGACCCACGTCTGGGCATACCCGTCCCACACGGGGTGACAAAGCAAAAACAAAGAGGTGATGGCTGGAAGGTTTGGAATGAATCTTAACCACTGGCATTGCTCTGGGCAACCCTCCAGACCACCGTTCTTCGCCTGCCAAGCCATTACAGAAGGGGAAAGACCATATGCAAATCAGGCTTGGCCCCACCCCAAAAGGGGCAGTCCAGCCCGAACTGCTAGGTCACATCCCTTCTGTACGAGACCACAAGCATCCCCAAACATGTTTCACCCTTGTTGGGGCTCATCAGTGAGGAGCAGCTTGGGTCTCTAGGCCCAGCAGGCACGGGACCCACGTCTGGGCATACCCGTCCCACTCGGGGTGACAAAGCAAAAACAAAGAGGTGATGGCTGGAAGGTTTGGAATGAATCTTAACCACTGGCATTGCTCTGGGCAACCCTCCAGACCACCGTTCTTCGCCTGCCAAGCCATTACAGAAGGGGAAAGACCATATGCAAATCAGGCTTGGCCCCACCCCAAAAGGGGCAGTCCAGCCCGAACTGCTAGGTCACATCCCTTCTGTACGAGACCACAAGCATCCCCAAACATGTTTCACCCTTGTTGGGGCTCATCAGTGAGGAGCAGCTTGGGTCTCTAGGCCCAGCAGGCACGGGACCCACGTCTGGGCATACCCGTCCCACTCGGGGTGACAAAGCAAAAACAAAGAGGTGATGGCTGGAAGGTTTGGAATTAATCTTAACCACTGGCATTGCTCTGGGCAACCCTCCAGACCACCGTTCTTCGCCTGCCAAGCCATTACAGAAGGGGAAAGACCATATGCAAATCAGGCTTGGCCCCACCCCAAAAGGGGCAGTCCAGCCCGAACTGCTAGGTCACATCCCTTCTGTACGAGACCACAAGCATCCCCAAACATGTTTCACCCTTGTTGGGGCTCATCAGTGAGGAGCAGCTTGGGTCTCTAGGCCCAGCAGGCACGGGACCCACGTCTGGGCATACCCGTCCCACTCGGGGTGACAAAGCAAAAACAAAGAGGTGATGGCTGGAAGGTTTGGAATGAATCTTAACCACTGGCATTGCTCTGGGCAACCCTCCAGACCACCGTTCTTCGCCTGCCAAGCCATTACAGAAGGGGAAAGACCATATGCAAATCAGGCTTGGCCCCACCCCAAAAGGGGCAGTCCAGCCCGAACTGCTAGGTCACATCCCTTCTGTACGAGACCACAAGCATCCCCAAACATGTTTCACCCTTGTTGGGGCTCATCAGTGAGGAGCAGCTTGGGTCTCTAGGCCCAGCAGGCACGGGACCCACGTCTGGGCATACCCGTCCCACTCGGGGTGACAAAGCAAAAACAAAGAGGTGATGGCTGGAAGGTTTGGAATGAATCTTAACCACTGGCATTGCTCTGGGCAACCCTCCAGACCACCGTTCTTCGCCTGCCAAGCCATTACAGAAGGGGAAAGACCATATGCAAATCAGGCTTGGCCCTACCCCTTCTGTAATGGCTTGGCAGGCGAAGAACGATGGTCTGGAGGGTTGCCCCGAGCAATGCCAGTGGTTAAGATTCAGTCTAAACCTTCCAGCCATCACCTCTTTGTTTTTGCTTTGTCACCCCGAGTGGGACGGGTATGCCCAGACGTGGGTCCCGTGCCTGCTGGGCCTAGAGACCCAAGCTACTCCTCACTGATGAGCCCCAACAAGGGTGAAACATGTTTGGGGATGCTTGTGGTCTCGTGCAGAAGGGATGTGACCTAGCAGCTCGGGCTGGACTTCCCCTTTTGGGGTGGGGCCAAGCCTGATTTGCATATGGTCTTACCCCTTCTGTAATGGCTTGGCAGGCGAAGAACGATGGTCTGGAGGGTTGCCCCGAGCAATGCCAGTGGTTAAGATTCAGTCTAAACCTTCCAGCCATCACCTCTTTGTTTTTGCTAACGATATATAAATCCCATCTACCCGGAGATCGAGTGCTCCTAAACTGTCGTTAGTTGCGAGCTCCCGGACCCGTTTCTTGAATCCTCGACTAAACCAGCGCCTGAATCAACTTATTGCCTTCGCCTTGTCCGTACCTGCTTCCTGACGCCAGCCTCCCTCGATTGTTCCCCTTGGATATTCTGAACCCGGCTTACTCATTCTCGACCCCCTAATTCTAAATCCTTAAACTTTGGTGACCCGATACCTCAAAAATCTCCGTAAGGAAATTAGCGTGAAGTGAACGCTCACTTCCCAATTCAATTTTCCTTTTTACTTCTGTTGCTTCGAACTATATTTTGGGACGCTTTGCTGTTTACCTTTTGGATTGCTTTGAACCTTTATTTGGGACGCTTTGCTGTTTACCTTTTGGATTGCTTTGAACCTTTATTTGGGACGCTTTGCTGTTTACCTTTTGGATTGCTTTGAACCTTTTATTTGGGACGCTCTGCTGTTTATACTTTGGATTGCCTTGAACCTACTTGGGACGCTCTGCGGTCTTCGCCCTGGTGATCCTAAGATACTGGCAAACTTCCACTCCTCCCTCCCTACAATTTGATACTAGTAGGTTACTGGTATATTATTTCTACGGTGCAGGTAAGAGTGGGGATTGGGGGTGGTGTTGGCTGTTTGTTATTCCAACACTACTTGGCTGCATTTTTCTGAACAACTGTTTTCTTTGTTTTGTTCTTTGTCCCTCTAGCTCTGACGATTCTGCTCCGGCCTTTTCGCTCAAGCCCCCAACCTGTCAGGTTTATTTATCCCTGAAGGCTGAGCTCTTGGGAGGGAAGTCTTGGGCGCATCTCCATAAAAGCCCAGGATTACTTGAGAAAAAGGAAATACTGCATACAACCAGAAAACAACCTCTGGGTTGTGACACTCCCCTGATAAATCCATGCAGTCTTCTAGAGGCCACATACTGGGCCCTATATGGTGCATGCACTGTAGAAATGTAAATGCAACTATGCCGTCTGATTATATATTGGCCTAACCGCACTCGTATCAGTTTTGCATCATGAAACAATGTCGCAACATGTGAACCTGAAACCATTGCTTGAGAAACCATTTTGTGTAAGGAGGCCATTTTGTGTTTTTGTTCTGCTCTCTGCTCAATGCATATATATATATTCTGGGTTTCAGCCTGAGCACAGTAACCGACCGCTGCTTGAACCTTTAGTTGCTTACATAGTTAGGAATGCTAGGCTGCCACATGATTTGTTTTGTCTTATAATGAGAACACCTTGAAGCTGAACATAAGCACGAGTAATCTGCAAACCCAGGTGCCATTCTGTCTAGTTAGGCCATTATAGCAGGAAGCTAGAAAGAATTATACACGGCTGTATGTGCTCCCCTGCGGGAGTTGTTATTCATTTCTGCTTCAGAACTGTCTGACCTTAGCACAGAGAGATAACATTGGCTGGTAAGACAAGGAATGCCACCTCATTATAGGGAACATGATGTGTTTTCCTCCATCCAGATGCACCCGGTTCTCAGATAGTAAATTGTCTTGGCACTGGCAGCAAGAGTGTAGAATGTTTTTGTATAATGAATTACGCACTAAACCCTTGAACCCTAGCCTGATGATGTCTGGACAAAGGGGACTGGACAATGCCTTCTAATGCTGTGAAGTTTGCTATATATGTGCCTGTTATACTTTTGTTCGCTCTCTCTCTCCTCACAGAGTCAGCCTTACACATTGTGGGGTGCTGAGATCCATTTGATCAAATGCTATTATTTAATAGATATATTTGACTTTGGATCCTCGTGACTGGCGTGTCATTAGTAGATGGTTGGATGCCTTAATTCTGTTCTTTGATCCGTGAAGATGGAGCCCGAATAGGGATCCTCCCACTGATGCCCCATTGCGGAGACGAGCGAGGACGAGGTGATCGGACCGAGATCGGCGTGTGCCTTAGGGGCGCCCCTATGCAAAGTGAGAAGTGATTCCTCCACAGATCTGCGTGCAGCCCTTCTCTGGCCGGCAGACCGCATCTTGCGAGCATGGCAGTGAGGGTCCCGGAATCGAGGCAGTTTGAGCCAGGACACGCCAGACACGATGACTGCGTCTTTCAGCATGATTGTTGAAATCAGGTGAGTTGTGCCTCGATACCCGATATCCCTGATATTTGTTGTTGAGAATTGCCTTGCAAGAAGCAAACGTCCAGGTAAAGAGAGTACAGGTTGTAACTATGCCTGGGAAATCGCCATCCTGCTTTGCTAGATATTTGCATTGTGGAAGTCAATCTTTGGAAAATGGCCAACCAGCACCACCCGAAGGGTCACTGGCATATGAAATGTATGTAAAATATGGATTAGGAGAAATAGTTTTTAATACGATTTGGCACAGACAAACTAGGCATGAACCTGAACTTCAATAGCCAAATTTCGGCAGTTTTGAGCTAGCCCGCATAGCACACTTAGAAACTGTATTGTTATTTAAAAAGGCTAGGCCCGCTGCATTTGACACTATCAGGGACTGGCGGAAGAAAGTGACGCAGCGCTTGCGAAGTAGAGAAAAGCATGCACGCAAACATAAGACTAATGCTGAGAAAGAATTACAGCATGACCAACAGAGACAAGAAGATAAAATCAGGGGTTTAGACAGGGCATTCCAGTAAGGGATACAGAAGATATTTCCCTTTCAGGATATGCAGGCATCAGACGAATTGACGGCTGCCCAATTAGGTCCCCCATCTATTAACCAATGTGCATACTGTAGACAAGAAGGTCATTGGCATACACAGTGCCCAATTCTCCAGCAGCGACTGAATAGTACCTTATCTAGGCGATCGAGGGGACGTCCAGGACTTTGGGGGCCCTGGAAGGAATAGTTACGCAAATCATCCACAATCACAGCCACAGACACAACCCCAAGACGGTCAAGGGAACCAACAACAGAATAATACAGGTGGCAGGAACATATTCAATAATCCCTCCAATGCATATTACACTGAAGACTTTACATCTGATGATGTACTTTTCCCATAGGACAGCCCAAAACAGGGTCTGGAACCGGTACCTATTCCCATTGACCAAAAAGGGCCCTAGGTAGAGATGAGAATTGGGAAATGGAAGCATGTATTCTTAGGAGACACCAGTGTGCAGACATCCTCAATCGAACATCAGCAGGTTCCAGATATACCACTGTCAGGGCAAAGCAATGTTTCCGTAGGGTTCTCAGGTACACCAGTAATCTGCCCGGTTTCAAAGCCAGTGCCCATAACATTGGGTCCTTTCACTGAACAGTGTCCATTCCTACTGACCAAGAATTGTGGCGAGAATTTGGTGGGATTAAATTTGTTGAAGAAATTGAATGCTGTGATTTACTGTTCTCCAGATGGAGTGTATTTGATGATCTCACGGCAACAAAATCCTGTTTCGCAGTTTGTATCCATGCCATTGCCAACTGAATTAAGTACTGTCCCAGCATGTCTATGGGCCGTGAATGATAATGATGTCGGTGACTTGCAAGTAGAGCCAGTCCACATGACCTTGAAACCAGGTGTTTCCTTGCCACATATCCCGCAGTATAGAATCTCGGTTGATGGTGAGCAGGCCTTGAAAAGCATTGAGCCTCATTCTGAGTAGGGCGGTAAGGGATACAGGGCACCGGTAAGGAGACCAGTGTCGGTAATCCCTTACCGTCCTACTACGAGGTCCCAGTAAGTCCCCATTGAACCATACCGGTGCCGGTACCGTTATTGGAGGCAGTCATGGCGCAAATAGCACCATAACTACCTCCAATCTCGGAATGAGGCACATTGTCTCTGATTTGGTGCATAGAGGTGTAATTGAAGAAATTTCAGGCAGTGTGTCTAATAGTCCAATTCTTCCTGTGTACAAGAAAGGGTATAATGCAATCCAGTTCCGTTTTATTATTGATTTGCGTGCGATTAACAAGATTGTTGCTCCACAGTTTCTGATTGTTCCATATGTTACTACAATTCTAACTATGATCCCGCCTACCGTCACTCATTTTAGCGTGTTTGATTTGAAGAATGCTTTCTTTAGCATTCCAGTGCATGCTGATATCAGATATTTGTTCGCTTTCACATTAGGTGGGCGCTCCTTCACCTTTACACGAGTACCACAAGGCTACACAGAAAGTCCGAGCATCTACAGCAGGGCCCTGAAAGAACAGTTGGATACATTAGAACTACCCTCCACATGCACATTATTACAGTATATTGATGACTTGCAGGTAGCCGCAAATTCAGAGGACGCTTGCAAGGAGGGCACTGGTTTGTTATTGACACACTTAGCAGAACACGGCCATAAAGCATCACTTAAGAAATTCCAATATTGTCGCAAGGAGGTGGCCTATTTGGGGTACCTCCTGTCGAAAGAGGACAGACGCCTGACACCATAATGAATTTGGAGCATATCTGATATGTCTGTCCCAAATACGCAGAAAGAGGTCAGAGCTTTAATTGGCATGGCCTCATATTGTAGACAGTGGATCTCAAACTTTTCTTTGATGATTAAGCCTATGTTGGCATTGATGAAGAAGGCTACCCCTTTGCCCTTGCCATGGAACATGGACTGTCAGACAGCATTCGATTCGCTCAAAGCTGCATTGTGTTCAGCTCCAGTTTTCGGCACACTGAATTATGAAAAATGTTTTGTCCTGTATGTGCATGAAAGCGATGGATGCGCTTTGACTGTATTGACACAGGACCATGGGGGGAACAATAGACCATGTGGTTATTTTTCCTCCACACTGGATCCTGTTGCATGTGCTTTGCCGCGTTGTCTGAGAGCTGCTGCTGCTGCCGCCGTTTCAGTAAAGCAAAGTGAGGGGATGGTTCTGGGTCACTCTTTAACCATCATGGTACCTAACTCAGTAGACATTCTGCTGAATAGAACGCAGACACAACATCTCACGTCGCCTCGGCTAACAAGGTACGAGCTGATTCTCTTTGCTCCGCATATCCAAATTAAGAGATGTTGTGCTTTGAATCCGGCTGAATAGCTATCTTCTCCACAGGAGACAGAAAACTGTGACATTGTATCACATGATTGCCTTTTTGTTACTGAACAAGATACCAAGGGAAGGGTTGACCTCACTGACACACCCTTGAGGGAACCAGATGGAGGGCTATTTTTTGATGGCTCATGTTTAAATTACCAGATGGCACATCCACTGCTGCCTATGCTATCACCACTTTGACTACTGTTGTAGAAAGTAAACGAATCCCACATAACTCGGCCCAAGCCGCAGAAATAATCGCCTTGACTAGAGCCTGTGAAATATCTGAAGGTCTTAGTGTAAACATATTTACAGATAGCCAATACGCATTTGGGGTAGTTCACAACTTTGGACGTCTGTGGGCTGAGAGAGGTTTCTAGACATTGCATGGTACAAAGGTCCAGCATGGCACTTTGATAGTACAGTTGTTGTCGACACTCGCACTCCCAACCAAACTAGCAATATTGAAATGTGCCGCACATCAAAAAGTGACGGACGATGTGGGAAAAAGAAATGCTTTTGCCGACAGAATTGCTAAGCAAACTGCAAATGACGTGCACTCCAAAATGTACGTTTTAGATTCAGCAAAATGGGTCACTGACACTTGCGTAATGGAGGAAAGGATTGGTAGCATAAAGGAAATTCAGACAAAGCTACTTACGAAGAAGTCAAACAATGGTTAGAGGGTCCCGCGGGACAAGACAATGAGGGTTGTTGGGTTGATCATGCCAACCAAAGATGGATGTTACCTAACGCATATGTTACTGCCATAGTCACCATGGCACATGGTCCGACACATATAGGTGCGAAAAAGATCTGTCAGCTTTTAGACCCTGTCTGGTATAATGAGAACATGCCAAAGGTTGCTGAATGACTTGTCCAAAACTGTATGGTCTGTTTGGAACATAACACTGGAAAGGGAACACCAACACCATAGGGTAGTTTTGGTCCTCCCTCCATGCCATTGAAGTGATACACTTTGACTTCATTGAGATGGAGCGTTGCCAGAACTACAAATATGTCCTGGTGGTAATCTGTGCTTTTAGAAAATAGGTTGAGGCATATCCACTGAAAGATTGTACAGCTATGTCTGCAGCCAAATCCATGTTGAAAGAGTACTTCCCCAAGTTTGGGTTGCCAATAGTAATTTGGTCCGACTATGGCCCACATTTTGTTGCAGCAGTAATACTGCAAATATGTGCAGGCCTGCAAATTGACAAATGTTTTCACTCAGCGAGGCACGCTCAAAGTGCCGGACTTGTGGAACGTCACAACAGTATTCTGAAAAATAAACTTGCAAAAATATGCACCCAAAGCAAATTGAAATGGCCAGATGGCTTGCCCTTAGCCTTACTCTCAATGTGGACAACTGCACAAACAAGAACAGGTCTCTCCCCGTATGAGATCATCATGGGAAGGCCAGCAAACATATGGAATGTACCCAGGCCCAAGAAGTTGAGTGACATAGAATACCCTCTGTTAGACGATTACTGTTATCAGTTGACTCAAAATTTGCATTTGATTCATCAGCAGGTACGAGAGGCTCTTCCTGCCAAATACGAAGGGCCGGGTCATTGCCTACGGCCATGGGACTGGGTCCTTATGAAAAACTTTGATCGAAGAAACTGCCTTGAACCACGGTGGAAGGGCCCCTTCCAGGTCCTCCTGGCCACACAGACTGCAGTATGTGTTGAAGGCCGAAAGCACTGGATCCATGCCACACATGTTACGCGGATCCCACTTCCTCTGCCCTACGACAAGTGGGATGACAAAGACGTTGATGACTCCCTCTCGAAGAATGCATCAGCACTGATCGACATGCAAAATGCCAAGACTGAGTTGAATCTACTTCCTAAGCCTGAAGGGCCCGGGGAGATTGCAGCGCCATCTTTGCTGCCTTCCTTATTGTCTGCATCATCCTCTACCAACGCAGTCTCTGCGCATGCACCTATTCCTGGAGACAACAGCATTTTGGTTTCTGATCACTCCCTGCAACCAGGTTCAATCTGCGACCACATGACAAGAAGAACGCTACAAATATGCAGTATTCTTTACCTTTGTCTCTGCCGCTTGAAGGGCCGGGGAGAGGGGCTAGGGAAAGGGACGTTTGAGCCACAAGGAGGCCCTGACACATGACACATGCTTTCTCTGTGGTTTTTGAAGGTGTACTGTCTTTAGTCCTTGTGGGGACAAGCAAGGTCATTGTTCCGACACCTCTGTGATCTACTTGCATTCTCTTTGAACCAAAGAATTGAAGGATACCTGAATCATGTCAGCCCCCTTATCGATCCTCTGCTGGAAGTTCAAAAGAGAGCAAGGTGCTGCTTATGAAGAAACTGTAAGAGCTCGACAGTGAAGCTCTAAAACGGACGCTGGGAAACTTTTAGAGAACTATGCCTCGTTTTGGGGCCGCCTGTACAGACAATGCTGATGATCAGTTTGATGAAGTTAGACATCTGCAAATGAAACGATGGTCCTTGAAGGCCAAATGTATATTGATCACAGTATTTGCATGTGTTGCAATAGCTCTGATAATCCTGTTATGGTATTTGGAGCACTTACATCTGCTTGATACTATGTTACCAACTATGAGCAGAACCACAATGGTTACCCCACACATCCTTTCTCATACTCTCCGTCCTCGGGCCGCTAAACGTAGAGGGAGTTATGATGACAACACCCTCTTGCTGATAATGAACGCCACACATGCCATCCTGAACAAAACAAACTGCTGGGTTTGCTCACATCTACCACAGCATGGGGAAAGAGGGCTGGGTTGGTACATACATCCTCTCCCTCTGACTACTGCCTCTTATGCCTCTCTTAGGGCGTTATTTTTTGGAAGATGGAACGATAGTGCTACAGGGAACTTTGATGGTACTAACATTAATGACTTTTAGAGACTTGTATTGACACCATTGGGTTGTTTGATATTTTCAGACAAAAGCAAACCAAACATTGCATCCACCAGACCTTATCAATCTATGATCACTTTCAAGATGGCTCCCATGGGCAACAGTGATGCCATACTACCCTCCTACACAATAAACTATAGCCCACAATCTGTTCCGTTTTGTATGCAAAAAAATGGCACTCGCCAAATGGGCAAATTTGATCGGTGCGCACATACTGCTGTCTTAGGGCATGAAGACAGACCATTGTACATAGGGCGTCCTGCTTATTTCGTATGCGGGGATGAGGCTTACCCATGGTTACCCAGGGATTGGAGAGGTGCCTGCTACTTGGGGATACTCTTGCCAGGAGTATATCTTGCAACAACTTCTGAAATTTACAAACCACGCCCCAGACTGCACACAGATGGTGATACAGCCTGGGACATTTTTGGGGATGTGGCAAAATCTTTTGTACCCTTCTGGGACAGGCAATCAACTCGTAAAACATTAGGAGATCGGCCAGAGTCCTGAAGAAGACAATCAATGAGACAACAGACATAATGTATAATATGACATTAGAGCAAAAGGCAATCAGGCTCTTGGCCCTTCAAAATAGGATGGTGCTTGACATCATCCTGGCGGTGCGTGGTGGTGTATCTAAATTAGTAGGGTCTGCGTGCTGTGTTTTCATACCTGACTCCTCCCCCACAATATTTAAAGCGATAAAATGGTTGCATCTACTAAGTACAGCGATTCATGTCCCCAAAGGTGATTGGAACATTGGTGGCTGGTTCTGGGACATGCAAAGATCCTGGGGTTGGAAGATATTCTCATTCTTGGTCATAATACTCAGTATCATACTATTCTGTTGTTGCTGCGTGCAGTGTCTACCTGCCATTTGCACCATGATAGGGGGTAGCTGTGCGCAGGCTGTCGCAAAGATCAAGCTGAAACCCAAACTGTCCCAAATCACCAACAATGTAATGGTAGTACAAGATACCCCACGATTAAAGAATTCATGTCCAATGACATTTTCGATGAGAATGATTCAGGTTGTTCCGATGACAACAGCTCAGACACTTGGGGGGTCATTCCGACCCTGGCGTTAGGGGGTTAACAGCACCGGTAAGGATGCCGGTGCCGTTAACCCCCTACTGCCACATTCCGAGGTCCCTTAGCGGGTCCCACCAGGAACGGCTGGTCTGACCAGCCGTTCTTAGCGGGACCCATTAAGGGACTATGGAGCTAATAACGGGCCCGCAATTTGCGGGCCTGTTATTAGCTCTAGAAGGCATTGCCCGGCCCCCTTTGTCCAAACATCCAGATGCACCCGGTTCTCAGATAGTAAATTGTCTTGGCACTGGCAGCAAGAGTGTAGAATGTTTTAGTATAATGAATTATGCAGTAACCCCTTGAACCATAGCCTGATGATGTCTGGACAAAGGGGGCCGGGCAATGCCATCTAATGCTGTGAAGTTTGCTATATATGTGCCTGTTATACTTGTGCTCGCTCTCTCTCCCCTCACGGTGTCCGCCTTACACATTGTGGAGCGCTGAGATCCATTTGATCAAATGCTATTATTGAATAAATATATTTGACTTTGGATCCTCGTGACTGGCGTATCATTAGTATATGGTTGGATGCCTTAATTCCAGTCTTTGATCTGTCAGCATCATCTGGAAGGCACCCTCATCCTGGTCTGGAGATGCAGGTGTAGCATCAGCAGTTGCTGCATTAGCATGCAACTGCAGAGTAGCACACTTCAGCTGCATTATATCCTCTTTAGTGTCCTCCTGCTCCTTCCTATGCTGGCTGCAGTAGTGCCTGGCTTGTGCAAAGATGCTGGAATAGGACATGCAGACCCACCCACACACATCTGCTTGATGTCTGCTTTGGACTTGGCAGCAAACCCTCTACAAACTGGGTGACAATCAGGGTATTGCTGGAAGACCTGTTTTACCCTCTCAAGATACTCAGCCACATCCTCATTTTTATGCTGCTTACATGATTTTTGTCCCTGGAGGATAACTCAGCAGCAACGTTCTCGCCTTGGAAGCAAGACGACACGAAGCAACACAGGTTCGATCCCGGGTCCGCGCTTAGAAACCTCTGGGAATTTATGCGCGTTATAAATACGCAACTAAGGAAAAAAAAATGTCACAACGAAAACAAAAACAATTCCTGTAACAGCGCCTCGATGCCCGCGGGCTGTGTGAGCGCTTTAAAAAATGCAAAATAAAAATAAATAAATAAATGATTTGATCCTTTCAAAATCACTGACTGCAGGGTAGAGTTCTGCTATGGCGTTTGTAATTTCTTCTAACTTCCGGGACAGGGCAGGATTAGTGGGAGTCACTCTGTCACCTTCTATCTTCTCAGGCAGATTGTAAAGGTCAATTTCTCTGATCCAGTTAGCCTTGTTCATAATGGTAGCCAACTAGTCAGAGGACAGGAGTGTCCTCAGTAATTGGCAAATTTTAGCCAGAGAAGGGGCATAGGTGGCTTTCACATCCCTCAGGAACACTACAAATTCCTGAGGGCTCTTTCTAACATTGGGGAACTGGCCCTATCTGATGAGTATCTCTGCTGGGGACCAGTGCTGGTGGTGCTGGTGGACCGTGGCTAATGTGAACATGTGAATGCCTGAGGGGCAGCCACAGCCTTCATGGGTGCTACCACCCCATCCTCTTCCTCTTCTGAGTAGGAGAAAGAGTCAGTGTCAGAAATCCCGGCCTTGTCAAACAGGTAATTAATGACATTGGCCTCCCTTACATTGAGGCTAGACAGGGCTTGGGCCAGGAAATCCTTAGCTAACCCTAGATTCCCCTGCCCTCTTGTGGTACTGCTCAATGGCAGGGTGTTCCACTCCATGCATTTTGATGGTTGCTCTAGCCCTCCTAATCCCTACGCATGGGGAGAATGGATATCACATATGCACTTCTAACCACTGAAGGGCTCGTACCTGTTTAGAGGTTGGCACTAGTGGAAATACAGGCACCGGGAAAGCAGGTACCTGGTCAGTAGACCTGGTAGCCACAACCTGGCTGGCCAGTGCAGCATCCTCAGGGGTGGTTGATACTACAACGGGTGCAAGTGCAGTGGGATCAGACAGTACAGTGGCTGAGGCAGCAAGGGCATACACACAGAGGTCAGGGGCGGGCAAGGGAGCAGAATAGCTGGGTGTGGGAGCAAACACAGAAAAATCTAGAACATCCAATAGGGTAAAAGGGCTTATTGGGAGTAACACTGTGAACAGGCGGCGGTCACATCTATAACTGGGGTCATTTTTTATCTTCTTCTCTAGATTATGCTATTTTAGCTTTTTCTCTGGTTGAATTTGTTGTTTCAGCCACTTCTTGGCCACAGGCACACTTTGCTGGGACAACAATGTGCAGGCCTCCTACTTCCTAACTGCTGAGTTTCCTTTCTCCGTTTTAAGAACCTCATACTCCCCAGCTAGATTAGTCTCATCAACTGGACCTTCTAGGGGCCAGACAAGTATGTTCTTATGCTTTGTCTGTTATTGCCATACTGGCATCCATCTGACAATGTCTGGCCATGCAGGGAAAGGCTCACTCCCTGACAGGAAAAAAGATGTTGTACACAAACTGAGATTTCTTGACAAAAACTAAAGCACTACAGGGTGTAGGTCAGCAACACTGGGTCCCTACTACCCACGCCTGTCAACCAGGGTTACTCTAGCACACTCACAATTACTCACAGGCACTGAACTAGTTAAGGGGTTGGATGATAAACTGTTACAGGACGGTAATGCCAAGCTACTGGTCCACTTCCAAAAAGAGTGTCAAGTACAATGCCCAAGCGTCCCTGGAAAACTACTCTGATTCATGCAGATCAGGCAGGCACTCCAAACAAAAGGGTTCCAAGCAAATATGATCTCGAGAGGCCCACTCCTGTGCTCCTAAAGTAATAAACCGCTCTCACGACCAGGATATGGACACAATACAAATGGGTAAGTGAGTGAGTTTGGGCCCTCTACTAGCCTTGTTCACTCATAGTGAGTGTCTAGGAGATGAGTTTGGTACAGACTAGATGATACTAGTGAAGTGTATTAGGCGCTTTGGTAGGGCGAGTGCTCTAGTCGCCCATACAAGCAAAATTAAGGGTTTCAAGTGTATAGCCCAGAGAGGTATCTACAGATGGACTTACCATTAAGATGCCAACTCACCCGTGGGTGAGGGCTCCAGTCAACTAGATAAGCAAACTGAAGGTTATCAGTGCACACTCCGCAAAGGTATCCACAGAAGGACTTAGTATTAAGATGCCACCTCACCACTCTTGGCACCCAGATTCAGACAGACTAGTCAAATGAATTACGTTCCCGTTACTGCTCTCTAAAACAATGCTCTCGGCAGGCCGTTCCCAAAGGTGAGCAATGAGCCATAGCTATCCTTGTTGCCACTCCAGTATGGGAATAAAATGTGAGTTTGTTACGGGATAGGTGACCACCCTCTTCTGAGTAACTCTGAGTGTTAAAATCAAACACAGAATAAAATTAGGGGTTGAGATCTGAATGCTATAACTAGTTCGGTAGATTATCCGGAAAGGTACACCCTACAATTTGCCAGTACAATTGTGTGATGTTGTGTGGGTGTGTAGGTCCTCCTCTGACAGTGTGCCAGTGCCTTGCCAGTGTGGGAGTGGGACCTGGGTTGACTGGATGGGTACACTGACCTACTGTCAGTGTTACCACCCCCTCAGAGACTAGGTGCCCTCCTCTCAAGCTATTATCTGGTAATGTCAGTGCATGTGACTGATGTGGCAGTTTGTACCTTACTACTTGATCCGGCAGACAGTAAACTAGACATTGGTACAGCAGGCACCATGGATGGAAGGTTCACCTTTTCTCTGGAACTCTTAGGCCTTGGTCCATAGATTGCTGGAAAAGGGTAAAGTTAGAATCCACGTGGCTAGGAGGGCTGTTGCTAAAGGCAGGAAATGGACAGAGGAGAGGAGTGGAGGCCGCAGAACAGGGACGAGTTTAGTCAGAAAAGGTACAGACATTCCGGTGCTCTTCAGGTGATCATGGACCTGGACCCGGTTCTGGATCCGAGGCACAGGCACCAGAAAATTGTGGAAGTGAGAGGTAGGCCAGAATGGGGGAGGCCACATGGGAGACCCCCCGTCAGGGCCACAGTTTTGGATCAGGGTGTCAATAGACCCAGTGGGGTGCGTTTTGTATGCAGACAGACTGGGTATCCCCTCTGGCAATAACATTCAGGCTACACTGAAAAGTGGAAACACAATGAAGGCACCAAAGTCATTGTAGAAACCAGGAACATATTTATTACAGGAAGAGGAGTAAACTTATTGCCAGTAGGATAACATAGACACACTGGACACGGGCTCAAGGCAGAGCATTGCTGGCAGGCATACTAGCTAAGCACACCCACTGGCATGGAACCTGTGGGCCTGTGGAGTACTCTTGGATGTAAGGGGGAGCAGGGACCCAAAGGGATTGGTTGGAGAGCAAGTGGGAGTAGGAAGTTGGTAGAGACAAAGAGGGCTCACCGAGGGGGGAGCAGAAACAGAAAGGAAGCAAGAGAGATTGAGGGAATCCAAGTTAGAGGGGTAGCATCCGGTGAGAGAGCATGCACAGTGGCACACAAGCGAGAAAGAGAGAAAGAGAGAGTCTGGGGAAGCAGGGGAGAGAGGAGAAATAGAACAGTTTAGGAAAGAGGGAGAAAAGTAAGGGTAGACTGAGAACAAGGGCCTCTCTGCCCTCAACCGCCACGGTCAGCACACAGCACCACCACAGCCAAAAAGGAACAAACCAGTCCTCTCGCCGCAGGCTTGTATAAGGTTGTCACGCCCACCCTTTCCAGGGCCAGCCCCCCAACCAGAAACATGTGCAACGGTGTTGTTTGGCTGTTGCCAGGGAGTAGTTTTTGTGTGGTTTCCAGGGGAGGAGAGATGGGATGCAGGGCGGGGCACACGTTTTCAGGTAATTACAAGGTGGTGGACAAGTGTACTTCTAGTTCCCATTGCCACTTATTCTCAAGCTAGGGGAAACTATATTCTGTATGATTTCCAGGTCAGGGGAGATACAAATTATAGAGTGCAGGGCAGTTGGGGCCCCAATCAGAGATCAATTGCAGGAATGGGGAATGGAGTAGGTTCCCAGAAAGGGTACAAGAGGTCAGGAGCTAGCTTGGTGACTTTTCAAAGGGTAGGATAGTTACAGGTTATGGAAAAAGTGCCTTTCTAGAGCACACCCCCACCTATTATGGACACAACATGTGGAGCTTGTTTTGCAGGGCTCAGGGAGGACAGGACAAAGTGGGGTTGGATATTAAATGGTACGATAAGTGGGTTACAATGTCTGGCCAGATTGTTAGCTCTGGAATTCTGGTAGCTGGGCTGGGAACAGGATTAGCGAAAGGGGATTTTGAGTCCTTTCCGAGAGCTGGAGGAATTGCACAAACCCCCACGCATACCACAGGCACAGGGAACAGAGTGGACTAAACCCAATTGCAGGACCTCAACACAGGTCCACAAAGTAAGGCAGGGTCACACACACTAACTAAAGACACAATGTCAATGATGGACATTGTTCAATCTGACAGAAAACAAGCAACTATAGTGGTTATAAGTAAAAGTACAAAACACAGTGATTAAAAAATGTTTCAATCAAGTATGGTGATGCATTAAATGTAATAGTTAACTGCAGGACAAAATACACACACAGGGGATCATGCAAGCACTTGGCAGATTTAAACAATGAGCATAAACAGCACAGAAACTGTAGTCACTGTAGTATACTGTCATATGCAGTGCAAGATGGAAAATACATTTGGGAAACATTAAAGTCACACACAGCCTTTTCTCCAAATGGACTGAATTGATTCTCAGTGAGGGAAGGCACCTTTCCCCCTGCAACAGAATGAGCAGAATACATTAAATATCCTATTTGATTGTTTAGAGAAGAAATTATGTACAATGTGTCTATCTCCATCTATCACATCTCGACTTATATATGTATTGCTTGAACGGGAGAATAATCTGTTTTTTTTAGCTCCATAGATACATTTGGGTGGGCAGATCATGGTCACCCGATTAATTGGCTTTGGGGAATTATTTCATATGGAGAAACTTTGGAAGTGCAATGATTAGCTTTTTCAGAATGCTCTGTTCAGGGATTGCTGTGAGGAGGAAACAAAAAACATCTTTGTGATAAACAATGAGTACAAAATGTCCAGTAGTACGATAAGGGAAGTAGCAAAGACCACATTTTGTGGTTTATTGATAAGAGGGCTCCAGTTGAAAGAGGGAAAAAGGCTTATTAGAAGTTAGATTTCAAAGAGTGATCCATATTTTGGAGAATGAGTTGCTGAGGGAAAAGGGACATCCAGGAGAGGGGCTTCTGGAAATATACTCCAAAAGGCAGGAACTAAGCTCTATTTTGAAGGGGAAGGTAGAAAACTATACTTCCTAAAACAAATATTTCATGAAAATGGTGATAACACAGATCCCTTGCTATCAAAAAAGTTAACGATCTCAGACATTAGAGAGGGGAGTAAGGAGTGTTAGAGACTCCCCAGGTTAAGAAATTACACCTTAGGGAGATTCCCAGTTGTTTTTGCCAGATTATAGGAAGCCTTATACGCTAGGGATGTCATGATTACAGGGGATCAAATGAGGGAAAATCTGTCAAACTGAACCTTCCAAGGTTCTCCGAAGAAGAGGCAATGTGTCTAGATGCCCCCATAACGATCGAAGAAGTTTTCACAGCTATAGGGAGAATGGGCTCTGGGAAGAGCCCGGGATGTGATGGCTTCACTATGTCATTTTTATAAGCACTTCAGTCTTTAACTGCATTATTGAGGGTCTGGAAATGTGGTCATAATTTCTGTCCGAATTCTGTCCGATCGATCAGCTGACTTAGGTTTGTTGTACTTGGATGCACAGAAAGTATTTGACCAGGTCAGTTGAAGACTAATGGGAGAGGTTCTTGTTGAAGTAGGTTTCGTAAGAGTCTGAATGCGTAGGATATAGATGTAGGTCTTGTATTGAAGCCCATCTACTGGGCTGTTGGTTTATGGGATGAGGTCAGCCATACTTATACCATACCTATGCTGGGAAGGGGGATGAGACAGGGGTGTCCACCGCCTCCCCTATTATTCACCCTTCCAATGCAGCCTCTAGTAATTGATTTTAGTAATGGTACTTCCATCAACGATTTCTCAGTAGGTGAAATGAATACAAACTGAACCTCTTTTTTTGATGATGTATTTCTACACCTCTAAGACCCAATGGGCCTCATTACGAGTATGGAGGTAGCCATGCCACTTTTAGCATCATGGCTACCCCCATTCCGGGTACCGGGTTCCTGGATTGGGGAATTACCGGGCCATTCCGACCTTGGAGGGCCTGATAATTCCCTTTCCTGGGACCCGGACCGGGTACATCCCCATTCCCATTTCAGCCCTAATAGGGCTCAATCGGAATGAGGAGGATGCTCAGAATGGGCCTGTTAATGACGGGCCTGTTAGCATCCTGGTCTGCTAGCGGGTCCCTCTAAGGATGCCTGGTTTTACCAGATTCCTTAACGGGACCCGCAAGCAGGCCTCGTAATGCGGAGGTAGAGGGTTAACAGCTCCGGCAGCTCTACCGGTGCCATTAACCCTCCACCGCCTGGGTCGTAATTAGGCCCAATGACTTCCATTCAGAATCTATTAAACGAAATAGAGATTTAAGTCAGTCGTTTGGGTTTTAAAGTGAATTTTCAGAAGTCTGCTGATGTCCCGGATATGTGCTAAGGAGGACAGCTTGTGTGATCTAGGCTCCTTCCCATTTGAGATTCAGATGGAGTCAGTAAAATACTCTGGAACCCTGCTGGCATAATCCCTAATGGATCTATACAATACAAATGTCCACCCAATGTGGGTGAAGCTTATCAGTGATCTAGCAAAGTAGTCAAGGATGGAAAGGCCATCCACCAGTAAAAAGAACATACTCCCCAGGATATTATTTATTTTCAAAATCCATCATGCTCAAGACCCCTAAACTGCCTATTCAAATTTGACTATATCTGGGTTGTATTTTCTTTGGGATGAGAAGGAAGCTAGAACTGCTTGTGGAACTATGGTTCTCTCTAAGGAGGAAGGAAATGGGGCCCCCCACATTTTGAGCAATACTATAAAGCAGACCAATTCAGGGTCATGGATCACTTAAGAAATGCAGGGGACAAATAGTGTTTTTATTTTGGAGAATAAAACTGAGTGACAGTGGAGTGGTGGCTATAAGACCCAAGAGATAAACTCCCTCATAGAGTCAAACTTTCCCCAACTGTTATCGCCTCTTTCGGATCTTTGGAGAAAACGGGAAAACACTAGAACTATTTCTACATGGTTATCACCACTTAGGTTTTTATGAGCTCCTCAAATTAGGGAATATATTATTGATCCTCAAGGATTCCAAAAATGGTACGAAGCAGATCTTGAGACAAAGGAACTTCTTTCACAATTAAAAGCAGGGTTTAGTATACAACAGTTGTCAGCCTTTCTTACCTTCCACTAAATGAGGTGTTATCTTCTCCAAAATGGATAGAAGATATTTATAGGTACCTCACCCCTTTTGAGAACTTGCTTAAGAAGCTCAAAGGATGAAAGGGCTTGATATCTATTCTTTGTAAGGCTTTAATGCTTGCTGATCAAAATGGACTTGACAGGGCTCATTCCCAATGTGAGAAGGATTTCAGAAAGCCCCTCTCAGATTAGTTGTGATTTTTGCTATGTTGTAGGGCTTTTATAATATCCAAAACAAAATATGGCATTAAGGTACTCCATATCTAAGATGTTTCCTAATGTCAGAACTTTATGTTGGAAGGATTTCAGGGAGTTGAGTTCATGCTTTCATATTTGGTGGGAATGTGATAAATTTAAGAAATACTGGAGGGTGGTCCTGGGATGATTAGGAGCAGGGAAGGGATTGGAAGAGCACTTGATCTAATGCTAGTTTTGATTGTGAGTGGAGGGTCCCAGGAATGCCCCTTCTCACCCCCATGAGAATGAAAGCATGAAGAGTCAAGAACACACAAAGCCATTCCTTTTTTCAGACAACCCCAGGAGCACCAGTGACTGATACGTATTCCTTCAAACCACCATTCCAACCCTATCCAGTGAATGTCGTAATAAATACAGGTGTTTCAACAGTGGTCATGGACCCAAATGCCATGATGAATGGCGTTAAGTAAATGCTGAGAAACTACTGTGCTGATTCCATTAATGACACCACGACATAGCCACGTTAGTCATGAAGTACACTTGCAACTATGCACAGTTTTACACAAACACAAACTTGTATACATGAAGAACATGCTTACACAGTTCTGTAGATAAAGGACAGATACATATACATACTGTCAAAGCTTTTATTATTTTTCTCATTAGCTAAGTGCAGAAACGCTGAATGCAAGACAACAAAGAGATGCAGAGCAAGCTTGCAGATGCTTATGGCAACTAACCATATGGAACTACAGGATCATATAAGGAGACTGGCAGGACAAAATAGGACTAACCTATAGGCAATATAGCACTATATAAGTGTGCAGAAAGCATAGTATTAGAGTAATGGAAAATACATAAGGCTTGAACCGCAGGATGGGAAACGAGAAGAAAAGCAGTAACAGCCTGCACAAAGAGGGAAGGCCAGGGCTCGCAGCCAAGGTCAGAGACAAGCAGCACATTCCAAACTTAAGGCAACAAGGAGCTACCTGCAGAAAAACGGAATAAATCCTCATAATTGCAGACCAAAAGAGCTTGGGTTTGTGGTCCTCAACCACGTGATGTGGTCGAGCTAGACAATGGGTATTCACTCACGGTGGGAAGACGAATAGTCCTCAGCAACCCAGATGAGAAGTGAAACATGAACAAGTTAACAATGTTGCGACATGGAGAGCACTCCCATAGGCCAAAGTGGTGTTGCTACCAGATACATTGGGAACACATAGTCATTTCACATCAACTTGAAGAGGTGCATAGAGGGCTGAGAACTGAACTGTGTCCCAGGCCTGAGGAGACCAATTCCAGCCAACCAGGGGACAGAAATACAGGGGTGGATGGCAAGGGGCAAAGGCCAATGGCAATCCTGCTACTATGTAATATAAAGTTTCATGGGGAAGGGGCAGGCCAGCCACCTGACATGGAAGGACCAATAAAGTAAGATCTATATGGGCAATCCATAGTGTCTACTTCTCCGAGCACCCAATGAATACAGCCGATAGGTTTTTGGGGGAGGGCCCAGGTGCTTACGTCATTCTGCATCAAAAGGTGTGACATGTTTGTTGGAATTGTACCTCTGGAGATTTGCGAATGTCCTGTATGATCCCTGTCGTTTTTTGTAATAAACAACAGTTCTAACTTGCCCTTGGCTGAGTCCTCTGTTTATTCTGGGGGGCAGGTTTGTTGGGCCCTTGGGAGCTGAACGGGTGAGCTCGTAATAATCCCCTAGAAACCTGACATACTGTGTCCTCTCCAACCAATTGGTAGCAGAGGACGGTTCACTACACCTATTTGGCATAGAGCCGCCTCTCCCGCCGTAGCACCTGAATGGCTGTGGGCACCTCGCGGGACCCAAGATGATGGGGAAGTGCACCACGGTACAAAGGCTGTCAGGTGCCAGCTTGGAAATATCTTGCCCATGATCCGTGAGGAGTCCAGCAGACCAGAAGGGTGGCGTAGCAGCTTTGGGAGACCCGGTAGCCAAACAGCATCAGTGGGTCACAGAGTGTAAGTATTGACTTAGCCACACGCCAACTAAGGGAAGTGGGAAAGTAAAGGGTGGTATTGAGCATTGATAAGTATCTCTGAAGTATTGTTCAGTATTGTCTAGTAGGGTCGAGTACTGAGAAGCATAGTAGGTGAAGGAACAGAGGTGGATGTCATTTTTGGGGTTAGGGCCCATTCAGTCTTAAGGGAAAAGGTTCTGGTGAATAACCTCGACTTTTGACTTGAGGACATGGATGTCAGAAGTTGTGTGAATATTGGATTTCCTGTGGATTGGGTGCTTTAGCTCGGTTCATAGATGATAGTATCCCTGTGTAATGTTTAGCAAAGTGAGCTGGCCTAGATTGCAGAAGGTGTTTGTCTGGTTAAGTCTCTCAGAGACGTTTTCTCTACAAGGCGACAATGCAGGTACAGATTGAACACGAGAAATATTGGTATCTCCTGTTAGGAGGCATGAAGACAGCTGTGGGTTCATGAGGAGGTTTTGTACATTTTTGTGTAACGGGACATTAGCATTGTGTGTGTTGCAAGGGATCTTTAGCACTACCTTGTTCAGTGAGTTGGTAACGTCACCCATTAGGTCTGTGCATAGGACTCAGAGAGCATGAGGTGTTGTGGAAGCGGTGTTGAGAAACTTAAGGTTGACAGAGGAGGTTGTTCAGTGGTGGTGCACAGAAGGCGCAGGCGCGAGATTGGTGGGCGTGCCTGAGGAGGAAGAGAATTGCAGAAGGGTGGTGCACGGATTCACAAAAAAACGTTATTTTAACAAATATTAGTATAGGTTCCAAAAACCCTTAACAAATATTAGTAAAGGTTCCAAAAACCAACATTAACTCATTAGCAAGCACGTGCTAAAGTTATGCCAATTAGGCTTCATCCAGGTGATATTAATTAATCATAATTCATTGACACTCTCCAATGAAATTCTTAATAGTGTAACTTTTGAAGATATACAGTCACATTAATACCCATTTACTGTTATGTGTCCTATAAATCCACATTTTTTTTGTATCAGTGTATTCTAGAAAAAAGAGAGAGAGAAATAGTAAAACAGTGATCCAGAGAGACACTGTCCATAGTAAAAATTAACTAATACATGATAACAATTCATTCAAAATTTCTCTGCGCCAGTGTATCAGATAACACTGGCCATGTCCAATTCCATTCATTAGCAAATAATATCCATTCCTGAGCAAACATTACTTAAATCTTTAACCCATGCTTTCTTCCTGGGATCCCATGTCCTGCACATCTGGTCAACACCCCTACTGGACAGTCTAGATAGTCAATCCTTCTTAACACTTATTCCTGTGGCTATGGTTAAAAAACAAATGCTAGGCATTATATAACCTTCTTACCTAACTTCCTGTTTTTCCAATTACCTATATTTGAATGATTTCTCTGAGTTCTCGACAAACAATTGTAGTCCTGTGTCCTGCAATATAACAGAGAATTGTATCTTGGTGTTATTCCTATTGTACTATAATGACATTAGATCTAACTGATTTAACCAAAATGTTCATACCTGTGATTTAACTATATATATGTATGCGCAGTATCTAATTCTTCCACTAATTTTCTGTGTTGACGTTTTCAAGACAATCTGCAAGAAAGACAGTGTATGTCCAATTGGTTAGAGTGCTTCTTATCTGGCACCTCACGAAGCCATCTATTGCCATGGTGTACCTTACATATGCATTTCCCATAGCCAGTTCTTCATCTATATTGGGCGGTAGTGATCCTCTTTCGTGTCACATCCAATATCGAAATCTAGATCAAAAGAAAGTCCAACTATCATAAGTGGTGAGGTCGACCATGTCTATTTAACCCAAATACATAGATTGAGTCATAGATTGAGTCATCTTTGCTTACCCGTCCTGTAGGTTTGTTTCAACCATCGGCCGCATTCCGTATTCTAGAACGCCGCTGCAATCTTGTTCAGCATAAGTACTATCATCATACTATGAACGCAATGACATCACACGTATCGTAACATTATCGCGTTGACATGTTCATCGGCTAATTGTTGTCCTTATTGTTTCAAACACGGATCACCTCCCGGTGAATAATTGCATTCCTTTTTACAAATAGTTGCTCCATTATGGTATTAACTAATCCTAATCCTTAGACATATCTTTAGTCAGAGAATAGTGTACACCTTAGGGACTATGATGCAAATAATGAGTGCAAAGAAAACATGCTTTACTTGATTTATATTGTGAAGCTGTGATGCTAAATATCGCAGTGAGATTGCACGTTCCATTGTTTCAGTGTGTTGACATCTTCATCTGTCACTTATATAAATAATAGTTAGTTTAATGGATTGTCCACCCGTAAAAAATGTCTACTTTTCTGCTGCAGTTGATTATTTTATATTTTTACCTGTTTGCTCCCGATTCCTCCCCTAACTAATACTTGTAATTATTTTATCAAAAGTTTGATTTCTTTAGACTAGCTTGTCCACATCTTACTGCTGAAGCCTTTACAATTACTAATCCTGTACTTTCTAAGTAAAAAAAGACCCGATGGGCATGTAGTATAAGTGACAATTTGTTAATTGTCACTTCCTCCTAATGCTAGAGTCCAGTCAGAGGTGTCACCCAGACATACCAGAACCCGTCTCCAAAGCCACAACATGTGGTATCCCTTACATGATCTTAATTCATATAACTGTTAGTTTGCCATTTAACAGACTTTTGAATGGCCTATCCTATTTAGTTTGGCAAGGCTGAACCAGAGTCAACATTCACAGGGTAATTCATAGAAAATCGCACAAAAGTGGCGCACGCGGCTGGCGCACAGTCTGCGCGTGCCAATGTCTGCACCAGCGGCGTGCGCGAAAATCGATTTCCACGCACAGCGTATTCATGGATTTTAGCCTCCAAAACCAGCCGTGGCGCAGAGTGGCGCAGCGGCCCTGCAGCAGTGCCAGTTACGCTCCCAAGAATGCCCTCGAGCAAGGAAAAGCCATCAAAATCTCCAATCCAGCGCAAAGGGCTGCGCTAACCCTGGACCAGTTTACAGGACTGCCAAACAGCAAACGCCAAGCGGGGAACGTGTATTACTGGGGTTCGCGTGAAGTTTCACACGCGAAAAGGGCCTGTGCGAGTGGGGTACGTGTATAGCTGGTGTTCGCGTGAAGTTTCACACGCGATTGGAGCAGGGTACATGTATTACGGGGTTTGTGGGAACTTTCACACGCGAAAGGGCCTGTGCGGGTGGGGTACGTGTATTACGGGGGTGCGCGGGAAGTTTCACTTGCGATTGGCCTGGGTGCATGTATTTCAGGGGTGCACGAGAAGATTCACACGCGATTGGCCTGGGTACGTGTATTTCAGGGGTGCATGTGAAGTTTTACACACGATTGGCCTGGGTACGTGTATTTCAGGGGTGCGCGGGAAGTTTCACATGCGATTGGCCTGGGTACGTGTATTTCAGGGGTGCGCGGTAAGTTTCACACGCAATGGGCCTGGGTACATGTATTTCAGGGGTGCGTGGGAAGTTTCACACACGATTGGGCTGGGTACGTGTATTTCAGGGGTGCGCAGTAAGTTTCACACACGATTGGGCTGGCTACGTGTATTTCAGGGGTGCGCGGGAAGTTTCACACGCGATTGGCCTGGGTATGTATATTTCAGGGGTGCGCGGGAAGTTTTACACGTGATTGGCCTGGCTATGTGTATTTCGGGGGTGCGCGGGAAGTTTCACTCGCGATTGGAGCAGGGTACGTGTATTACTGGGCTGCGCATGAAGTTTCACATGCAATTTTGCTGTCAGAGCGGGGAACGCGTATTTCAGGGGTGCGCGGGGAGTCCTACACGTGAATTGGCAGTGTGGGTCTTCCCAGGTGTCCACTCTACCCCCTCCACAGCCCCTGCAGGCAGCCCACACCACATGGGACTACCCTGCACCCCTGGTCATGTCCCGCAGGCAGCCCATCCACCATGGGCATGCCCCCAAGCCAAGCCACATGTCACGTTGCAATATGATCACCAACTCATGTCTCCCAGCACCCCTACCCCCCAGCAGTGAGGGGCACCTGCCAGCAGGCCCCCACTCATGTCCCCCAGCACCCCACCCCCAGCAGTGAGGGGCACCTGCCAGCAGGCCCCCACTCATGTCCCCCTGTACCCCCACCCTCCAGCAGTGAGGGGCACCTGCCAGCAGGCCTCGACACATGTCCCCCAGCACCCCCATCCCCCAGCAGTGAGGGGCACCTGCCAGCAGGCCCCGACACATGTCCCACTCATGTCCCCCTGCACCCCCACCCCCCAGCAGTGCAGGGCACCTGCCAGCAGGCCCCCACTCATGTCCCCCTGCACCCTCACCCCCCAGCAGTGAGGGGCACCTGCCAGCAGGTCCCCACTCATGTCCCCCAGGGTCCCCACTCCCCCATCATTGACAGGCACCTGCCAGCAGGCCCCGACACATGCCCCCCACCACCCCCACCCCAGCAGTGAGGGGCACCTGCCAGCAGGCCCCCACGCATGTCGCACTCATGTCCCCCTGCACCCCCACCCCCTGCACCCCCACCCCCTAGCAGTGAGGGGCACCTGCCAGCAGGCCCCCACTCATGTCCCCCTGTACCCCCAGCCCCCAGCAGTGCAGGGCACCTGCCAGCAGGCCCCCACTCATGTCCCACACATGTCCCCTTGCACCCCCCCCCAGCAGTGCAGGGCACCTGCCAGAAGGCCCCGACACATGTCCCCCAGCCAACTCGTCATCACAATCCAGATCCCTGGCTCTTATGGCCACCCAAATCCCACCCCACGCCACCCCAGTCCAAACACCAAACCAAGCTTTACATCCACTCCAAATTGAAATCCCCATTAGATGATAGATCACAAATAAGCAGTATGCGCATGAGTACAAGTCTGTCAGACCCACACAATGGCAACACATGACTGAAAAAACCCACATTGTGACATGCATGAAACCAATGAGAGAAGACCACACATTGAAGTAAGAAACAAAAATGTATTCAAGCCAAAATGAAGGGAATGAAATCAAAACACACAATAATGCCAATAATAATCAAAATGCAGCATGTCCCAAAAAATGATAAATAAATAAAATGAGAATCCAAATTAATCCAAATGAAAATGTGTCCAACGTCACCGTCTTACAAAGCAAATCCAAAAGGAAAGAAAAGCCTAATATCCATTGCTCCATGGTGAAAAAAAAAAGATGAAGGAGAAAAATCCACTGTAAAACTATGTACAAATAGCAAATCCAGGGTCCATGAGCCCAACAACATAAATGAAACCTACAATGAAACCTACCTTATTACTAACTATATAGAAAAATGTGGGGCATTGTCCATGCGCCCCAAATGAAAGAAAAAAGAAATTAAACTTAACACTAATGAACTATATACAATGGTGACGGGCAAGTCCAACGGCTCACTTGTTGATGTCATGGGCTAGGGCATCATCAAACTCCTGTTCAATGTCTTGGAGGCGGGCCTGTTCACTGGCCCCGAGGTCTCGCAGGAATAACGCCATGTCCACCTCCAACTCCAACTCCCAGCGAATTCCCTCGAGGCACTCAGCCCGCCTCAGCGCCCTGCGAATGGAGTTCTCCGCCCTGACCATTGTGAGCCGTACCTCGTCCGCCTACCGCCGCTCCGCACCTATCCGCAGGCCCAACCGCTGCCACACGGAAGACACTCCCATTCCAGGGTCCTCCTGGCATCCGGCTGATGCCTGCCCCTCTGATGTAGATGGCCTCGAGCTATGATGCCTCCCACGTTGAGCCTGCCGCTGCCTCCGACGCAACTGCCTCTGCCAGCACGACGGCATCCAGGCTGATGGAATCCACCGACGCCGTCGTGCACGTGCCCTGCCCGATGATGCCGGCACATCCTCCATCTGCTGGGGTCCAGTTGCTGGGGTGTCCACCCCTGCTGGACCTCCGACTCCCGACTGTGGCAGGGATGGGATCCCCACCGAGCTGGCTGCGTTGGTCAGGGCAGATCCACAGGGGGCCCTGGTGGCATCTGGGCCGGAAGACGGCATGGAGAACGACTGGCGCATAGTCTCCACAGAGGAGGAGAGGGCCGCCAGAGTGGCCGACACATGTACAAACCCCCGACCATGGACACTCCAAACTGGGCCACTTTGGCATGCTGCTCTTCGTGATGACGTGCATGCTCCCCCCGGGAAGCACGCACGTTATCACGAATGTCACGCGTGCGCAACGTGACACCAATCAGGACCTTCTCCATACAGTCAGGGGTCCCCTCGTCCGCAGGTAGAGGAGTGTCAGATGACATGGACATCCCCCCTACCTGTGGACGGGCCTGGGATGGGGCATCCCTGCTGGTGCATGGTGGTGCAGTCACAGTGTCAGGGACAGTGTCATGCACAGGCCCCTCCACGACGACCTGTGCTGCCTCCTGCCCCTGCCCCTAGACTGCACCACTTGCACCAGTGGTACCACCCCCACCAGGCCCCATGTGCGGCTCAGTAGCGGCCTTCTCCTCCTCTGTGGAAACCACCAACCTGGATGGCTCCACACTGTCTTCCGCCGTTGCAAGCCCCTGTGGGGGCTCACCCACCCCTTCCGCTGCAGCCGTAGTGGCAGACGCAGCACCAGTCCCCTCACTCCCGGACGATGGTAATTTCTGGGAGGGTGACTGGGCCTTGCGTCACCGGCCGGTGGGGGCATCCCCGCCGCTTTGCTCCACAGCACCGTCTCCGCCCTCTTCATCACTTGCCGCTGTGTAGAGGGAGACATAGAACACAAGCATCAGGGTACTGTACAATGGTCCCCTAGACAGGAAGCAATAGCAGATGAGTGGCACTGTCAAACATCACTTCCATCATGTCCATCCACAACACATGGGTCAGTGTAGGCAAAACACATGCAGTAACAGGCATGGCGCTTGCTATGAACATTAGCATACATGTCCAAGGGACTCTTGAAACATACAATGCTGGTTTGAAACTCACATGCATCATGGGTCATGCCTATCACATGCACACACTTCACCGTAGTTTCATCCATCTGGCCTCGTACACCCCAGACACAGTGGATACAAGAATGAGTAGGCTGCATCAGTGAATCTGAACATTGTCACAGACATGTGTCATGCATCCATGGCATTTACAAGTCACAGACACGCAAGTCAGAAACACAGACATGGACACCATACATATCCATGACAGCAGCACCCATCTCTCACACCCCATCCATGTCCAATAATAGAGACAGGCATGCATTAATGTGTGCATTCCGCATGCTGCTCCGCATGTTGCATTGTAACACATGCACCAACCATGTGCTTCACACATTACTGGTCTCACATGCATGACCATGATGTCCCTGCACACACACATACGTACATGGCCTATGTCACACATACAGGCAAGTATCAGACAACCAGCACCCTGCAACATGCCCTGTCTCATACAGCAATGCTTGGCCACTTACCGCTCAACTCCAGACCGGTCTGCCTCCGAAGGATCTGGGTGTGGAGCGCTGGGCCTACGCGTTCCAGGACCCTCATCTGGATGGAACTCATGCTGCCCCGGCCCCCCTCCACGAGGCGCCGGGCCTTTATGAGGGTCCTGGACCTCAAGTCCTCCCAGCGCTTCTTGACTTGCTTGATGTTGCGGGTTGCCACCCCCTCCGCGTTGATGGCAACCAAAAAGTCGTCCCAGATCCTATCCCGTCCTTCCTTGTTGGCGCATGATGTTCCGAAGAGGGCATCATAATGCCCCAGGACATACTCCACCAGGACACCAGCTTCCTTCTGACTGAAGCTGGTGGCCCTCTGCCCCTCTGGCTGGGGGTCGCTAGTGGTCTCAGATGGTGTTTACCCTGACATGGCGACCCCCGAGCAGGCGTGGGTGGGCATCTGTGTCCCAGGGCTGGGCTGTGGAGCGATGATATCCCAGTCAGGAGTCTTCTGTTCCAGCAGGGGTGGACACAGCAACTGGACCCCTGCAGATGGCTGATGTGCAGGCATCAAATAGCAGGGCACGTGGGCAGCAGGCAGTCAGGCAGCAGCAGATGGCAGGTGGGAGCGTGCTCGGGCTCTGGGGGGCAGGAAAATGGCCTTCAGGGCAGGAGCATGGTCTTCCGTGTGTTTTCACGTGGCCAGCTTGATACGGAGTGATTTGGCACGTGAAAAAAGTGCACGTCAGTGTGTAATTCGAGAAAAGGCCCTTAGCGTGTAAGCACGTCAGCACGCATACGCGATTTCATTGGACCAAAGGCCCTTAGCGCGTAAGCACGACTGTGACGTATCGCGCACGGGCGTTTCCCTGGCAAGGCTTGAAGATCTCACGTGGATTTCCATTGCTCTGTATGTGCTTTTTGTGGGGTGCGGTGCGTGTGTTTTTCAGGCGTTGGGGTTCACACGCTATTACTTCACAGCGGGTGGGTGTTGGCTACGCGTTCTTCTACATGCAAGGCAGACGGTGAGTGGTACCCCGCTCGCCCAGGCCCAATCGCATGTAAAACTTCCCGCGCACCCCAGAAATACACGTACCCTGCTCGCCCAAGGCCTATCGCGTGTGAACCTACAAGAAGTATAGATTTCACCCACTCGCTCTCCACGAAAAGCACGTACAAGAAAATGGTGTCCTACACGTACCTTTTAAACCGACCCACACGTACACTTCACTTACGCGTGTACGCGCGCTTTCCTCCAATTACACGCGATGACACTCGCACATGCAGTTTTTCCACGTGTGCTCTGTCATCACGTGCTATGAGGGAAACACACGCGTGCATCACGTCACAGACGCGCTTACACGCTAAGGGCCTTTGGTCCAATGAAATCGCGTACATGTGATGTCGCGCTTACGTGCTAAGGGCCTTTCCTCGAATTACATGCTGACGTGCAAGATTTTCATGTGCCAAATCACTCCGTATCAAGCTGGCCACGCGTACACACACGGAAGACCATGCTCCTGCCCAGAAGGCTGAATTACTGCCCCCCAGAGCCCCAAGCACGCTCCCACCTGCCATCTACTGCTGCCTGACTGCCTGCTGCCCACGTGCCCTGCCATTTGCTGCATGCACATCAGCCAGGGGTGCAGTTGCTGTGACCACCCCTGCTGGAACCAAAGGCTCCCGATTGGAATACCATCGCTCCACAGCCCAGCCCCAGGACCCAGTTGCTCACCCACACCTGCCTCTGGGGTTGCCATGTCGGGAACACCACCATCTGGCAGCACTGGCAACCCCCAGCCAGAGAGGCAGAGGGCCACCAGCTTCACTGCCACCGAAGTTGGTGTCCTGGTGGAGCAAGTCCTGGGGCAGTATGATGCCCTCTTCGGAAGTCCGTGTGCCGACAAGGAAGCACGGACCAGGATCTGGATGGACATCGTGACTGCCATCAACGTGGAGGGGGTGGCAGTCTGCGACTTACAACATGTCAAGAAGCGCTGGGAGGATTTCAGGTCCAGGACCCTCAACAAGGCCCAGCGCCTCTTGAAGGCAGCGGATGCTAAGGGGCGCCGGGGCCACCTGTCGGAAGACCAAATGAGGGTCCTGGAACGTGTATGCCCAGCGCTCCACGTCCAGGTCCTTGAGAGGCAGACCCGTCTGGAGTCGAGCGGTAAGTGTACATGCATACTGATTGTGAGCTGTGCATGTGGTGGTGTGCCAGTAGTGTGCAGGTTGTACATGTGGTTTTGTAGGGCCATGTATGGATGTGTATGTACAGGGCCGTGAGGCTGACACATGCAAGTCCTCTCATGTGTGAGACACATGGATGGAGTATGTGTGGATAAGCATGCAGGCCAAATGCAGATGTGTGGGCACACATGTTTGAATGACTGTGTATGTAAGTTGTCAAGGTTGTGGTGTCACACATGGATGTTGGTTCCAGCTGCATATATCTGCACTGTGTACATGTGCATGTATGTGTATCTGACAAGTGTGCAACTGTGATGCAACATGGATGCACTTGACACTGACATGTAGAAGGATGAATGGCAGATGTGACATGTATGGCGATCTCATCACTGCCACAGTTGGAGGAGATGTAGACATGCAAGTAAGTGTGGTGGCGTGTGTGCATGTCTAGTGCACTCATTGTGTTTCATGTGATGTCAGGCTCACCTTTGGCTGTTCATGCTGTTGTATGTGTATGGATGATGCTGCCTGGTGCAATATTCCTGTTGAAATGTTCATGTGTGTGAGTTAAAATGACATGTGTCTCGTGGAGTGTGATGCTGTGTCTGTAGTTAAACAATGCCACTCATGTGCAACTGTCATGTGTGTATCAGTCCATTGTACAGTGCCCTGATGCCTGTGTTTTATCTCTCCCTGTCTGCAGCGTCAACTGAAGAAGAGGGCGGAGAGGGTGCTGTGGAGCACAGCGGCAGCGATCGTCCCGCCAGCCGGACACGCAAGGCCCGGCTCCCCTCCCAGGTTGTCATCTTGTCGGGGAGTGAGGAGTCTGGTGCCGCGTCCCAGGCCGCAGCTGCCAAGGGAAGGTCCAAGAGGCGGAGGTCGGAGTTGGACTCCTCGGCAGCAGAAGGGGCAGCTGAGACCCCACAGGGTGCGACGGAGGAAGATGGCACGGAGTTATGCAGGTTGGTGGGGGGTTTGGTGGAGGAGGAGGCCGTGCACGTGACAGACATGGGGTCTGGAGGTGGGGATTCCACTGGTGCTAGTGGTGCAGTGCAGGGGCAGGGACAGGAGGCAGCACAGGCCACCGCGGAGGTGCCTGTGTGTAATCCTGTCCCCGATCCTGTGACTGCATCATCCCGCACCAGCAGGGATGCCTACGTCCAGACCCGTTTTCAGGGAGGGGATCCGCTTACAACAACTGGCCTTCCTCTCCCTGCGGACGTGGCTATCTGGGACCGGGTTGAGCCTGTCCTGGGTGGGGTGGCGTTGCATCAACGGGACATGCGAGGTGACCTGCAGTCTTTTCATGAGGAGACTGCACGTCTTCTCGATTGGCTCGTTGACCGCGTTGACCTACTGGGACAGCTCACTAGGGCAGGATTCCTTCGATTTCTGGACCTTGTTCCGACCCCCTCCTCAACTGAACCCCCATGCCCCAGTCGTCCTCCATGCCATCTTCCCACCCATGTATCACCTGGGTACCCTGTGGAGCTGCCTCTGACCCTGCGGCCAGGCTGGTGGAGGACACATCCCTGCCACAGTCGCTAGTCGGACGTCCAGCAGGGGTGGCCACCTCAAAAACTGCACCCCAGCCAGAGGAGGATGTGCAGGCAGCAAGAGCCAGGGCACAGGCAGAGGCACAGCAGCAGCAGCAACAAGGTGGGAGCCATCATGGCTCGGGGACTTCGACATCACAGGGGCAGGCATCGGCCAGAGGGCAGGAGGACCCAGGACTGGAAGTGTCTTCCGTGTGGCAGCGGTTAGGCCATGCTATAGATGCGGAGCGGCAGCGGGCAGAAGAGGCACGGCTCACGATGGTCAGGGCGGAGAACTCCATGCGGAGGGCCCTGAGGAGGGCCAAGTGCCTCGAGGCAATTAGCAGGGAGTTGGAGGAGAACATGTCGTCGTCCCTGTGAACCCTCGGGACCATGGAAGAGGACCGCCTCCAAGACATTGAGCGGGAGTTCGATGATGCCCTGGCCCGGGACATCCAAAAGTGAGCCGTCGGACTAGCCCGCTGCCCTTGTAAATAGTTAGGTTTCCTTTTCGTTTTCCTTTTATTTGTGGTCAATGGACAATGCCACACAAATTTGTATATAGTTATATTTTTAGGTAGTTTGTTAGGTAGGTTTCATTTGTTTGGTTGGGATCATGGACCCTTTACATCCTTGGACAATGGATTGTATATAGTTTCATCATGTATTCATTTTTCAAATTTTTTTGCATTATGGACATGGAGCAATGGATTATTTATTCCGGACAATGGATTGTAAATAGTTGGACTATGGATTGATTTCTCTTTTTTTTTTTATTATGAACATGAATCAATGGAGATTTTTTTTTACATTTCCTTTGTATTTGCGTTGTTGGAGGGTGACTTTGGGCTGTTTTTCTTTCTAATGTTTTTGGATTGGTTATCATTTTCATTCAATCATCTTTTTCACATGCTTTTCATTTCATGTTTCATATTTTGGTATGTTTTCATTTCATTTTTGATTTTATGTACATAATACATTTTAATTTTTTAGTTCCATGTGTGCGATTTGCTCATTGGGTTGATGCATGTGAAAATGTGGGTTTACACAAGCAATGCCAACCAGTGTATGTGTGTGACGGACATGTGTTGATGTACATAGTTGACTTTTGGTTTGTGTCATGAGATCAGCATTTCACTGCTGGGGGGTGGGGGTGCAGGGGGACATGAGTGGGACATGAGTGGGGGCCTGCTGGCAGGTGCCCTGCACTGCTGGGGGGTTGCGGGTGCAGGGGGACATGAGTGGGACATGAGTGGGGGCCTGCTGGCAGGTGCCCTGCACTGCTGGGGGGTGGGGGTGCAGGGGGACATGTATGGGGGCCTGCTGGCAGGTGCCCTGCACTGCTGGGGGGTGGGGGTGCAGGGGGCAATGAGTGGGGGCCTGCTGGCAGGTGCCCTGCACTGCTGGGGGGTGGAGGTGCAGGGGGACATGAGTGGGACATGAGTGGGGGCCTGCTGGCAGGTGCCCTGCACTGCTGGGGGGCGGGGGTTCAGGGGGACATGAGTGGGGGCCTGCTGGCAGGTGCCCTGCACTGCTGGGGGGTGGGGGTGCAGGGAGACATGAGTGGGACATGAGTGGGGTGCCTGCTGGCAGGTGCCCTGCACTGCTGGGGGTGGGGGTGCAGGGCGACATGAGTGGGGGCCTGCTGGCAGGTGCCCTGCACTGCTGGGGGTGGAGGTGCAGGGGGACATGAGTGGGACATGAATGGGGGCCTGCTGGCAGGTGCCCTGCACTGGTGGGGGGTGGGGGTGCTGGGGGACATGAGTGGGACATGTGTGGGGGCCTGCTGGCAGGTGCCCTGCACTGCTGGGGGTGGGGGTGCAGGGGGACATGAGTGGGGGCCTGCTGGCAGGTGCCCTGCACTGGTGGGGGGTGGGGGTGCAGGGGGACATGAGTGGGACATGAGTGGGGCCCTGCTGGCAGGTGCCCTGCACTGCTGGCGGGTGGGGGTGCTGGGGGACATGTGTGGGGGCCTGCTGGCAGGTGCCCTGCACTGCTGGGGGGTCAGGGTGCAGGGGGTCATGCGTTGGTGATCAGTAGTGCAAGCTGACATGTGGCTTGGATGGGGGACATGCCCATGGTGGATGGGCTGCCTGCGGGACATGAGCAGGGGTGCAGGGTAGTCCCCTGTGGTGTGGGCTGCCTGCAGGGGCCGTGGAGGGTGTAGAGGGAACACCTGGGAGGACCCACACTGCCAATTCAAATGTAGGACTCCCCGGCACCCCCGAAATACACATTCTCTGCTGAAATCACGTGTGAGACTTCCCGCGAACCCCAGGAATACACGTACCCCACTCGTACAGGGCTAATCGCGTGTGAAACTCCACGCGAACCCCAGTTATACAAGTACCCCGCTCGACCAAGGCCTATCGCGTGTGAAACTTCCTGCGCACCCCGAAATACACGCACACGCTATTTTTCACACAGCGGGTGTCCGTGTTTGTCGCGTACCCCTTTGCATGTCATTTGTCCTAGAGGGACACAGTATGAGACATTCATCATAGCTTTATGTACGTGCTTTTTGTTAGCGCACCACATTTTTTTCATGCGCAGGGACGCTACCGCCTGCCTTCGTGTGGCGGACATGTTTAGGCCTGTGCGTGTCTTTGCCCATGCGCTGGATTGCCCTATTCGATTCCATGAATACGTGTTGTAGGCGAGCGTGTGGGCGTTCAACGCACTTGCCTCCTGTACTTCCCCCATGACGCCCACATTTTCATGCGTTGTTCCCCATTCCGCGTGTCACGCCCCGTGTTACGCCTACTTTTGTTGTGTGCCCTGCGCTATGTGCGCTTTCGCTGTGCGCTTAGCGCACACTGTTTGAAGGCGTGTGCGCCAGCATGCTCCGAATAGGTTTTCAGCACACATCCATGGATTTCCACGTGCACGGACTTCCATGAATCGCTGTGCGCGGGTTTCGCTGCGATTTTCGCACTGGCACTGCGATTCGCACGTTTTCGCTGCGAATCGCACACTTTCACACGCTTGCGCTGAAATTTTCAGGGCACATTAATTCCATGAATTGGCCTGTCAACCATAATAAGTGCTCATGCAATCCATCCTTATTCATAAAAAGGCTTGCATTGCAGTGTCCTTGTTTAATCCAAGTACTGTGGCTTTTAGTTTGCAAATGAGTTTCGCTTTTGATCAGTTTGCGGTCTCCCCATTTTATATTCAGATGTATTTGCTTCACCCCAATGAATTTCATCTGATCTTTATTATCCATCTGGTGCTCCAGAGCCCAATGTCCCAGTGATGATGTTTTCTTCTCAGGATTGATGGTCATGTTAAGGTGTTCCCTAATACAAAATCTTAATTTTCTAATAGTAGAACCCACATTCAGAGCATGTCTACACATAGTACAATTCAAACATTTGAAAAAATATTTAACTGGTTTCCCACTGATGGCATTTCTTTGTAAGAGTGGGTGCTCGGGTGTATACAGGTTTTTCTGTAATATATTTCCCCAAATCCTCATCAAATTGAAGGATTGGCCAGTTCTTGAAAAAATGTTGTATCAACTTATTGTCCCTTGATAATTGTCTGATCATCCTCGGCTTATTGCCCTCTTTCTGATGGCTAACTTGTGGTGTTAGCAACATTTCCCTGTCAATATGTTCAGCATTCTCCTTTGCCTCATCAATGCTTTTCATAGGCTATCCCCTTTCCAAAAATCTCTTTTCTATAAGTGACTTCTCACTATTATAATCACTAGTATTGCTGCAATTCCTTTTAGTGTGCAGAAATTCCCTTTGGCTATGTATCAATTACACTCTTCTTGTGACACACCCTGTTGAGTGTAAAATAGAATTCAGTTCAGTTTCTTTCCTGAAGGTCTGTGTGCATAGCTCACCATTCTTGACAACATTAATTACCAAATCCAAAAATGTGATGCGGTTAGGACTCAACTCCAAGATCACTTGTAAACCAAAGTTATTAGTATTAAGATATTTGTTGAATGTTGGGGGGGCTCTGATGCGCACGGCGAAGATGGCTGCTTGATCAGAGCGCTCTGGCCCGTGAACTATCCGTTAGTCAATAAATCCTACTTTCGGAGCCCACTGCATTACATTGAACAGACTGGGACGTGTCCCAAGCTTAGAGGGTCCTGCACAAAAAATACTGGAACCGGTGGTGCCTTGGCTGCGGAACTGCAATGATCGGCAGTTTTGGCAGGACGGGGCAGAAACGTGTACCGATCCTAGAACCAGAGGATCGCAACACCGGGCCGCTGACGCTCTGGCCAGAAGGAGCATCGAGAAGATGGCGCGATGTCGGAGGAGATGCAGTGCGATTTGACTGGGATGGCCTGTCCTCCTTCCACAGCCGCTTCTGGGCTTGAGGCTGAGGAACCCGAACACCACTTTGGTCGCTGGAGGAGCCCAACGGCCCAATGCTGCCCTGCCAAGTGCCATGCGGCCAGACGTGGGCGAAGAAGAGCTCCCGCAGGTGCGTGGCCTGTGGCCCCGGGTAAGGCGAGTCCCGCCCTGCGCATAAGCAAACACTGAAACAGTATCCCCCCATCACAGTCAATCCTGTAGCCCTGCAGGCATACACAAACCTACGTGTGCACGAGGCGAAGTGGTGGCGGATACAGTGACCCTCTGGTGGCCGATGCACTGATCTGGCCTGCGGGCACACACCCAGGCTGTGGGAGGCCTTGGTGCAGCCCATCCAGATAGCGCGTGCGAGTGCAGGGTGTACGTATTGTAGTACCTGAAGAGCTCAGCAGTGCAAGCTCATCAGGTACTACAATACGTACACCCGGCTGTTTACGGATACGCAGAGGTGTTGCTGGGCCCGAGTCAACTACAGCAAACGCGCCACTGGCCCCCATTCTTGCAAACAATACTGTGCAGGTGCTGTGTGGCCATCTGAGCTCAGAACCACCACAATTGCTAGTGCCAACTTGGAGTAACAACTGCCAAGTGCCCCCCGCGGACACTAACGGTTGTTCACCGTTCGGTAGACTTAATACCCTGTATTCAGAAACGTGGGAGAGCACAATCCATCAACAACATTGGATGGTCTGGCCATTCCCTGTGCAGAGCTACTACACGTGCAGGACCTGGCGGGGAGGCCCCGAGCCCGACGCAGAAACTAGGCAACGCCCAGAGTAGACCTATCCCTCGACGTACCAAACTACTTAACTGTGGTCACTACTCTCTCCTGCAAGGTCAAAGCCGAGAGACACGGAAGCCATGGGGAACACTAGGAAGCAAGACAAACTGGCGGAAGGGGCAAGCGCCAAGAAGAAGGGGCTGATGGACTCCTACACAAGTATCCAGGTGAGAAGTTGTGAGCCGGATCCACCCCGACATCCAGTTCTGAACCCAGTGCAGGGAGTGGCAACAGGGTGGAACACCTGACCAACATAGTTCAAAATGGCTTCCTATCCTTAAATATGAAACTGGATGATATCGTAACAACCATTGGCACACTGAAAACCAGGGTCGACAAGCACAACCTGAGACTGACTGAGGCAGAAGACAGGATTGGAACAACCGAGGACACGGTGGCGCAACACGGCCAAGACATTGCCCAGCTTAGAGAAAACATGAATAAATTGCAGAATAAGTGTGAGGACCTTGAATCGCGCTCAAGAAGGAACAATGTACGCATTGTGGGAGTTCCAGAGTCATTTGGCAAAGATAAAATGGAAATTCAGGTGGAATCACTCTTCAAGTTTCTCTTTGGAGCAAACTCCTTTTCAGATCATTTCCTCATTGAACGAGCACACCGTACTCAGGCCCCTGTGCCAAAACCTGGGGCGCCACCTCGTAAGATTATTGCATGACTGCTCAATTACAGGGGCAGGGACTCGATCCTCCGGATGGCTATAGACCTTGGAACACTGCAATACGAAGAGAGCCATATACATTTCTATCCTGACTTTGCTGCCGGAGTCCAGGCGAGTCGAAGATCATATGAGCCAGTTAAAAAACTCCTAAGTGCAAGACAAGTCCCATATGCATTAATATTCCCGGCCAAGAAGCGTATTCAATATGGAGGAAGGGCGCACTTCTTCGAAACTCCTGCCGCAGCCTTGGCCTATGTAGAGGCCACCATTCTGCTGCCCCCCCCCCGGGCCGTGGACCAGATCAAAATGGGAGAAACCCACCTTCAGCTGGGGACTGAAACTTTGTCGAGCAGCTCGGGACATACCAGTATCCTTTTGGAACTGTGACACCCGCAGGGGGCTCCAAGTAATGTAAAGCAGGTCGTGAGCCCGGTCTGGCAGCCTCGTGTCTGTAACGAAGCACCCTCAGGAATGTTCCTAATGGTTAATAGGGTCCATCGTCAAGTTGGGGTAGATGATGTGGGTGGAGGGGGGGGAAGGGAAGATGGGAATGTTTTGTGTTACTGTGACCACCCAGACGAGTTTGAGTCTTGGGATAGGGTATGCATTAATGAGAGTTTAAGGTTACGCATTGTTGGAAGTTGTGGGGTAACTGAATTATGGTCTCGCGGGCGTTGGTGCCACTCAAATGCTGGTAACTTGTACACTTATGGCTGACACAGTATATCACAATGTGTATGCATAAAAAATGGGTGATGGGTTAAAGATAAGACTAATGTCAGGGAATGCCCGAGGTCTAAATAATCCAATGAAGGCCAGGAAAGTTGGTAACTATGTCACTGGACACGGGCCACAAATTCTAATGTTGCAAGAGACACACGCACAGAGCCTGGTTAATGAGCAAATACTGGCAAAATGGGGCTACTGCGCTACTATACAAACTACTCCTCGCAGTCCAGGGGGGTTTGCACTCTGATACATCACTCGCTGGGCTTTCTTGCCAAAGGCCACATGGCAGATCCAATGGGCAGGTACGTGCTGGTCTGGGGGGAAATAACAGGGAGACAAATAACTCTGGTGAACACCTATGGTCCCAACCTGGACGACCCTGACTTCTACTTAAATATGTTAGAGATCCTTGTTAAGCACGATGCACCTACCATTATATGGGAGGAGACTTCAACGTGGAATTAGACCCGGCCCTTGATAGATCTGCCACAGTGACCAGGACACCCCCTAGGGCGGCATTAACATTAAAGCAAATCCTCCCACAATTTTCCTTACTTGACGCCTGGAGAGTACACCCAACCAGTAGACGGTACACATTCTACTCTTCGGTGCACGATAGTGAGTCACGTATAGATTACTGGTTTATATCTGCAGGCATTGCGCATGCACTACAAAATTGTGAGATCCTTCCCCGCACGCTCTCTGATCACTCCTCAGTGATAATGGAGATCAATCTGAAAGATACCCCTAGACCAACGATGAGATGGAGAATGCCTAGAGACATACTAAAAGACCCAAGTGTCGTTGAGACCCTACACGTTGAAATTGCCAACTTTTTCACGGACAACATCGGGTCGGTAGATCACGTATCGTCAGTATGGGAGGCCTTCAAAGTTTGGGCTAGAGGGGCCCTGGGTTCCAAAACCACTGGCATTCTGAAGGGTGTACACCGTGAGCTGGAGGGGGTGGAAAGGGAATTGAACGAACTGGAAGAGACTTATAGTCGCACACATGGTGAGGATACCCTTGCCAAAATACACAAGCTTCTCAGAGAGTTTGACCACCTGGCAGCGAGAGAAGTACAGTATATAGCAGCCCCTACCCAGGTGCACAGGCATGGGGAGGGTAATAAAGCAGGGAAAATGCTGGCCAACCTGGTAAAAACTGTAAAAACAATCAACCCCGATCTCCACCATCTAAACAATACAAAATGAGATCATCACAACAATAAACAACAAATTTGTTAAATTTTACAAAAAGCTTTATGCGAATAGGGATAAGAAATCCCCTGCTGAGATTAAAAACTACCTAGCCACACTAGACTCCCAGAGGAGAGTAAACTGGCATTGGAGCAACCCATCATGGCAGAGGAGCTAACCGAGGCAATCAAGGGGCTCACGTCTGGCAAAGCACCGGGCTCTGACGGACTGAGCGCTGAATTCTATAAAGAATTTTGAGAGGAGTTGGTCCCAGTGCTACTAGAAATGTGGGAAGAAGCCTTCAACATTGCGCGAGGCCATAATCGCCGTATTGCCTAAACCCCAATGCCTGCCACAAGACATGTCATCCTATAGGCCCCTATCCTTAATGAATGTGGATGCAAAGATCTTTGCAAAGGTGCTAGCAAACCGGATGTTACCCATAACACCTACGCTGGTGCATGCAGACCAAAGTGGATTTATTCCTCGGAGGTCCACTGCCCTGAATTTGCGCAGGTTATTCAGCATAATGTCACAAATAAATCCAAATAAACAGGCGGTCGCGGTGTCACTCGACGCCGAGAAAGCGTTTGACTCGGTTTCCTGGGAGTACATCTTTCTGTTCCTTGAGGAGTTCGGCGTGGACCCCTACTTTATCAAATATTTCAGATTGCTATACACTGCCCCTGGTGCGAAAGTATGTACAAATAGAACCATGTCTGGGTTGTTTGAGCTGGGTAGAGGTACCAGACAGGGGTGCCCCTTTTCCCCCATCCTGTTTGCCCTTACAATGGAGCCCATGGCAGCGGCGGTTCGATTGAGACATTTAAACAGGGGTATCACACTGAAAGGAGCCACCCAAGTAATATCTCTGTATGCGGATGATACGCTGTTGTATGTGCGCGAACCAGACCAGAACATAGTCCCTATCATGGCAGATATTCGTGAATTTGTAGAGTACTCTGGATACACAGTGAATAACTCTAAATCGGAAATGTTCCCACTCACGCCCTCCACAAGGTGCCCCGCTTGGACATGCAGCCTTAAATGGTCAGAGCGACATATTAGATACCTGGGAGTACTGGTTTCCGGTAGTAGGCAGACCTTATACACTGACAAACATGAGCAGGCGCTACAAACACTCAACACCAAGCTACAAGTCTGGAGGCACCTCCCAATCTCACTACATGGTAGAAGTGTACTACTTAAAATGATTGTATTTCCTAAATTATTGTACTTATTTGTAAACATCCCCATATGGCCGGGAAGGGAATTCTTCTCCAGACTTCGATCCATGGCAGTGTCTTTTCTCTGGAGTGGAAACGTGGCTAGGATATACTGGGAAAAAATGACAGAACCATATGAAACAGTGGGAATAGCGGCGCCAGACTTCGAGCTCTACTACTTAGTGGCGCAGGCGCAATTTGCGAAACATTGGTATGACGATGTGGATAACTCACCCCACACATGGACAGAGGAATACACCACTAGGCTCACAGATATTAGATCAGTTATCTTTGACACAAGACACAAAGTCGACACCGTGAGCTGCACCGTGAGAGCCTGGGGGGCAATATATAAAAAATTGAAAATCGAGAACCCATATAAGCCAGAGATCCCCCTATGGGACTATTGAAACATTCCTCCCACATTCAACACTGGCATACAGGAAGCCTGGAACCCCGGTAAAGAAACAAAGGTAGGAGATATGTATGTTGATGGGAAATTTGCGACCCTCACTGTATTTACAAGAGGCATGGGAGGGGGCCCGCTCCGAACACTACAGTATTATAGAATTAGATCTGCATATCAAGCACATTGGCCATCTTTTCCTGACGAAGCCCCCACCCACCAATGCATACAACTTGTCACAACACAAGTGGGGCTGGGAATCTCCGAGTTATACAAGTCAATACAGACTCACATCCCTACGACCAACCGAGTGAAAGAGAAATGGGAAATAGATATGAAAATGCTGATACCTGATGACAAATGGGGGAGATATTGCGCGCTTACGAAGAAGGTGTCCCTCAATGCGGGACTGCACCTAATACAATTTTAAATCCTTAATAGATTGCATTACACTCCCGCTAAAATTGCTAAATTCACATCTGACGATCCAGGCAATTGCCCCAAATGTGGGACCACGGAGGCGGGATCCTATCATATGTACTGGGAATGTCCGGCCTTGGCGCGGTTTTGGGAGATGGTGGCCGCAATGCTGGCAGATATTACACAAATCCCCCCACATCTGACTCTTCAAAAATATTTGTTTGGAGATATTGGAAAATGTTCTGAAAAAATCAGAAGGCTGTTTAATGTATCATGTATTATTGCCAAAAAATGTATATTGCAAGCATGGAAAAGCCCCAAGCCCCCGAGCATGAACACTTTCCTGCGCGAATTAACATATATCAACGAATGCGAGGAACAATACGTTCTCACCCAGCCAAGCACAAGTCGACCTAAGGACATATGGGGTCCCTTCAGGACGTACCTGTGCAAATTGCTTTCGGACACCGAAACAGACATGTAAACTGTATAATGTTTACAACTGATGGCAATGCTATTGTGAGAAAGACCATGTGAAGTGTTGATTGAGTGCCGATGTATCTGTTGAGACCATCAATAAAAAGATATTTATTGAATGTTAACTCATCCTCAGTGCCTCTCTAAATTATAAAGATATCATTAATATACCTTACCCAGGTAAGGGCTTTATTTGTTACTTCTGGATGTTTCAACATATGAGTGTATTTAAATTCCCCCATAAAGAGGTTGGCCTGGGATGTTGCATAACATGCTCCCATTGCCACACCCTTGGTCTGTTTGTACAAAGTGTGTGCAAAAAGAAATATGTTATGGTCAAGAGAAAAAGCCACACATTCCTTCATCATTGTCACATGTTTTAAGTAAGAAGCAGATATATTATTGTAAAACGAATCAATCATTTTCAAGGCTAGTTGATGATCTATGGATGTGTAGAGTGTCTTAACATCCATTGTCACCAGAGTCAAGTGTTCATTCCATTGAATCCCCCTTAGGATGTCTAGCACCTGCATTGTATCTCAAAAATCGGATTTTAACTTGAAAACATCTGGTTTTAACATCATATCTACATATTTTGACATGTTGTCAGTTAACCATCCGTTGCCACTCATAATCGGCCGTACATCTCGTAAGTCAATGTCCGTCTTATGTACCTTCGGGAAGAAGTATATAGTTGGAATACAGGGTTTCTCACACATGAGAAAATCCAACTCATTATCAGTAAGTAATTGTAATCCAAGCTATTTCTCTATCAGTTCCTTAAAATCAGTGATGGTTTTCCTCACCAATTCTTGATTGATTTTGATATAACAACCTTGTTGTTGGAAATGTTGTTCTGCCGTTTGGATATAGTCATTCATGTCAAGTACCACTATATGGCCCCATTTATCGGCCTCTTTTATGATCAAATCACCACAGCTTCGAAGACTGTTGATTGCTACGTTTTCTACATGAGTCAAATTATAACCAAATGTTTTAGTCCTTTTGGGTTTTCTCTGTATAGGTTTATGTATATCATGGATTACAGCTTGATGGAATGTATCAATTAATCTGCTCTGTTGGGCGGGTGGCACACATTTAGATTTAGGCTTAAGATTGGTATCAATCATAACAGTGCTTCCAATCCGTAAATCATTTAGAATCTCATCCATTACTGGTTCATTATTATCAATCAAAGATATCACCACTGCAGTATCTTGTGCGTCCCTAATTGTGAGTGTGCTTAGTTCCAGATTATGCCTTTTATCCGTTCGTTTCCAAACTGAATTGTGAACGTATTTCTTTAATTTAAGTTTTCTTATGCATTTGCACCTACCAATCTGAATATTAATATAATCACTTTGCTTAGTTGGTGCCAAAGACAAGCCCCTATTGAGGAGGCTTCATTCTGATTCATTAAGAGTCCTTCTTGATAGGTCAAGGACCAAATTAACATTATCACTTATCTCTGAATTGTCCTGTCCTTCCTGGTGTCTGATCTGGTCATTACTCTGGACCTGTTTGCTAACTGATTTGTTAAGCCTTCTACCTCTGTGTTTGCACCTTGAATGAGTCCTATTGATATAATATTTGTATGCATGGGATTTTTGTCATGACCACTGCTTCCAAGGAGTCAGGACCTGCCCAACATCCTTGGAAGCAGGCTCATAACATATACTATCGGCACCAGCAAGTCCCAATAGGGACCTTTTGGACCTTGTCCTGGCACGGGTGGTGCCAGGCTCATAGCATGGACCCATCCCGGCACAGGAAGCGCCGGGCTCATAACAAGTGTGAGAGTGCTTGGGTGGACCTACCTGCAGCAGACCATGCTGCTTACTTACCAGCAAGATGATGTTTCACTCTCTTCTGGCAGGGACTACTTTTCCTTCTGAGTGGGGCAGGCACCACTCCCTGGATCATTGATGCTGGACCTCTTCTGGAAGCAGGAACTCTTTTGTCTGGGCGAGGCTGTGGAAGAAGACACCTAAGCACTCCTATGGACTATTTAAACCACGCCCGATTGATGCAAGGTGCTTCGCGTTATTCTGCATCTGCAGCAGGACGCTCACCGTGTCAGCTCCAGTGAATCTTCAGTTCCGGATCCTGTGAATACGAAAATTACCTGCTGGGAACCTATCCTCAGTCTTCAGCAGCTCCTGCAAAACACAAGGCACAGGTTAGGCAAAGGCAGAGTTGGCGGTTCAACTTACCCGATCCATCGGCAGCATTCAAGGCGTTTTTTCTGCATATCTCGTACGGCATCGGGCCTGCAAAGACAAAGAACATTGGTTAGTAACGCTTAGTTACAAAACTGCTTACTTGTGTTACGCTCGCTCCAACTCTGCTCGCGCTGCATTCCGGCACCTGTAAAGACAAAAGAGACATTAAGGTGCATTCTACAGCCCTAGAGCAGCCTTTCTACTTACGTGCTTTCGTATGCCCATCATCTTGTTACGCTCTCTGCCACGAACCTGTGGGGAGCATCTTCTTCGGCACCGACAGCATCTGAAAGGGAAAAGACAGACATTAAGGAGATAAGACATTTGAAGAGAGCAACCTAAAGGGAATATAAATGCCTGTTTTATATAAATGCTAGTTCTTAAACAATATGTATTAATGTGAAATGTAATTGGTTGTAAGTGTTGTAAACTAATTTTGTAAAGATGCGTTAGCATCAAAAACAAAATAAAAAAAAAAAAAAAAAAAAAAAAAAAAAAAGGGAACTTTTATACTTACAAGTCACGCTCGTGCAGCACACGGCGGCATCGCTCTCAACTTACCCTCTGCAATTAAGAGGCTGAACTCATATCCAGTGAAGTAACTGGACTCAGCGCCCCTGCCTGAGACGCAGGATGGAGAGCCTAGCATTTGCCTATTTAAGGTGAGCACAACCATCGACCGATTACCACGGGGAGAGAGGGGAGAGGGAGAGAGGGGCTTGGAACTTCTCCCAATCTTCCAGGCACTAATACCTTGATTTTCCACTTGCAGACACCTCACCCTTCAGGTTAAATTTTCGGTGAGAAAGGGGGCCGAATCCGGGAGCCAAACGTATCCTACGCCTGACACTGACGACGGTTGCATCGCCCAGCCAAGACCCGCGCCTCCGAGGGAACCAGGTGAGCGGTACAATTTTGAAAACTTACCTCTTTGATAATTGGATGGTTGCCCTTGCGATAGCGTCTTATTTGATCTAAAAATAAAATGTGGGCAATTGCATTATTTGCATTGCTAACATTAACTGCTTGTTCATCACCATCGCTTTCCACATCTGAGCTGGCTGGTGATGACCCAGGTGTTCTGCTTCTGGATGTGGCACCCAACCGTTTGTCAACTATTTTGGGTTCCCTTTTTGCATGTTCAACCAAAGTTCAATAATCTTCTTAGAACTTTGATTAAGATTATCCTTCCATTGTTCAGCAAGTACAGAGTGTTCTGGTTTGTTAAAATTGGTGTTATATAACAATTCTAAACCCATGAAAAATTTGATTTTTTTCTAACTAATTTGTCATAGTGGCCTTCTTATAATACTTGCTGACTTCCTTAATAGATAATCTTTCTAATTTAATACATTTATCTCTCATTGTTTCCTGAATAGGGTTCATTGGTTGTGTTGTATTATTCATACCCCACTTGCTGAGAGCAGTGTTCTAATATCCTCATCCCTATTTCTTCTATAAGTCGTCATCTTGTTTGTGTTAGGTTTGTCAGCTGTGTCATGTAAAAGTTAAGATTGAGAACTGGCTTAGGTGTTTTCTACAGGGACACTGCGCACCCCTAAATTTATTAACAGTTCAGACCTGCAATAATTTCAAAAATGAGTATCTAACTACTTTCAAATGACCATCTATGCTGCATTAGTAGTCTGGAGGTTGTAACACTAAAAAACAACCAGTATTAAATACTTATGGAAAGATCCAGACACTTCCATTCACTGTGGTTCAAAATGTATTTATATGGTTATCTCTGCATACATGAACAAGATTCACATAAACCGTTATGTTAATAGAAATGAGTAAAGGTTCCAAAAAAAACCCTTAACAAAAATTAGTAAAGTTTCCAAAAACCAAAAACCAACATTATCTCATTAGTGAGCAAATGCTAATGTTTTGCCCATTTAGGCTTTATCAAGGTGATTTTAGTTAATCATAATTCATTGAAACTATCCAATGCAATTCTTAAAACTTTCAAGATATTCAGTCACATTAATAACCATTTACTGTTATGTGCCCTTTAAATCCACACTTTTTTTGTTTCAGTGTATTCTAGAAAAAAGAGAGACGTTTGGGATTAGTAATTGTAGACGCCTCAGCAGTAAAATGTAGACACGCTAGTCTGAAGGAATCAAACATTTGATAATCTGTAAAGTAATTACAAGTATGAGTTAGGGGAGGAATCGGGAGCAAGCAGGCAACAATATAAAAAAATCAACTGCAGCAGAAAAATAGACATTATTTACTGGTGGACATTCCCTTGAACTAACTATTATTTATATAAGTGACTGAGGAAGATGGCAACACATTGTCACCATGTAAAGCAAGATCTCACTGCGATCTGTAGCGTCACGGCTTAATAATATAGGTCAAGTAGAGCAAGTTTTCTTTGCACTTATTATTTGCACCGTATGCCATATGGGGCACACTATTCTCTCACTAAAGATATGTCTAAGAGCATGGGCTTGATCATGACTTTGGCGGTAACGCCGGTAGTATTACCGCCGCCGGTATTAGCCCTACCGCCGAACTCCCCGGCGCTAATAGCGCCGGATCACGAGTTCGGCGGTAATGTAATTCCCCATTCCCCATTGAGCCCATTCGGGAATGCCCCATTCCCCATTGGGCTCAATGGGGAAAATTTGCGCTCTTACCGCCGGCGAATTCCCCGCCGGCGGTAATAGCACAAATGTTCGGCGGATTTCCCCCCAGCCAAGAGCTGGGGCGAAATCCGCCGAAGTCCTGATTTGGCGGACCCTTAAATCCGGCGGTAATAGCGCGACCGCCGGATTTAAGGGTTACCGCCAAAGTCGTGATGAGGCCCTATAACTAGGATTAAGTAATACCATAATGGAGCCACTATTTGTAACAAGGAATGCAATTATTCGCAGACAGGTGATCCCGTATTTGGAACAACTAGCACAACAATCGGCCGATGAACACGTCAATCTTTGTTAAGGGTTTTGGTGTTTTTGGTACCTTTACTAATGTTTGTTAAGATAATGGTTTTTGTGAATCCTGTTAATTTAATGCAGAGATAGCCATATAAATACATTTTGAACCATAGCGCATGGAAGTGTCTGGATCTTTTCTGAAATTATAATAGCATGGCTTCCTGGGATCCAGGGGAAAATGTGGCGCCTTCCAAATTAGTACTTATTCAGGTCAAGGATCCCACTAGACGAGGAGGAAGGGGTGATAGTCCCACTAGAACTAGAGGCAGTGATCGTGGGAGATGAGTGGATAGCAGTACTTGGGACAGATGATACCGGCGCAAGACGCGGTCTGACCACATCATTGGGAGCTGATGCAGGCCATAACTGGCTCGCGTCAGTGCGAGCCAGTTGTTTTGATGCCTCTCATGTTATCTGTACATTTGTAAACTCATTTTTAAACTGTATTTTTAAGCTTGGTAATAGCATTGTAGAAAGGTACTGCTAGCGAAATAATTAAGGGGCTTACTTGATCGCAGTTTGCAGCTGTGTATAGAATCATAAGCTGAACGAAGCTCAAGGGAACCACATTTCCCATTACTCCCGGCGCAAGATGCGGTCTGACCGCGTCATTGGAAGCTGACGCAGGCCAGAACTGGCCCACGTCTGCTCAAGTCAGTTGTTTTGCTGCCTCTCATGTTATCTGAAGAGGCAGATTAGGAGCGTACCTTTGTATGAGATTTTAGAATATTTTAGTAAATTTGTAAACTGTGATTTTTAAATTGTATTTTTAAGCTTGGTAATTGCATTGTAGGGAGGTACTGCTAGGGAAATAATTAATGGGCTTACTTGATCCCGGTTTGCAGCCATGTATAGAATCATAGGCTGAACAAAGTGCACATGAACCACATTTACCATTACTTCCGGAGCAAGATGTGGTCTGACCGTGTCATTGGAAGCCGAGGCATGCCATAACTGGCTCGCATCAGCGCAAGTCAGTTGTTTTGCTGCCTCTCATGTTATCTGAAGAGGAAGATTAGGAGCTTATGCTCTAATACTGTATTCTGCCTTTGTATGAGATTTTAGAATATTTGAGTAAATTTGTAAACTGTGATTTGATTTTTAAACTGTATTTTTAAGCTTGGTAATTGTTGTACATGAACAAAGAGACACTGCCCCTTTAAGAGCACCAACAGAGAAAGAGCGGGAGGAAAGCGGAAAGGGAGGGGGCTGGAGAGGGAAACGGCAGTTAGTGTTAGGGTGTGAATAAAGGAAGTTCACGGCAGAGCAGGCTCCGTCTTTTCATTGCACGCGTATGAATGAGAGAGAGTGAGAGCCTAACACTGGCGACGAGGCCGACAAACTCTTGCGTGTCGGCAGCAGTGGAGGGCTAAAGCCCAGCAGGTGTGAGGAGCGAGGTGCTCCGGAGTAGAGCAGCGGCCCGTGTGCCCTGTTGGTGGGCCTGCGCGCCCGGCAGTTTGGAAAGGCCTGTGTGCCTTAGCAGTGTGCAGCGGCCCGTGCGCCCTGCCAAAGGGCCGTGTGCCCAGCAAAGTGAGTGAGCAGCCGTGTGCCCGTGGAGGGTGTGAGGAGCGAGGTGCTCCGGAGTAGAGCAGCGGCCCGTGTGCCCTGTTGGTGGGCCTGCGCGCCCGGCAGTCTGGAAAGGCCGTGTGCCCGTGGAGGGAGTGGAGGCCCGTGAGCCCTGACACCGGGCAGTGGCCTGTGTGTCCTGCCAGAGGGCCCGTGAGCCCGGCAGTAGGAAGGATCGGGAAGCCCGCAGCAACCTGGCAACCCGAAGACACCAACGACCAGCAGAAAGCGACCTTGTGAGCCCGAGGACCCAACGCTGACCGAGAGGCCCGTGCGCCTCCCAGCAGAGAAGGCCCACCAGCGGAGCGCAGGAGAGCGCGACTGCTACACTCCGGCACCACGCAGCAAGACCGGAGAGCAGGAGAACGCGCCTGCGACACTCCAGCATTATGCAGCAGGCCTGAGGGTGCCGGAGGATCGAGGGGCCTGTGTGCCCAGGAGAGAAGAGCCGACACCGCGACGTGGAAAGACCCGCTGGACCGCGGCAACCACAACAAGTAAGGTGTCGGAGAAAGGGACCCTCGCGTCTCCCGCACGTGACATTTAGAATATTACGGGAGGATTACAATACGGAAAAGGGGAATCCCCGTGTCTCCCCACGTGACATCCCAGGGGATATTTAGCCAAGAAGGCCACGACAAAAGGGAATCCCTGTGTCTCCCCATGTGACACTCAAAGGGATAATACGCCGAGAACGCCACAGCCGTGTCCCCCCCACACGTGCAATTTAAAGGGACATAGAGCCAAATCAGCCCACAACACAAGAAAGAAAGCCTGTGCCTCACATGTGAGATCTTCACAGGAAGCCACAGCACCAAGAGTGACTGTGACCAACGCCCACGTGCCACCTACCCAACCAAATCAAACCAACCGGCAACATCATGTCGGCCCCGGATGCAGCGGACCCCAATGCCCAACCACCATCACCAGGGGCACCCTGCCCTCACGCAAGCCTAATGAGGAGACCCGCCCCATTCACATTAAACCCACACCATGACCAGGGCCAACGATGGGAAGAGTGGATGGAGGAATTCGAGGACTTTGTGGGTGCCATCGGCACACAAGAACCTCCCAACATACTAAGCATCTTCGCAAACGTCGCAGGGAGGGAAATCAAAAACATCATACGCACGATTCCACTACAGGACCGCACTACATATGCAAAACTCCTGCAAGCCATAAATGAAAAAATTGTCATCTCACCCAATCGTGACTATGAGAGATACACGTTCAACCAATGTGGTCAATTACCACACGAATCAATAGGGGAATTTGTCATTCGCCTTCAAAGAAAAATATCGAAGTGCGATTTCGCCAACTTTAATGACGAAGAAGCCATCAGGTTACGCAAAATAGAAGGTTGCGTATCTTCGATGTTCCGGAAACACCTCCTAAAGAAACCCCTATCCCTAAAAGAGGTACTGGACCTAGCCAGAGTTTACGAGAGAGTGGACATTCAGGCAGCAGCCATTCAGAACCCCAAGAAAGGAGAAGTAATAGCAGCAATACACCCCTACACCCGACACCCAGCTCCAAAGACAAGGATAAATCCGAGGTACCCAACACAACGGACGCAAAGCGACCGCCAATGCTATCGCTGTGGATTCGAGTATCCACACAGAGGTCCGTGCCCTGCCATCGGCCAACGCTGCATGAGATGCGGAATGGAAAACCACTTCCAAGTGATGTGCAAGGAACTACTACCGGAAGGAGGATCAACACCCCCACGGCCTGCCACTCGCATGATGGAGACACACACTGAACAACATCGCCAGACAGACAGGAACGCGTCATCCCCCACAAATACTTATCAACGCCCAAACACCGTAAGAGCCCTTGAGGGACTTCAGATCGAGCCAGATAGGAAAGACAACAAACTATATGACATCCACCAGAGTAACTTCATGCAGAACCTGGAACACGAAGAGACCTACAAAGCGGAAACTCCAAACCTCCTGGGGCAAGACAGAGAACCATACCTCAACTACCCACCACAATATCAGCTAGGAGGGAATGAACATGCTCAATACCTACAAGATGGCTACGACAGAGAGTACGTATGCCTCCTCAGTGTTGAAGATGAAGACACCTCAGCTCCCAGAGTCACAATCCAGTTGGGAAACACCAGAAACAGATTCATCGTCGACACGGGAGCGACGGTAAACGTCATGAACGAAGATATCTACCTTGAAATAGCCTCCTCATACCCCTTGCAAGAATCCAAGACACACATCTTTCAATGGGGAGCGGCTCAACCTATGACTTCCAAAGGAAAATTTCAATGTGATCTAAGGCACAGGAACATCACAGTAACCGCCACGATACATGTTAGAAGGAGCCCATCCATCGGCCGCTGTCTCCTCAGCTACCGGACAGCCACTGCCCTCGCCCTGATTGACTTACACTACGACCAGTCGGAAGTAATCGAAGGACTGCCATTGCCCCAAGAATCCATCAGGGCAATGATAGACAGGCCCCTGGCGAAAGGAGACCTCAAGAGCCAATTCCCCAGGTTATTTGAAGGAGTGGGCATGCTAAAAGGCTCACGCATCAAATTACACATCGACAATACCATCAGGCCAGTACCACAGCATCCACGCAAAGTGGGCTTCCACCGTCAGGAACAGGTATCAAAAGAAATCCAACTTCTTCTTCTCAACGACATCATAGAGAAAGCAGAAGAGCCAACACCATGGGTATCGCCAATAGTCATTGTTCCCAAAGACAACGGTCGCCTCCGCATATGCGTGGACATGCGCATCCCAAACACCGCCATCCAGAGGGAAAGGCACCCAGGCCCAAGCTTGGAGGACATGCTGATCAGGCTAAACCAAACGAGGTTCTTCTCAAAGCTTGACCTCAACCAGGGCTACCATCAGCTCGTCCTGGACCCAGAATCATGACCTATCACTACATTTGCAACGCACGACGGCCTATTTCGATGTAAAAGGCTAAATTTCGGCATATCGTCTGCTGCAGAGATCTTCCAAGAGACCAAGAGACCATCAGACGCCTCATAGCATCGGAGATGAACGCACTAAACTATAGTGACAACATCTTAACATTTGGAAGGGATCAAGAGCAACATGACAGAGCCCTAAGGACCATCTGCTCCATCCTACAAGATGCGGGACTGACTCTCAATGAGTCCAAGTGTGACATCAATAAGACAAGCCTCAAATTCTTCGGCCACATATTCTCGAACAAAGGTATAACAGCTGACCCGGACAAGATCAAGGCCATCACCGATCTCCAAGCACCTATGAGCACTGCAGAACTGTGCTCCCTGTTAGGCATGGCGGGATACTGTGCGCGTTACCTCCCGAACTACGCCACAACAACTGAACCGCTCCGCAACCTCCTAAAGAAGAATCAACCATTCATATGGGATGCACCCTGCCAGGAAGACTTCAGGACAATAAAAGAAGGCCTTACCAGCAACCGACAACTAGCATATTTTCGTCCGGATTGGCACACCATCATTACGGTCGATGCAAGTCCAGTAGGGCTAGGAGCCATCCTTGCCCAGACCGACTCTGCAGATAGCACCCATCACGCAATAGTTGCATACGCCAGCCGAGCCCTGTCACACACGGAAAAGGCCTACTCTCAAGCAGAGAGGGAAAGCCTAGCTGCAGTATGGGAGAAATACCACCACTTTATCATCGGCCGGAGATTCACCCTGGTAACAGACCACCAGGCCCTCATATCAATCTTTGGGAACCCCAAAACGAAAATGCCACCCTGCATAGAGCGATGGGGAATACGACTGCAAGAGTACGATTATACTATTGTCCACAAGCCAGGAGGAGACGCAAACCCAGCGGACTATCTATCCAGACACCCCCTACTGGACAAAGATGACACCCTGGCCCATGAGGCCACTGAATACATCTCGTACCTGTCATCAAATGCCATGCCACCCACCATCTCAACCGCAACATTCAAAGAAAGGAGCAAAGCGGACCCAACAATCAGAGCCGCTGTCTCTCTCACCCGCTCCAACAAATGGAGGGAACGCCACACAAAAGGAACCGACGAGGAGATTGCAGACCAGAAGGAACTTGACCGGCTAGCCGGCTAACCGAGGGACCTAAGGAAGACCCTAGCAACGCGGGCACATGAAGGCCACAGGGGAATCGACAACACAAAACGATTTCTCAGGAACTATGTCTGGTTCCCTTACATGGATGCGATAGTAGAGGACATGCTCAGACACTGCAGACCCTGCCAACTGGCAGCGAAAGGACCAAACCCAAACCCTCTGCAACTAACCACACTCCCGACAAGACCCTGGCAAAAAGTTGCAATGGACTTCTATGGACCTCTAGAAGAGGGAGGCTATCTATTAGTAATAATAGATGAATATTCAAGATTCCCCTTTGTTAAACAAACACCTTCAATGGGCCTCATTATGACCCAGGCGGTAAGTTACCGCCTGGGTCGTACCTTTACCACCATGGTGTAAACTACGTTTACGCCATGGTGGTTGGCGGACTTACCGCCCCATTCCAAGGTGAGTGGGGCGGTAAGTCCCCATTAACCCATTTACCCTTCCCCATTCCCATTTTTGCCCCATAGGGCATAATGGGAGTGGGGAAGGCGTTAATTACGCCACCGTAAATTACGGTGGCGTAATTAACAACAAGGTCCCTTAGCGCCATGGATTTTAACACCTGCTAAAAGCAGGTGTTAAAACCTCCATGGCGCTAAGGGACCTTGGAATCAGGCGGTAAGGGTCGGCGCTGTTTACGCCGCCGTAAACCCCTTACCGCCTGGGTCCTAATGAGGCCCAATGTCATTTGTGGAGAACGCACCCATAGTGGACGAACTATTCAGCGAATGGGGCATCTCCAATGTCGTCAAGACCGACAATGGATCTCCCTTTCAAGGACGGGAATTCGCAAAATTTGCAAGCCACCTAGGATTCCACCACCAAAAGATTACACCACTCTGGCCCCAAGCCAACGGGATGGTGGAACGGTTTATGGCCACCATCAAACTGACCAGACAAAAAGCAGTATCAGAGCAGACGCCCCACCCGAAAGCCATCTGCAGCATGCTCCGAAGCTACAGAAATACCCAACACGACGCAACGGGAAAGCCACCAGCTGAACTCATGGTGAGGTATCAACCCAGAACACGCATTCCCTGATGGGAGGACTACACACCTGAAGAAGACCTAGCCATCAGAGAACGAGACGCCGAAAAGAAGAGGAAGGCCAAGCAATGGGCTGACGCAAAAAGAAGAGCGAAAGAACAACAACTAGAGATCGGACAAACCGTCCTGGTGCGACAAACACAACGCAAGAAAACGGACACTCGATACAACCCAGAGCCACAAATCATTACAGCCATCAAGGGGCCCATGATCACGGCGACTGGAGAACTGGGAGACATTACCCGCAACTCCTCATTCTTCAAGAAGTTATATCTGGAAGAACCTGAAACACAAGAGACAACCGACGATAACCTCAGCGAGGAAGAAGAAACAGATCCCCCAGTGGAATCGACCGGTGAAAGCCGAGAATCACCAGGGAGACCCCCTAGGACAATAAAGAAACGAGTGAGGCTCATCGAACAGATGTAACTGGACTATCATGTTAAGTACGGGGGAGGTGTTGTACATGAACAAAGAGACACTGCCCCTTTAAGAGCACCAACAGAGAAAGAGCGGGAGGAAAGCGGAAAGGGAGGGGGCTGGAGAGGGAAACGGCAGTTAGTGTTAGGGTGTGAATAAAGGAAGTTCACGGCAGAGCAGGCTCCGTCTCTTCATTGCACGCGTATGAATGAGAGAGAGTGAGAGCCTAACAGTAATAGCATTGTAGGAAGGCACTGCTAGGGAAATAATTAAGGGGCTTACTTGATCCCGGTTTGCAGCTGTGTATAGAATCATAGGCTGAACGAAGCCCAAGGGAACCACATTTCCCATTACTCCCTTTGCGAGACATGGTCTGACCGCATCATTGGAAGCTGGCACAGGCCATTAGCGCTGATGCGAAGCCTGTTTAGGCCTGTTTGCGGCCTGGGGTCGGCCGTCGGCGTGACACGCTGGGTTTTATTGTTTGTTTAGCAATATTATTACATTCCCAGTTAAGAACATCAGGGAACTGCAATGGGTGGCTATAACTACACTGTATTGCATTTGAATGAGCTGAACAATAAAAAGGGAAGCTTAAATCTTAAACTCTTGTCAAAATTCATCTGTTAGGAATTGAAAGAAAAACTGCAGAAGGGGAGGGAGAAAAAGGAAAGGGAGAGTGGGAGCGACTGCTATTAAAGCTGGACTGATAAATGCCCGCTCAATGGTAGCCAATGCAGTGGAAGTGTGGGAGCTAATATTAGAATATGACCTGGAAAATCTGCTGTTGACTCAGACTTGGCTATCAGAGGGGGCCCACACTGTATTTCATCAATTGGTTCCTGGGAACTATCTTATCCAGCACATTGATCGGATGCATAAAAGAGGGGTGGCATTACTATAATATATAAGTCAACACTTTCTCTCTCCCACTAAAATCTGGTTACACAGGGGCGCTGACTTGGTGAATATCCCTGGAGCTGAGGTGCAGGCAAAGCTAGCAGATGTTGACACTACACTCCCCTGTGAAGAGTTTAATTTCCAAAAGGATGAATATTCTGGAAGATATGTACACAATATATGCCCCAGTAACACTAAAGAAGGTGAGGAAGTTCAAACCTTGGTTCGGCCCTGCATTGACTTTACTATGCAGACAACTGCGTCAGGCCAACAAAGGCTGGAGGGTAACCAAGAACGTTAGTGATGCAGTGAGAGCAAAGGTTGTAGTAAAGATATATAAGTCAGCCCTGTTTGAGGCACAAGGGGAGTATCTGCATAAAGAGATAAAACAGGCAGGGAACCAAGCAAAGGCAGTGTTGCAGGTGGTTTCCAGATTTGGAAGCCCAGACTGCACTGACACTAAAATGACGCCCTCACAAGAACAAGCAAATTAATTGAATGATTTTTTTAAAGAAATGATAGTGCTGATTCAGAAAAGTATCATCATGAGGCAGGCTCAAATGGTTGGGGGAGAGATCGAGAATGGAGAAGAGGAAGTTAAGAAGAATTTGGAAGGAGAGAATTTCCATGTTCAACCTGTAGATGAGGAAATTATTGATTCACTCCTCTCTCAATTGAAACCCACAAACGACTTGTCATGTGCTATGCCAGCATGCACAGCTAAACGGTTGGCAGTGAATTTGACATAATTTATTACTTTATGCGTAAATAAGTAACTGCAGGATGGTCAGCTTCCTAAGGCCATAAAAAAGGCGCTAGTGAAACCCCAGCTAAAAAAAAAACAACTTGGACCCGAAAGCCTTGAAGAAGTATCGGGCAGTTGCTAATTTGATCTGGCTATCAAAGATATTAGAAAAGGTTGTTATGTGCACAGTTCCAGGAATTTGTGGATAAAGAAAACCTGTTAGACAAGCTTCAATCCGTATTCCTTCCTAATCATGGGATGGAGTCAGCACTCTTGGCTGTACACGAGGATCTGCTGGAGGCTGCAGACACTGGAGGGTCCACACTTTTATTAATGTTGGACCTGTCCGCTGCCTTTGATACAGTGGCCACTGTATTATGTTACAGCGCATCAAGAATGGAGGAAGGCCGTCAGAACCAGTAGTGAAATGATTCAGGTCCTTCCTGAAGGATAGAATCCAAAGAGTGCTGCTGGAAGGTTTTGTCTCAGAGTGGAGATGTCTTGGCTTTGGGGTACCTCAAGGTTCATCTCTGTCCCCATTGATTTTTAATCTAAATTTTCGTCCAGTGTTCGATATATTTCGGAAACACGACCTTCGGTTCCATTCCTATGCCGATGATACACAGGTGTGTATTGAGATAAAGAATATGGAGGAAGTATTTGTAAAAATCAACCTGTGTATGAACGCGCTTAATGGGTGGATGGAAGAAAATCAACTGCATTTAAATGCGGCTAGGACTGAGATGATTTTGTTCGGTCCAAAGGGGAAAATGGTACTGGAGAGACAGAGGTTGCCTCCACAGATCTTGGGGGAACAACTTCAATATCTTAACAAGGTTAGGAATTTGGCCTGTATATAGCACACAAACCTTGGTAGTGAAGCTCAGGTGGGGGTTAAAGTTAAGGCAGTCTTCTACGCACTTCGGATGTTGAGGAATATGCTTCCTTTTATTCCGACGGAAGAACATGCAGTAGTGGTGGGAGCCATGACCAACCCCTACCTGGATTACTGCAACAGTTTGCTGGCAGGAGTCTCAGCTAAACAGATTGCCAGACTGCAGAGTGCCCAAAACGCTGCAGTCAAACTACTTGGACATCTTGGGAAAAGGGACCATGTCTCTGCCTTATGAAGGTCCCTTCATTGGCTTAAGGTAGAGGACAGAATACAATTTAAAATAGCGTGCCTGATGTACAAGTGTCTGAATGGACTTGCCCCTGAATATCTGGTGGATAAGATCACTCAATATTGTCCATGTAGACATATCCGCTCAAGAGACCAACTCCTGATCTGTGTGCCAAAGTCCAATTTGGTCTCCAGGGGAGACAGAACACTCTGAGTGTTTGGCCCGAAATTATGGAATCAATTTCCATTCGAAATCCGGTCCTGTAACTCTTTAATACTGTTTAGAAAGAGCCTGAAAACATTTCTATTCAAATAATTGTTGTCTCAGAATATTTATTGAATTTACACTCTTAAATCCTATCTATTAGTTGACATCTGCGCCTGTATCCAGTTTACTCTGTTTGATGTGCTTTAGAAATGCTCAAAATTTAATCAAAATCAAATCATGGCAAGCAGGGATCACCATAGCTGAAGGGTACAGGTTGGCCATAGTCACAGACAAAGATGTATTCAGAAACAACAGATCAGACCCTGAGATGGTGTTCAAAATGAGCATCACATGTTGAGTGAAAATACATTACAGAGAAGTCCCACAAATAATGCCGACTTTTCTCGAGGAAGATTTAGCAAGGGTACCTAGCATCTTATGGACAACAAGTCCCTATGATGTGGGGCTTTTGAAAGGGATAGGAGAAGTGAAGATAAAACTGAAGCCAGGAGCAATTTTACCACAAGTTAAACAATACCCATTTTTAAGAGAGGCAGAAAAAGGTATCTATGAAACCATCACAGCACTAGTGAAGCAAGGTATCCTGGTGCCATCAGAATCACCATGCAACACTGCAGTGTACCCTGTCAAAGTAGCGACAGGGGGGTCCTGGCGTTTTATACAGGACTTGCGCCCTCTTAACCATATTGTAGAAGCAGAACATGTTTTAGTTGCAAACCTAGCTACAATTTTGTGCAGCATCCCCACCGAAGCTGCCTACTTCACGGTCATAGATTTGAAGAACGCCTTCTTTTCTATACAATTACACCCAGATTCACAAGACCTGACTTCATTTCTATATAGAAATAAGAAGTGGAAACATATAAGACTTCCTCAAGGGTACTGTGAATCACCTTGCATATTCAATAGGGCCCCCAGATGGACCTAGGCAACGTATAAATAGAGAGCACGGTCATACAGTACGTAGATGACATACTGATCTGCAGCAAGACAGAAGAACAGTGTAGACATGACTCAGTAAACATGCTGACAGTGTTAACAGACAAGGGATACAAGGTGGACAAGGCCAAATTACAATATTGCCAGACAGAGGTGTACATTGGACAGATGATCCCTCAAAATGACACCAGGAAGGGCAGACACAATAGGCAAGACAGCAAGAACCATGACAGAGAAATGCAGCAGTTCTTAGGGCTATGCAATTACTGCAGGGCATGCTTTTCGATTACAGCACGTACAACAGGCCTTTATTAAGTGCACTAAAGGAAGCACAGAAAGGGAAGAAGATAATACGATGGACAACAGAAATGACTGAGGCAATTAATGAGCTGAAGGAAGCAATATGCACAGCTCCAGTGTTAGGTATCCAAGACTATCAAAAGGAATTCTTTCTGTTCTCAAACTCTGACGGAGTAGTGATGTCAGCATTACTGACACAGAGGACCGACCTGGGGCACAAGCCACTAGCCTACTACAGTGGGAAGTTAGACCCAGTAATGAGAGGACACTATCCATGCAAACAAGCTTTGGTTGCAGCCGCATTTGCAGTGGACAAATCAGCAAGTATTACCATGGGATGCAGCACCACTCTTTACGTGGAACATGCTCTCTTCTTAATACTGGAAAGGCTGAAAAGCACATTGACAACCCAAAGAGCCTCTAGGTATGAGGTGTTACTATTTAACTCTCAAGATAGATGCAGAGTTGTCAACCCGGCGACTTGCATCGCTGACATTCTAGAAAAGGGTGTCTAGGCACATGACTGCACAGCAAACCTAGAAAAGTTCAGTGACACTCGCAAGATGCACAAGGACGCACTTGAGGAGGGAGATGTGCTTTATATTGATGTGTCAATGACACAATTGAAAGGTTCGGGTAGGGAAGGTTCATGCAGGCACTCACAGACCTCTGTTAGAGTACAAAGTGATTATTCATTAAATAAAACACATACCCCTTTTGTTCCTTCAAAAATGTTCATTATAATCAAGAACAATTCTTATGGATAAGTATCCATAGAGAGATGCAACACAGAACAACTCAATATCTAGATCAAGTAAACATTACAGAACATCATATATCTATCCAAGCAATATGATATTGGTTACAGTACAAAACATCATAATATATATAATTCCTACTGTCAATATCAGCAATGACAGTGGTATTCTGTTGGTTTCATTATCTCAACAAAACAAAATTCCATCAGTACATAATAGCAAGGCACACAGTGGGTATTGTACAACACAGGGACTCAAAGAGTCTGCACCAAGGTGTTTCGCCCCTTCTGGGGTTCAACTGGGAACCTTTCTTGTGGGGCCTTCATCAGGACTGGACGACTGGGGTGTTGGGAGGTTCTGTGTATGCTGCCAATGAAAAATGAGGCAAAATGAGGGGTTGGCTGGGAGAGTGAGGAAGCATGAAAAGGTAACTATTTAGAAAGCTCGTCATTGCTCAACGCTTACTGTGTCTGTACAGGACTGGTACACTGGAGGGGTGGACCCCCTCGGTTAGTAGGGTGGTACACTGGTCACTGGACTGAGGACAGAATGAATCTGTCTGGTTGCACCAGAGTCCGCATTTCGGATCATGCGTGATCCAGTTGGTCCATTCCAACATCTCCACGTCGACTATGTCAACATGATACAAGTCTTCTAAGGGTACTGCTACATCATGTGTCCATTTTCCCAGTGGATCGAAGTTGGTCTCTGTTCTCATCCTGACGCCTTTAGAGTGGTGAAATTCCTGGTCCTGGTCTGGGAAGTTTTCCCATAATGGGGCACGTGTGAGGTCCTGCGGTATGAAAATGGCCCTCACTTTGCCAATGAGTTGTTTCAGCACATTACAACATTGCTACATAAATTTACCTCTGCTTATCACCCACAAGTGAGCACGGTTTGTGAACGACTCAATGTCCTGCTTAAAGAAGCCATAGCCAAGACTAAAAAGAGTCTCAACAATAATTGGTTGCATTGTCTACCCTTGGCCCTGTTTGTGTTGCACAATAAGCCCTGGCTCCTCCCACAAGAGCAACCGAAGACTTTGAAAGTGCAGCAAATGTATTGGGTCAGAAAATGTATGAATATGTGACTTCATTGATTGCTAGTACCTCTTTCATATCTCAGCAGATACAACGACACCAGGAGGGGCCAGAAGTTGTTGAGGAAAGTGAATGCATCAACAGCCAAGAGGACTTACTTAAGCCATCACCTGTTTACCCGGGGGACCAGGTTCTTCTTAGGAACTTCACTAGACAGTGGGATGCACCTAGGTTCATGGGAAGCAGTGACTGAAAGAGCTGTCAAGCTAGTTGATAGAGTGTCTGGAATCATATTGGTGACATCAAGCCCTACAAAGCTGTGGCCTCACCTGGCAATGACATGGACAGGGCCAAAGATCCTCAACAACAAGAGCAAAGAGACAATTTGGAATCAGCACTGCCAAGCAGAGGACAACCAATGGTTACTCGCTCACGGGCAGCAGAGTTAGGGCAAGGACTTTCTACACATCCGGAGTGAGGGTACTCTGTCTGTTTATTATTTCTCATTCCACACACATTCACTGTTTTTATTGAATTTATTCCATGCTGCCCATTGATCATCAACCTGATACCTTCCAAAGCCAATTTGTCCAACTTATTAGAATGTCCAACAGATTCTGAGCATGCCCTCCTAATCTGTATTATCACATCTTCATAGCATATTTGACCCAAGCGTATCCGCAACTCGAGGTAACCACAGTGCTGACACAGACATGGGAGGGGTGGACCTATAACTCACTAACACTGTGTGAGTGTCTAACAATATGTGGTACAAACACATGACCAAAGTAGGTAAAGAAACCACTGGGGAGAGCTGCTATGTCTGATCAATAATTCCCTATACCATGAGTGTTTCCATAACATTCATAGCAACTGGAATACCAGCAGCAAGAACACAATACCTATTGTACTTAACCATGATTACAACCCGCACAAGATTCCAAGGGAAAACAGCAACATTGAGATGGATGTCTCAGACAACATTTCCCTATGAAGACAGTTATATAAAGTCTCTTGACATGACGAACAATTACTGGCAGTTAGACCAAGCATCTATACAATACATAAATGATGGTCCACAGAAAGGGGAGACAAAAACAATAACACTGAAGAAACTACAACGCCCGAAGAGGGGGGTAAAGGAAATAGGAGGTGAACCAGGATGCTGGGAAAGACCACAGATGCTTGTGTATGGCCAAGTATACACAGCAGAAGGATGCAAAGAGGGAGTAGTAGGAGGCAAAGCACACACCCTAGTACAAGAAACTGTGAACACAGTGCAAGGAGATTTTGACAAGTGGCTGAAAGAATGGGATGCGAGCACTAAATTGCTCACTTGGGTAGACAATGAAGCTGGACCAATGCCCATAATACCACTGAAGAAACCAGCATTATCTTACAAGAATGAAGGTGCAGTAAAGGTTAGAGATAACACAGAGTGTAGGTACACTGAGAAGTATACAGCAATGAAGGTCGGCACAGCAGTATTAATGGACCACTATTGGGCATGTGGATCCAAGGAATACAAAAGGCTGCCACCTAACAAGGGAGGAGTTTGCTCATTGGGTCACATCAATATTCCAGCACAGGTAGTGCCACAGAAGAATGTGAAGATAGACGACTTTCCTAAGATGGATACTAACAAGAGAAAGAAGAGATCGATGGAAGGGAAAAAAAGGGAAGAAAGAAGTGGTCAGTGGCAGTGAGTAGAGTGAAGAGAGAGTACTATTTTTCATCTGAATCAGAAGCATCACTAGACAATGTATCACCTGAACAACGGTTATTCAGCAGGACAGAGATGTTTTTCGCATCGGCAGTTCCAGCTGTCCAGACATTCACAAACGCAAAATGGTGGCAGATAACCTGATGGGAGCTGATGCAGACTATAAACTCTACAGTGAAGGGCTTCAACACAATAAAAGAAGAGATCAGAGCAGTAAGGTTTATGGCACTCCAAAACAGACCTTCTCACAGCCATGGAAGGAGTTTGCACCAAGGTCGGGAGGTCCTGTTGCACATTCGTGTCTGTTTATGATGGAGAGAATGGCACACTGACTAAAGCAGTGACAAGATTATCAAAGATGCACGCCAAGATGGAGGAGAAAGCCAAACGGACAGGAAAAGACCAGGGCTGTTTGTCATACATATGGTCATGGATGCCATCATGGCTAGCAGACTGACTGCAAGTATTACTAAGGGCACTAATATTAGTACTAATGAGGCTGTGTGTGGTGAAAATCTGCATTATGCAATGCCGCAAAACTACTGAGAAAACAATAGGGATGAAGGTGAAGGTGGATATGAATATGGAGAAAGGAAAGGAAAAGATAGTAGAAGAAAGAGATAACCTGAGGACAAGGATAAAGGAATGTCCACTGTTCCTGACTGACATGATAACATTCGACAATCCATTCGACAATAATAGGTACCAGGGGAAATGGGTATGGCGCAACACAGAAGGAGATTGTAGCTATATGGCCTAGAGGTTCGATGATCATGCAAATTACTGTACACATCTTGGGGGAGTAACAAAGATGTTGCTACCAAGAGCAAGAGTGACAAAGTATGGAGTATTTGTCGACATGTCGACCAAAGGAGAGACTGAATAGAGGGTCCCAGGAATGCTTCCACTCATCCCCATGAACATGACAGCCTGAACAGTCAAGAACACACCCATTATTTAACCCCCAGGAGCAACAGTGACTGGAACGTATGCAAAGAGGTATTGCCTCAGACAGCCATTCCAACCTTATCCATTGAATGTCTTTTTTTTTATTTTTTATTGTTTAATCAAAATAAGATTTTACAATACATTGTTGCTTGAGCATTTCATCAGGCGAACAAGACAGAAAAAGTCTTTGACAATGCTTTGACAAGGTTTTCACAATAGTGACAGGGTCCAACTGAATGCATTGGGTTTTGAGAATATTTAACTATTTAGTGACCACTTTTGTCATTTAGTAGATTGTTCTTGATGTGTTCAATCATTTTGGCCATTGCAATTTGCCATGCAGTTTTCTCGCCTCCTATCAACCGACACCACCATGTCTCCTCCTCGGCCAACATGTCAAAGCCTGCCATTCGTGATAGATAAATGTAGTGATACACGAAATTGCAACCTTGCCAATCAGGGCTTTAGATGACAGCATTAGCCGCTGAAAGCCAATAGTGTATTCAAAGTATGTGCTAAAAATGCTGACAGTAGTCTGTTGTAGCACTTCCATTATGCAGTAGTGAGCTACAAGGAATATGCAGGCCTAGTATGAAATAGGTCAAAATTAAGCATTGTTGATAGACAGGCAGGGAGGGCCCCCAGCTATGTAGCTAATAGGTTTTTGGAGTGTTTGGAACATCATGGCACCTATATAGCGCTTAGATAGCCAGTCTTAAGCGCTATAAACACTAAGCTATGAGTGCATGCCTTTTAGAGCTTGCAGATGGGGTTAATACATCCCTGCTTCCCTTAGAATATTCAGCCTCACTAACGTTAGCCCTGGCTCCAAGCTAATCTTCCTTTTCTCTGGGAAGGTACTGATAAGACATTCCTCAGCCAGCGCAGATGGGAACAAGGGAGGGGGTAGGAGCGAGCAGGGAGCATCTCAGAGAGAGCTGGGTTTTTTCCATGAGCCAGTTGCACAGGGAAAGTTCTGGAACTGTGCGTCATGGTGACTGACAGCAAGAAGTTATAAAATATCCATGCACACATGGATCAGGGGGAGATCGCCTGTGGACTTGATTCGTGCAGAAACAGGTGCCCGGCATTGGCTCATACGGTGTCCTTCAGCATTGTCCTCTGAGCGGGGCTTGTTTACAGCTAGCTTATGAGGGCCCAAGGTCTCCCCAGTGCTGATTAAAGGGACGTAAGACTGTGTTTCTCTATGTTTCTCTATATTTCTCTATGTTTCTCTATGTTTATCTAAGTTCCATGTTTCACTATATTTTGCATTGCTCTTTGTTTTATGCTTTGTAATATTCTCTAACTTGAATACCAAATGTATATGAAATTCACTGCTTAGAATAAATATGCTAAAGCTTTGAGGGTGTCATTTGTCACTAGCATGAGATCACTGCTCAGCACAATAGAACCTGTATTTTGGGCTGAATTGGGTATTTTTGCTCTCAAAGGGCTGGCCCCGAGGAAGATTTTGCCCAATATCAAGACAATATTGTTGTCTGATGGCGCTGGTGGCTGAGCAGAGCATAATCAGATGTCTTAGGGTCTCTTTTGGTGGATGGGGATCATTTTTACAAAAACGGCAGCTAGTAGTTAGTGCCTGGCCTCGAATGTAGTGGATCTCATTTGTTTTGCATAGGTTCAGACGTGCTCGCAGAATTAAATTTCATGCCTGTCTGCTTGGACATTGTTTGACATAACTTTGCAACTCGTTTCTTTTTAGCGTGTTGCTTGGTAGATGGAGAGTAAGTTTCTGCTTTGCAGCATTGTCTATTGTGGAAGCCCAATCATTGTCTTTTATTTTGCTTAAGAATTTACATGGATTGCTGATGAGTTCTTCATCATTTGATGCGATGTTATTTAGGACCACTTGATTTTCACATTGAATGTCTTTATGGATACAGGTGCTTCAACAGTGATCATGTACCCAAATGCCATGATGAATGACGTTGACAAAATGCTTAGAAACCACTGTCCTGACATCATTAGTGACACTACGACGTAGCCACGTTAGTCATAAAGACCACTCGCAACCATGCAAGTTTTACACAAACACACACTCGTATACATGAAGAACATGATTACGCAGTTCTGTAGATAGAGGACAGATACATGTACATACTGTCAAAGCTTTTATTATTTTTCTCATTAGCTAAGTGCAGAAACGCTGAACGCAAGGCAACAAAGAGATGCAGAGCAAGCTTGCAGATGCTTATGGCAACTAATCCTATGGAATTACAGGATCATATAAGGAGACTAGCAGGACCAAATAGGACTACCCATAGGCAATATAACACTATATAAGTGTGCAGAAATCATAGTGTTAGTGTAATGCAAAACACATAAGGCTTGAACCGCAGGATGAGAAATTAGAAGAAAAGCAGAACCAGGCTGCACAAAGAGGGAAGGTCAGGGCACGCAGCCAAGGTCAGAGACAATCAGCGCATTCCAAACTTAAGACGACAAGGAGCCGCCTGCAGAAAAGCAGAATACATCCTCATTATTGCAGACCAGAAGAGCTCCATTTTGTGGTCCTCAACCACGTGATGCGGCCGAGCTAGACAATGGGTATTCACCTGCCTGGGAAGATGAATTTTCTTCAGCAACCCAGACGAGAAGTAAAACATGAACAAGTTAACAATGTTGCAATGTGGTGAGCACTCCCATAGGCAGAAGTGGTGTTGCTACCAGATACATTTGGAACATTTAGTAATTTCACATCACCTTGAAGAGGTGCACAGAGAGCTGAGAACCAAACTGGGTCCCAGGCCCGAGGAGACCAATTCCAGCCAATTAGGGGACATAAATCTAGGGGTGGAGGGCAGGGGGCAAGGGCCAATGGTAATCCTGCGACCCTGTAATAGATAGATAGCCACCTGACATGGAAGGACCAATAGAGTAAGATGCATATGGGCAATCCATAGTGTCTACCACTCCGAGCACCCAATGAATATGAGCAATAGCTTTTTGGGGTAGGGCACAGGTGCTGACACCATTCTGCATCAAAAGGGGTGACATGTTTGTTGTAATTGTGACTCTGGAGATGTGCGAATGTCCTGTATGATCCCTGTCAGTTTTTGTAATAAACGACAGTTCTAATTTAAGCTTGGCTGAGTCCTCTGTTTATTCTGGGGGAAGGATTGTCGGGCCTTTGTGAGCTGAACGGGTGAGCTTGTACTAAACCCCAGACCTCTGACATACTGTGTACTCTCAAACAATTGGTCTCTCATTGCATGACACAGGATCTCATGCCTTGCGGCACAAGATACATAACCTGTTGCTGGTAGTGAGAGCCTGATTAGCCGCTGGATGGAAACTTCCTCTCATCTCTCAAACAATGGTTACTGAGGGCATGCAAGATTTTCGGAATGGGGAATGTAAACCCCTTGCTCAGAGAATCCCCAGGAAACATAGAATTGGAATGGTTCCAATTCCGCGAAAAATACCAGAGAGCGAGGCGTAAACCCTTTGAACTCTGACTTGCAAATTACTGCATGTAACACTTGAGGATTCATAATGAACAGCGTTTATTTTTCTCTTGGAAAATCTACATGTTTTTTACTGGTCGTGAAATGAAGGGGTGGGAAGTTTCAGAAGCTGGAAGGTGTATCACTTTTATTGTGCCCTCTTTGTGTTTTTTAATCTGCCAAGGAGATTTTTGGAGGGTTTCTTATGATGTGTTATGCTTATTAGAGGACTATCAGAAAATGTAGTTTTTGTTTTATCTTTTCCAGTCCATTACCAACATCAAATAAAAATACATTTGAAAGAAAATGTAGACAAATGGTTGCATACGTAAGGACAGATATCTGAAACACTGCCTGCGTAGGGAGCCCAGAGTATATTAACTCACTATAGATAGAAATGTATCACTATACCTTAACAACCTATTCTCAGACAAGTTACCACACTCTATCAACTTGAACTAAAATAAAGACTAGCATAACCTGATAAAGATCAAACCTTTAATAATAACCTTTTAGGCATCAATCTGCCAGGCTTTTCAATTTTGACCAATTTGACTCAGTTTTGGCAGCCCCAGAACTACCATTTTGGAGTTTGACCTTGGGTATAACGTATAGAGATGCCGGGCCAAACAAGCCAGCAACCTTCCAGTATTGCCTGATTATACTCGCATGTCCTTCATAACTCCAACATTACATTGTATATTAACTTTCAATTATCCAAATCTGCTTTGGAGAAACAACTTAATAATCGCAATACGTTAGGATATATTTGCCTTCTCACTTTTACAGAACTATGGACCACCAAACAGGACAGACATGCATGCTATCAGAAAAAAAGATTCCCTGCGCATGACTCCTTCCTTTGTTTATAGCACCCATTTCATGCTTTCCATCCACATATCTTTCCTTTCCTTGTGTTTACTCCCCAAGCAAACCCAGATCCAGATACCCCAGTCATGGGCATGTTACGGGACTCCACCGACAAGCTCTGAATCTCGTAGGCGTTCTAAATCTAATACGCTGGTAATTCTGCACAGCATAAATGCCCATTAACATAACATATACTGTTGATTTTTTGGCTTATATTCCTTGAATTAGTTGAAATGAAGATCGATTTGATTTAGCATTCTTTACGGGTGATGTTCACTTGTTAACATACATAGATATGTTGCTTTGCTGAGTTTGCAAATCTTTTATTATTAAGCTAAAAGAGAGCCTCTAAAGCTTGGCACAGATATGCTTGTGTTTTGGAAGCCTTACCAAGTGAAAACATCTTTCTTGCAAACATTGGAGTGTTTTACTTAAATGATCCGCCTCTATCCTATTGGCACCTGTGTTCAATTCTTCTTATGGCATAAAGAAGGCTAGGGGTCTTTGAAATGTTCCTGAGGAAGCTGCCATTGTGCAGTGAAACACGTGTTGAGGTTCTCTTTTCACTCATGAATAACAGAATTGCAACCTCAACAAAGCAACATATGTAGTAAACAATTGTACTAAACCAATAAAATGCATGGTTGAATGCTAAATAAAATAGATCTTCATGCCATTCCAACTAATCAGCAATATGCACTAAAAGCAACCTTACATGCACACGTAAATACTAAAACAAATAACTACTAGCTAAGACCAAGGCTTATTCCATTTGTGCAGGGGTATGGAAGCTTTGGCATTCCAAATGTTCAGGACTGCAACTCCCATCAACCCCATCCAGTACAGTCAATTGTGACTGATCCTAGGAGTAATAGTCCTAAATGTCAAGAAAGCTGCAAGTTGCCCTGCAGTAGGGCAACATGGAGCTTGGTGCATAATTTCCTAAAGTATTACTCCACAGACACATGACCAAGGGAAGATTCACAAGTAGGAAACAAGTACAAAAGAATGTATTCCTTATCTAGGCATTGCATGTGAATCTAAAACAGTTGTCAATTTCAGGACCATTGGGACTTGGGGCTAGCTGGCCATTCAATTTTAGCCCCTCCCCTGAACTTCTATCTGGGCCTACAACCAAAGGACCCAGGGTTATAGCCCCCTCAGGTTCCCCCTAGCAACGCCTGTGCCCCTTATCCATCAAATGGTCAATTAATAACAGTGTTGGCCGTGGGTTGACTAGGAAGCAGAAGGAATTGGTCACCTACAACGAAAACCACGAAGTTAGGGTAAAACCTGAGGATGATGGAACACCTAGTTGGAGACCCAATTATCTCTCCTTGAATCCTGTCTCCATAAACAAGAAATGCAGCATGCCAACATGAGGCATGACAAAAACTAGTCTGAAAGTGCCTGACCCGGCGACATGAGGGCAACACTAATGGTACCATAACAGACAGTTCTCTAAGGGTGCAGTGCTAGACCCATAGTCCAGTTCCAAACCCCAGTTCTCAAAATCCAGGTCCCATATCCAGCTTGCCAAATCCAGTTACAAAATCGAGTTTCAAAATCCAAGCCAAGATAGCAGTTCACAAACAGTTCAAGAACCCAACTAGGAGTAATAGGGGAAGATGAATTAGTCACACAACCAGGACACAGCAAGGCACCAGCCGCTGAGGGGAAACACAAAAAACAGAAACAGCAGAATGCAATAGCAGCCCAGTAATCAGCTGAGGATGTTGGGCAGGCACATGAAGGTCCAAGCAGCAAAGGAAAGAAAATATTTCTAACAAAGGTTGTAAGCAGGGAAGGGACACACAAAAACAGAATACTATTCAGTGATGAGGGCAGAGTGGTATCTAAACAGAGAACAAGAGGCAATCCTAACAGTGATCAAGTGCGCTCACTTATGGTGCCGTGGGTTGCCGCAATCCCTCTAAGGCTGTTTCTTAATGCCCATCTTCCACTAAAGTTGCGGCACTGATGTGCTTCCACGTCAAGTAACCGATGTGATGCGCGAGATGCAAGATCTGCACCACAGCATGCTGGAACATGTAGTTCCTCCACACACTAAGCCACCGGGTCTGACGGTGGGGCATGATACTGGAATGCACATCTTTTGTACTGCCACACAGCCCCGAAGAAATGAGGGTGCCACCTTTGTGAATAAGGCAACCGGCACAATTCTTATTAAATTTAAGCTTTTTGTACTTGCACCACCTTTTGAGAATCTACCCCCTTCCCCTTCTGAGAAACTCTAGTCTAAAAAAGTCAGGATTCCATATTCGTGGCCAACAGAACCTAATCTTCAGAAGTCCTTTTCTGTTTGGCTATCCTACCTTAATAACGAATGGTCCAACAATTCACCAATGAAAAAGTATTAAAATACTACTCTTCAGATGGCCATCCCTTCACTACTGACGCAAACAAAATATTTCTCTGATTTCACCCTTTCAGACACTCTCCTGGAATCAGGAGTTATGTTTTTGACACTCCATGGGTCTGTCTACTGATCCTTGCCTTGGGTGCTTTTCGACACTTTCTTCACAGCATTTGGGGGCCTTCAGCTTGTTGGTCAGATTTCACCTCATGCCCTGATTCTTACGGTGATATGAGCAAGTCCTTTATCCTGGACTTCATGTTTAGTTAGTTTTCTCAATAGATCCCCTTTTCACAATGGGGTTTTGAAATTGACTCGTTGTAAGGCCCTTCCCTAGACCTTGACTTTATGGGGGTCTTCCAGGTCAGTCCTTCAGATCGTGCTCCCAAGTTTTACACTGGATCTGCTTCTGGACCTTCAACTTGTGGTTTCATTTGGACCTCCCACTTGACCCAGCTTTCAGGAGCCACAGTAAAGAGTGCTCTACTTCTGGCCATCAGATTTCTATGTATCCCTTCTTCCAGATTTTTGCCAGAGGACTCTAGGGGCCTTCTCTCCAGGTCGTTTCTTTTGGGTTTTGTGCCAGGTCGCCTACCAAACCTTTTAATCAGAATTCTTATTGAACCTTTTCGTCAGACTATCTCTGCAGTATTTGTGTTAGTCCCCCTCTCAGACCAATGTGGTGGAAACAAGCATGGACATTTCACCCGTCCGTCTCTTTAGGTTTCCTTGCCAGGTCTTCTACTAGACCTTTGTCTCATCATCAGTCCCTTGTGTGGATTGGTTACCTGTCTAATGGATCTGATTATCCATAATTAGGGTCAGAGAGGTATTAAATGGTGGTGCTGCAGTCAATGCCATCTTGGAATTCCGTGTGACACTGAACATGGGATGGTGCAGTTCTGTGTTCCTCTGGTCTCACCAGTCCTGGCATCTCTCAAAGTCTGCTGTCATGCTTACGGTTTCATGATTCCTTCTGTAGCTTGTTACCAAGGTGCTTGGGAGTGCCACAGGTTTTCAGTCTTGGTGAGGCCCTTGCCCGCACTCTAGAGGAGACTCTGTGAATGTCCCAAAGTTACTACCTTCTCCACTCTGCGAAGGTTTGTGCATACCATTGGTTTCCAATCTCTATGAGATGTCCTGGAAGAATTTCGTGACCCCCAGTCTTCAAAATCCTCTTCCAGTGTCTTAGGGGTCCCTAAGGCGTTACTGTGTCCCCTGTGGAGTAGCAGGCCTGCAGGATCCAACCTTTTCCACCCTCAGGGGGGCACATCAGCTAGCGGCCAATCCAACTCCATCCATGGTTGTCATTTGAGGATCAGATCCATGTTTGCAGCCTGCTATTCCCACAAAGTGTAATAGTAACCAGTAGATGGTGAAGTATGTAAAACATAGAATTATAATTATCTTTACTGTACTAGAACCATGGTTAATGTAGGCAGTCAATGTAAGGAAAATATTACTTATCTGTAAAAGTATTTTTGCAGTTTGTATCTGGTTAAATATTTTCTGATATTGAGTGCCTATGGTAACCATGATTTTACAACAATAACAAATGTATAAGCCTTCCTAGAGTTAATGTTCAATTATTTAAGAGGCTACCATCTTGTTGCTAGTTAGTTAATATAGACTAGAGGTTACATATACAAAGTTTGGCCCATCCCAAAGTGAATAAATGATCATTGGAAAATTTCACTTGTACCTTCCCCTTTTATTTTTCACTGTCTTCAATGTTCAGATGTGTTACAACGAGCATGGACTGCCAGCTATAACCAAACTAATGCTATTTTTACAGCCAATAGGTCTATGCACACAAACCGACAAATTTCGCTATCCCATCACTGTAGTGCCAGAAATGTTTTTTCAATACCTTCACCATCAAGTCCTTTCATGACCCACGGGACAATGTGTGTGTGTGTGTATGCCTGTGTGCACTCTGAATGGATGCAAGAATCAAAGAGTTTACTCACTGTGTGGTCCGGGAGTCTGGTGTGTACAGAGTGTGATGTCACATGTTGATGTATCATGTGTGGTTAGGGCCTTTGTGTACAAGACATGTGGGACCACTTCCAGTGGATGTGTAATGGTGTGGGGCATGTCTTCCTGGGTGACAACTTTCAATTCTTGGTCGGATTGCCCTAACCCTGGAACATCAGGTCTATTGCTTTGTTCACTGCACTGGTTGATATCTTGACAAAGGAAGTCACCCCATGTGGCGGAGAACGAGGCATACCGAGTTTGGAGAGATAGAGCAATGGACATTTATCCTGCTCATCCTCTTGGGTGGACATACTATTCTGAATCCTGCTCGGTGGCTGAGCAGGCCCAGGCAGCCCCAAGCAAGGGGGAGTGATCATCCTGTGCCTTGACAGTTTCGTCCTTGCTTCCATCGGGTACTGTACCTAGGTATCATGGCCACTCCTCAGGGGGTACATGGTAATTGAGAGGTGGTGGCTCTGCAGTATAACTGCAATTGCATAGGGCAAGGGGCCTCTCTATTTTTAGTAGTAGTATTAGTACTAACAGTAATAATGGTGAAATAATGTATTAGCGCAAACATAACACCGATAAAACCAGTTTCAGGGTTCTATTGAAAAAATCATAAACATAAAAACCCTAACATATACAAACGAAAAAGATAAAAAAGGAAAAATATCACACACAAAACATCTCTTTTATGGCACCTGTAATGAAAAAAAATGTTGCTTTAACATACTTATAAACACAGTTTAGAAACCAAACAAACACAGTTTCTGATATTAGTACCTTGAAGCGTATTTCAGAGACGAGGTCCCACAATCATTGTTGATTTGCCATCAAGCTGAGCTTTATGGATTCTGCCCACTGATAGCAAGAATCGTGAACACTCCAGAGGCAGTACACCAAGCAACACAATCAGATCAGTAATGAGGAGCAGCTTGATGTGCACATTTTCCAAATTGGAGTTAACACTCAAACATGGATCTGATCCTCAAATGACAACCCATCTACAGCCAGCCGAGCATAAGAGACATGATTTCACTGTCTTCTGTTTTCGGCAGCCTGTAGTCTGGCCAACGATGTTTATGAATACCAAGATACACCGGCATACAACATTGGAGCATATACATAGCCATGCCCTAAACCCATAGGGGACAGTGATGTTCACTAAGTAAACGTAAGTAAACCTAAGTAAAAGTATGCTCACTAAGCCTCACCTGTTGATGCCAAAGAGACGAAAGAGGCCAATTTTACAACTATATTGACCTGATGGAAAAAAGATAACCACCGATCAGATATGATTTCAGGTTGTCTCCACCTGACCTGATGGAAAAAATATAACCACCGATCAGATATGATTTCAGGCTGTCTCCACCGGCATAGGTGCTGGGCTAAGGCGGATAGGTTGTGCAAATGGCTGGATGTCTGGGGGAGTGTATTCCAGAAGCATGACCTCAGTCTGAACTCCAGCAAAATGTAACCTATTATCCTGCATACATTCACCACACTAAGATATCTACCATCCTCAAATCATCACCAGAAACGGGTTGGATGTCAGTTAGAATATCGGTGTAATTGGCAAAGTGCTGACACAGAAGATCAAAGCCCTACACCAGATGAGCAAGGGTTAGCATATAGATTGAAAAAGCAAGCCAGAGAGAGCAACGCAGTGGGACTGTCAACTGAGAGTGATGGAATTTCCCATCTGTACCCTCTGACTTCTCTCTACCACAAAAGATTGAATTCAGGCTATTACTGACCTCTTCATACCTTCCAAGTTCTTCAGGCATTGGAATAAAATGCGATGGCCCACTGAGTCATAGGCTACTGAAAGATCAAGTGAAATGAATGCAGCTGGTCTCCCCCTATCCTTCATGTCCAGCAGTTTTACCCTCATTGCAATGACCAGGGTCTCTTGGCTAGAGTTTGGACGAAAACCAGACTAGCAGTCAGCCAAAGAATATTCTTTTTCCAGGAAGTTACACTGGTTAGATGTTACCTCCTCTCCTAAAATTGTACCTATGAAGGGGAGGTTTGAGATAGTTCTATAACTGACTGGAAATAGGTCCAGCTTGGCACTTTTTAACAGAAGTGCCACTGCAGCTTCCTTAAACTGTGCTGGTAGCAAGCTTCCCTAAAGGGGGGCATTGATAATAATGGCTAAATCCTCAGCCAGAGTTACTACATGTTGATTCAAAAATCTGTCCGGGGCAGGTTTCAAAGGACAAGAAGCAGTTTTAAAGTGCTCACCCTCCAAATTACTTCTATACTGGATAGTAAATCAAAATGACTACACACTGCTATACTATGAGCCATTTTACAGTGAAAGGCATCATACGTCCTTGGTTCTGAGGCAATAGATTCACATATTGCACTAATTGTTGTGTGAAAAAAGGAAGCAAGATCATCACACATCCTGTCTCAAATGTGGACAAATCCTACATTTCAAACATCTGAGCGGTGCCTGAGTGGGCTTCATCAGCTTTGCTAGACTAGCAAGATTTTTCTTTTACATTATTGCTTTCTTGTAGCCAGATAAAAATCTCTTGCATTGGGTTCTATCAAAGATAGAGCCAGATGACCGCAAATGGCATTCAAGACAGCGCCCATCCTTCCTCAAGATATTGTGAGAAACCAAAGGGTGTCTCACCTATTAGTCTCTGGGGATCTCTCGTTCAGGTGGCCAGGACATAGTCATCGCCTTTGGATCCAGACCCTGGGAGTGGACCAGTGCGGGAGGAGTCTTCATGAGGGGTCTTTGTTGAGTGAGGTGATGCGATTGATGGTAAGAAGTGGTATTCCCTGCCTTTCCGTCTCCACAGCTTGAATGTGAGATGGTATTAATCATATGGCTTAACCTAAACGTATGCTTACTGCCTCCAGTACGAAAACTGAATTTGAATTTATTGTCAATTAAACAAGAACATGTCCTTAAAACATAGTCAAACCATGATCCGGGAAGTAAAACTGGATCCTGCTACATGAGTGGATTCCAATGAATATTGCTTACATCCCATCAAATCCAAGGACAGAAAGTCATGAACTAATGGGGAATTACTACTAACCAGCTGCAAATTAAAAACACCCAATATAATATTCCAGAAAGCAAGGGACAGAAGTTCCTCACACATATCTTGAACATCCACTACAACCAAAGAATTAAACTTATTGGGGGTGATATATTACTTATGCAAAACTGGGGGATCACCACCATTATTGGTAACACCCTAGTAGTAAATAATACAGCATTTATACATATAACTAAATAAAATATGTCTTAAAATCTTCATGTCCGCATACACCATTTTTATTAGTATGGCTCCTTCATAAGGGCTTGGGTAGCAGAAACAATGGCCAATGCATTTCTGACAATTCGTCCTTCTTCAGGGCAATCTCTAGAAACAACATAAATAGTATCTTAGTGAGTGTCATCCAAACAATATTGAAATATTCGTAACCAATATGTATATATGTAGTTCCAAATAGTTCATACCCAACATCAAGTGGAGTTATTACTGTAGCAATGTTTCCTATTAACAGAAAATGCATGTATGTATACATCCTATTATATATTGCATTCTAGTGCTGCAGTTAAATTGTAGACTTTGTTACATAACAAATTAAATATACAGTTCAGAATTCATAATAAAACCAAGAATATCTGTACCTTGTCTTCAAATTATAAACATGTACCAACTATGGCAAAGAAATGTTAAAGAAAATATAAATAACTAATACCAGGATTATGACACTTGAAACCTAATTCAAGTTGCTAAACTATATGACTATTATAATTTAATCTCACTCAGTAATGTTACAAAATGAAGTTCCCACGAAGTGTATGCTTACGTAGCTAAAAGAGAAACGCTAAACGACGCCAATCTATAAATAATACTAGATTTGCGGACAACTAGCGAGCGCGTGATGTCACCATAGCGTGATGATATCATGATGTTTTATGTGATGATGTCATCAGCCACCGTGCAGGTGGAAAGTGTTCCAATATATGCATATAAAAACAATAACGTAAGAATGAAAACATTTGGAGTACATCACATTATAGAAAAAATAAACAGTTAGTTAAAGAAAGAAATTACAATCAATGTCCTAGTTTGGGTTTTCATACACTTGATGATCCCAATTCTTCTCTAGCAAAACATTTTAGGGAAATAAGACATCAGATCAAGCAGATCAAATTTTAAATATTGGCAGTCATTGATACTAAAATCAATACCAGCCATTGATACTAAAATCAATACCACAATATGTGATAGCTCCTTGTAACTATTCTGATTCAGACAATACTACAAAAGGATTGGGCACAAAAAGACAAAAAAACAGACAGACATCCACAAACTGTAAAGCTGGTATCCCTAGTGAAACAAAACAGTTGTTTGCCCTTTTCTAGTTTTCCCCATCATGTTTGTCATTGCCGTTTTAGCTAATATCATGGGACATACGGTTAGGATTGTTAAGAATGTTAATGCTGCTATACACAGATACTACGGTATGTATATGTTTGGATTTTAGAGGGAAACTGTCAGCACCTATCCCTACATGCCGTGGGGTAAAAAAACAGGGGTGCATTGTAGCGGCCACCTTGTTTAATTTTTACTTAGCTGATATGCACTTGCACTTTAAGAATTTGTCTACCTGCCCAGTAAAAGTCGCATCGGCTTCTATTGGCTGGCTTGCATATGCTGATAATTAGTTACTACTCGACCACACGCCGAGGGGTCTACAATATATGCTAAACGCATAGGGAGAATATGCAAAGATTAATGGTTTAAAAGTAAATATTAAAAAAAAGTAAGACAATTTTTTTTCGGTAAAGCAATCGCCCAAACAGACTATTTGGACCCTTGATGATACTAGACATGAGGTGGTCAGAATATAAATATTTGGGTGCGTTAGTCGATGACAAAATAAAATGGGATAAACATTGGGTAGCAATTCAAGCCAAATGTATGACATCTGTAAATGCAATTAGTGTGTTCATCGGCAAAAATGTAAGCTTTTCGGCGCACGCTATCTTGATGCTGTATATAGCAAAAATGTCCCTAGTTTTACAATGCGGCATTGAGATATGGGGACATAACTATGACGCTAAACTTAAAAAGTTTGAATCAAAGATCCTTCGCAAATTGTTAAGGATGTAACGAGGGATGAACTACGCGGGGGCTGCCAGCCAGAGAATGAGGGTATAGACCGAAGGTCGAGGAGAGAGACCTGGAGTGTGGGAGATAACAACCTACAGACCCGGAAAATTGGCACGACCCCACGCAGAAAAGCAGATACGAAGCAAATTTGAAACTGGAACTCTTTGAGTGAGCCGGGTTAACCGCAGAGAGATACGCGCCACCTCTACCTCCATCTCGCCGATGGCGCGGTCCCCCTGCTGGGCCCCCCAGAAGTGTGCCAAACAACAGCGGAGCCAACAAGGTTCGCCTTCACCCCAGCGAGACCCTACGCCTCGGCACACACAAGGCCAGAAGATCGCGGGCACTCCGTGAAACGTAGAGCGCCTGCTGACTCATCAAAATAGCCAGCTGCACTGAGGACGAGAGCAGAGGAAGAAGGTGTCCACAGAGATCGGTGAGGAGATGAGGAAGCGGGTAGCGGGAAAAAGGGCTTAGCACACACATAAGTCAGCATTTCAGACAAGACTCCTGCCCACCCTCCGCCTTCCATCTCCCATCTCCCAGAATCCAACCAGCCTACTGTGGGGATACAAACCACAATAAACACAGAATCTAAGCAGCGAATGCAAGAGACCATACAAAAATAACGGAAGTGCTCTGGGACCAACTGGGAGGCTCACAATAATCGCCCACACAGCGAGGGGAAGAGGTGCAGGGGCCCTCCACAAATGGACCGGGCACACCGATTGGAAACCCAAACCTGCAAAGAAAGTACGGGAGACCGCACACAGCAAGCAAGGCTCTTGCAGGAACTGTTTGATGCGCCCAAGCCGAACCATCAGGATAAACCGAGACAAAATAGGAAAAGAGAAACCCCATTGAATGGCCTACAAGCTAACATAACTAACTTGAAACAATCACAGAGTGCACCACCTGGCGGATTGATAAAAGGATAGACGAAGCCACAATTAACCCACTGCCGCTGCCCTACATGACTGCCTGTACAATATACACAGCAAATGTGAAATGCTTAGAATCAAAGAGATCCTGTCAGAACGCAGCCATACAGGGTGAAAAACACAAAAAACAGATACTACCAGTAAATAACGGTTGCCATAGATCCCCCCCCTATAAAAGGCCTCTCACCCTGAGACTTATCAACTACAAACACTGCAACTGAAGACTTGGATGGGAAACCCCACATAGAGGTTGCATGAAAAACTGTGAAGCGTTGCAACAAATACCCCAGATTGCCAATAAGCAAGAAACAGAGAGAAGACGCAATTGATCCACAAAGCAAAAGAAAGGGTCAATGGAAGCATCCCTCCAAGCCCCAGCAGAGCCGACGATACTATGTCCACAATGCCAGGGAACTGAACCACCAGAACTCCAAAGAACAATGCAGAAGAGTTAGCACTCGAAACATGTTACTCTGTCAATCGGGTACTGAGCAATCAGACCAAACTGTTGACCGTAGCTCCCCCCCCAAGGGTTACAATCGCCACAGAGGCTGGCATGGGCAAAGATAAGGGCAAAAGAACCACAACCCAAAGCAAAATGGAACAATACACAATACCCACACCGTCCCCTGAATCAGAGCAGGGGAAAATCACTGCCGCCGACGATGATGAAAATAACCTCTCTCTCAAAGATGTAATGAATGCCATGGCCAGCTCCAGGTCTTCTATGGAGAAAAAAATGGACGGCATCAGTACAGAAGTATCCCTCCTACGCCACGACCTGCAAAAACTTACCTCTCGCATGGGAGAAGCTGAAACCCGCATTTCTGAAAAAGAAGACAGCCTGAGATCCATGGGACAACAGATGACCAGAGTCCTGCAACGCATGAAGACGCTGGAAGAACGAGTAGAGGAAGGAGACGCTCGATCGTGTTGAAATAATGTCCGAATCCTAGGGCTGCCCGAGAAAAGCGAAGGCCCCTCTATGGAACTATTCCTTGAGCAGTGGCTATCTGACCTGTATGCTCCAAAATCATTCTCAAAGTTCTTTTCCATCGAACGTGCCCACCGTGTGCCAATGGGCACACCAACTCCTGGAGCACCACCATGCACTGTAATCGCAAAGATTCTGAATTACAGGGATCGGGACACAGAGCTACAGATGGCGAGAACCAAATGGACAATAACATACAACGGATCCAAAATTGGCTTCTTTCCGGACTTCACCAGAGAAGTGCAAAAAGCATGTCAATCCTTCGATCCGTTTAAAAAACGATTGCAGGGGCAAAACATCAAATATGGCCTCCTGTTCCCAGCACAACTAAAAATCTATCACAATGGCACGACCATACACTTCACGCATCCCAAAGAAGCATGGAACTGGAGGGAGCACAACCAGGATGGTGACTGGGGCCCACTAAACAGAAGCGAACGTGAACGAATCGGACCGAGACCAGCCAATGCGACAAGAAGAAGAAATACCTCAGAGAGAGGCAGATTGAAAAGAGCAATTGCACTCTGACAACGACCAAGCTGCCTACAAGTACAACAAAAAGCGAATAAAGGAACCCACCTGAAGCACTATATTAGATTCCCTTCCACAATAACAAGTTGGTGGCCCAGAGCAGGCCCCCCCCTAAAGAACGTAACCAGATAAGACAGTAAGAAATACAGATTCACAAATGCTCGTCGCAGTATCCCCAATGCTGTGTTGACGGGAGGCACTAAACGTTTGACTATTTGTTAAAAAGTTTGATTTAATGAGCGTCAGATGCTTCAGTTGGGGATGGAGTATAGGGAGTGGGCATTGGGATTTGGACTTGTTAATGTTTGGATAGTAAAACATGAACGGCTCGACTGTTCACACCGAACACAAAGGCATCAAGGTACTCCAGATCAAAATAACACATAAATACCTCCGGTGGAAGCGGTGGCCGCCTACATACAGAGCCTCACAAGATGAACAATGACTCCAACCGGGCTTAACACCAAAAAACTCTGTCTCATAACACGGAATGTGAACGGCCTAGGAAACAGCATCAAAAGAAGGCTGGTAACACAATATCTAAATCGTTATAACCCAGACATAGCACTCCTCACAGAAACCCATCTGGCAGGCACAATGTGCCAACTCTTCAAGAGAACCAAATACCGCACAGCAATACATGCAGGTTTCTCCACGGGCTCGAGAGGGGTATTAATATTTATCAATAAGAAAACTCCTATTGAAATATCCAACATAATCCAAGATACAGGGGGAATGTTTGTCTTCATACAAGGCACACTGTGGAACCAGACCTTCTCCATATTAACTGTCTACTCACCCCCCGGCGCTCATGACCACTTTACTGGAAGATATCACACCAATAATAGCCAACAATACGGCAGATACCCTAATAATAGGCGGGGACTTCAATGAAGTAATGAATGTCAACGAAGACTGCACACAAATAAGGGGAAGGAATCCAGCAATACCAACCAAACTAGCCACCTTTGCAGCAGCACTGGGGCTAAGGGACGCATGGAGGGATCTTCATCCGATGGAGTGACAATACTCGTTCCACTCGGGCGCACATGTGTCACTATCCAGGCTAGACTACTTCTTTCTCTCTGCCGACAATATACATAAGGTAACAGAAGCAAATCTGAACCCCCGAGGGATATCAGATCACTCCCCGTTAATGATACTACTTGAAACAGAAAAGCCTCTGCCCCCACCAACCTGGCGACTGAACGCCTCCTACCTAGGCTTTCCAGAACTGGTAGAGAAAATCCGAGAAGCTACATCCTCATACTTTGAATTAAATCAGAACTCAATAAATGACAACGGAATAATATGGGAAGCATATAAGGCAACTTTGAGAGGTGAGATCCGGAGCTGGACAGCAGCACACAAAAAAAAGCACAGGAAGGAAGTGGAAGACACGGAAACCGAGGTGCGAAGAGCTGAGGCAAAATATACAAACACAGGAACAATCAAAGATAATAGAGCCCTACTCTTGGTGCAAAAAAACCTGCACAACATCACACTGACCTGTGCAAAACAAGCACACAGAATAATGCGCGCTAAGCTATATGAGACTGGAGACAAAGCCAGCAAGATGTTGCCATGGTTGGAGAAGAGAGATGAGGGACACCACCAGGTTAGAAAGATAAACACTGCAAATGCAGAATGAACTTCAATAGACCCGGACATTGCAGAGTGCTTTGCAACTTATTACAAAACACTATACGCTGCCCCGATAACCCCGACAGTTCCCAGCATATTAGATGAAATCATCATTCCGTCCCTAGATGACACACAAAGAACGAACTTAGAAACAGAAATCACAGAGGAAGAGCTGGAAGCAGCCTTATCCCAACTCCAAAATGGGAAAACCCCAGGACCCAATGGCTTCCCAGTGGAAACATGGAAAAAGCTTGGTAGCAGTGAAGTGGCACCTCACATGCTCAAAATGTTTCTGCATTCCAAAGAAAAAGGAATTCTTCCCCCCAGACCTGAGAAAGGCTAGTATAGTGGTGATACACAAGGAAGGTAAACCAACAGACGCATGTAGCTCCTACAAGCCGATCTCGCTTATAAACACAGAGGCCAAAATACTGGCGAAAATACTCGCCAATAGATTACAGAAAGTAATAACCTCTCTCATCCACCCAGATCAATGCGGCTTCATGCAGCACAGATCCACACGAATGAACATTCACAGACTCCATGTTGCCATTGAAAAGGCACCAGCTTTACAGGATACACTTGCGCTCCTCACCATCGACTTTGAGAAAGCATTTGACTCAGTGCACTGGGAGGCCCTGTGGACCATAATGGGTAGAATGGGATTCGGCGACCAATTTATGGGCTGGGTCAAACTCCTATACAATGCCCCGACAGCTGAGATCAGAGTAAACGGATGGTCCTTGCGCAGCATCAATCTGGGCAAGGGAACAAGGCAGGGAGGTCCGCTATCTGCAATGTTATTCGCACTGGCGATTGAACACCTCGCAATAATACTGAGAGACACGCAATCATGGAGAAGATTCCACTGGGCCCATGACTGGGAGGACATGGTCTCACTGTATGCCGACGGTCTCTTGATCTATTTAAGCGATCCGTCAGAATCCTGTCCCATTGTCACAAGCATACTAAACAGATATGGGACCTCTAGCGGACTGAGGGTAAACTATAATAAATCCATACTATTTTAATAATACAACCCTAAATAACTGCCCATATCGAGTATAAACCAAACAATTTCGATACCTCGGCGTACAGATCACGACCAACCTTACAAAATATGTACGCAGAAATCTATACCCAATCATAGATAGATTTGCGAATGATGTGAGACACTGGATGACTCTTCCCCTCACTTTACTGGGGAGAGAGGCTTTATTTAAGATGCTAGCCCTTCTGCGATTCCTATACATCCTGCAAAACGCACCACTACATATACCTAAAATAGAATTCTGCAAAATAGATGAAATACTCTGAAAATTGTTGTGGGGAGGTGGACACCCCTGAATCGCCCTGAGCACCCTACAACGTTCCATATGGGAGGGAGGCATCGGACTCTCACACCTCCAAACATATTACTGGGCCTCCCAGATGGTAATAGTAAATGACATCCTACACAACAATCCTGAATTACCACACATCTGAGTGGACAGGCAGTCGGGACAGTAGGCCCTCCCCACTGGAGAGTCTTTATCAAAACACAACACGTCCGACCCCCACTACAATAATAGCCCACAGAACACAGATATGGAGATATGTACACAAACATCTAGGCTGGGAGGGGAAGGTCACACCGGCGCAGCCCCTGTGGAGAAATAAGCATCTACCAGAGCTCAACAAGCTCCCGAAGAGGGCAAGTTGGGAAACGGCTGGGATAACAAGGCTACAGGACGTAATACAAGATGGTAAAATAGTGCCCTTTCAGACCCCAAGGGATAGTCTATCTTGCACAGAACACTTCCATTGTAAACAGATGCTACACGCACTCACAACATATGCAATAGATTTACCCAATATGCCTGAATACACACCAATTGAGAGAAACATTGTATTAGAACGAATAGATAACAAAATAACCTCCACAATGTACAACGCAATCTCCTCATTTGCTACACCTGAACTCAGTGACCTAAAAGTGAAATGGGAAAGAGATGTGGGACTACTGCAACCGAAGGACTGGACCACAGCCCTCATGTACTCCAGAGAAATAGCCATATCTGCCAGAATTAGACTGATTCAACTTAAAATTCTACACAGGATATATTATCCAAGAGAGGCCCTATACCAGTGGGGAAGGGCAACAGACCCCAACTGTCTAAGATGTCATCAAGTGAGCAGAACCTTCTACCACATCCTATGGGAATGCCCACAAATTCAATTCTTTTGGCAGAAATGCTGTGGCAGGCTATCAACGGTCATTGGCCAAGTGATACCAATGGACCCCAAACTGTTACTATTGGGAATAGATGACGACATAGAGATGTCCCGCTTTGAAAAACTTCTATTCTCAACGACCACAGGCCTTGCAAAAAGGAACCTGGCACAGCTGTGGGGCTCAAGCTCACCTGGCTGTGATGATGAAGGCAGACAATGGTGCGCAATAATCGCTATAGGGGAAGGTTACAGATTGACTGACATCACTGATGACGATCTGTTTGAAGAACAAATAGGTGAGGATGAGATGACATTTGAGGTAAACCTCATTTATTGGGTGAAAATGATTAAAAGAGAGGTGCCCCAAAGGATGATGCTGGCACAAACACATCCTGAATATTTTGATGACAACATGGCAAAGGTGCCTGTCTCAATATGGACTACAGGACCTTATGCGTAGGCTTACTGAAAGGAGTTGGAGAATTGAAGATTAAATTGAAACCAGGAGCAATTTTACCAAGAGCACGACAGTATCCCACTTCTAGAGAGGCAGATGAAGGGATTTTCAAGACCATTTCTGCCATGATGGATCAAGGCATTTTAGTGATGTCAGAGTCGTCATGCAATACTTTGATTTACCTAGTAAAAAAGGGAAGGGAGGGTCTTGGAGGCTAATACAAGATCTTCGCCCGATAAACCACATAGTAGAGGCCAAGTTACCTCTAGTCCCTAACCCGTCAACAATTCTATGTAACAGACCCGTTGAAGCACGTAATTTCACAGTGATTGATTTGAAAAATGAATTTTCCTCATTTCCAGTGCATAAAGACTCACAATATTTGACATCTTTCACATTCAGACAAGTTTGTCTGAAAAGCACAAGGCTGCCTCAAGGTTATTATGAGTCTCCTTCGATTTTCAACAGAGTCCTGCAGATGGACTTGAGCAACATTGCATTAAAGAGTGTTGTATTGCAATACGTGGATGACATTTTAGTTTGCAACACAGCAGAGGAAGAGTGCAGACATGATTCCATGGAGTTATTGATTATACTTGCTGAGAAAGGATATAAAGTTGACAAAGAGAAGTTACAGTATTGTCAACAAGAGGTGTTGTACCTAGGCCAATTGATTTAACATGAAGGAAAGAAGGTTACCTCTGAAAGAGCTGAAGTTATTTTGAAAACAGCTAAACCACACACAGTAAAACAGATGCAGAGTTTTCTAGGATTATGTAATTATGTCAGGGAACGGGTCTTTGACTACAGCTCTTATACTAGGCCCTTAATAAAGCACAGGTAACAAAAGAAAAAATCGTGTAGACTAAGGTCATGGAGGAAGGTTTAATGAACTAAAAAAGGCCATTTGCACGGCACCAGTTTTAGGGATTCCCAATTATGCAGCGGAATTCTACCTGTTTTCACACACAGAGGGTACTGTTATGACAGCAGTCCTTACACAGAAAACCACGTTGGGGTACAAGCCCCTGGCATGCTAGTGGGATTTTAGACCCAGTAACGATAGGTCATTTCCCATGCGAACAAAGTTTGGCTGCTGCCGCATTCGCCATAGAGAAAGCTACAACCATTGTCACAAAGAGTTTCTGATTATGAAGTGATCATATCAAATCCAGCGATAAAAATAGTTTGATGCAGAATAGTGAACCCAGCAATGTTTATAGCAGAGCCAGTTACTGAAGGAGAGCCAATACATGATTTTGCGAACTATGAAGAATTCTATGATGAAATCCCCAGAGTAAAAGAAAATGCATTGGCAGAAGGAGAAATCGTCTTCATTGATGGCTCTTCTAGGATCGATCAAAATGACGGACAAAGATATACAGGTGCTGCTGTAGTGAAGCACCCAACAAATGGGGAATTTTGAGTACTTATTATAGCACGTTTACCCTTTCATTATTCAGCACAGGCTGCAGAATTATTGGCGTTGATACTCACGCTTGAGAATCACGGAGACCAGGAAGTAATGGTGTACAGTGACTCTGCCTATGTGACATCGACAGTACACGCAGGCTTAGCGTACTGGAATAGGAGGGGCTACCTCTGAGCTGACGGCACACCAGTACAGCACGCAGCCTTATTGGACAGGCTCATTAAGGCACTACAACTTCAAGTGGGCATAGCAGTCGTGAAATGCGCAGCCCACGCGAAAGGGACAGATTTTTATCTCACATGGAAATCAAGCAGCAGACGCTGAAGCCAAGCGCGTGGCAACTGAAGATGAAATAATGATGAATGTGAGAATGCCTGATGTGCATGAGAAAACAATTGTTGTGAGGAGTGAGCTGGAAGGCTACCGTAACATGTCAAATACTCAGTTAATGGAGCTCCAAGGGGAGGCACCATAGGAAGAAAAGAATCTTTGGAAGTGAAGAGGGTGTTCTTTAAACCCCTCTGAGGCTCTGTGGCCACAGGACAGCACTGGTAAACCAGTAATGCCTATAGCCCTACTGAAAATAGCACTGGAACATTTACACTATCCAGTGCATATAACAAGAGAGAATCTAGCAGCAACTATTGCCGAAGACTGGTTTGTACCAAACCTAGCAGAGCATCTTGCATTTTTTATGATAAATTGCATAGTCTGTCAAAAATGTACGGCTAGGCATACACTACATGTGATCAGAGGAGTCATCCCAAGGCCTAATTGTCCTTTTCAGCACTTGCACATCGACAATGTCGATATGATTCAAGTATGTAACGGGTACAGGTATCTGATTGTTGTGGTGTGTCCATTCTCTAGATGGATAAAAGCAGGTCCATGTACACACCCAGACTCTACCTGTGTGGCCAAATTCTTGGTGAGGGAGGTGTTTCCCAGATGGGGAGTTTGTGAAGTGATGAGGTCAAATAACGGTCCTTATTTTGTTAACGCAGTATTTGAACAGACCAGCTTGTTGCTTGGTATAAAGCAGACGTTTTCATCAGCGTATCATCGGCAAGGGAATGGGATATGCGAGCAGCTCAACAGCTTGTTAAAAGAAAGGATAGCCAAATTGAAGCTTACTCTGAAGAAAGGATAGTTGCACTGCCCTCCACTGGCATTGTATGCACTCAGAAACCAGCCAGGATTTGATCACCATCTTACAGCATCTTATGAAATTGTGACGGGCAGAAGAATGCGGACGCCGTTAATGACTCAAACTAGAGCTAGATATGATGCTCAGCCAACAGGAGAAGTGCTAGGATTGGAAATGCAAAACTACCTGAACTGTATGGCTTCCAGTTTTTCTGTAATTTCACGAATGCTGCAGCGACGAGGAGGGTGTAGGGAAGTGCAGAACACAGAAGGAGATATTACAACAGACAAGGTTCTGGAGTTACGTATACCTCAACTATACTTTGTGGATACTGTCCTAGTTCGGAATCACACAAGGAAAAGGTGGGGTGAGCCAAGGTTTCACAGCCCTTTTATTGTGGAGGACATTACTCCATCTGCAGTCAAGTTACAGGGAAGAAGAGCTTGGATCTTCCTTGGTGACGTCAAGCCATATATCGGAGAGACCCCTCTGTTGCACCCCAACCCGGAGAGACTACAGACAACAGGGAAGAACCACAGCATGTCCAAAAGAGATCTATGATGAGGAAGAAGGACGCATGACCAGTCAAGTGAAAAAAGCAAAGAACCTTTGTGATAAGGTTGTGGCCCAGTTATAAGACATTTCCTTTGAGCAAAATAAAGGAAAAAGGACACAAATACGAACACTCCTAGTTGCATGGTAAAAGAAGAAAATAGCTTTTATTGAGCCACAGTAGCTTGTTGACTTTGGATTGAGGCACATTGAAGCCTTGATAAGAAAAGATATGCCGAATTATGATCGAGGATATTTAAATTGGAAGAGAATACAGTATCCCGAGTCATTCAATGCAGAGTCTTTGTCTGGACTTACTTATGGTGTCACACAATAGTGACCTCACCAGGAACATACTGACCTATTTCAAATTGGTATTGAGGTCCTACCCGTCGTTGGTGGGAAGACTTACAAGCATAACAGAGTTTTTGCAAGATCCTGATAATGAAAAAATAATATCAAACTTGTTCACAGTGATCACAGAACAATTTATTTTACTTCTAGAGTACAGCGAGGACAAGACAAGTGTCCCTATCACCAGAGAATCATAGACTGGCAAATGCAGTGTTTTTTCATTTAATCGAGGATTTTCCAGACCTTCTTGGGAGACATGCAAACGCTGATGTGCTCACATTTATCCATGATCTAGCTAACTCCACAAACTTGAGTATGCTTCTACATAGCATAATAGTGCAGGTTGCACTTTCTTCTCATTAAAATCACAGAAGAGTGTAGAGACTTTCTTTTGAGGGACAGATCGTGGAAGTGTTGACAAGAAATACAATTTTCCTTGCTGATAGGGAAACAACATGTCATCTGGAGTGAAGCAGATTCGAGGTATAGACTGGGAACTTATCTATATGGAACACATATTATAGATTTTCCGAGGTCATTGTTCATTGGTGGAACATTACATTGCAAACAGAACTATTTGATATGATATGATATGATATGATATGGCATTTGTAACGCGCCTATACACAAGTGTTTCAAGGCGCGACGAGGCAGGGAGGAGGGAACAGGGGGAAGACAGACAACGATCCTACTAGGCCAGGTGTCATTCAGATCGCGCAAGTGCAGGGGTAGGTGGAAGGGAAAAAGTGCAAGGGGAAAGGGGAGAAGGGGAAGTGCTGAACAGGGTAAGTAGAATAAGAAATAAATAATAAATAGAGCCAGCTGGTGGCAAGTGCAGGGTAAGTGCAGACAAGTGCTGTGAGGGGGGGGCTGTAAGGGATGCAGAGACAGTCCCGCAGTGCTGGGGTTGCCAGGGAGGCAGTGCAAGTGGAGAGTGGCTGGGCCAAGGACCGAGGTCGGTGAGAGTGGCCCAGGTGCAGGTTCAGTGCAGTTTCAGTGAAGAATTAGCAGGGGAGAGGGAGAGAGAAAGCAGAAGCAAAGAGGAAGGTTTTGAGGTGCTTCCGGAACCGAAGATGGTTCTCCTCAAGTTTCAGGCAGGCAGGAAGGCTGTTCCAGAGGGAGGCCCCTGCCACAGAGAGAGATCTACCCCCAGCTCGTTGCTTCGAGAAGCGGCTGACCCTGAGGGAGTTGGAGACAGATGAGCGAAGGGCTCGGGAAGGAAGATATTTAGGAAGAGAGAGTTGAAGGTATATAGGCCCCAGGCCCCAGAAGGCCTTGTGGACAATGCAGAGGGTTTTGAACTTAATCCTCGCAGCCACAGGGAGCCAGTGTAGAGATTTCAGTCCTGGAGAGATACGGTCCCTGGGCTTGAGGCCAAGGACAAGTCTCACAGTCCTGTTCTGGATGAGTTGCAGAGGGCGGAGAGTAGAGGCAGGCAGATTAAGATAGAGGCTGTTACAGTAGTCCAGCTTCGAGAGAACCAGGGCTCTGGAGACCGTGAGCTTCTGGGGGAAGGAGAGAAAGGGAAGAATACCTCTGAGGAGGTGCAGCTGGTAGTGAGACTTCTTAGAGACGTCAGTAATATGAGGAGAGAAGGAGAGTGTGGAGTCGAAGATGACCCCGAGGTTTTTTGCCTTGCAAGTAGGAGCAGGAAGCGGGCCAAGCGAGGCTGGCCAGAGCACTGCAGGGAAGGAGGGAGTGGGTGTGCCGAAGAGTAAAATCTCAGTCTTACTGGCATTAAGGCAGAGGTCATTGGCGGCACACCATTCCTGGATGGCAGACAGACAGTCGGAGATGAGGGAAGGAGAGGAGGAGGCCGAGGGTAGCCTGAAAATGAGCTGGGTATCATCCGCATAGCACTGAAAGTTGGGGCAGAGAGTGGCGATGCGGTGGGCAAGGAGTGCCAGATACTGGTTGAACAGCCAGGGAGAGAGATTAGATCCCTGGGGGACACCACAGGTAGAGAAGAAGATGTCAGAGAGGAAGGACCCCAGTTGGACCTGGGAGGGTCGTTGGAAAGGAAAGAGGTCAGCCACGCCAGAGCCTGACCAGTGATACCGAGGTTATCACGGAGACGGTTGAGCAGGATGGCATGGTTGACAGTGTCAAAGGCAGAAGAGAGATCGAGCAGAATGAGAACACACAGAGTGTTGGAGTCGAGGTTTGAGAGCAGGTCCTCACGGATGTTCAAGAGAGCAGTTTCCGTGCTTCTGGCAGCTCTGAAGCCAGATTGATGGTCATGAAGACTACCAACAGATTCAGCATGGAGGTTGAGCTGGGAGATGGCCAGTTTCTCCAGGAGCTTGCCCAGGAAGGGAGTGATGGAGATTGGGCGATAGTTAGCTGGGCAGGCGGGGTCGGAAGAGGGTTTCTTAAGAAGAGGATGCACAAGGGAGTGCTTAAGGGGGATGGGAAGACTCCAGAGGCGAAGGAGTGGTTGCAAAAATCAGCCAGGGCAGGAGCCAGTGAGTCGATGTGGTCCTTGATAGTTTTGGAGGAGCAGGGGTAAACCTGTTTAGACGAGACTTTCATAGATCGGACTTGTCTGGAAACCTCGTCAGCAGAAAAAAGGGGAAAGGCAGAGAAGGAGGGAGGAGGGGTGGCTGCAGAAGGGCCAGAGGGAGAGCCAGGAAGAGATGGAGGGAGGTGATAGGAGGAGAGTGTGGACAGGATGTCCTGAGTTTTAGAGACGAAGTGAGAGGCCAGTGCAGTGCAGAGGGCCTGGGAGGGGACAGGAGAGGTAGAGACTGCAGCAGGGTTGGCAAGCTCCTTGCAGATTTTGAAGAGTTCGGCCGAGTTGTTAGATGCAGCAGAGATGCGGGCTTGGATAAGGGCTCTCTTCTTGGTGAGAACGGAGAGACGGTATTGCCTTTGGAGCAGGCGGCAGGCCAGTTTGTCAGAGGATGTACATGAAGCACGCCATTTCCTCTCTGCCACCCTGCACTTGCGTTTTAGGGTGACGAGATCCGAGTCATACCAGGAGTTGCATTTGGCTTTAGGCTTCAGGCGGATTCTCATGACAGGGGCAAGGATATCAAGACTATCAGATATAGCAGAGTGGAGTGTGGAGAGGGCTGTGTCAGGGTGGGAGTCAGCCGAAGAGGGAGGGGGGGCAAGAAGGTGGCAGCGAAAGCCTCAATTGACACGCGCTTTATGGGTCGGATGACCGAGAAGGCGGTTGGCAGAGATGAGGGTGGCTTTGCCTGTGGGGTAGGGAGGGTGAGGTGGGAGGATAGGAGAAAGTGATCACTCCAGGAGAGAGGAGTGGAGAGAGGGACAGAGAGGGGAAGGTCAGAAGAGATCAGAGCATCAAGAGTGTGCCCTGAAGAATGGGTAGGCCCAGATGGGAGAATAGAGAGTGGGAGAGAGTCGCAGAGGTCACGAAAGAGTCCAGAGGGGGGACAGGAGGCATCCAGGTGGATGTTGAAGTCACCAAGGAAGAGGAGTTGAGTGGTTGAGGCCAGGAGTGAGGAGGAGAGGTCAGCCCACTCAGAGAGGAAGGAGGAAATTTGACCAGGTGGCCGATAGATAGTAGCCACTGTAAGGGAATGGCTAGGAGAGAGAGAGAGTCGGCAGACAAGACACTCAAAAGAGACGTAGGTCTGCGTAGGAGTGACAGTGGCAGGAATCCACTCAGGGAAGATAAGGGCCACACCCCCCCCTGCACGGTTGGGCCTAGGCACGGAGAGGATCTTGTAACCGTCCGGTAGGAGTGTGTCAAAGCTGGTGACAGAGCTTGCCGTGAACCATGTCTCAGTGAGACCGAGGACATCCAGGTCCAGTTCCTCAAGAAGGTGACAGATATCAGAGGAATGTTTGATTGCAGAGCGAGAGTTAAGAGTGGCAATGTGGAGAAGGTTGCCATCCTTGAAGGACTTCCGGGGAGGGGTACAGATCAGAGGTACGCCCTGCGGAGGTGTAGAAGAAGGAGGTGAGGAAGGAGCAAGAGAGGGGGCAGGGAGGGGGGGTAGAGGCAAGGTAGCCGAGGACAGAGGAGGGGGGATAGCAGGAGAGGAGAGGAAGTTGATGAGGCGTGGGAAGCGTCTATCAAAGAGGTGAAGGTTGGCCTGAGGGCCTTGGACCAAGACGGTCCCATTAGCGTAGACATTAAGGATGGCCTTAGAGGAGCGGAAGGGGGCCAAGAGGACATCCCAACGGGTGCCACCATTAATGGGAGAAGAGGAGAAAGGAGAGAGCACAGAGACCATATGAAGGGTCCATAGGTCAGGCGACGGCACAAAAAAGAGGATGTCAGTAAGAGTTTCCTTGGAGCAGGCATTAGTGTAGGTGTCAGCGATAGGGAGGCCTGGGTTGGAGACCAGGATGTCCTTTTTAAACTTTTTCCTACCAGATTTAGTGAGGAGAGCAGGATAGTCAATAGAGAAGCAGTTAGTGAAGATAGGCGAGATAGAGAGCACCATGGAGTAGGAGGCAGTGGGGGGGGAGACAGACAATATGAAAGCACGAGGACAGTGAGCGGCAAGGCCAAGTTGACCACGCGTATTAGGTACACCCAGTGGAGAGGCCACCTAAGTTTGAGAACCTGCGAGGGGGGAAAAACCCTAGTTTACCACATTTTAGAGAACAACAGTAAATGCATATTAGGTACACCCAGTGGAGAGGCCACCTAAGTTTGAGAAACCTGCGAGGGGGAAAAACCCTAGTTTACCACATTTTAGAGAACAACAGTAAATGCACATTAGGTACACCCAGTGGAGAGGCCACCTAAGTTTGAGAAACCTGCGAGGGGGAAAAACCCTAGTTTACCACATTTTAGAGAACAACAGTAAATGCATATTAGGTACACCCAGTGGAGAGGCCACCTAAGTTTGAGAACCTCCAAAGACAAGAGACAGTCCATTATCCAGACTCAGAGGACAACTGGTCTAGACCCATTGAGCCGTGAAGCGGAGACAGTAAAACCTAGAAGGAAGTGATGATAATGAAAATGTATTAAAGAACCAGTTTTTGCTACCTTAGATAATCGAGATGGGCAGCAGCCAAAATAGTAGTATTGTCCTCCCTCAGGAGGAGAGACATCCATGTTGCTCAAGAAACAAATGTTGTAAAATGACATACAGATGCATTGTCTATGCATGCATTATAACGATCAGAACTGCATTTTTTATAGGTGCACAAAGTGTTGTTCCTGTGCACCCACCTGAGGATGTATGCATGGTACCCACAGGAGCTTCCAGACCCTATATAGTCATTCCTGTTCCAAGAAAGAATGACAGTGACTGAGCTTGAAATGGATGTGGTAAGCAATGACACACACACAACACTTGTTTTAGCAAATGAGTTCAAACGCCGGAGACAGGGCTGGCAAAGTAAACCAGACAAGGGATTGATGAAAGCTATGCCCACACAGATGATGAGTACAAACACACCTGGTCTAGCGTCAGTGATTTCAGACTGACATTCCAGAGAATGGCGAGAGTTTGGACAAAGTACGATGACAGGTTTTACACCAAGAGAAGTTGAGAGACAAATGGAGAGAGCTGAACTTTTAAAGAGACAAAAGGCTTCAGAGAATAAGCAAAGAGAGACAACACCTGCAAGCACACCTGATCCTGCGAGACATGATATCAAGCCAGTTCCTGAAGGGAACACACGCACAGAAATGATAAAAGACATTTCCATTCCTGATTGGTATATTGAAAGGATGAAGCGTTTTGCACCTTCTCCTACTTGAACAGTACAAATGGAAATGCCTGGATCATTGATGGAAATGCCTGAGAATCCTCCAGCAAGAAGGAGCTATACAGAAGTACTGCATAACATGCTTGTGAAAGCCCATATCAAAAGAGTAAGAGCCAGAAGAAGCACACAAGAAGACAGTAAGGAATTGAATGATTACCTGGATAGCAGAGCACATTTGGGAAACAACATATGGTACCAACATATGAAGGAAGTTGGAAGATGTACTTCGGATGAGGAATGCATTGTATGTGCACTTCTGCCTTTCAGCATGGGAAAGTCAAAAATCTTTGTAGCTATGATCAGACAACACAATGTCTGTTACATATAGCAATGTGCAAGATCAGAGGTCAGTCCATGGGAAGTGATGCTTCTCTCAAATGGGCACTGAAAAGACAGATCCCGATGAAGATGATTATGTTCAAGACATAAAGACAAGAAGCAATACCAAAACAAAGAATATGGTGATCAGATATGAAAAACCTGGAGTAAAAGGAAAAGAGATCAGAAGAGAAGTGAACAAAAAATTGGAGACGGCAGGAAATACTTCAGAAGAAACTTGCAGATGGAAGAACAGAGGTCAAATGCAAATCTGGTGAACAGTGCTTTCACCAGACAGATGGGAGAAGGGAGTAGTGATCTGCAGAGCATGGGTAGTCATCGGTTGTTACCAGTCTACCATTGACATAGTGCAAAATAGATGCAAGCCATTATGGCCAAAGCTTGCTAAACTACTGACATGGGTCGAAGACAGAGGAGGACTCTTGCAGATAATATAACTGGAGAGCCCTAAATTCTGTTTCAGAAAAAATGGCACAAGAAAAATGGGAGAGAATCACAATTGTGGTTGAGTATTTGATGTTCCAGGAATGGTGCATAGTACAGCAGTGATCATGGATGACTAATGGGCGTGTGGCTCACAGGCATACATGAGATTGCCGAAAAATTGGGGAGCTATATGGACATTGGTGAATGTCCAGGTTCCAGCGTTGGTGATTCCAAAAAGTGATGTGAACATTGACAGTTTCCCGAAAGCAGATGCTCACCTGAGGAAGAAGAGATCTGTGGAGCTGATAAGTCGCATGAAGAGAGAGAATTACTTCTCTGCCAAATGGATAGAAGCTTTTGGATGTGATTCCATACGAACATAGGTTGTTCAACCCGACCTCATCAGTATTCACGGCGATCCTGATGCCAAGAAATCAGGTTGGAGCAAATACTAAATGGTTGCAGATAACCAGATGGGAGTTACTGCAGCCCATCAACATGACCATAAAATAATTCAATGCAATCAGAGAAGAGTTAAGGGCAAACAGACTGATGACACTCCAGAACAGATATGTCTTAAAGATATGGACCCCAAGGAAGCACCTCTTCGGACCAAAATGTCTAGATCCAGAGGACGAAATAACAGTGAAAGATAAAGAAAAAGTGGATGCAAATAAAGAAGTGAGAGTGGTCGATGAATCGCCTAGAGGGTGGGAGTGAAGAGGAAGTGACAAGTATCGTCTCCAGTTGCCCCCCTCCCATTGCCTATTGAGTTCACACCAAAGTATGTGACGTATGAAGAACTGCTAAATCAGCAGAGAGCAGCACATGGGCTCTGCCCAGTACCTATTAGAATAACAACACCTATTAATATACCAACACCTAAGAAAACCTGGACAGTAAGGTATCCATTAAAGAAGCCATACCTACATTCTAAACAATATGACGGTTGTTTGAATAAAATACCCGAAAAAGCAAAGAAGATAATGAATGAAGATGAATGGTGACATCATAAGAAATCGGACTGACGCACATATAGAAGAGATAATGACCTGAGAATACTGACAAGAGATGAAATATAGAGAAGATACCATGGATACGTGACATCTTGAGTCCAAGTTGAAGAAGTTGATGTCAAGATAAAGAAACTTATGCAACATACATGATGAAGATATTTAGTTAATTTAAACATGCACAGATGCAAGTAACTGCAAGAGGCAAAGAAATCGTGAAGCTTGCTTATGCTAAATAGTCGATAGATCCTGTTCAGAAAGGACAAGATGAGCCACCGACATCAGAGAACTGATAGAAGACACAGAGAAATGCCGATTTCACAGTGTCCAGTCCTGTGACAAAGGCAGCCTGGAAGGGTGAATCTTTCACACCTACGCATGGATTCCCACCATGCCCATACTCCTTAAAAGTTCTCAGAGCACAGAGCAGACCCAAACCAGTGTTGAAGCAGTTTGAAGATGCATGGAGAGCCTTGGATTGGTTCCTTGCTTCTTTGGGTGCCGGATGACCCAGTCCAGGGTATAAGGGGCAAGGTGAAGCCTTTACTATGCCCTTTTAAACCAGGAAGGTTTGAAGAGGGCATTTGCAGTGTTCTGGCACCTCCAGTGAGCAAGTACTGAGTACCAGTGCCTCAGTTGCAGTAGGCTTTTTCCAGCTACCGGCCATCTGAAGTACATCCTTGGGATGGGTTTGGGGAAGAGCTTTCCTCTTCCTTGGAGCTCCTGATCTTCACCTTTCTGGAGAATACTTTGGAGTAGACTACTCCTAATCAGGTTCCAATGAATCCTTCTTCAAAAGTGTTCCAAAGGAGTAAGAGGATGGGTTCCCCTTTGTATCGGAAAAATGATACAGCGGATTGGCCCACTGCAAGTCTGTTGTTAAGGGTACAATCCAGGCTCCTGTAACAATTGCCCTTTGCCACATTGTTTTGTCTGAAGGATGTTTGGCAAAGGAAGTTTGGGAGCCCTAGCAAAATCCAAGATGGTGAGACCCCTCTGTGGATTGAAGGTCTCCCCACGGCTATTTTACCACAACCACTTTTCTCTGTTTGCCTACATCAAAAGGATTCTAGTGATCTGCCCAGTGGTGAGATGTGGCCATTGTAAAGGTGAGGCTCTTTATGAAGTACCAGTTCCCAGTTGAACCCCCAAGGGAGTGTTTCTGTTTCTTGGAGGATGTGAGAAGCTTTCTCAGCTGGATCAAAGGGGATCTTTCAGGGAGGGACCCACATGGTTGTGTTGGGTTCAGCCATGCCAGACAGCTTAATATGCACCATGCCCTGTCATGCATTAGACTGTGTTCATGAAGTGGACAATACATTACTTCAAATGCTTGTTGTTTTATAATTGTGTAATTCCAGTTGCCACCATGTCAAGCCTTTATATTTAGATAATAATGCCTGCCACCATGCTGTCTGTGGATCACAATTATAATATTCTGAACAAGAGGTGTAGATGGTTAAAAGCCAAATCTGCCTCTGTTCAGTAATTGACATGTGACCTTTGAACCTGCAAGGTTTGATCCTCTTAAATTAGTTGGTTATGTTGTCACCACTGTGTACTGTAATCCTTCTATATTTTTAACAGATTTGTGTATTGTCTATGTATGTAATATATGTTGTATATACAAAGCCGTAAGGCTAAACGTATGTTTCGTAATAAATAAATAAATTGTGGTTTTATCTTTAGAGCACAGTAGTCCTGTTTTGTTCATTGGTTTGCCTTCCCTGGGTCTTTTTGGTTCCCTGGTTATCTTGTTCCTGAAATGTCTGGTTTTCTTAGGAAGGAAATGGTGCGTTCGCTCCCGACACTAAGATGGAGTGGCCTCGTCTGTGGCTGTGGCTTGGAGATAGCAGAGGCTGGTAACCAAGCAGGAGGTGTCCAGTTGTGGATGCTTGATGACTCAGTGGTACTCCGATGCAGAGACGGCAAAGATTCAGTGTCAGCGTTCTGCCGAGCAGCTAGGTTGAAGATTACTCTGGCGGCAGCAGCTTAGATGGCATCAAAGGTGCCCAAACTGGTGTTGAGGCATGGAGAGCCTGGGGTTGGTTCCTTGCTTCTTTGGGTGCTGGGAGGCCCAGTCCAGGGTATCAGAGGTAAGGTGAAGCCTTTACTCTGCCCTTTTAAACCCCTGCTCCCTACATTTATTTAAGGTCTTTTTTATGGGGAATGTCAGTAGGCCATGTCACACATGGCACAAGAATCACATTTAGTTGTAGAGATGCGCAAGGGTTTCTAGTCTTCTTTTGGTGGGACCTTTGGCCATCCTTTTCTCTCTTGTCTTGATATGACACTCCTCCCTAACCCAGGAATTCATCAAACCTGGTCAGTGCTGCTAGAGGTTGAACCCTACTGTGTAGAGCACTACCTTGTGCTGCAATGTTGGTCTAAATGTCGGCTACCTAAGCTTCCTCAGGGATTTACTAACTATGCTTATTCTACCAAAAGGTTAGTGTTCAAATGGGACTTTGGAACAGTGCCTTGTAATTACCCTGTTTGATTCAGGTCAGTTTTAATATGGCCACTCTCACTTCTTTCCTTTTACTCTCTCTCCCCGACCCATCTTCTGGCCTTACAATGTTACACTCCTCCTAGTTCTGGCCTCCACCCCTTGATGTTACTCTACTCATGTCCTCCCTCCTCTACACTAGTACTCCCTCGACCACTCGTACACTCCCTCCTCTATGCTACCACTCACTCCTCTACACAATTACTCCCTCCACCACACTGCTTCTTCTTCCTCCACTCCACTACTTCTTCCACCACACTGCTACTCCCTCTTCCACACTACTGCTCTGCCCTCCAAACCACTACTTCCTTTCCACACTACTACCTCTCCCTTGAAACCCTTACTTAATCACCATCCTTCCACTCAGTATCATCCTCTTCACAATCACACCTTACACTACTTTGCCTATACACCCATCACACAAACACACATACTCAAACCACAGAACCACTTTCACTCCTAAGCCAACACCTCACATGCTCTACAAACATTCTTCACAAGCTGTCGCACAGCAAGTTCATTCCTTCCTTCTGCTAGTCTATTGGTCATTCTCCAACTCTCCCTCTGACCTCACCTGAAATAAACCCACACTACCTGTTCCCTCCTTCTCTGCCAATATTGGAGAGCTTCCCTGTCCAATCTGGCCCTGTCTTCCCCGTGGCCTGTATGTGTATCATAAAGACATATGAAGGTGGCTAAGTCCCGCCCACATTCTTCACATAGGCCCATGCATAATGTTGATGTGGAACTGGGAAGGCCAATGTTTATTCATGCTCCAGGACCTGGGATTGTGGAGCCTCCTGGTAAGTGTATCTGGGGTTGGCGGACCTATATACCTTATTGGTCACCAGTGAGCTAGGGGGCCTCTGTGCAGTTGTGTGAGCTTCTCTGCTCTGTTGGCAGCAGTGTGACGTTCTCTGTGCTGTCACGTATAGACGTGGCTTCTCGTTCTCATTGTCATGCAGTGCTGACATCTCTGGTGTACTCTGCTATCCATGGTTGTCTTTTGCCAGGACTCTCTCTATTTGCAGGAAAACCCATAGCTGTAAGTTGGTTACTCAGGTCTCACTATCCTGTTTGATGTTTTACTTTTGGTGCTGGAGCTCTGAAATGTATAGAAAGTCACTGGCACGTATTTGATGAAGGAGGCAAGGCTGGAGATAACAGTGGCCTGCAACCATCCATGCTGGCAAAAGTAGGGTAAGGATTTTGGCTTCTATTCCAGTGCCACCAGATTTAGGACTAGCTCTGGGCTTCTCTGTAGACCTCCAACCCTTAGCTGAGAAGGGCTCTCACCCCCTCTAGACAAGGCCAGCTTACTGGCCTTGTCTCAACTGTCACAGCAATGTACATGGTTGGTTTATGCTTTTTGGCATGGGGCATAATGAAAGTGGTATCTGATTAGCAGCACTCCCTTCCATAAAAAAGAATGACCTGCCTTATTTTATGAATAAAAATCAAAAAGATCAGGCTTATCCATCCTCTCAAGGTGACATTGGTCCCCATTATAAGCATGCCAGTCCGGAAACAAGCTTACCGGACTGGCATGCTTATAGTTGTTTCCTGGCTGGCATACTACAGGTCTGGCTGCCGGAGCTGCTGTGCCCGGCAGGTCTGACCCTGCCGGGGGCAGCAGCCATGATTTGTCGACCATCACAGAAGTAATGGCATCGTTAGCAACAGTGCCGGTGCTTCTGTGATCCCCACTCCCATAGACTCCCATAGGCCTCTATCGGAATGGGGATTAAACATTTACCGGCGCCTGACTTCCCGACTGCCGGACTCGGAATCAGCTGGTGGCACCGGGAGGTCAGCTGCCGGTAAATAATTTGGAGTCTGGTGGCAACCAGTCAGTAGCATCGGCAGGGTTGCCACCGGACTCGGAGTGAGGCCCATTGTGTCGCAACCTCACTTTCCGTCATCCCTTGTCCCAGCAGTCAATCACTATACCATCCATGGGCCTTATTGACCCCCCAGAAAATGTAGCTTCTGTATCCACACTGTTACGTATGCAGAGTAACAATTCCTGCATCAGAACTACCCACAAGAGCCAGGTTAGTGTGATGGAGGTATTTGACCATGGGCAGAAATATCACATGTTGCATGCCAGGGTGCACTTGCTCAGGTAACGTTTTATATGGATCTCTTGTATTCCTTTGTCTAAAAGCCTGGTTTACATTGGTTAATGAGTAAATTGTCTCCTACCGAACTGACTGGCATTGCCACTGGCACAGATATTCTGTACCATTCCTTATGAGCCCCTTTTCTTCTTCTTCTTGTCCTACCCTTTTCACATTTGAATATCATTTTATTAAATTTTCAAACACTAACTTGATTGTTTTTCTTATACTATATCTGCCACCTGGCCATGCTTCCTATTTATGTTATGTTATGTTACTTTGCATTTATATAGCGCCTTATGTACCATTGGTATGGTCTCAAGGCGCTGGTAGGTTCAACGCCCTCGGGAACCGAAGTTCGAGTCAGTAGAGAGAGTAGAAGGGGTCAAAGGTGCGTGTGAGCACCGGATATGTGTGCAGCTGGTGTGGCATTTGTGTAATAGCTGCTTCTTAGCGGTAGGTGTGGTGGTTGTGAACACCTGGTCCCTATACTAGCGTTCCTACTACCTTTTGATGTTCTATTTTACCTTCTTATTGCCTGTAGCCTGCATCTTCTAAATATTCACACTACTTGCACTCCTCTGTCACACATATCTGGTTCTTCACTTGATCATATCTTCTCCAATTTTTCTGACTCCCCAATGTCAGCTTTTATTTTTCTCTCTGTTGACCACTTACATATGCCCTTTGGCTATGCTTTACCAATGCCTCCTTCTTCCCCTCACATGCACTCAGCCAAGCATAACGTTCTGTGCATTTCTGGCACCTTTCCATATTTATCTCCTCTCAAAGAATTTTCATATCTACACACTGATTCTTCTTCTGCTTGTCAATGTTGAGCTATTACATCATTCTTGGTTTGTTTTTACTCCTCTTTACCTTGTGTTTCTTCTCATAAAGCGCCTCAACTTTGTCTGACTCCTCTATTAAAGCATGTAATAGTCCCAGCTACCTCGTAGAGAAACTCAGCTTCTCCAGTGAACAGTGCACCACCAGAAGCCAGGACACGTGTATGCTTGAAATTCAACGCTGCAAAAAGGTAAGGACCAGAAAATAAGTCTTCTCTGCCTGTGCCCCAAGACTATGGAACCTCCTCCCGGTAAGTATCAGACTCGCCCCCACACTCCTACAATTCAGAAAAGAACTCAAGACCCAACTCTTCAAGAAGTCTCTCCTCCTCAACACCTAGGCCATCATGTCGCCCCTCGCCCCACCTGCCTCGCTAACCGCCAGCCGCCCCCCTCATCCCCGCCACCCAGTGCAGCTTTACTCCTTCTCAGTGCCCTACTGTATGCTCTGCTGCATATCTGTTCTGTTGTTACCTCTGAAAAACACTTTGTTATGCATCTGTACTGTATTGTATAGCTCTGTGAAGTGCACTGTTGCTTCTCGAAGCTAGAACCGCACTCAATAAATACCAGAACAATAATAATAATAATAATTATAAAGCTGAGTAGCAATGGAAAAAACCCCATTGTCTTTCTGTTTTTTAAAATGTTTCCTCAATGTATTTCTCATATGACATTGAGCTATCCCATACTATGCAGCTTTATTATCAGTCTCTCTCTCTCCCATCATTCCTTCCACATTCTTTCTATACTTAATCATCTTTTTACACCACGTGCTGCCCTTAACTCCTTAACTGTTGTCTGCCTCATAATTCACTTCTAATTTTACTTCTAAGATTATTTTCCTCTTCTTCTTTATCCCCATCTACATAATTGTGCCTTTACCCCATCATCATTCTTCTTTTCTTTTGACCCTCTTAGTGAGACAGATGGCCTCATTAAGAGATTGGAGGTAGCCTTGCCGGTTTTACCGGCAAGGCTACCTCCAAACTCGCATCCGGGTCCGGCACCCACAAATGGGCAATTACTAGGCTCTTCTGGCCCAGTCGGACCCAGTAATTGAACTTTCGCGGGTGCCGGGCCGGGGAACATCCCCATTCCCATTTGAGCCCCATAGGGCTCAATGGGAATGGAGAGGGTGGTGCTACCATCATGTTCTGCTCACGGGTGCCAGTACGGCCACCAGGTCAGACCTGGTGGCTGCAAGGGCACCCACGATCAGAACTCCTAGTATGGCGGTACGGTAGCAATGGTGCTGGTAGCGATACCGGCACCGTTGTTGCCTTACCGCCATGCTTCTAATGATTCCCAGAGATTGCTATTCTCCTTCAATTGGCTATTCTCCTTTAATTGGACATTCTCCTTTAATTGGCCATTCTCACTACTGCTGTTTTTAATCCTCTCTCATTGACACTTAGTCAGTATTTATATATCTTCTCTCTTACCGTGTGGCTCTTTGTTTTCTTTGGCGTATTTCCTTTTTCATTCAAGAATGTGTCTATTCTGTTCTCAAAAAATTTCTCTTAGCTGATATCATATCTCTGACTTTCACTTATGACTATACCTCTAATTTCTTCTCTTTAAAAACGTATTGAAAGCATCTCTAATAGAGAACCTTATCGCTATCTGCATGGTCACACTCTCTTGCACCCTCTAAAGTTTGGCTCCTACTTGGCACATTCCACGTAAACAGCTCTTTCTACACACTGCTGATTTTCTTCCTTGCACTCATCACAACAAATGATCATCTCTTCTTCTTCTTCTTTTGGATTTGTCTAAAGGTTTCCACACAGTGGATCACAATACGTTTCTTTCCTCTCTCCCCGCTCGGTATTTGTGGCTCTGCACATTCTTGGCTTTCTGTCGATCTCTCTGATCGTTCTTAGAGTGTATCCTGGGCAGGAGCATCCTCGCCCTGATGCCATCACATTGTAGTGTACCAGAGGGTTCAGTTATGTGTCCTCCTCTCATTTCCCTCTATACTATTTCTCTCTTTTTTTATCTCATCGTAAAGTTCTGGATGTCACTTTTATGTGGATGATTCCCACATTTTCTGATCCTTTTCCTTCCGATCATCTCATGGTAGAATCTCTAGCTGTCTTTCCACCATTAAACACTGGATGCTTCCCTTTTTCCTTCCGATCATCTCATGGTAGAATCTCTAGCTGTCTTTCCACCATTAAACACTGGATGCTTCCCGCTCACTTCATCACAATTAATTCAAAACAAAAATGTCTTCCCTTTCACTTCTGCCAAGTCTTGTCTTCCACATCAGCAGATTTTCGTTCCCCTCACTTTGCTCCTCCTCTTTTACTCTGCCTGTAATCTTGGTGTTATTCTGATCCTTTGCTTTCGTTTCCTAATGTTTCTTTGCTGACTCCTGCCTATCAATTTCAACTCTATAATATTCATATCCCCCCTCCCCGCTTTTCTTACTTGCAGGATGCCAAGGTGCGTATTCTGACTTTAATATGTTTTCAACGTGGCTATTGATCCTCTAATTTGCTCTAATTGACCTTCTAATTTGCTGCGAGTCCATGCTTCTGCCCTTTTATCCTTACAATTGATCTTTATCTCTATGCATCTACTCTTTCATCTCCTCCATGCTCCCACTTGACTCCTTCTCTTGCTTCTTGTCACTGGCCTCCTTCTCCTTCTAGGCTCATGTTTACTATAGCTGAATTGTTTTCAAATGTGGCTAATGGTCTTGCTCCTTTCTGTGTATCCTCTCGTGTTTACTTTAACACACCTTCCCTTTATCTTTGTTCTTTTTCTCATTGTGTTTTAACTATTCCTCTGCCTCATGTGCTCATTCATGATTTTGATGTATTTGTCTGTTAGGCCATACACAGTGGAATGTTCTTCCTATTGCTTTGAATACAGCTCTCCATCTTGCCACTTTCCACTTCCTTCTTAAGACTCAATTGCTATGCTATTCCCTCTCCTGTTTGCTGACATTTGTTTTACCATTTGCATTTCTTTTCATTTGTAACAAACAGTCGAATTGTACAGTGCTCTGACGAAAGTTGTTATGCAGTTGCTTGGCAAGTGGGCAGTCACTTGGTCATTCCAGGCGCTGCCTTACCATGGGCATGTGGATCCGTGTAAAGAAATTGACTACATGGCTTTGACCTTTCCCTTCCAAGTGAGAGGAGAAGGTCAACGCCATGTAGTCAATATTCTGTATACTGATAAACGTGCCCATGGTAAAGTAGAACCCGGAATGATCTAGTGACTTAGGGTTATGGCCCCCCTTCCAAGTGAGAGGGGTCCTGTCCCCCTAGGTAACCATAGAGTGCAGAAATGGAATACAGTCTGGTACCAGGGTAGCTTAATTTTTGCAAATATTTGAAGGCAGAGGCCACAAGATTGCTGTCATCTGGGAGAAGATGGAGGAGGTGGTGACACAGTGACTAAGTCTGCAACACCTACAGCTGGCTTTTTTTAGGCTGACAGTGGGTCTAATGTCATTGCTGCCTTACACATTTGCAGGACCATTCATGTTCTTTACTTTGCACGTGTCCTGCACATGTCATTCATCTTGTGGTGGCACCTTTTACCAGTAATTTCCACCCTGTGAAGGAAATTAGTGCTGTGGCCCAATAGATCAGTTCACACTTCACCTGGGTCTACAGTGCAATACATGTACTGTGCCAATGGCAGGTCTGCCACAAGTTGCGACTCCACAATTTGAATAATGCATTTGCCTGTTGGTTATTATCTATTCTGTATATATTCTGTATTACCAGCTATGTGAGCAGTGCAGTGTCATCACTGATTAATGTAACAGTCGCAGTCAAGTCGATCAATGGTGAATTATTTATGCCAAGATAGTGTCAGCTTCTGTCCGATGTCTGTTATATCCAATGGCCTTTGGAGGAGGTGTGTTGGGTGGCACAGTACTTGACTCAGTTAGGTTCGGACACCGGCGTGCCTGCTAAAACTGAACCTGCCCAGCATGATCATGGTCCATAATTCTTCGGGCGAGGTTCCATGCGTAGCCTCAATACAAGATAGCACAGAACACACCTGGTGTCATGTTTTAACCACGTTTGGTGTTGCTTCTTTTCAGCCACCTGATATCTCTGAGAACCCAGCAGAATGACACTTGTCCAGTGGGTGGAAATTAAATTCTGTGAAGAACAGAAGCAGGAAGAAAATACAACAATCCATTTTCTCAACTCATCACCAAATATGTCAAGAACCTTACATTCATCATAATTAGGAATTACATTTCCTCATCGCCTAAACAACCTGACCCATCCTCGTTAAACACTACTCATGGTGTTGTTAGGCTACGGATGCAGAGCCTGAGGGAAAACCACTCTCTCAGTTTTCTCCAGAATCTCCACTGCGGGATGGTCTACAAGGACATAGAGCAATCCTTCAGCAGCTCTGATCATGGATGCATACCTATTTGATGCATGTCCCATGGATAGGTATGATGATCCGCTACAGTACTGTTTCAGTAAGTGGTTTGTCTGGCTATCAACACTTAAGAGAGGGGCCCTAGAATCCCTAAGCCGCATCCTGCCAAAGTGCAATCTGATCAAGTATTTAGTGCTACCCAATATATTATTATATCTGACCGCTGGAGATGCCCTGCAGTGTCCCACGTTGAATTATTACCATTATTTACAATGAACCATTACTACATTGAGGAAGACTATGGCAAGGTGCCCAGCCATATCCAACGTAATAGTTTTTGTCGACTTTGAATCACTCACTAAAAAGTGAAATTGGGTTGCTTAGTGGGACTTGCCTTTGATAAATGGATAGCTGTATTTCAGTCCTGTCAAAACTGTGGGGCTGCCCCCCCCCACCTATGGGGGCCCGAATGGCCAGAGGGGGTGCAAGGCTCTTCAAAAAGGGAGTATGGTTACTGCTTTCAATAGAAAGTATAAGCAGATATGGCTTCTAGGGGGGTCCGGCAACACTATTTTTACCCAAGGTGGGGCTCAACAACAATATTTATACGCATGGGGGACTCAGCATTAAAAAAAATGAATACCACTACTCTAGTTACTGATAACAGGGGGTGTGATATGACTGTCATACCATGAACATTTTCCTTTGCATTTGCACTACTTAATTTTGTAGGTCCCACTCCTATGTCCTGCACCTGCTATTTAAAAACCACAGTAGTAGATGGGAGAGATACTTTTCAATAGGACAGAGAGTCATGAACTTGAGAATTTTTCCAGTTCACGCTGCTACCTGACAATTGCCACCAGGAGAATATTGAGTTCTACCTGCTGTCTGAGAGCCGCCAACTTGAGAATTTTCTGGTTCATCCCACCACAAGGGAAAGATACAGACATGACCTTTTTCCAGGGTCTGTGTTGTGATTGTGGTTGAAGGGTGGAACATGAACTGGGGATAGGAAACAGACACACACAGGAGATGTCAGCAAGCAATTATTGAGTGGTGGTTGAAGAGAAGGGATCACGTGGGTACAAGAATGTGCTTGAAAGCAGCATTGTCTCCAAATGTTAATGTTAATGTTAATGTTAAAGGACATTTATACCACGCACTATCACCACCGGAGTGGTCCCCTGGCGCTCTGGCGGCTCTGAAAGAAGGAGGGAAGGTGAGTTAGTGGGAGGAGGCTGGAAAAGTGCAAGAGTGCAGTGATGTGCTGTTGGCAGCCTCAGCCCGGTGGGTCCGTCGGCTGGGCCTGGGTGTATGCGGCCGGTAGTTGTCGTGTACTGATGTGCGAGTCTATGTGTGTTTATTGTTTTGTTGTTGCAGTGTAGTGAAGTTTGTGCGGTTGTGTTTGGTTTGGGGTTTGAGAGGTGTATGCAGAGGAGGAAATTGTTAGTGGTATTGGTTAGTTGGCATATCTATCCTGAATTTACCAGTTGGGCTCGCTTAATCTCACCCAATGGGATGCTTGGGCCCCCTCTGAAGGTCCGTGCCCGTTTTGTATTTGAGGCCCCTTGAACATCTCGCTGCCTCCTCCGCCCGCACCGTCAACAACCTTGCATGTTCCTCACCCCCACCAACATGGCTAGTGCACCTGCCAGTGTCCATACCTCAGTGTGGTGATTGGTGGGATCTCGCCAGTTACACAACCCAGTGGTATCTATTTGTAGCTAAACGGGCGGTTGGGGATGGTAAGGATTGGCTGGGGTTGTTGCCTCCGTCTCCATGGGTCTCGCATGTGAACCACTTTGTCCGGCGTCACCCCTTCCGGTGCCCTGAGTGCTTCTCAGTCGGTTCTGGGAGCTTGGCAAATGAAGGAGACAGAGTTTGAGTGTTGACGTGAACTACTTCTGTGGTGTTTTTGATATCAAGTTGTAAGGATATCCAAAGGTGGGAGTAAAGGAGGAAGGAGGAGTGGACGCAAGGGGATGTACACAGTATACAAAGGACATTTTTATTGAGGAGGATACTAGATTAAAGGGTGCAAGTAGGAGAGTGGTGAGGAAAAGAAGCAGCCTAGTTTGGGGGAAAGCAGGAGTAAACGGCTGCTCTTGCATATTTGAGGAAAATAGTTACACCCCTCATTAGAGAAAATCACTAGCTGCCAGTGGGACCACTACTTTTAACACCCTGAGTACTAATCGCCTCAAGATATATTGCTCAATTAATGTACTTGCTCATTGCTAATGTTAATACTGATACTGCTTACATAAATAAGCTGCATATTATTTATTTTGAAATGTGAACTTGATGTAATGTAATGAGTCTTTGAGAAATATAGAAAGAGACCTTTCAAGAGTGCTCTGCTCTTTAACTGATTTGCAAGGTGTACACTTGATTCCACAGTACTTGTCCTACAGGGCGCCACGTTTTTAATGGTTTTATACATACATATTTTAATGACCAAAAGAACGCAGTTTTGCTAAATGAACGGGCTAGTTTTGCTAAATGCTTACATTCCAACATACTTTACTGGCTCGTGTCGCTGCCAGAAAGCCTACTCTTCTCAGCCCCACACCTGGGCAATGGATTCAATGAATCTCCTGCATAAGATAACACACCCCTATCAGCTGTATCTCTTCGCTGTGGTATTGAAGGAGAGCCAGAGGAAGCAGGATATTGGTCGGGCTTGCTGTAAATCCCCAAACTGTGCACATACCTGCTACCCACCCGTGACCTGAGTCACCAGGCCAGTGTGCGCGGAGGTTGATTACCAGGGTGATCTTTGTTCGTCCTAAACCAGAGGACACAGAGATGGAACAAATGCAGTGTGTCCGGGAAACCTCTAAAGCAACTATGCTACTATGTTACATTCAGCATAATGGAGGTTAGAAGAAGCAGTGCAGAATAATGTTGCTGATGCACGGATGTAACTGAAGATTTAAATGATATGAACATATGTTTTGGATCATGTGTCGCATGATCATGTGTCGCATAAGTAAAATTACGTGTCTTGGCATTAATTGGTGGTCATATATTTAGATCGCTACTTACTGGTGCAATAAGCTCATGTGCCAGATGACTGATTCCCGCCACTAGGCTGCGTGGCAAAGCTGGGCTTGATTTTATAACTGGAAGATCATATGCGCTGCCAGGCAGCCGCTGGCAGCCCTCGAAAAGAGTCTTGGAGAGGCGATCCACTGGCTCCAGACTGGCGGGTGAGACCCGCCCACACATCCTCCCCCTTTTCCTTGATTGTAAAGGGATTCCCTTCGTTCAGTTGCACATAGGTTCTCCTGAGACTCGGAAGGAGGGTGGGAGAGGGCCTTCTGCCAGCCGCCGGCTGGGCGGGTGTGGGGGGTAGTCGCATTGTTACTGCCACTGGCCCATTCACACTGCCAGCCATTAAATCTAGCAGCAGATACATGATTCTGTTTAGGGTGGAGAGGAGACAAAGCGGATGGCGGACTGGAGGCTGAGCCACTCCCTTATGCCGGTGGTAGCTCCCTCAAAACTGGGTGGCATCTGCATTTCGCAGCGATATTGGTGGAAAAAGATAGAAGCCTTCTTCTACCAACTTCAAAATCAAGACCTTAATGTTTGCACTATTAAATGATGTTCACCATTCCTGGGTATTATTTGGGGGCTGTGAGTCAAGGTGACAGTCTGGACCAGTATTCAACATGTATTGGGCACTGTGCATATGGATGTGATTGGTCGATAGAACATACATATGCATAGAGCACAGGAACAATGAATGGCACATTTGATGTTTGGCTGAACATAGTGCCCGAAGTAAGCTGTGTAGTTTGATGCAGCTTTAGGATGTTGAGGCAAGTCTGAGGGAAAGATCAGGCATTTGGGGACAGAGACGTGGGTACATTGAAACCTGGACTCTGGGGTTAGAGATCCCTCACTGAAGCTTCACCTGTTGAACGCAGAGTCACCCGAAGCTTGAGGCCCGAGATCTATGAGCTCTATAGGAGAGTGAAAGGGCAAAGAGATGTTCGATAAGCTAATCTCCAGGTGAACCCCAGGATGCCATGCTTTTCCATTGCCTGTAGAGGCGCTGGATCAAGGGTTGAACTGACGTGACCCTCTATAAGCAACATCTGTAGTCTATCAGAGCACAAGGGACGACTGTAGACATCTTGTCCTATTTCCCGTCCTACTGCAAAGCTATTAGTAGGAACGAGTACGGTGAAGTATAGGAAATCGGGGAGAATCTTTAAAATGGCTCAGCATATCTGACTGATGATTGGTGGTAATCATTGCCAGCTGTCATAGACATACCCAAATCATTATTATGAATCCAATGCCTCGAATGCTGCATGTGTATTTTAGAGGGTGGGCTGCCTTTTTGTTGAAGTGGCACTTGCAACTTCTTTGGAATGGTTCTGTAGGTATGAATGGTACATTGGTTGAACGAAACCTGAACTATGATAGTGGTCCATACAAAAGCTGACATTTATTTATTGTTTGCTTGTTAGGCGCTTATACAATAAGAATATACTGTTTCAAAGCGCCCACCGGGCAGGGAAGGAGGGAGGGCACATTACAACACAATATTAAGAGCTGAGGGGAACAGGAAGAGGGATGAACCTACCATGCCTTGTGAGTATTCATAACATGTGACTTCTCCAGTAAAACTGTACTTTTTCACTTATGTGTCTTCTCAGTGTTGCATGTCCCTTGTGTGGAAATGTATATGCGAGTCAATAGTCACACTCCAAAAGATAACAGAGGGAACTTGTATCAATTAAAACGCACAATCCTGTTTTTTTTTCCAGATGAAAAGCATACAAGTTTTTGCATTTACTACTGTTCTTTGCATTTTGCTTTTATAGACACCAGGGTGCAAGGAGGGGAGTGCAATGTTTGAAAGGAAGATGCAATAATGGGTGCGGGGGTGCTAGATAATGAGAAGGAGAATAGAGCAAGAGACTAAATGATTGAGAGAGTGGGCCATCGATGATGACCATGTGGAAATATGAGCGAGAAAGGTTGAGGGTAAGAGGATAAGAAATAAAGCAAGAGTTTGAGTGGAAGGATGAAAGGGGGTAGAGAGCGGGGGACAAGAGAGTGATGATGGTAGTGGGTTAAGGGCAAAAACATGAAGAACAGAGCACCCTCAGGAGGACAAAAGTAGCCAAAAATAGCCGAAACAAATCCGAACTCCCACACATAATGGGGGTGAGTGGAAGCAAAGAGCATGGGAGTGGGGTCTGGTGGGGTAGAGAGAGTGAGGGTGGGGGTATAGAGAGTGGCAGTTGTAAAAAGGCAGCCGCCGGACGACAAAAAACAGATCTGCAGTCAAAGGTAACCCACATATAGCCCGGTATGAAATCACTGCACAGATGGGAAATGCAAAGCCAGACACCAGACTTTCTTCTTACAAAGCTGCTGATTGGAGCGAATATTGTTAGGGATCTTCTAATTTGGTAGTATGGAAGAGGAGTTTGGAAAAAGAGATTTTAGTGATTTGGCATCTTCATGCAGTGGTATTACCGGTTGCTATGTCAACCAAATATTCTCAGTTTAGAACCACCATTCCCTCTCTCTCTCTTCAGTTACAATGGTGTCAGCAATTTTGTAGTGCAAGCACCACAAACATGTGCCCAAACCAAAAATGCAGTGGTATGATATCACGTCATTATATGTCATTCATTAATTAATGTTTTATAACGCTCTTTATGCCAAAAACCAGTCTCCAAGCACTGGACTGGGATTTGAATGTGTATTCCCCTTTGTTGTCTTGCTACCAAGACAAATGCGTTGCTCCTGAGCTATCCTGCCGGCCCTGTACTCCATACCATATTCCTCATGCTTCTAGAAGCTATCATAGCAGGAGTTATTACTGAACCATTTAACAATACTCAGTTTATCAAGTTAGCAATCATAAAAGGCCTCTACCGATCAGGATTCGAACTTGAGAATTATAGGCTGGCCCAATGTTTCAGTCAAGTGCTTTGATTTGCGGGCTGACAAATACATAACCCCATGAAATGAACGCACCAAATAAAAGGCGTTTATTTTAGCACAGATGGTTATGGTACGAATTTAGACACCCTACACCAAGCAATGGACATTATGGGCTACTTTCCTCTTCACCACAGGAGCATATATATTTGTTATTTATTTTATAGTGGTTGTACAAAATGTAATCAAGACAGTACAATTAGTTGTCAACATGATTCCACAGAAGGAAAGGAAACCGTATATATATGAAATTTAGTGAAAAGACTTTGTTAAAGGCATGTTATGGTTAAGTTGCACTAATAAAACATATGTTAAAAACATATTCAGAAACACAACATTACAATTGTAAAAGAAATGAAATAATCTCTGGAGACGTGAGGGGTGGTGAGGATGAGGATGGGATATGTCCAGAGCAAGCCAGAAATCAGGTGTCTTTTCTTCTCCGATGTCCGCGAAAAACCATTTGTGATGCCATCTTTGATGCCCTAGGTGTTAGTCTTAGCAATGAATGGCCATGGTGTGAGCTGTGATTGCATAGCTTAAAATAACTGATACATTTCTTTGGTTTTCGATTTTACCATAACGTCCCTTTAACACAGGTTTTTTCATTTAATTTCATAGGTTTTCATTAGTACAACTTAAACATAATGTCCCGTTAGCAAATGTGATCAAGCGCTCAGTTTAGCGCAAAAGGCGTTGTCTGCAGGCTGTGTACCACGGCGTCCTACTTTTGTTTGTGTCTATGTTGCTGCTTGTGTGTTGTACATTATTTTATACAATGCATTTCTTATTTTTATAAACATTAAAGGCACCTGTATTTTCCACATGGTGTCTTTCTGTGTTTTTTCCGGATTTTGGAGTGTGGTATCAACGCCTGGGCCGCGGGAGTGCGGTTTGCCATTTCCTCACCCTATTTCGATATATATATATATTCATATATTCACAAAAAAAACTTTGTTAAGGGGACGTTATAGTTAAGTTGCGCTACTAAAAACCTGTGAAATTCACTAAAAAAACTTTATAAATGTGACATTATGGTTCAAAGTAAAACCGAAAAACCCCTGAAAATCGCCAGTTAAGGTAGGCTAAGTAACCATAAATGCCCGCACCACTGTGCACTGCTAACACTACTACCCAGGACATGAAAGATGTCATCACAAATGTCATTGATGACATCACTGATGACATCACATGCCCATTTACTTTTCAGAAGAGGGGTTGTGTATGTAATTTTAGCAAAAAAATATCAGGGATTATCGGGACATGTGTAATAAAGTACATACTTCATCACACAATGTAGTGTTTTAAAGAAAATTCCATTGCGGTGTTCTTTCCAGTACAGGAACCTACTCATACAGAAATGTAGGTATTGGCTGCAGCAGACACCACAGAGGTCCTAAGTTTGTACTTTCCAAAGTTCTATAATAAAAAGGTGAATGTTTCTGTATCACACTTTTCTAGTCTGTGAAACATGTACTAAATTGCTAATAATGCATCACTTACTACATATGTCTAGTAATACACACAAAACATAAATAGACTACAAAGCATACAAAGATGGGGCTTATATGTGAAGAGTAAAGTAAGCATACAAGACGTAGTATCATTACCAACTGTGTATAATTTACATGATTATATTCACGCACAAAAATGGTTGCTGTGTTTCAGGCCTGCTTCTTCCCTTATATATGTACATCATAAAATGAGATTACATTCTAAGGAAAGTAGTGTAAGAACATGTGAGAATAGCAATATTTATAAATGTAATACCTTTTGAAAGTTAAGTTCCTGACAGTCAGTAAATAAACCCACCTGGCTTAGATATGGCAGTGAACAAAAACGAAGGGGCTACACATGTGATGTCATCAGTGATGTCATCAATGACATTTGTGATGCCATCTTTCATGTCCTTTGTGGTAGTGTTAGCAGTGCACAGTGGTGCGGGCAGTTATGGTTGCTTAGCCTACCATAACTGGCGAATTTCAGGGGTTTTTCGGTTTTACTTTGAACCATAATGTCATGTTTATAAATTTTTTTTAGTGAATTTCACAGGTTTTTAGTAGCGCAACTTAACCATAACGTCCCCTTAACAAAGTTTTGTTTTAGTGAATTTCACAGTTTTTCGAAGGGGAACTCAATCATAAAATTCTTTAACAAAGTTTTTTACTGAATACACACTTTCATCAGGTTATTTTGGGAGATATGTACTATAATTTCCTTACTTATATAGATGTAACATAGAACATACTGAACCCCCTCGCTAATGATATTTGAAAGGCACGGACTGAGCGCCTGTCTGCGGACGGCCGCGGATGAGGTCAACAGTACCCAAACAGTCAGGGGATATCTGGAATTGTACTATTATATGGAAACTGCAAAACTTTGAAAAAGGACACATAAACACATTATAAGTACAAATAAAAAAATAATTGAACTAAAACGTCTGAAACAATAACCATGCATTTAATGACCATGTAGAATGAAATGGATTATACCATAACAAAAAAGGTATGCCTCCAACGTAATTACCTCACAAAACAGGAGCGACAGTAGACGCACACAGTACAAGGAAGAGAAATTACACCAAATAGTAAGTGAACTTCATTTTTCTTATATGTGTGTGTATTTTTCTTGTATGAGACGCAGAAAAAGTAATGTATTTCTGTTGTTTTAACACAGAAATGTGCAGTACTTTGGAGTGGCTGGAGGAGAATTTTTTTCCGCATGGGGAAATGTCGGAAGATTGCGATAATAATGGTACACACTACTCTGCATAAGCAAATTAATGATCAGTATTTTATGGTCATTTAACATATATATATATTTATTTTTAACAGACCAGGTAAAAAAAGAAGAAAGGCCAACAAACAACACAGAGGAAGATAGGCTGAAAAGGATGGAATTAAAAATGGACATACTAAATGACAATTTTACCATTTTAAGGCAATTTGTGGAGGAATTTGTTAGAGGAAAATACGATATCACTGTCCCACCTGTACCTGCCCACTTTCTCCATTTCCTAGTGAACCATCCCCAAACCTTGAAGAAGAAAAGAAACATTTTGATGAAACATCCATTCATCCCCTCACAAATCATCCCCTCAGAACCAGCCCGTATCAAACCCTAATACCCCTCTATTTGTTTCAGTATCTGCTTCCCCCAGTATTTCTTCTGATTGATGTGTGTGTGTGTGTATTGGACATTTTCTTATGTTAGTTGTAGCGGAAGGGTGTGAGACAAAAATCTTTTTTAAAAAGACTGAAAATGTTCCTGGACAGCACGCCTGTTTGAGCTGGCCATAAACAATAGAATATGGATGTTCTAACGGCAATACGCCTACCCCTACCAATTGCATCCAAGATGGAACGGATCTTAGAATGCACCATCTGGTCAAGTTGTGCGTAAATTAACAGAATGGGGCATCCTAAGGAGATTATACCTCTCTGTAAAGTTCACAAACAAGATAAAAAATGTTCTTAGAACACACCAGGTGTCCAGGATGTCTATAAATGAACAAAATGGGAGTGTCCTAAGGACACTATACCTGTCTGTACCATCCGCAGCCAAGATGGAAGTGTCTGTAGAACAGGCACGGTGGCCGACATGTCTGTAGGCAAACAAAATGGAGGTGTCCTAAGGACACTGTATCTGGCCGTACAGTCAGCAGATCATGTACACATATGCGCACTACACCCATAAGTACTGCGAACAGTGCGCTTGTCCGTAACTGTCCATGTCACTTGTGTCGCACTTTTAAATACTTTCAGGACCCGAATACTGTCCGTAGAACACCCGCGCGCAAGCGCACGTCCGTTACTCTGCATTTGCTGTCCAGTGGGCACGCATTTCCTTCGCGGATGTGTTTAGGACATCATCATGTGACCACACCCACGCTGACCGTGTGGACTAATTTGCCCAGTTTGTCTGCTTCCGCAACATTTCAAAAGAACTTATGCAAACATGGTAAATTATTTTACAGTATAAAATCACCATTTCACATGTCCCATACAATGGCCCTACCTTTGAATGTAGTGTTTGGAATTTTTTCAATGCTTTTGAGTGATCAATGAGGTCACGAGCCGCACCCCTCCACCCCTATAAATGGCCACACCCCCAAGCTCATCTTCATTGTGCTTCTGGCTATAGCAGATTCACTTGTGCTGCCTTTACAGCTTTAGGGAACTTTAGCCAAATAATCCTTATGGCATCCATGCCGACTGTTGCTTTATTAGCCTCAGCACCACCCCCAAACCCTCCACCGCCACCACCTCCCCAAGGGCCTGCAGAGGGAAATACGGGTGAGGATGTAGAGAGCAAGGAAGAAGAGGAAAAAGAGAATGAGGTGGAGGAACTCCGCACTACAAGCACTCGCCGGGAGTCGTGGGTGTGTCGGTTATTTTTCCATTTTTGGGAACATACCAAAAGCATGTGCGAACCTGGTCAGGTGTAACCAGTGCCAGTTGGTGCTGAGTCGTGGGAACCTGGTTAGTACAGCTTTGGTAGGACAACCATGAAGCGACACCTAACTTCGTTCCACAGTGCGGACATTCGCAAGGTGGTACCATATGAAGAACGTAGTAGATTGAGTTCCTCCACAGCATCCTCTGTATCCAATCCTCTCACCACAAGAGACATTCCTGTGGGGGAGCACATCCCTCCAACTGCCTCACAAGCCATTCGCGATGCTGTTGACCCTTACCCTTTGAGGGTCACAGTATTGTGTATGTACTGCGATGCAGTACTCTGCAGTGGGGAGAGTTTTTGAAGTGCTTTTGAGGCTACTCTACCTAAGTAAAGGCCACCCTACATCTTTCTCTCTCCACCTGCCCTTTCTTATCCCCATGGTTGGTGTCCCTTCCTTACCCTCCTTTGCCATCCTCTCATAGTGTGTCATGTGCTGAAAAGCAATAAACTGGAAAACAACAAAAATTACAAAAAAGGCTCTTTTCAGAGCCGCCTTTCGCAGTGTAACAGTAGAACTATTAAGTGACGGTTGTAGGCCCCCGCGCATTTCTCAAAAAGTCTGCGAAAGTCATAGGATGCACAAAAATGGAGGTTGCAAGCAGAGCAAAACCAAAGCACCTTTCGCTGGGAGTAAGTGGTGGCTCTGAAAAGAGCCTTTTGGAGGTGTTTTGTGTGTTTCGAAAACTATGGATTGGAAAAAACGGATTGCCAAATAGGTGACTATGAATCCAAAAAAGGTTGCAATGCATTTTGTACATTTCGAAGAAAAATCTGATTGCCAGCATATGTGAGATGGACTCCATCTCTGCGAAAAATGAAAGTGCTGCAAAACAAAATGTTTTCATTTTGGAATGAGGACATGCCAACATCTCTTAGAAAGGCACAAACAGCCTTATTAACATTGCACATCTCTTTCTCCATTTGTGGACCAAATGCAGAAGAACGCAGCCATCTTTGTTGTTGTGCAATATGGGAAAAAGTATTTGGCAATTTGGAAACATGTCCATGACCTTTGCAAGTCCTTCCTTTGTTGCAAATTGCAAAGAAATTCCAGAGACATGGCCTAAACTGTTTCCTCCACAATGAATGATAATTATATCAGGATGAAGCACTACCTGCAAAGAAGCACAGAGAGGTACAAAGTCCAGCCACCTCATTCCACGCACGCCATGCCAGTGCACTTCCACATGAGGAAATCCAAGATCTGCAGATAGACCGCAACTTTCTGCATGCACCATCAACCAATGTATCCATGAGTCTCCCAAAATCCAGATAATCTGTTTTCGAGCACAAAGAGCCATGGCTGTCTGGTGTCCTGTCAGGGAGAAGACGTTTGCAGTAAATTTCTCTGTTCAGAACACACCCACTGAACTTTACAGACCAATCGCTACCTTCACACATTATCATTTACATGCGTCTCCACCCCAGAATCCCGGTTGGTAATATGCGCTGTCTGCAGACTACCGCCATGCCCGCGGAGAAGTAGAGGATCAGAGCATGACGACTGTACATTTAATTATTATTCCCCTTTTCCCCTTTAAGGTGGGCTCTGAAAAGAGCATTTTTGTTTTTTGGGCAGATGCCTTACACCGGTTATTTTGTATTTTTTTAAATATTTTTTCTTCTTACTTTACTCCTACAATCATTACAGAACCTACTCCAAAGCAAGCCTTACATTCCAAAAGAACATGGCATTTCCCAAAAAAGATAACGCAACACCATCTGCTTCAAAATAAGCCGCATTACTGGGAACAATGTTCTCGTGCCTGTAGAAAAACATTCCAGCTCGTAACATGAAAGCACGCATGCCGCGATTGATGCTACACCTCCCAATAGTTTGATCAGGGCAGAAAACAGAACTGTTGTCCCATTTTCCTCTAGGGAGTAACCTAGAAAAAATTACTTTCGCAGTTGGTAAGATGTTAATAACTGCTTGCACCAACTGTCCTTCTACCCTATCGACATCACTCGCGAATCCATTCCCTCATTGGACACAGCTAAGCAGTCACACAACCATCTGCCAATCACATGCAACATCTCTAAATCTAACTCCGTCATCAAAATTTCACACTTCAAATGTACTATTGATCACTCTGAATGCAAGCCGCATATCATTGCAAAGCACCTACTCCAAAAACTACTGTGCAAGTGTCACAGATTTCTACATACAGCTCCATGCATGCGCACATGCATGAGTATAAAGTACAGGTATGTATATTTTAATCAGAGAACATGTGCAACCCTTATGATTTAATGTAAACAAATTAATGCCACTAAATCTGCATAGCCAATACATACCAACGCTCCCCCTTTAAGTGCAAGACTTCCGATTTTTCATTCACAAACCACACTACTTACTGTCTCCCACATAACCTATACACACGTAACAACACTCCCTATATAGCGCGAAACTCGATTTTCCATTAGAAAATGTCACCATTTTTTACTGTGTACCGCCTACATTAATGCTACTTCCAATCTGATCGTATGAGAAAAATAAACGCTCCTGATTGCTGTGGTGACATCTCTCTCTGAGGGTATTGCGATTTTTCAGATCTGTACTTATAATATGAAAGTAGTGAATTTTTTCCCATCTACTACAATGACCTATCACTTACAAACCTCTCTGCTATGGACAACACAGCTTAACAAAAAGAAGGCATTTTCATAAACTAAAAATTGTACTCATTTGCGAATCACGTTCAACTAACATACTGCAAATAACATGCAAAGGCAGTACATAGTGTAGTGAAATGCACACATACACTCTGTTGGGATGTCAAAGGAAAATACTCTGACGAAAGATGCAAAATTAACGTGCACAGTTACATCACTGCTTTAAACACACAAAGTTACTAACTTCTTCTTTTTACAATCGCAGTGAAGACTACTCTCCTGAAAATCAACAGCATCTACACTGCAAACTACATATCCGAAGAAACCTGGTCAATCCGCAAATAAAAGTAAGTACAGTACTACCTTTATATTCTTACTGCTCCTCAAAGAGACTGGGCCTCATTACGACCCTGGCGGTAAGGGGTTAGCGCCATCGTTAGCTGCGCCGACCCCTTACCGCCAATCACGAGTTCCCTTTCCGCCATGGCGGATTTTACACCTGCTTCTAGCGGGTGTAAAAATCCATGGCGGTAAGGGAACTTGGTGTTAATTACGCCACCGTAATTTACGGTGGCGTAATTAACGCCTTCCCCACTCCCATTATGCCCTATGGGGCAAAAATGGGAATGGGGAAGGGTAAATGGGGATTGGGGATTTACCGCCCCGCCAAGGTCGGAATGGGGCGGTAAATCCCCTTACCGCCATGGTGTTAACGTAGTTAGCACCATGGCGGTAAAGTCACGGCCCTGGCGGTAACTTTCCGCCAGGGTCGTAATGAGGCTAACTGTGTGGGTTATTTATTTAATTTGCGCACCAAAACAAACATAGATTTCTGAACCATTCTACCCACAAATCCCCATTTATTGAACAAAGAATAACAGGCAGAGTGGCTCACAAATCCCTTTGTTTTTGGAACTCAAATAACATACAGAAGCCTTAGAATGTTAGTACTAGAAAAGAAAAAGCTGTTTCAATGTGATACCATTACGTTTACTATTAATGCTTCTCCTCACCACTAGCTCACTTTGTACTCTTATCTGAAGCACAGTGTAGTAGTATACAAACAGACAATTAGGCTCCACAACTCATTATAACAGGCCAATGCACATTCACACACCACCACAAACAGCTTCCCCATCAAACTCATGCACTATTCCACACAGCACACATACATTGTACAACAGACCAAACCATGCCTTCTTTTTTTCAACAGACCCCAAAGAATGCCTACCAGAAAAAAGTCAGTAGAAAGGAATGCAGAAACAGAGCAAATGAAAATAAAAGTGTCCAAAGTAAGCATACATCTGTAGCAGAGTTTGTAGAGAACGTTGGAACAAAACACCTAATACAGTCGTTTAGCGAAACAAAGGAAGCTTCAACTACCAAAACTGTACCCCCTCTATCAAAATGTGGCTCGAAACACAAAACGCTTCACAACAAATCGGCTACCAGTACTGCTAACAATGCTCCTATTAATCCTCATATAGTAACAAGAACCCATAGTAAAAAAATTATTTTAGCAAAAATGTTTCGCCACAGAGTCCTTCAGAATCTAATAAGAAGAGGACCAAAATCATCCTCAACCCTTAAAACCTACCGAAGAAAATTAATCCTACAAGCTCTCGTAGGCAGTGCAATCCTTCTCAAAAGGAGGTTATTTATATTAGTGTTAAATAGGATGAAACCACTAACAAAACTAAGTACTAAACTACAAAAGAAACTTGTCAATAAACGGAATGTGAACGAAAATAACTTCTTAAATATTTGTGGAGGTGAATGGAGTCACACAACAACCACAGAACCATATTTTAATGAAGAAGCACACAAACATAATCAAACAAACCCAATTGTCATCCATAGCAGTGGACAAGGGTATGAAAACATCAATAATACCATCATGGAACAAGAAACACTGCTTACAAAAGTATCCCCTGAAAACTCAGAATTACCTCTCGATTCGACTGAACCAGACCGTCCAGCATACAAATGGCCATGCACATCAATGTGTGACATTCCTAACAAATCTTTCAAATCTTTATGTCAGTTCCTCAATCAGTATGTGAAAGGTAAAGACAAAATTAAAATGAAAGTGCGGCAAAATATGGATATCTGTCCAGTGCGCAAATACACAGGACTACAAGGACATTCATTACCCTGCATTTCAGGACCTATTTGCAAAAGCACCTTCTATGATATCAAAAGGATATCAATACATCATTCAAATGTAAGAAATCTACTGTATAAAATGTACTATGCTAAAAGTCCAGCTTTAGAATTAGCCAATTTAAATAACACTCTTCTTCATGGTACACCCAAATACCTACAACAAGAAATCGACTGTATCCAGAGAAAATATTTTGGAAGTGAAAGCCACTTGCAAAATGCAATAGTTTTATAACAGACTAGCAACAATTCTGCACATAGCAACCTTCTATTACACACATACAAAAAAGAAATACTAACATTTTAAAGTGCATCAGCTGAACTACCAAACCATGTGTGTGTGTGTTGCTGCAGAACGTTTTACAAAACAAACACAAAAAATATAGACATATCATAGAAAATAGAAGACAATGAAGATTACAAATGGTTTGAATTAGCTCTCTACCTTGCAGCAGAAAACAAATACCAAATAAGTGAATCCCTAATATGTTGCAGTTACTGTACTTCAAAACTGGACAACAACCAAACTCCTTCATGTGCTATCACAAATAATTTGGAATTGTTCCCACTACCAAAACCCCTGCAACAACTCAATTTATATGAGAGCATCATAATTCAAACAGTTCACCTATTTCAAGCAATTATACATCTTCAACCAAAAACAGCAAAATTACCTCCCTCTGAATTGGTGAAAGGATTTGTGGCAAAGTAGTTTACTTGCCATGAGATCTAACAGAAAATGTACACACTCTAGGAGTGCAACATCCAATACAGCATTATTTAATTGTCTTGGTAAATGGTGTACCAACAAAAGACAAAATAATTTGGCAACAATTGAACTGGTGGACTTACATAAAGTTAGACAAGCCTTGCAATACCTGAAAGACAATAACGAATACTACAAAGAAATACATTTTGAAGAAAGCTAAAGGGAAACAACTGAAATAATTCAAGAGTCATCAGAAACTGGTTAATTTGAACTTCTGGATCCTGCTGCAGTATCCACTCTTTTGGACCATTACACAATTCATCCATTGCATTCCAATGAAAGCATAGATGATGGACTAGAAACTTACCAAATGCGACAAACCGAAGGGTCACCAATGAGCATATGGGAAAAAAGTATAGAAGCACGTGCTTTTCCACTGCTATTTCCTACTGGCAAAAGCGGAAGATATGATGATAGACCCACTCAGATTACGGCATCAAAACACCACTCGTTACGAATGTATTCGCAAGATCCCAGATTTAGACAAAGGGCCTCATTACGACCCAGGCAGAAAACCATGGGGCTAATGGCACCATGGTCCATGCCGGTAACTTACCGACTCCGCCATGGAGAAAGGGGGAATTACCACCCCATTACAAGGTTGGCGGGGCGGTAATTCCCCCTTCCTCCATGGCCCTTCCCCATTCCCATTTTTGCCCATAGGGCTCAATGGGAATGGGGAAGGCGCTAAGTAAGGTACCGCAAATTGCGGTACCGTACTTAGCACCAAGGTCCCTTTGCGGGTCCCTACTTTAACGGCTGGTGTAGACCAGCCATTAAGGTCGGGTCCCGCAAAGGGACCTCGTAATCAGGCGCTAATGGGTTAACGGCGCTGCAGCCTTTTACGGCGCCGTTAACCCATTAGCGCCAGGGTCGTAATGAGGCCCAAAATGTGGAATACATATTCCGCCTACTCTTTGAAAGTGAACTAGAAAGCCTATGTTACGGAGTTGCACACATTTTGAAATCTGGAACCCACTTTCAAAATATGTCAGCTATACAATTAATACAAAGAGTACAAGAAAAAGATGAGGTTTTACAATCAAGTATAACAAATCTGTTTGCAAACATGCGTGGTACAAAAGAATACTGGTTCCGACGGCACAGAGACGTATGGTGTATGATTAGAAACGTTGGACCACTGAATTGGTTTGTTACACTAAGTTGTGCAGAATATGCATGGGAAGATTTACATGAGTTCCTACGCTTATCAAACAACAAAAAAAGCAACATAGATATATTAACGCCTGGAGAACTTTGCTCTCTAGATCCAGTTAATATGTCAAGATATTTCCATCATCGTTTCATTGCTATGCTACACTTTATTTGTAATAAAACTGTTCCTCCCCTCAGAGAAGTGCAACACTTCTTTTGGAGAATAGGATACCAAGCGAGAGGAGCACCACATATTCACATGCTTTTATGGATCAAAGGTGCACCTAAATCTGGTCACGACGGTGATGCCACTGTTTTGCAGTTCATACAAAAATATGTCACTTGTGAAATCCCTTCACAACTGACACATAGTGACCTGCATGTACAGATTTTACAATTTCAAAGACAAAAATGTGGCAAATATTGTCGTCGCAAAATCAAAAGCAAAGGGATATACTACACCAAATGGCGCTTTGGTTTCCCTAGACCAGTTACAGAAACAGGTGAACTGAACAACTTCATGTCTTCAGTTCGACATAGTGTTAAAGGTAAATCACCTAAGAACATGTATTACATAAAAAGAACAGAAGAATCAAAATATATCAATGATTACAGTACAATCATTGCCCTCTTATGGAATGCAAACATAGATGTGCAATACATTGCAGACAATTCCACTGCAGTTGCACAATATGTTACAGCCTACTTAACAAAAGCAGAAAAAACAGAGCTTCAAGACCTCCGGAATGACCTATCATCAGACAAAACACTATCTCAGAAATTGTAAAGGCTAGGCATAAAAATGCTCTCTCATAGAGAATGTGGTGCCTATGAAGCGCCAAATCGTTTAACCGGTACTGCTTTGTATGGAAAATCAGACAACCTAGTATGGCTAAGTCTTGGTCCTACTAAATCTAGAAAAGGAGATCTAAAATCATATACGGACAGAGAAACAATTGCCAGAAATTATCCCAACAGCCAAGACATTTTAAAAAACAATTTACTGGACACATACTATCCGAACAGGAGTAGCACTTTGGAAAGCATGTGTCTATAACACATAGGTCAAAACTTTGCATACAAAAATAATGTAACACCAGATGAAAGCAAAGGTAGATAATGAGTGACAGATTGTGAAGGCAGCTTAGTGAAACTCACCAAACGAAGCTTAATTAATCATGTCAAATTGTCATTAAAAACTCCTCAACAGAAAGAACTATATTACATGCCTCTGCTACAACTTTTTAAACCATGGAGAAAAGGGGAAGAAATACACAATAACTATGACTGCTATGAAGATGCTTTTAAAGCAAATGAAAGCGCTATCACCGATGTGAACTTTACACAGTACAAAACAATGTTGCACAATGAACAGCAACACGAAGAAGAACTTCAGGCCCAACTAGATAAGGACACTTCCGGCAGTAGTCAACCTTCTGTAACAGGAAGACAAGAACCACTAGGACAGCCACTAACAGCAAATGAGGCAGAATTAGCTATGACAGAAGTGGAAAACACCATGTGTCACTATGAAGAAGATACAGAAGACTTAACTGCACTACAATCAAAACTTAACAAAGATCAGCGCACCATTTTTGAAGAAGTAACAAAACAAATTCCACATGGTGTACAACACGAAAATAACGAATGTACCTGTCAAAATTACAAACCTATACTGCTGTACGTCAGTGGGGAAGATGGGTCAGGAAAAACATTCTTAATCAAAATCATCAGCAAGTTCCTTCAACAATTGACAAACAACAAACTGTCACCTGTTGTAACTGCCCCCACAGGTTTAGCTGCCTACAACATACACTTTACACCGATTACTACTCCTTCCAGTAGAACACCAAAACAAATTAGACTATTACAAACTTTCTACTGAAGCTGCAATGGAACTACGCAGAATATTAAAACAAATGAAAATGCTACTAATAGATGAAGTGAGCATGGTATCCAACCTAATGTTGGCTTTGATTCACCTCAGATTGCAAGAGGTACTGAAAACAAAGTACGAAGAACTCTTTGCAGGGAAACACATTATCGTTTTCGGAGATCTTCTACAATTGACACCAGTAAAAGGTGAACCTATTTTTAAAACCTTAGGACACAACTCTGTCGTAAAACTGTTGGCAGCATAGGAAATGTCAACCTTTGGCAACATTTCCAATACAGAGAATTAACAGAAAACATGCGGCAATCTACAGATCTGACTTATGCCAACATTTTAAAAAGCATTAGAGTTGATGTACTAGCTCAAGAAGCACAAGCAATATTGAAAAATGAACACATTCATACCCTTTATGGCGATAATGCATGTGCTACTGATGTTATGGAACACTTAGCGCACAAAAATGTCAATTGCATGGCCTTAATGCCAACTCTTGCAAGCTGTTTCAAATTCAATGTAACAATGTTAAAAAAAGAAATGCAACCAATAATGGAAATTTGCACCACAGACAAACTAGACGTACATGGTATGACACTACCCATGTGTGAGCAAGCCACAACAAGACTAAATACCTTAGAAAATTCAATCTGCAATACAGCTAGGTTGGAAAAAATATTAAAATGATCCTTAAATTGTAGAGTAATGCTTAAACGTAACCTTGACATGGAGCAAGGGCTAGTTAATGGGGCACTGGGTACAGTTGTTGGCTTTCAAACATACCCACGTGACAGCAACTTTCAGAAGTGAAAAGGGTAGGGCGCTCAACTGCTCGATTCCTTCTCTTCAAAGACATGTATGTACGTAGAGAACAATTTTCTCTAACGCTTGCATATGCAGTCACCATTCATAAATCCCAAGGTTTTACCCTAGACAAAGCATTGATAGATATAGGAAACAGTCTTTAAAGAAGGCATGAGCTACGTAGCTCTATCACGCTTACATACACGTGACGGTCTATTTCTAATCAACTTTGATGCAAGTAAACTGAACGCTGATATTCCTCGCATTTTAGAATACAATAGACTGCGTTCACTGTACACCCCCCATGTGAAACAATATCCTGTTCCAGAAAAAGTAAAATGTGGTAAAAGAAAACCAATTCAAACAGAAATGCAGCAAAATCTGACGGCAAATCCTTCAACGAAAACAAAAGAAGCTAAAACGTCATCAATTACCACAAGCAAAGAAGAACCTATTAGGGAAAGTAAATCAGGTACTTCTTCAAAGAAGGGACAAAAACTCAGAAAAAAGCACTCAGAGACAGAACTAGGTGGTCCATTCAATTTGTTTCAAATGAAACTGGTGTAAGTTGCTATGCAAATGTAGCAATGAATATTCTATTTCAATTGCCACCAATTGTTAACAATATTTACTTACACAGTACAGACCAATTGTGTTTGCAAATGTTAGTCCTTCATAGAAACGCAACAAACAATCCTGACAACACGTACAGTGTTCACGGAATAAGACAAGAATTGGACCACTGTCCTGGAATGGTGAGATTCACTATAATCTCACAAGAAGATTCACAAGAATGTCTAATGTACTTACTACAAGTACTGGAAAACAAAAACATACCTATAAATGTAATCTTCCAGATTTCATACATATGGAAACATACATGCACTCTCTGTAACAATGTGATACAGGAACAAATCCCAAATGAGCAATTTGTGTATGTATCCATACCTAATTGTGAATCCATTCCATTTCAGCAACTTGTACAGAATGCAAACCATGGCAGATTATGTGCTATGTGCAATTCAGATAATCGCTCCACCTTACTGATACAAACACATAGTAACTACATAATACTTATGCTTCTACTTTACAATTCAGATGGTACCAAAAACAACTGCAAGCTGAATGGATTCACACACGGTCAAGTGTCACTTGGAAAGAAAACCTTTACAACAATAGGTATAATCTACCACGCAGGAGCTACAACCAATGCAGGTCACTACACTGCATACATTAAAAAGAAAAGTGGATGGTTCGAATGTAATGATAGTACCATTACTCTAAACCAAAGATTGCCAGCTAATCTTACAAATGCATATTTAATTTTCTTAAAGCCAAAATTTAATAACTAATGTGTCCTACAACAGTAACAAAAATTCAAGTAAGCGACTATAAACAGTTAGAATATTCCAACAGGTATATAACTGCCCAAGAGTGTATAACAACCACACAGATAAATGAATACCACAGATCGGTAAGAAAAAATGCACAGTTAGAATATGCCAACAGGTATGTAACTGTTTTTAAAAATCTGCAACACGCCTACAGACATAACATTAATCACAAACAACAAGGAAACACTCAAAGAAAACAAAGAAGTAGTTTGTAGCATAGCAAAGAAAGGTTTTTTTTAATCCAACAAGGATTTTTTCCCCAGACCCAAGGATTAGAAAAACAAACACAGAAATTGAGCAAAATGCACAGTACACTGGTTTGTAAACTAAATATGAGGGTCCAAAAAAAAGGTAAAACGTCTATTGTACAATGTAATAAGTCTTCATGAAATACAAACACTAAAATGCTCTTTTCTTTTATCACAGAAATTTAAAAAGGATATTTCCGGCAAGTACTAAAGTCACGTAAGAAATATATGGATTCTCTGCAAAGTAAACAGTAAGTATAATTGCACACATGGCAACATATTCCAATCTGCACGTCTAATCTATGGCAGTAATATGGTGCAGTGGCTGTAGGCATGGCCTACCATCTTGGATGTATAACCTACCACCTACACCCTGCGGCCAAGCAACCAAGACTATAGGTCATACCCACAACCAGCCCAGCATATCAAAACCATGGTGCTTATAATTTCACTACTTATAAGTTTACTCTTGGGTGCATGGTCTGCAACCATGCACCTAAGACTGTAGGTCATGCACACAACCACCGCAGCACAGCACACCCATGCTGACCTATAACCTCACTGCTTATGACTTCAGTCTTGGGTGCATGGCCTGCACCCAAGACTCTCGGTCCTGGCCAGAACCACCACAGCATATCGCACCCATTCTGGCTTCTAACTTCACTATGTATAAATTTGAGTTTGGGTGCATGTCCTTCGGCCACGCACCCAAGACTGCAGGCCCTCCCCACAACCACCTAAGTGATGTGTGATACTACAGGTGTTTCTATAGCTTTGTCATGCTGCAGTGGTTGTGGCCAGGGCCTAGAGTCTTAGGTGTATGTCCATAGATATTTCAATGCATCGGTGTGCAGTGGCTTATAACTCCAATGCTCATAACTTTGTTATTGGGTGCATGGCCAAGTCTGTACACACTCCGCACAACCATCTGATCGATAAGCAATACTACAGGTGTATCCATAGCTGTGACATGCTGCAGTGGTTGTGGCCAGGGCCTTGGGTCTTGGAAGTATGGCCTACAGCCTACGGCCATGCACCCAAGACTCTAGGCCTTGCCACAACCACCGCAGCATATTACACACGTGGACGCTTATAAATCATTACAACATCCATAGAATGAAACATTATAACTGTAGCAAGTGCTTATAACTTTGTTCTGTGGTGCATGGCATTTGGCCATGCACCCAGGACTGTACACACTCCCCACAACCATCTGATCAACAAGCAGTACTACAGGCGTATCCATAGCTGTGACATGCTGCAGTGGTTGTGGCCAGGGCCTAGAGTCTTGGAAGAATGGCCTACAGCCTACGGCCACGCACCCAAGACTCTTGGCCCTGGCCACAACCACTGCAGCATATTACACCCATGGTCGCTTATAAATCATTAGCACATCCATATAATGAAACATTATAACTGTAGCACGTACTCAATTTGTACCCAGGACTCTAGGCCCTGCCCACAACTACCAGATACATAATCGATTGTGTGGGTCTGATTCATGATTGTGATATGCTGCCGTGGTTGTGGGCAGGGTCTACACTCTTGGGTGTAATACACCCAAGACTTTAGCTCCTGGCCAGAACCACCACACCGTATCACACCGATTGTGGCTTCTAAGTGCACTACGTATAAATTTAGTTTTGGGTGCATGGCCTTCTGCCACACACCCAAGATGCTAGACCCTCCCCACAACCACCTGAATGATGTTTGATACTACGGGTGTACCAATGGCTGTAATATGCTGCAGTAGTTGTGGCCAGAGGCAAAAGTCTTGGGTGTAAGGCCATAGATATTTCAATGTATGGCTGTGCAGTATATAAAACCCATAGTGGCTTATAACTGCAGTGCTTATAACTTTGTTTTTGGGTGCATGGCCTTCAGCCATGCACCAAACAGTCTGCGACCTAGCCACAACAACCACAGCATATCACACCCTTTGTGGCTTGTAACTGCACTACGTATAAATATGGTCTTGGGTGCGTGGCCTTTGGCCACGCACCCAAGACTGCAGGCCCTCCCCACAACCACCTGAGTAGTATGCGATACTACGGGTGTATCTACAGCTGTGACATGCTGCAGTGGTTGTGGCCAGGGCCTAGAGTCTTATGTGTATGTCCATAGACATTTCAATGCATGGGTGTAAAGTGGCTTATAACTCCAGTGCTTATAACTTTGTTTTTGGGTGCATGGGCTTCAGCCATGCACCAAACAGTCTGCAACCTCGCCACAACAATCACAGCATATCACACCCTTTGTGGCTTGTAACTGCACTACGTATAAATATGGTCTTGGGTGCGTGGCCTTTGGCCACGCACCCAAGACTGCAGGCCCTCCCCACAACCACCTGAGTAGTATGCAATACTACGGGTGTATCTACAGCTGTGACATGCTGCAGTGGTTGTGGCCAGGGCCTAGAGTCTTATGGGTATGTCCATAGACATTTCAATGCATGGGTGTGCAGTGGCTTATAACTCCAGTGCTTATAACTTTGTTCTTGGGTGCATGGCCATCCGCCATGCACCCAAGATTGTACACACTCCCCACAACCATCTGATCGATAAGCAATACTACAGGTGTATCCATAGCTGTGACATGCTGCAGTGGTTGTGGCCAGGGCCTAGAGTCTTGGAAGTATGGCCTATGGCCTACGGCCATGCACCCAAGACTCTAGGCCCTGGCCACAACCACCACAGCATATTACACCCATGGACGCTTATATATCATTACAACACCCATAGAATGAAACATTTTAAATGTAGCAAGTGCTTACAACTTCGTTCTGGGGAGCATGGCCTTCGGCCATGCACCCAAGACTGTACACACTTCCCACAACCAGCTGATCAATAAGCAATACTACAGGTGTATCCATAGCTGTGACATGCTGCAGTGGTTGTGGCAAGGGCCTAGAGCCTTGGAAGAATGGCCTACGGCATACGCCCTAAGCCATGCACCCAAGACTGTTGGCCCTGGTCACAACCACTGCAGCATATTACACCCATGGTCGCTTATAAATCATTAGCACACCCATAGAATGAACATTATAACTGTATCAAATGCTATCCATATAAAAAAAATGTAACTACTCCATGTACGCAATTTCAATGTTCGCAAACACTGCGCCTCCATAGAACAGTTTCAAGTTCCCTGCTTACAGCACGGACTGAAGTACTATCCTTATGAGATCCCTCATTTTCAGTACTTACAAACATCCCGAACAAGGCAGCCATAGGGAATACATCATTAACACCTACCACCTGAACAAACACAGTATTTCACCCATCTCTTACTGTCTGCACCTCCCCCGGCACTCTGACACAGCAAAACAGTTTCCAAAATAGGACTTTGCCGCTGGTCTCCGCCGCGCTGTTGGCAGATCCAAGATGTCGGGCACATCCAAACAATCTGACGCAGAACACGCCTTGCTGCAACCAATCGGCGAAGACGTCGCGTGTCCGTGGGCATGACCCCAGCCCCTTAGCCAATCGGCATCTTCTCCGCGGAGCGAACAGGGAAGTGTGACTGCGGAGCAGACATAGATATTTTTGGTTGTTTTAAAGAAAACTACTGCACGGATCACCAAATTTACATAAGCACGCTTTCGGGACCAAGCCCCTGCCGCAAATTTGGTGAAAATCCGTCCAGCGGTTTGGCCTGTAGGCGTGCGCAATGTTTTTCCCCTATTCAGTCTATGGGAAAAAAAGATGTTTTGGGACCCCCCCCTATAACATTTCCCCCCGTGGACCAAACATCACCAAACTTTGCGAAATAATTCAGAGTAGCCCATATACTTTTATTGCAACATTTGGTGAGGATTCATCCAGGGGGAGCGGAGTTATAGGCCGCCCAAAAAGTGTTCTTCCTATGGAAACAGCAACTTAACCATAACTACACAGCCACTACTGTGGCTGTGTAATATATAATATATATAAATATTACACGGACCGCGGTAGCAGTAGCAGCCGTGTAGTTATGGTGAAGTTGCTAAACCCATAGGAAGAGGACTTTTCGGGTGGCTTATAACTTCACTCCCCCTGGACGAATCCTCATCAAACTTTGCACAAAAAGTACATGGCCGACTCTGAAAGTTCGGTGAGGTTTTGTTCATTTGTGATGTCATCTTTGATGTCCTGGGAGTTAGTCTTAGCAGTGCACGGTGGTGGCGCGAGTTATGGTTGCTTAGCTTACCATAACTGGCAAACTTCTGGGGTTTTTCAGTTTTACTTGTAACCATAACGTCCCTTTAACAACGTTTTTTCATTGAATTTCATAGGTTTTTATTAGTGCAACTTAACCATAACATCCCTTTAATGAAGTTCTTTCATTGAATATATTACACGGACTGCGGTAGCAGCCGTGCAGTTATGGTTAAGTTGCTAAACTCATAGGAAGACCACTTTTTCAGCGGCTTATAACTTTGCTCCCCCTGGAGGAATCGTCACCAAACTTTGCAAAAAAAAAAGTATATGGCCGGCTGTGAATTCTTATGCCAAGTTGGGTGACGTTTCGTGCAGGGGGGGAGAAGTTATAGGGGGGACCCCATTTTTTTTTCTTCCATAGACTGAATAGGGAAAAACTTGGTGCACGGCTACAGGCCGAATGGCTCGACGTATTTTCATCAAATTTGCAGCAGGAGCGGGGGGTTTGGGTCACAAAGCGTGCCTTTGTGTGTTTGGTGGAAATCCAACTAGTACTTTTGTTGCAAAGAACTGAATTGCATGTCTCAAACAATTAGTGATATCTGGGTTGGCTCTGCGGATCCATCGCCCTGTTCGCTCCGTGGACAGAAGTGTCATTGGCTTGTGGTACGGCGTGCTGTTGGAGAACTTTGGACGCAGCCGGTGGTTGGCTGGAGGGAAGCGTGCTGTGTGTCAACATTTTTTGGGAAACGCCACCATGGTTTATTGGAGGAAAGTGCGGCAGCGGAAGGGTCTTGAAAATATACTGTTTTCCATGTGTTGGCGGCAAGAAGGGAGGGTACGGGAGAGTGAGTGAGAAGTGGTTCAATGACATATGTACATAGGTGGAAGGAGACAGAGGAGTGCCTGCAGTAGTTGTGCATATTGCGCCAATTCGCATGTACCTAGACAGGTGAGCACTTTGTGTGGTGATTGGAGGCAGCTGTCGTACTGGCCCGATAGCTTCTGCCGCAACCTGTTTGCAGCAACCTCTTTTCATGGTGAGTGGTGGCAGGTCAATTGCAGAACTGGAGTGAATTGCACATGACATAGGTTGGGTGGGAGCGTGGGTGGCTGTGCTCTCTGGATGGAATGCGGTATTTGGGCACATAGTGGCATGCATGGGTGAATGAAGTTGCAGTGGGTCTGTGGAAGGATTAGACTATTGGGTGCATGGCCGAAGGTTGTAGGCCGTAGGCCGTAGGCCGTAGGGAAAGCACTCAAGAGCGTAGGGCTTCAGAACACCCACTGCAGGAACGCATGTCTGACTCTATGTCTGGTAGAGGGTGGTGCTTGCGTAGTGTGGTGTGTGCAGATTGGTTGGAGTAGGGCCTGTGTTGCGAACAGAATGTGGGTAGGTTGGCAGTGACAAAATACTTTGGGAATGGAAGTGGGCACGCCCATAGTATATGAAGGAAAGAGCACAGGGGTGCAGGTGAGAGTGTTTTCTTTCTACATTATGGGTATTGTTGCAATTTGTTGCTGCATACCTCTGTGGCGGTGCGCAGGTTGGGTAGTAGTGCTGGTGGCAGTGGTGTGTATGTGGATTGTCGTAGTTGGTGACATGGTGACATGCATGGTGGCATTACGTTGCAGTGGGTGTGTTCAAGGCCTAGACTATTTGGTGCATGGCCGAAGGCCGAAGGCCATAGGCCATGCACTGAAGAGCCCAGGTCTTGAGGATACCCAGGGCAGTAATGCATTTTTGACTTTGCATCAGTTAGATGGTAGTAGCCTGTAATAAGGAATGGTTGTGGAGCACATTTCAGATGCCATGGAGCAGCAGAAGTGAGCTGCCATGCTTGTATGTTTGGTTTCGAGGTGAGGTCACTGTTAAAGCATGGTCAAGTGTTTGATGTGTGGTTGGAGATGGTGCAGTGAAAAGTCATGCAGTGTGGGCACAGGGTGCAGTGTTTGCATACTGTCAGTATGGAAGAGGGTATGGTTGAAGTGCAGCTTATATGTGCTTGGTTACTATGCTGTGTGCAGATTTGTTGAAGTAGGCCCAATGTTGTGAAATTGTTGTGGTTAGTGACTGGCTTTGACTGTGAATGGCTGTGGGTAGGGGTGGTGGAGGATGTGGTATGTTTGTGGATTCTGCTAATTGTGACCTGTTTTCGTGAATGGGTGTTTTATGGTGTGGGGGAGTTGGGGTGAAGTGCCGCTACCTAGGTATGTTATGTTTGTGCATAATGTTAGCTGCCCATATGGGCGCATGCATGGATCCATAGTGTTGTTCTGGGTGTGGGCAAGGGTGGACTGTTGTGTGCATGGCCAAAGGTGTGCTGGTGCACCTCAGGATCTTTGTGGATGCTGAAATAGTGCATCCTTTAACAGAAGTTTCTGGTGGAGGGGCTTTGGAAGCAAAGGGACCATGCACTCAGAGTGTTTAACGGTAAATATGGAGTGGTGTACAGAAATGATAGTGTGCAATGCAGAGGTTCAGTATGTGATTGGCGCATGCATGTTTGAAAATTTCACAGCAGCCGATGAGGGAGTGTTGGAAAAATGCCAGTGCAAAGGGAAGAAGAGGGTGTGGTTGAAGTGCAGCTTATATGAGCTTGGTTACTATGCTGTGTGCAGATTTGTTGAAGTAGGCCCACTGTAGTGAAAATGTTGTGGTTAGCTTGGCAGTGACACAATACTTTGTGAATGGCTGTGGGTAGGGGTGATGGAGGCCATGGTATGTTTGTGGATTCTGCTAATTGTGACCTGTTTTCGTGAATGGGTGTTTTATGGTGTGGGCGAGTTGGGGTGAAGTGCTGCTACCTACGTATGTTACATTTGTGCATAATATTAGCTGCCAATGTGGTCGCATGCATGGATCCATAGTGCTGTGCTGGGTGTGCGCAAGGGTGAACTGTTGTGTACATGGCCAAAGGTGTGCTGGGTGCACCTCAGGATCTTAGTGGATGCTGAAATAGTGCGTCCTTTAGCAGAAGTTTCTGGTGGAGGGGTTTTGGAAGCAAACGGACCGTGCACTTAGAGTGTTAAACGGTAAATATGGAGTGGTGTACAGAAATTATAGTGTGCAAAGCAGAGGTTCAGTATGTGATTGGTGCATTCGTGTTTGAAAATCTCACAGCAGCCATTGAGGGAGGGTTGGAAAAATGCCAATGCAAAGGGAAGAAGTATTGTGTCTGCTTTACTGGGGCGTGGCCCTCGCTGTAGCTGGGAAAGCGCACATGCCACGCCCTGCCCTTCTGAGGATGGAGCCTGCGCAAATGGAAATGTGGGGATTCTCCAATGAGTTGTCAAGGGTGTGGTTCACAGGAAGGGGTGGTGGCATATTTACCCAAACTTCGATGCAGTGAGGTTGGCAGAGATGGACAGACACTGAGTGCTGATAGTGGGTGATACTTTTGTGCACGATCTGCATAGGTATGCCGTTGAAAGAGGCTTTGATACTGACTTTCAGTTGGAAGGAGTGCAGGCGTTTAGGGGCACAGTGTATGAGCGGGGGTTTTGGATGCATGGATTTCCTTTGCACATGTGTGGCCTCTGTTGGTACTGTTGATGTGGTGGTTGTGCATTTTGGGGTCCATGTCATGCTCACGTTTGCTCACGCACCTAAAGAAGTTGATGACAGCAGTGATGCAGATGTTTCCTACTATCAAGGTGATTTTCTCATCGATAACACCAAGAGGATCATGGACTGTTAGGGAGAATTCTCCTTCTATGGCTAATTTCCCTTACCTATAGAGTCCCCCAGCAGCTTTGCTGGATTTGAAGGGTTTGTTTCCTTTTACCTGCTAAGAATGAGACCCTTTTTCCCACTCTTAGGCATTTTTTCTATGTGTGTTCTAGGCTATTTAGTGTTTAATCCCTATGGGATCTTTCTCAACACCATAGGAACCATCTTTATTCACATGTGTTACACAGCATCCTCAATGCAGTGACACAAGGGTGTTGTAGCGACCCCCAAACATAGACTCCATACCCTGGGACTGACTACTGTCTCCCAGGGCATGTAAAGTCCCCATTGACTTTACTAGTCAAATCCTATGAACTAAACCAGTACAACCCATCTTACTATGGAGGTACTGGAAGGGGTTAATAGTTTTTCCCTTATGTTCATTGTCGAGTGGGTACCGTACAGTCCCGCTCTCAAAGGTTTTTGGCTGGTGGCAGTGGTTAGTACCATAAATATCCGACCGCAAATATTTCCCTATGGGATTTTTCCATTGTTCGAGGCTACCACTTTTCCTGACAGCCTCGAACATACCGCGGTGTATTTTAATATTAACTTTACTCCGATAGGTTTTTATTGCCAGAACTTTAATATAACTTCTTTCTCGTGTCTTCCTCTAAACTCCTAACCCAGGTCGGGGATCCTTTGTTCGTCCTTTTGGCCGGCTTCTGCCGAGAAGCCCTCCTTTCGGCGCCACTGAGTCTGGGGTGGGTCCATTGTGTGGGAGGGGGAGTGGGACCCCTAGACAGGGTTGCCTCAGCAACCCATGTCACACTCTATCCTGATAGGTTGGAGGGTCACCCGCCAAGATGTGACAGCTAGGATGTATGAATGGGGATCTTTTTGCATAAAAGCAGGGTCCTGAGGACTGGAAGAGCAAGACGTCGCCACTGGAATTATGAAGCCGAAGAGGAGGGAAACCAAAGACATCTGCAAAGACTGAACCACCAGTGAAGCCCTGCTGCAGCGTCTCACCACTTTTCTCCACATGACGAGAGAAGATCTTCACATGCAAGAGCCTTCTTCCCTTGAGCTGGTGGGGCCAACCAGTTTGCCAATTGCCTTCCTGGACCTGCTGTGGTCGAATCTCCCGTACCCTGTACTCGGAGGCCGGATAGCCAGGCACCAGTCCACCCGGACAGCGATTTAAAGGAGCGTACCTTTTATTCGTGGAGCAGCACCACAATTGTTTTCATCCCTGGATAGTGCAGTAACTCGAACCTTCCTCCACGACGAGAGCCTCTCTTCCTCTACTGGATCACCAAACTGCAGGAACTACCAGGAACAACCGCCACCGCAGGAGCCACTTCTTCATTTAAAGGTACATTGCTCTGCCAGGCCGCCCTTTCTTCGCGGTAGCACTAAAGGTGTTTTAAATCCTTTACCTACTGTTGGGTTGACCGCCCCTCTCTCTTAGCATTGTCTTTTCAACTTCTGTATCTACCTTTCCACTTTGTTAACCAAAGACTTGACTGCAGCTACAAGAACATTTTTGCTCCTGGGCCCTTGCCCTGTACCACTGACTCGCCACAGTTCTACTGACACTGGTCATATTTGTTAGATCTGCCTTCTTTAGATTGATTTTCACTGAGAACTGTGTTGGTGCACTTATTTATTTTAACTACCCTTTTCTTCCCATTTTTAAACCTTGTGAAATGCCCTTTTGCTCAATTTCCATTTAAGTATTGCTTATACTGATGCACTGCCTTGCTTAAGCTGGTTCACAAACTGATGGGAAGTGTTACTAGGGTGTATAAGGAACTGTTTCTATATAACTTGTGCTTTACCTCCCTTGTGAGGAATTGTTAGAGGATCCCTTGTGTGTAGTTATCACTGTGCCGTTTTGCTCAGTTTTCACTCTGGTTCACTTGGTCTACAATTTAACTTGGGAGTGTGTATATTTGTTTCCAATGACTTAATTTAACTTGCTTGACGACTGTGATACATGTGTTTTATTAGAAGTGTAAAAAATAAATATATATCTACTTTTTAAATACAAAACTTTGGTCAGTGTTTCCTTGTTCCATAGTCTAGTGGGCCTATTGTGTAAACCCTGAATACTGCTCATCTCCCTCTTGAGATAAGTCTGACTGCTCAGCCACAGCTACCAACTAAATCTTTGTGGTACAGACTGATACCAAAGGGGATTTATTGCTCTCACCTGTAGTCCTAATCTTGTGTAGTGCTCCCTAAGGGAACTGCACAGGATTCTGCCTAACATGGACCATGCCGGTGTAATTTGTCCACAGCCAGAGTTTGGGAGATGTTGGATAAATAGAAGCATGTGTGACTTTATGTGCGGTGCTGGGATGCTCTGCACCGACTATGAAAGCAATATTTCCAGTGGTTCCAAGGAAATGGTATATTTTTGACCTCCATTGGCAATGGTGTTTAGTTTGCCACTCTGCACGAAGTGTTACAGAGAATCCTGTAAAAAATGTAAGAGAAGCGTTCATTTCAGTCAAGAGAAATGTCAGGAGGAGAAGCAAATAGTCAGCAAAAGAGAGAAAAATAAAAAGTATGTACGCACGTACATAACAAAAACATGAAAACCCCCCCCAATAAAAATAAGTGTTTTCAGAGACATTACTAAAGACACAATCCCCTACCCTGTTTTACATTCCCACGCCCACCTCCTCCCCCTACTGTTCCTAGCACGGTAGCTACGTGGATTCCACAGTACTTTGAGGATTAGACGTGCCACATCCGGCTCTTTTTAGCATGGTAGCTCTGGCATTGCCACTGTGGAAGCTAAACCATTGCGTAATGTGGTTGCTGGTTGTGGTGTGTACACAAACACTGTGGCAGAAGGTCTGTTTGTACAGAGAAATGTAGGAGGCTATGGTGAAAGTGTGCAAGCTAAGGGGCAGGCATCCTGTTTGTATGCATGTACTGCACGCTCTTGCTTAACGTTGATAACATACATTCCGTGCTGCTTTTTTGGGATCACTTTTCCATCATTTGTAGTAGATGCATTACAGTGGAAATACCATTTTGTGAAGTGTACAAGGTACGTGGCAGGCATCGTTATGAATGCAGTTTGTTTATCATATGATAGGATGTGATATGGTATTTAGTGGCATTTGTACGGCGCCTACAAACAACTGTGTGAAGGCGCAACAAGGAAAGGGAGACGGAACAGAGGGCGCACAGAGACATTGATCCCACTAGGCCAAGTGACACTGAGAGTGCAGAAGTGAAAGGGAGGGGGAGGGCAAAGTGGAGTACATGGGAACAACAGAAAATAGCAATGCATGCAACTACGGCCGGTGCTAGCAAGTGGAAGGATAAGTGTAGACATCAAGTGGTGTCTGGACTGTTAAGGTTGCAGAAAACAGTCCCCAAGTTCGGGGGTTGGCAGAAAGCCAGTGCAGGGGTAGAACCTCCTGCAGGGAGGTGGCATGGGCACAGATTACAGGGTGGGTAGGAAACCAGTGCACAATCATTTTTAGGCAGGACGTGAGCAGGGGAGAGGAGGGGAAAAAGAAGAAGCACATGGAAAGGATTTGAGGTGCTTCCAAACCATAAGATGGTTCTCCTCAAGTTCCAGGGAGGCAGAGAGCCTGTTCCAGAAGGAGGCCCCAGCAGAAGAAAGATATCTACCACCAACTGGTTGTGTGTAGAAGCAACTGACCCTGAGGGAGTAGGAGGCGGATGAGGCAAGAACTGGAGCAAGCAGATATTTAGGAAGTGAGAGTGCAAGGTATTGAGGTTCCATGGACCAGAAGGACTTCTGCATAATGCACAGGGCTTTAATTTTATTCTTCTCATCCACTGGGAGCTATTGCAGACATTTTAGTCCAGCAGAGATACGTTCCCTGGCGTTCAGTCGAAGGACAAGTTGTGCAGTCTTCTTATGGATGAGTTTCTGAGGGTGCAGAGTGGAAGCTGGCATATTTAAAAAGAGGCTGTGGCAGTAGTGCAGTGTACAAAGAACCAAAGCTGTGCACACACTGACCTTTTGGGAACTGACTTTAGGTTGGTAAGATACATTCAGTGGTGGCTTTGGTGCCAGCTTTTTGCAATTTATGTAGGAGGTGGGTTAGTGGGGAACACATTGCATTGCATTGTTAAAAGGAAAGAAGAGAGTTCCTGTTTCACTCATAGACTGTTTGATATGAGTAAATGAAAATGTTGCAAGCAAATACCATTAAAATGCCACTGCATGGTAGGAGATTTGTGATGATGGGTGCTCATGTGGATGAATGTGCATGCACAAATTGTGCAATGTTTGACTGAACTTTCCACTGGACGTGCTTTCAAATAACTGCACACTTTCAGGCTGATTTTGAAATGGTACATATGACATCTTGTGGAGAACTGACAGTGTTAGATGCTGACGTCTTGGATGTCATTGGTGGATGCGGGTGTTCCAACTTAACAATACCCAATAAGGGCCTAGTGGGAAGAGGATAGTGGAAAGGGAAGAAGGGATGTTCGTGCTTTAATGGGGTGCGGCCCTCACAATACTTTGGGAAGGGCACATGCTACATTCTGTGCTTCTCACCATGCTGGCCAATGGAAATGGTACTGTGGGGATTATCCAATTAGGTATTGAGGGTGTGGGTCACAGGAAGGGGTGATAATACTGGTATCCATTACTCTGCGCAGTGAGGCTGGCTGACATAGAAAAACGCATTGTGTTGACTTTGGGTGATGCCTTTGCGATAGATCTGCACACGTATGCCCAGGAAAGAAACTTTCATGGCAATTTTGGTTTGGAAGCAATGGACGCATTGTGGTGCGCTGTCGATTACCTCATTTTAGCTGATATGCATGCACTTTGCAGAGAACTTGCCAGTTCCGCTACTGTGCATGTTCTCGTCATGCACTGTGGCGGGTTACGTGTCTTGTTTCGTTTGCTCCGTCGACTCAGGAGGCTGATGAATGCAGTGAAGAGGCTCTTTTTCCCACTGCCCAGGTGGTTTCATCTACCATACCAACAACAACAGTATGCACCACTTATATTGGCTGTTGTACCCAGCCAGAGGCTAGAAGGTGTCTGATTAACAGAAGCATGTCTGATTTAATGTCCGCTCGTAACATGTTTTTCTGTAACAATGATATAATTAGTTCTGCATTTCGTTATCATCCATTGGTAATGCTGTTTTGTTCGCTCATCTCCAAGATGCATTAAAAAAGTTCCTGTCGGACTCTGAGGATGAAAAGAAAATACACAACTGTATGAAACCGAAAACGAGCTCTTTGTGTGGAAGCAGATAATAACAAAACAAAAAAAGGAAAAAAAGAAAAACCCACAATGGCTATTTCCACAGCCACCCCTACAAATGAAAACCCTTACCCTGGTTGACTTTTCTTCCCCCACGCACGCACGCAGCACAACAGCCTCATCCAGGGATTTTCAGGTTGGTGGCCATGGAAATGGGACTGTGGAGGCTGAGGGATTGCGCAACAACGTTTCTGGCTGTGGTCTGTACGCAGGATACTGTTATACACAACTGCTAGTGTTATATGGAGAGCGCACGTGCCACAATCTGCATTTCTCACCATGCTGGCCAATGGAAATGCAACTGTGAAAATTATCCAATCAGGTGGTCAGAGTGTGTGTCACAGGAAAGGGCAGCCATATTTTGATTTATTACTCTGTGTAGTGAGGCTGGCAGAGATGGCGAGACGCACAGTTGTCATAGTGGGTGAGCCCTTTATGCCAGATCTGCTCCAGTATGCTGTGGAAAGAGGCTTTAATGGCAATTTGAATTTAGAGAAAGTGGAGACTTTGTGGTGCGGTGTCGCTGTCCGTACTTTTGATCATTTGCTTGCACAGTGTCGATGAGTGGCCACTTTCTGTACATGTTGTGGTCATGCACTATGGAGCATTACCTTTGGGTTCCATAGCTTTTTCAAGTGTGTACCGTCAACTCAAAAAGATGATGAAAGCAGTGAAGCGCATTTTTCCCACTGTGAAGGTGCTTTTCTCATGTATACCACCAAGTCCAGTATATAACTATTCCAAAGAATGTTGTCGACAGCCAGAGGTCGGAGGCGTCTTATCAACAGAAGCATGTGTAACTTCTTACGTGCTGCTGGGATGTACTCCTGTGAGAATGACAACATTGGTTATCATTGGTTATCGATATGTGCACCTTCTCAATGGAAATGGCATTTCATTGTCGCCCAGTGGTGATGACATTCTGTTCTCCAATCTACAGGTTGCACTGAGAGCCACCTCTACAAATGACATCCCCTACCCTGGTTGATATTTATTCCCCTACTCCCGTACGCATACAACTGGAAAAGTCTGCCGGCATCGCGACAGTTGCAGGGTTGTACATGTGACATACGCCCCTTTTACACATGGCTGCCATACATTTGGGCCTGTGGAGCACACAGGATTGGTCAATAAGGTGTCTGGGTGTGGAGTGCACGCACAGACTGTGGTACACACTATATTTGTCAAGCAAAATGAAGAGGGTGAGCTTATGGCTGTGTGTTGCACGAGCCACAGCATATGCTTTATGGGGGAGTTGTACATACATTACTTCATAGTGAATGGAAAACCGAGTCCAGTGGGAGCTCATTGTGGATTGTATCATTTGGATTTGTACACGTATGGAGTACCTACAATGACGTGATTGATTTTGGTTTGTCTGTGTGAGACTTTGGTGACTTGCGATCACGACAATATTATTGTTATTCATTATGGAGGGAAAATTGCACAACATATAACACGATTTTCAGTGTCGTTTGCGCTGAAGGAGGCACTTGGCAGGTCATGCGTCGGTTTCTGATCTCCTGCATAATGTTTTATCCTATTATGCAGACACCCTTTACGGCGCATTATTTTTCATTTGGTCCGGAAATGGAGAAAGCGCAGTACATTGTGAAGAAGTGTATGTGTGCCTTTTTACGACTGGTGCCAATGTCGTCCTTTACAAATGAGAATCTGACGTTTCACAGCACAAAGAGTTTTCCCTACAAATAGCATTCCTCTTAATATTACTGCATTTCCGTTTTCTGCACGGCCTACAGAAATTGCCTTGCTGCCCTTTTTGGAAGTATAGGAATAATGTTTGTGCTAGGTGTTGCGTACTTGCGCTCTTGAAATATTCTGCAACACGTAAAACCATCTCTTTCAACAGCCACCCATTTCTACCCATTTCAACTGCAGTGTTTTCTACAGTACCTCGGTTCCTTCTATTTAGCACACAATCTGTGGAGGGTATACGATGCGTGGCACCCTGCCTCCTTTCATTGCCACTTACATTGTTGCACTCTGAAAGGAGGTTTGTATACTTAACTTTTTTTCCTTTTCCAGTTCATTACTATTTCTTTTGGTCTTGTAACACACGTCACTGAAGGACTGAAAGGCAAGGGCCGGTACGGAAGGGCCACCACCCACAGGGATATCGTAGGGGACATGCACAGAGAGGGTAATGTTGGGTAGTGCTCACTTAAATAGCCGCCACTGATTGTCATGCTCCTGGACGGACTCTTCCCAAGCACTTCAAAGTAGCTTCCCTCTGTAGAGTACCGGATTGCAGTACATGCACACTACAATGCCCTTTGGCAGGTAAGAGTCATTAGCGCATCATATGGTGTACAAGGATCTTTTGATGCTCCGGTGCCATACAAGAGTGCCCCTGTTGTAGGCTGCAGTCTATGTGCGGAATGCTGTACATGAATTTACCCTACTGAATTGATGTAATCTTTGAGGTCATGGGTGTTAGTCCTTGCAGTGCAGAGTGGTAGCGCGAGTTATGGTTGCATACCGTACCATAACTGGTGAATTTCTGGGGTTTTTCGTTTTAGCTGTAACCATAACGTCCCTGTAGGAACATTTTTCCAATGAATTTAATAGGTTTTTTAATAGTGCAACTTAACCATAACGTCCCTTTAACAACATTTTTTGTTAGTGAATATATATATATATATATATATATCATGGCCTGCAGTGTAGTTATCGTTAAGTTGCTAAACCCATAACATAAGAAGAGCACTTTATGGGTGGCTTATAACTTCGCTCTCCCTAGACGAATCCTCACCCAACTTTGCAAAAAAAAAAGTATATGGCGCACTCTTAATTTTTCTGCAAAGTTTGGTGAGGTTTGGTCAAGGGGGGGCAAAGTTATAGGGGAGGTCCCAAAATTTATTTTTTTCCCATAGACTGAATGGAGAAAAAAATGTACGCACGCCTACAGCCCATACCACTGGACGGATTTTCACCAAATTTGAGACAGGAGCGGCAGCTTGGTCCCGAAAGCATGCTTTTGTAAATTTGGGAAAATCCGTCCAGTATTTTATTTTTAATGGAGCAAAAAGTGGATCTTAAAAAATTAGTCATATCTATGTCCGCTCCCCGGACACACTTCCCTGTTCACTCCGCAGACAGGACAATGATTGGATAATCGGCTTGCGTCGTGTCCACGGACAAGTGATGTGTTCCGTGATTGGTTTGGGTGAAGCGTGAGGTGCGTCACATTCTTTCGATGCGCCCGCCATTTTGGATCTGCGGACATCCGTGGACTGCGTGGCATGGAAGTGAGCATAAATCCAAATTTTGGGGAGTGTGTTGGTGTGTAGGAGTGCTTGGAGAGGTTGGGGGATTAAGAGATGGGTCAAATGATGTATTTGTTTAGGTGGGAGAAGGCCGTGATGTGTTTGCGGAGTCTGTGGTCACCACGGTTGTCCGCAGACATACTGAACACTGGGCACACTACTGGTTATTTTACTTTACTATGATGTTGGTTTTGGGTCATTAGTAGAGCATTGGGTGAAGAGGGTATGTATTGAAGAGTTTGTGCATTGGTTGTAATTATAATTTTAGAATGTTAATTGAGGAGAATGTGTTATGTTTTTGGGTTGTGGTCATTTTGTAAGTGTATGTTTCTATGGGTGTATTATGCTGCAGTGCTTGTGACTCCAGGCCCTGGCCATAACCACCACAGCATAACACACCAATGCTACCAAAAATGTTGCCTGTGGTATGTGGGCTGCTTAGGGGATACGTTTTAAAAAATGTGAGTACTGATTGGCAGTAGTCTAATAGTGTTTATAGGATAGCGAGATGATGTGTGTTAGTTTGTTTGTTGAATTGTGTTCAGAATGTTGGTATTGAAGACTGTAGGCATTTTTGGTTGTATTTATTGGTGAGGTGTTTGTTTGCATGGCTGTGTTATGTTGCAGTGTTTGTGAGTCTAATTATTATATACTTACTGTTTCCTTTGTTGAGGCTGTACGTTGAGTTTTGGCCAGGCCATCAAGTCAAGATTGTAGTGTTTGGCAACATGCACTGCAGCATAAGATACCCATAGAAGCAAACATTTTGGGTTGTGGTCTATGGTCAGGTGTTTGCTTGAATGGGTGTGTTATGCTGTGGTATTTGTGAGTCCAATCATTATATACTTACTGTTTGTCTTTTTGTGGCTGTATGCAGTTTTTTCATGACATGGGTAGTTGCAGCAGACATTTTATTTCAATCACTGTGATAAATGAAAAAAACATATGTTAGTGTAGGTACTTTATAATGAGTATTGCATTGCATAGTAGACATTTCTGTATTTTGTCGACCCTCATAGTTAGTACTTTAGAAGCACTATAGTTCAAAGCAATGTATTGTGCAATTTGCTCAGTTCCCGTGTTTGTACATTAAATCATTGGGTCTGTGGGAATAAAATACATGCTGGATTAAAAAAAAAACTTTCTACGTTCTGGTACAATATATTTCTTTCATTTATTTCAGTAGGAATTGAATAAGTGTATGGTTTTTGATTTGGAAGTGGTGGTAGTATTGTTGCAATTAGATAGCAGTTGGCGTATTTTATTTGTTTATTTCTTTTTCTATTTTAGTGGTATTCATTTATCTGTTTGCTTGTTGCAGAATCTTGGTGCAGTTAGATACCTGTTGGCGTATTTTAACTGTTTATTTCTTGTTTCATTTTAGTGGTACTAATTTATCTGTTTGCCTGTCGAATAATCTTGGGGCAGTCAGATACCTGTTGGCATATTCTAACTGTTGATAGTTTTGAAGTTGAAGTTTTGTTTATGTTCATACACAGATTAGTTATTATATTTAGGTTTTAAGATTATTATGTAAGCGTTTACAAGATTTGCTGGTAATCTCTGTTTTAGCGTAATGGTAGTATCTTTACATTCGAACCATCCACAATTCTTTTTAATATCGGCAGTTTAGTGACCTGCATTGGTTGTGGCTCCTGAGTGGTAGATTATACCTATTGTTGTGAAGGTTTTCTTTTCAAGTGATTCTTGACCATGTGTGAATCCAGTCAGCTTGCAATTGTTTTTGGTACCATCTGCATTGTAACGTAAAAGCATTACTGTTACGTATTTACTATGTGTCTGTATTTGTAAGGTGTAGTGATTATCTGAATTGCAGGTAGTACATAATCTGCTATGGTTTGAATTTTGTACAAGTTGCTGAAATGGAATGGATTCATAATTAGGTAAGCCACATATATGAAGCGTTCATTAGGAACTTCTTCTTGTGCAACATGGCTGCAAAGAGTGCATGTATGTTTCCACATGTATGTTTTTGCTTTCTAGTACTTGTAGTAAGTACATTAGACATTCTTGAGAATCTTCTTGTGTATTTATAGTGAATTTGACTATTCCAGCACAGTAGTCCAATTCCTGCCTTATTCCAGAAACACTATAAGTGTTTTCAGGATTGTTGGTTGCATTTCTATGAAGGACTAACATTTGCAAACACAACTGGTCTGTCCCGCGTAAGTAAATGTTGTCAATAATTGGTGGCAATTGGAATAGAATATTGATTGCTACATTTGCATAGCAATTTACACCAGTTGTATTTGAAAATTTGAATGGACCTGGCAGTTCTGTGTCCAAGTAATTTGTTCGGAGTGTGTGTTGTTTCTTTGAAGAGGTAGTTGACTTAGTTTGTGTAGAAGATTCTTCTTCGGTTGTGGTCCTTGATGAAGTAGTAGCTTCTTTTAATTTCTTTGGAGGAATTGCTGTGAAATCCTGCATAATTTGAGAGTGAAGTAGTTTTCTTTTACAAAGTTTTGCTTTTTGCAGAACAGGATAGGTTTTTAGATGGAGGTGTAGCGTGAACGCAGTATATTGTAGTCCAGAATGCAAGGAACATCAGCATTTACTTTACTTGCATCAAAGGTGATTAGAAATAGTCCGTCAAGTGTACCTAAGCGTGATAGTGCTACATAGCTCATGCCTTCTTTTAACACGGTGCTACCAATATCTATCAATGCTTTATCTAGGGTAAGACCTTGTGATTTGTGAATGGTGACTGCGTATGCTAGAGAAAATTGTTCTATGTGTACATACATGTCTTTCAAAAGAAGGAAGCAGGCTGTTGAGCATCCTATCCTTTTAACCTCTGATTGTTTGTCAAAGAGAATATTGACAAACTGAATGTTGTTGTCACGTGGGTATGTTTGAAAGCCAACAACTGTACCAAGTACTCCATTAACTAGTCCTTGGTCCACATCAAGGTTACGTTTAAGCATTACTCTACAGTTTAAAGATAATTTTAATGTTTTCTCCAAACCAGCTGTGTTAGAGATAGATTTTTCTAAGGTATTTAGCCTTGTTGTGGCTTGTTGACACATGGGTAGTTTCATACCATGTACGTCCAGTTTGTCTGTGGAGCAAATTTGAACTATTGGTTGCATTTCTTTTTTTAACATTGTTTCATTGAATTCTGAACAGCTTGCAAGAGTTGGCATCAAGGACACACAGTTTACATTTTTGTGTGCTAATTGTTCCATGACATCAGTAGCACATGAGTTATGGCCATAGAGTGCATGGGTGTGCCTAGTTTTCAATATAGATTGTGCTTCTTGAGATAGTACACCAACTCTAATACTTTTTAAAATGTTGTCGTATGTGACGTCTGCAGACTGACACATGTTTTCAGTTAATTCTATGTATTGAAAATGTTGCCAAAGGTTGACATTTCCTATGCTGCCAAGTGTTTTACGGCATCGTTTGTGCCCTAAGGTTTTAAAAATAGGTTCACCTTTAACTGGTGTTAGTTAAAGAAGATCTCTGAAAACTATAATGTGTTTTCCTCCAAAGAGTTCTTCATAGTCTGTTTTCAGGACCTCTTGTAATCTGAGGTGAATGAAGGCTAACAATAGATTGGAAACCCTGTTTACCTCATCTATTAGCAGCATTTTCCTTTGTTTGAAAACTCTGCGTAGTTCCATTGCAGCTTCTGGAGAAAGTTTGTAATAATCTAATTTGTTTTGGTGTTCTACTGGAAGGAGTAGTAATCGGTGTAAAGTGACACCGCCTATGTTGTAGGCAGCTAAACCTGTGGGGGCAGTTACAACAGCTGACAGTTTGTTGTTTGTCAATTGTTGGAGGAACTTGCTGATGATTTTGATAAAGAACATTTTGCCTGAACCAGCTTGACCACTCATATGTATAGCAGTGTAGGTTTGTAGTCTTGGCAGGTACAATTTTTACTTTCATGCTGCACACCATCTCCAATTTGTTTTGTTTTTTCTTGGAAAATGCTACGCTGCTCATTGTTTAGTTGTGATCTTTGTAGAGCAAAGTCTTCTGTAGATTGCTCATACTGACACATGGTGTTTTCTACTTCTGTCATGGCTAATTCTGCCTCATTTGCTTTTAATGGCTGTCCAAGTGGTTCTTGGATTCCTGTTACAGAAGGTTGACTACTGTCAGGTGTGTCCACATATAGTTGCGCCTGGAGTTCATGTCTGCTATAGTGCTTTCATTTGATTTGAAAGCGTCTTCATAGGAGTCATAGGTATCTTGTAAATCTTCTTCTTGTCTCCATGGTTTAAAAAGTTGTAGCAGGGACATGTAATACAGTTCTTTATGTTGAGGAATTTTTAATGACAATTTGGAGTGTTTAATTAAGATTCATTTGGTAAGTTTCACTAAGCTGCCTTCACAATTTTCCACTCTGTATCTACCTTTCTTCTCATCTGGTTTAATATTATTTTTATATGTGAAGTTTTGGGCTATGTCGTATAGACACATGGTTTCCAAAGTGGTATTCCTGTTTGGGTAGTATGTGTCTGGTAATTTGTTTTTCAAAATGTCTTGGCTGTTGCGAACATTTGTGGCTATTGTTTCTATGTCTTCATATGATTTCAGAACTCTTTTTCTAAATTTAGCAGGACCAAGGCTTAGCCATACTATATTTTCAGATTTTCCATACAAGGCAGTACCGGTTAAACAGTCTGCAGCTTCATAGCAGCCACATTCTCTATGGGAGTGCATTTTTATTCCTAAGATGTACAATTTCTGTGATAGTGTTGTCAGATGATATGTCATCCCAGAGGTCTTGGAGCTCTGTTTTTTCTGCTTTAGTTAAGTAGGCTGTGACATAGGTGCAACTGCAGTGGAATTGTCTGCAATGTACGGCACATCTATATTTGCATTCCATAAGAGGGGATTGATTGAATTGTGATCATTGAAGTTTTTTGATCCTTCTGTTCTTTTTATGTAATATGTGTTCTTAGGTGATTTACCTTTGACACTATGTCTAACTGAAGACATGAAGGGGCTGATTCATGGAATAAATGTGCGCCGAAATTTGTGGCGCAAGCTGGCGCAAGCGTGAAAAAGCTAGCACATGTGCGCGCGTGCGATTCATGCAAGGGCCTGCGCGTGTTTTTCCCGGGATGTGCGCCAAATTTGTACGTGGCGCACAGGGGCGCACATGTCACTGCGACATCCCGAACACCGCACGTGATGCGCACAGCGAAAGCGCACAATGTGTAGCGCACACACCAAAAAGAGGGCGGAACAGGGGGTGGAACATGCAGAATGGGGAACAACGCGTGAAAATGAGGGCATAACTGGGAAAGTACTACTGGGAAATACTCAGAACGCCCACACGCTCGTGAACTGCACGTATTCATGGAATTGAATAGGGGAAACCTGCGCATGCCAAAAGACACGCACAGGCGTAAACACGTCCACCACACGAAGGCAGGCTGAAGCGTCCCCACGCAGTATAAAAGTGCGTGCAAACAACAAACACATATATACAGCTACGATGAATGTCCCATTTCTCGCAGCACTGATCGTGGGACACGGCAGGAGGAGGAGAATAGCCAGGCCCCACATTTTTTTTGTCCAGGACCAGCCTTTTTGTGATGCCTGAGGACCAGGTCTATGGCAGGTATAGGTTTCCACCTCATATCATCCTAGACCTGGTCACTCAGTGGGAGGATGACCTCACATCACCCACCTTGTGCTCCCAAGCACTGAGCCCCCTGGAAAAGGTGCTCAATGTCCTGCATTTTTTGGCCACTGGGTAATTTCAGCGGACATCTGCCATATTTGGGGATGTCTCACAGCCCACGCAGTCACGCTGCCTACACAAGGTGTTGGCAATCATCACTGCACGCCCCTCAGTTCACAGGCGCATATACATGCCCAGAACTCCCACAGAAAGGCAGGCCATGGTCCAGGACTTTTACAGGGTGGCACACTTCCCCAAAGTGCTTGTGCCATAGATTGCACTCATGTGGCCCTACGTCCACTTAGGGCCACTGAGAACATCTACCGCAACCGCAAGCACTGGCATTCGATGAACGTGCAGGTTGTATGTAATGCCAAGGGAATCATCACCTCTGCCCATGCAAACTATCCAGGGTCCACCCATTACAGTTTCATATACAGAATGTCCGCACTGATCCAGGCCCTGGAAGCTGGGAAGCATGGCGACACATGGCTCATAGGTTAGTACAAATGCCTGTGCACATGCATGCATGTCACACACAGACAAATACACTAACCCAACTAATGATAACCATTATCACCTCCCCAGGGGACAGTGCCTACCCTCTGAGCAACTACATGATGACGCCAATACGGAATCTCACCAAACCACCCCAGGTAAAATACAACACAGCCCATATTGCAACCTGGGCAGTAGTGGAGCGCACATTCGGAGTGCTCAAGTCACGCTTCCGTTGCCTTGACCGCTCTGGCAGGCAGCTACTCTATGCACCCCCAGTAGTGTGCAGGATCATTGTGGCAGCATGTGTCCTGCACAATGTTGCAACATGGCAGGGCGTATCGGTGGACATTGTGGTGCCCCACATCCCCAACCATATTCACAGGCGCTGCGCATGGGAGGGGAAAGGGCACGTGGTGGCCGCCCAACTGAGGCGACCCTCACCTTTTGTGGCCTCCCAACCATCGCACAGATGTACTAGTACAAATGGGAGGTGCACACAACAATAGTCCTGGCCAACTTGGGTGAGGGGGCAAGGTACGTAATGCAAACAGCACCCCTGTGCTCCTGCATGGCTGCCTGTTGCCCCTTAGGAAAAATGACGGGTCACGCAATGGTCAGGCATCCCAAAAAAACAAGAAAAAGAGATACGTGATCCCTGTAGCCCACGTGCATGTAAAAAACACACACACAGTACGCTGTGGCACCCAGGAACCCAAAAAATGCAAATGTGATCAACACGTGGGCTAGTATGACCGAAAAAAAGGGGTATGCGACAAACAGGGACACCTGCAGTGGGAAAAATAGCATGCACGGCTCACCGTCTGCCTTGCATGTAGAAGAATAATGCATAGGCAACACCCCTGCCAAAAGAAGAAGTATGCACTGTAGCCGCTGTGAAGTAATCGCGTGTGAACCCCAACGTCTGGAAAACACATGCACCGCTCTCCACAAAATGCACATACAGAGCGATCGAAACCCTAGCAGGACCTTTAACCCGTGCCCAGTGAAACACCCGCATGCACATTACGTCACCTACGCACTTACACGCTAAGGGCCTTTCCTTGGAATTCATGCAAATGTGCTATTTTTCACATGCCAAATAACTTCGTATCAATCTGGCCACGCGACAACACACGGAAGACAACACTCCTGCCCAGAAGGCCGAATTACTGCCCCCCAGAGCCAGAGCAAGCAGCCTGCTACAAGCCATTTGCTGCTGCCTGCCTGCCTGCAGCCAACAGTGTCCTGCCATTTGGTGCCTGCACATCAGCCATCTGCAGGGGACCAGTTGCTGTGACCACCCCTGCTGGAACAGAAGACTCCCGACTGGTGTTGCATCACTCCACAGCCCAGCCCCAGGACACAGTTGCCCACCCAAACCTGCCTCGGGTTGCCATGTCTGACCCAACACCATCTAGCACCAGTGGCAACCCCCGAGCACAGAGGCAGAGGGATACCAGCTTCACTGATAAGGAAGTTGGCATCCTTGTGGAGCAAGTTCTGGGGCATTATGATGCCCTCTTCACACCATCGCGCGCTGACAAGGAAGGACGGAAGAGGATCTGGAAGGACATAGTGGGTGCCATCAACACGGAGGAGGTCGCACCCCGTGACATTAAACACGTCCAGAAGCGCTGGGAGGACTACAAGTCCAGTGCCCTCAAGAAGGCCCGGTGCCTCTTGGACTCAGCGGATGCAGTGGGGCGCCGGGTCCACCTTACCACCCAGCAGATGAGGGTCCTGGAACACATTCGCCAAGTGCTTCACCACCAGATCCTCATGATGGAGGTCTGTCTGGAGTCGAGCGGTAAGTGCCCATGCATTCCCGTTTAAAACAGTGCATGTTGCAGTGTGGTGGTAGTTAGCTACTTGGCTGTATGTGTGACATGGGTCATGTATGGATGTGTGTGTGCAGGGACATGATGGTGCTGCATGTGAGTCCAGTCAGCTGTGACCCACATGGATGGTGTATGTGCTACAATATATCATGTGGAGCAGCATGTGGAATGCACACATGTATGCATGCCTGTGTCTGTACTTGGATATGTTTGGGGTGTGAGAGATGGGTGCAGCTGTCATGGACATGCATGGTGTACATATCAGTGTGTCTGAGTAGTGTGTGAGTGACTGCTAAATGCCATGGACGCATGATACATGTCCGTGACAATGTGTTGATTCTCTAATACAGCCTAGTCATCCTTGTATCCACTGTGTCTGGGGGTATACGGGGCCACATGCATGACCCTCTGGTGATGTGTGTGCATGTGATCAGCATGTCCCATGATGCATGTGAGTTTCAGCCCACCATTGGATGTTTCTACGGCGCCTTGGACATGGATGCAAATGTTTGTTGCATGTGCCATGCCTGTTCCTGCATGTGTGTTGCCTGCACTGACTCATGTGTTGTGGAGGGACATGATGGAAGTGACGTTTGACAGTGCCACTCATATGCTATAGCTTTCTGTGTAGGGGACTATTGTAAAGTACCCTGATGCTTGTGTTCAATGTCTCCCTTTGCACAGCGGCGAGTGAATAAGAGGGCAGAGACGGCGCTGTGGAGGAAGGCGGCAGGGATGCCTTCACCAGCTGGTGACGCAAGGCCCAATCGGGAAGTAAGGGGACTGGTGCCACATTGGCTACTACGGCTGCAGCAGAAGGGGCGGATGAGCCCCCACAGGGGCTTGCAACAGCGGGAGATGGTGTGGAGCCATACAGGTTGGTGGTGTGTATGGAGGAGGAGGAGGCTGCTTCAGAGCCGCACATGGGGCCTGGTGGGGATGGTACCACTGGTGCAAGTGGTGCAGTCCAAGGACAGGAGGCAGCACAGGTTGCCGTTGGAGGGGCCTGTACATGTCACTGTCCCTGACACTGTGACTGCATCACCATGCACCAGCAGGGATGCCCCGTCTCAGGCCCTACCGCAGGTAGGGGGGAGGTCCACGTCATCTGGCACTCCTCTACCTGCGGACGTGGGGACCCTTGACAGGATTGAGTCCGTCCTGATTGGTGTCGCGTTGCGCACACGTGATATTTGTGATGACGTGTTTGCTTCCGGGGGGGACCACGCACATAATCACGAAGACATGCGTGGCAACGTGGCCCAGTTGGGAGGGATCATGGTTGGGGGTTTCCTCCATGTGTCGGCCAGTCTTGCGGCCCTCTCCTCCTCTGTTCACACTATACACCAGTTTTTCTTCTGGCCCAGATGCCACCAGGGCCCCCTGTGGACCTGCCCCAACCAATGCAGCCAGCCTGGTGGAGATCCCATCCCTGCCACAGTCGGGAGTCGGAGGTCCAGCAGGGGTTGCCACCCCACCAACTGGACCCCAGCAGATGGAGGATGTGCTGGCATCATCGGGCAGGGCACGTGCACGACGGCGCAGGGGGATTCCATCGACACAGACGCCATTGTGGTGGCAGAGGCAGTTGCGTCAGAGGCAGCAGCAGGCTCAGCGTGGGAGGCATCATGGCTCAGGGCCATCTACACCCCGGGGGCAGGCATCAGCTGAGGGGCAGAAGGACCCTGGACTGGGAGTGTCTTCCGTGTGGCAGCGGTTGGGCCAGCAAATAGATGCAGAGAGGCGGCGGGCGGAGAGGGCACGGCTCAGGATAGTCAGGGCGGAGAACTCCATGCACCAGGATTTGAGGTGGGCGGAGGGCCTCGAGGAAACTCGCAGGGAGTTGAGGGATTCCATGGTTGCATCCCTGCGAGACCTCGAGGCCAGGGAACAGGCCCGCCTCCGGAACATCGACGTGGAGTTCGATGATGCCCTGGCCCGGAACATTGCTATATGAGCCGTGGGACTGGCCTGCCGCCTTTGTAAATAGTTATTTATTAGGTAGATTTTTGGTTAGGTTTCCTTTGGATTTTTGGGCTCATGGACTCTCGATTATTCATTTGTATATAGTTATTGTCCTGGATTTTCTTTATTTTTTGACCCATGGAGGAATGCTTTGCTTTTTTTTAACTTTGGATTTTGTTTAATGGACTGACACTTTGGAGCCATTTTACTTTTGATTTTTTGATTTCACCCTCGATTTTTGTTGGTTAATTTAGCACATCCGGACTTGGATTTATTTTTTGTTTTCTTGTGTGCTTTTGTTTTATTCATTCAGTTTTGTATTTAATACATTTTCTTTCTATTTTATTTGTGTGGTCTTCTCTCATTGGTTTCATGCGTGTCACAATGTGGGTTTTCTCAGTCATGTGTTGCCATTGTGTAGGTCTGACGGACATGTATTCATGGGCATGCTGTTTATTTGGTATCTATCATGACATGGGGAATTCAATGTGGAGTGGATGGAGTGATTGGTTGGGTGTTTGGACTGGGGTGGCGTGGAATGGGATTTGGGTGGCCATAAGGGCCATGGGTCTGGATTGTGATTACGTGTGGGTGGGGTGGGTGACATGAGTTGGGTCCTGCTGCCAGCTGCCCCTCAATGTGGGTGGGGTGGGGGACATGAGTCAGGGCCTGCTGGCAGGTTGCCGGCTATGTGGGTGGGGGACATGAGTCGGGGCCTGCTGCCAGGTGCCCGTCAATGTGGGTGGGGTAGGGGACATAAGTCGGGGCCTGCTGGCAGGTTGCTGTCAATGTGGGTGGGGGACATAAGTCAGGGCCTGCTGCCAGGTGCCCATCAATGTGGGTGGGGTGGGGGACATGAGTCGGGGCCTGCTGGCAGGTTGCCGTCAATGTGGGTGGGATGGGGGGACATGTGTCGAGGCTCCCAAGTGCATGGGGCCATGTGGCCTGCGGGGCATGGGGAGGGGTGATGGGATACCTGCGGGACATGGTCTGGTGTGATGGGCTGCCTGTGGGCAATGGGAGGGGTGATGGGCTGCCTGCAGGGCAGGGGTGATGGGCTGCCTGCGGGGCATAGTCTGGGGTGATGGGCTGCCTGTGGGTCATGGGAGGGGTGATGGGCTGCCTGCGGGGCATAGTCTGGGGTGATGCGCTGCATGTGGGGCACAGGGAGGGGTGATGGGCGCCCTGCATGGCATGGGAGCGGTGATGGGCTGCCTGCAGGGCATGGTCTGGGGTGATGGGCTGCCTGTGGAGTATGGGGAGGGGTGATGGGCTGCCTGCGGGGCATGGTCTGGGTGATGGGCTGCCAGCGGGGCATGGGGAGGGGTGATGGGCTGCCTGCGAGGTATGGGGAGGGGTGTAGGGTGGACCCCTGTGGTGTTGCCTGGCTGCAGGGGGTGCATGTGACTTCTCTCCACACTGCTGCATGAATCAGGGGGTACAGGAGTGAGAATTACATGCGATTTTGCTGGCGCGAGTGGGGTACGTGCATTCCAGGTGTGCGTGGGGAGTTTTACACACGATTTTGCCGCCGCGAGTGGGCTATGCATATTCTGAGTGGTGCACAGGGAGTTTTACACCTGAGTTCGCTGGCGTGAGCATGGTACACGTATTCCGAGGGGTGCACAGGGAGGTTTACATGCGCATGAGCGGGGTACGGCGATTCCAGGGGTGCGCAGGGAATTTTACACGTGATTTCACTGGCGCGAGCGGGGTGTGCATATTCCAGCGGTGCATGGGGAGTTTTACACGAGATTTTGCTGGCGCGAGTGGGGTATGTGTATTCTGAGGGGTGCGCAGGGAGTTTTAAATGTGGGAGAGTGGGGTACGCATATTCCAGGGGTGCGCGGGAAGTTTTAGATGTGATTTCGCTGGCGCAAGCAGGGTACGCATATTCCAGGGGTGCGCGGGGAGTTTTACACATGATTTCTCTGGCGCGAGCGGGGTATGGGTATTCCGAGGGGTGAGCGGGGAGTTTTACATGCGATTTCGCTGGCACATGAGGTCTGAGTGGCTTTTTCAGCATATTTTCGTGTTTGGGGATCTATGCTGGTCCACTGGCCTTTGCACCATGTAGGAGATTTGAGCAATGTTTTTGGCGCACAGGGCGGGGTTAGGGGCATAACTGGTGCTGCTGCTGGGTCGCTGCACCACTCTGCACCGCGGCTGGTTATGGATGTGAGTATCCATGAATACGCTGTGCGTGAAAATGGTTTTTGGCGCATGCGGCTGGTGCACGCTGGGCACGCTGGGCACGCTCCCTCTCTGTGCCAGCCGCGTGCGCTGCTTCTGCGCCGAATTCTATGAATTACCCCAAAGTTGTTTACTTGACCTGTTGCTGAAAGTGGTCTAGGGAAACCAAAGCAGCATTTGGTGTAGTATTTCCCTTTGTTTTTATATTTGCAACGACAATACTTCCGACATTTGTGTCTTTGAAATTGTAAAATTTGTGCATGAAGGTCACTATGTGTCATTTGTGAAGGGATTTCACAAGTGACATATTTTTGGATGAACTGCAAAACACTGTCCTTACCAAATTTAGGAGCATCTTTAACCCACAAAAGCATGTGGATGTGTGGTGCTCCTCTGGCTTCGTATTCTGTTCTCAAAAAGAAGTGTTGCACTTCCCCAAGGGGAGGAACAGTTTAATTTACAAATGAAGTGTAGCATAGCAATGAAGTGATGATGGAAATATCTTGACACATTTACATGATCTAGAGAGCAGAGTTCTCCTGGTGTTTCTATATCTATATTTGTTTTGTTTTTGTTTGCTCTGCGTAGGAAATCATGTAAATCTTCCCATGCATATTCTGCACAACTTAATGTCACAAACCAAGTGGGTGGGTCAAGGTTTCTTATCATACAGCGTACATCTCTGTGACATCGAAACCAGTATTCTTTTGTACCACGCATGTTTGCTAAAGAATTTGTAATACTTGACTGTAAAACCTCATCTTTTTCTTGCACTTTTTGTAGTAATTGCAGAGCTGACATATTTTGAAAATTGGTACCTGATTTCAATGTGTGTGCAACTTCGTAGCATAGAGTTGCTAGTTCACTTTCAAAGAGAAGGTGGAATATGTAATCCATGTTTTGTCTGAATATGAGGTCTTCAGAATACTTTTGTAAAGAGCGGTATTCTGATACTGTTATTTGTGTGGGTCAATCATCGTACCTTCCGCTTCGTCCAGTAGGAAAGAGTAGAGGAAAGCCACGTGCTTCTATACTTTTTTCCCATATGCTGATTGGAGATCCTTTGGCTTGTCGCATTTGGTACATTTCCAGTGCATTATCTATGGTGTCTTTAGAATGTAATGGGTGAATTGTATAGTTGTCTAAAATATTGGATTCTGTAGCAGGATCGGGAAGGTGAAACTGACCAGTTTCGGATGGGTCTTGAATTATTTCAGTGGTTTCCCTCAGATTATCTTCAATATTTATTTATTTGTAGTATCCATTGTTGTCTTTTAGATATTGCAGGGCTTGTCTAACTTTATGTAAATCCACAGTTTTTGCCAAATTTGTTTGTCTTTTGTAGGTACGCCTTTTACTAAGATAATTAAAGATTGATCTATTGGACGTTGCACTCCCAGAGTGTGTACATTTCCTTTGAGATCCAATGGCAAATAAACTACTTTGCCACAAATGCCTTTCAGTAATTCAGAGGGAGGAAGTTTTGCTGTTTTTAGTTGAAGGCGTATTATTGCTTGAAATTGGTGCACTGTTTGAATTATGATGCTCTCGTACAAGTTAAGTTGTTGCAGGGGTTTTGGTGGTGGGAATAATTCCAAGATATTTGTGATAGTACGTGAAGGTGTTTGGTTGTTGTCAAGTTTTGCAGTGCAGTAACTGCAAAGTATTAAGGGGTCAGTAATTTCATATTTGTTTTCTGCTATAAGATAGAGAGCTAATTGGAATCTTCATTGTCTTCTATTGTGTACATTATGTCTACAGTGTTTGTGCTATTCTTATAAAAAGTCCTGCAGCAACACACACACATGGTTTGGTACTTCGGCAGATGTACTTTTAAACTTTAGTATTTCTTTTTTGTATGTGTTTAGTAGAAGGTTGCCATCTGTAAAGTTATCGCTAGCCTGTTTTAAAGCAATTGCATTTTGTAAGTGGCTTTAACTTCCAAAATATTTTCTCTGGATATGCTCTATTTCTTCGAGTAGTTCTTTGGCTGTCCCATGTAGAAGATTGCTATTTAAATTGACTAGTGCTAAAGCAGGACTTTTGTCATAGTACAGTTTATGAACCAGATTTCTTATAGTTGAACGGTGTGTTGATATCATTTTGATATGGTGGAAAGTGCTTTTGCAAATAGGTCCAGAAATGCAGGTTAATGAATGTCCTTGCAGTCCTGTATGTTTGCGCACTGGACAGGAGTCCATACTTTGTAATAGTTTTATTTTCAGTTTGTCTTTGCCTTTCACATACTGATTGAGGAACTGGAATAAAGATCTGAAAGATGTTTTGGCTATGTTACACATTGATGTGCACGGCCATTTGTAGACTGGACGCATTGGTTCAGTGGAATGGAGAGTTTCTGGGGATGTTTTTGTTAGCAGCGTTTCTTGTTCCATAATGGTATTCTTAAGTTTTTCAAACCCTCGTCCACTGCTATATATGGCAATTGGATTTATTTGCTTTTTTTTTATGCTTCTTCATTGAAATATGGTTCTGTGCTAGTGGTGTGAGTACATTTACCTCCACAGATGTTTGCAAAGTTATGTTTGTTCCCCAGCCCTCACGCTTCTGTAACACGATCCACGAGTTTGCCCTGAGGAGGGTGGATGTTGAAACTCCCGTTCGTGATTATTTACGAGGCAGGTTCTGGGTGCTTCAAAGCAGTGCTGACAGCTCCCCCTTAGATATTTTAGCCAGCCTCCGCTTGGTATCCCACATAGCCATGCAGTTTGTGCATTTCAAACTTGTGTTTACAATATGAAAAGTGAAACTGCAAGTCACATAATGCAAAGGCAGCAAGGATCACTTCTACGTTCTTGGGAGAGTGTTTTTTGGGAAGAGGCCAAAGGTGGTTGGAGTTCATGAAGTGCAATTCTATGACAAGACTGGAGACGAGCATTATGCTTCAACTTCTTTAATTTGCTACTCCTCTGCAGTTTCAACAAAACCAATAAAATCAACAACAAACACTGAGAAAAATGTCTCAAAGGACTTTTCTTGCTTTGGAACTACAATCCCCACAGTCTCTGTAGTCCATTTCACTCCATGCTCAGCTTATGACCACTTCCTGTCCCTGAGAGGATTTGGTTGAGGAGGTGCACTCTCTGCTCGTATTTTCCTTGAATGAATCCAAATATTTTTCCTATATTGCTTTAGGGTCTTAGGTGCAATCTGTTAAGTCTGTGCTACCAGACCGGAAAACTGAACAAATTGTGAAGGTCAACCGTTATAAACGGAAGACATAACAGATGCACTCTTTTGTGCTGAATTACAACAGCCAAACCGTATCAATCAACTTAACGTGTACAGAAGTTATTTTTATAAAAAACACAGTAATATGTGTATATTTATTTTTTCATGAAAAAAGTTTTATACAATCGTTTTAAGTTCACTCACTTAACCTTCAATTCAACTTAAACATTCTGTATATATAACCTTATATTGTCATATACATGGTTCTTCTTAATAACACATTCAACATAATCTTCAACATAATTGTTTCAGCAACAAAACTTCACTTAAATAGAATCAAATATTCCAAAATATCCTGATATCCTTTGTCTGTTGTTCCAATTCGAATGCCCAATTTCGGGCTTCTAGGGTTTTAACCTAGTATTTCCACTACGCGTTTCGGGTGATTTGTTCGCCCTTCTTCAGGTGGGGGTATCAGTGTTTTCCTGTCTTTGTTCTACAAAATCAATATGTGAAAGTAACTCAATTAGTTTCTCTTTCTATTTTAAATCATTTTGCACATTATTTAGACTCTATGCACTTTGCTAACCTTGGTCCAGGTAAACCAATGAGCGGCAACACCTTGCATGCTTATATAAGATGGCAACGTATCTCTTCATATATCTTTTTATACTCTTTCAGGAGTTCAAAACTGTAAGAGATAAAATGAGAAGCCCTGATTCAATCATGTGTTCTAAAAGTACCAGCAGTCACACTACTTGTTTTTGATTTATAAATGTGGTCAGATCGCAAGTGGGACCAGTCGCTAAAATCAGCGCTGGGCCCCACTCTGTGATCAATAATTGGGAAAAGTAAGACTTCACTTCTATTGTAACACTCACCCCATCGGTCAGGGCTCAGTCAATGGTTGTGCACTGTCATCTGTGTATTTAAATCCCAAAGGATTCTGCCTTCTGTGCTTGTTGAGTTCTGGGCTGGAAACCGCCTGTTGCTCAAAGAGGATGTGCCACGTCCTGCTGCGGATGTACATTAAGAACAGAGACTCCCTCGCGGTACAACGTCTCTTCAAGATTTCAATCGCGTTGCCGTTTCTATAAAGTGTACGCGTGTTGCCTAAATTACACTAAACGGTCATGGTTCTAGTCACAAACTCATTTGTACTCGTTCATAACCTTAGCCGCTATCCGATTCCTTCACAACGCTCCTGATCATGACCGCACTTCTGTGTTCCTGGTCCTACATCACAGGGTTGCTAAGCAACCATTCTACACTAGTCTGTCTCCTATATTACCTGTGCACATTCAAGGCACTTCTTTGTGATCGCCATGTTGGATGAGTGTGTTAACTAAAAATTAACGATGTAGTCAGTCATATTCATATTCTCTTCTACAATCAATTGATACTTATTACAGGCTTAACACAACAACATTAATTGCAATAATTTTAGAAGCGCTTTGAAATCGATACAATTAACGTATTTCACATTCTGAAATGTTACTGTAAATGCATAATATACGTTCGTACATCTTGTATACAAAACTCGTTCTAGATTTTTCACCAACATTGTCCTTTAGTTTCCCCCCTATATGATTTGAATAGCAGATCACGTAGTGCATTACATTCGTGAATGGTATTATGTGCATTCATTCGTTAACAATACAATCTACATGAATTCAAGTACTGTCTACATTGGGTGATTGACTCATAGTCCATATTTTCTCAATATTTGTTTCATCCACATTTTCCAGCCTTTCAAATGTTTAGTAGTTCATGAAAGGCTTGTGTTAAATAAAGTTCCTCATATATCTCAGTTTATTCCAATTCGATGTGGTTTTGAGTCTCACCTCAGAATTTATATGCTGTTCACTGAGGTTTTAAATGGATAGATCTACCTAATCTTAAACTCACAGAAAACAATTTAGATCCCATTCCATATTCATACCCCTCGGGTACATGCTGTTAAGTTTTTCTATCCAGAAGATCTCTCTTTGTTGTAACATTTTATTCAAATTACCTCCTCTCCTGGGTAATATCACATGTTCCAGTATCACAAATTTAATTTGTGCCATTGTGTGTTTTTCTTTCACAAAGTGTTGGGCCACTGGGGATTTCCTGTCCCTGAGCACCTCCTCTTCTTTTACTGCTCTTCAAGCAGATAAGTTCCATTTCTGTTATCTCTATATAATGTCTAATGTATATAGTATTTAGCAGATTAGGAAAGAAGTTATATGGATTAGAATGTGTAAGGAGATGCTTTGGCAAGCAGGATTAGTGCTGTGCAGGTAGTCAACTGATTTGTTATTTAGTTTTAGTGAGCTTTTATAGCGCTCGACTTTCGTTCGCCGTGTCGCGACGCAGGACTGCGAGTCGGCACTCGAGCAGACCCCGCAGCGCTGTCATCCCGTGCCGTATGCCCGGAATCTTCGTGGTCCGAGCCACGCTGCGGGTAGTCACAGGAGTCGAGAGCCGCCCACGGAAGCTCCACGGGCCCCATTCCTTCGCGGAGGCAGAGGCCCAGGAGCTCCGCATCAGCTCGGTGCTCCGACCCCCTCCCTCGCGGGGGCGGAGCTTGCCGGGAGAGCTGAGGAAGCCGCGAGCAGCGGCCCCCTCCTTTGGGAGGGCAGGGCTTGCTGCAGTGCCCGCTTCCGCATTCGCATTGTTTACTGCGACGCGGAGCACCAGCAGCATAATCCGGCCCGGCGGTGAACAATAGAGAGATCCCGCGAGCGGATCGTATTAATAATTATACTGCAGTTAGCTCTGAAAGACACGCCCACGCAGGGCGAGTGTGTTCTTAATAGTACAGTAAAAGAGCCGAGCAGAGAGCTGAATGCCTCAGAAGCAGAAAGGCTGGGAGCCTGATACAAGACACAGTGCCCACCTCATACAAGGCACATCAGACCAGACGCCCATCACAGGCTATCAAAAATTGAAATAAGTCCGGTGCAGCCACTTGAAAGAGACAAAAACATTTAAAAAAATAAAATAAATATATATGATAAAAGACTATTCTAGATTATAGTATTACATAATAAGCCTCCTAGTACAAGACAGCAACTTGTGCATTTGAGAGATTCGGAAGCACCTATACAGTGAAAGGGCGTGCTAAGACACCGTGATCGGTATTTCAGGCACACGGTACCTCCCAGGATGTCGGATTTTGAATGGAGTGAAGAGGAGCAGTCGCTCGACCTAGCGGCCAGCTTCAAGGAGGTACTATGAAGTTCACTTATAGATGCCGTGGTGCACGGAGTAAAACTTCTCCAAGACAGGCTGGAGTCACTGGAGGCTATTCTCCACCAGCCAGACAGCACCATACGGACTGAGCGCATGCCCACAGAACCCTCAGAAGCAGGGTCAAAGGGGAGTACAAGGGCCTGAAAGAGGAAGACCTCTTGCGACCCCCAGGGCCAAGTAGAAGGGGCAAAAGAGAAGGCCCCGGAGGTCGTCAACGCTTTTGCAAAGCTCTGTGAAGCATATTTGCAGCACCAGACTGTGCCGGACCTCATGACCCCCCACTCCAGGGGAAGAGCAAGATGGAGAGGAGAACCCAGGCTCGGAAGAGGAGCCGGAGGAAGGAGACCCTGCCTCCCAGGATGAGGACAAATTAAGGGAGGAGGAGGATATATGACCCAGCGCAGGGAAGAGAATCCGCAAGGAGAAGCACCTCGAGGAGGTAGAAGAGGATATGTTCGATCCGGACAGCATCCGAAATCCGAGGTCATCAGACTGGCAACCATCACCCAGAGTGGCCCAGTACATCACTAAGAGATTGAGAAAGGCACTAGACAAAGAGGTGCAGCAGCGCCTGTGAGCAGAGTGCCCGAGACCAGACCTACCGGGGAAAGTGACCGAGATGCCAGAATTAGACCCCAAGATGCTCACCTTCATATCGGAATCCAACAAGGATCCCCGTAAAGGAATTGATAGGTCTTGGAGGAGTTGCCAGGAGAAGGCTCTCGATTTAGCAGGGCCACTGGCGAAAATAATGGACCTGGCAGAAAGTGCAAGAGATACGGGAGAAGAAGTAGATCCCGACGCCCTAGCAGGCTTGGCGCAGAGATCAGTATGCCTTCTGGGTAATGCGAACTGTGCCATCACCTCGGAATGCCGGAGAGGACTATTGCTGAAAATAGATTCGAAGATCTGCGACCTCGCGTCGTACGAGGCGGGAGAAGCAGCACAGGGACTTCTCTTCGGAGAGCCTTTTGGAAAGGAAATGGGCCGTTTCGTCGGCACCTACACGTCGCTAGAGAAAGCACAAGCTTCTATCCGCAAGATCTTCCCGAACAGAGTTTTTGGCAGGACCAGCCGCCACAGGGGTCGCTCGGCTGGTCGTAACCAGGGAGGTAGAAGACCCCAGAATCCCAGAGCCCAATATTGGGAGAACAGACAACAAGACTCCTTCTTCCCTACCAGAGGGTGATTCCAGAGAGGATGCCGAGGGAGAGGAGCTGGTCGTGGACAAGGCTTCTCGCAAGGTGAGAGGGACATATTACCCTCCAGTGGGAGGGAGAACTGGTATGTTCTGGAGAAACTGGCACGCGCTTTCCACCAATGCCTGGGTGTTGCAAACAGTGCTAGGCCTATGACTTGAATTTATAGAAACCCCTGTGCAAGCGCGCAGACGCAGACCGCACCAGCAGCGTCTAGAGCGTGCAGAGCAGAAGTTGCTAGACTACGAGCTATTGCAGCTGGCAAAAAAGAGCGCCATAGAGAAGTGTCAGAGAGAACCCGATTTCGTAATCAATATGTTCTTAGTACACAGAAAAGAGAAAGTACGACCTGTGATAAATTTGAAAGAACTAAACAGCTGGGTGGTTTACTGACATTTCAAAATGGAAGGCATCCACCAGTTTCGGGACACGCTCAGGGAAAGAGATTGGCTAACGAGACTAGATCTGAAGGACGCCTACCTGACGATCCCAATAGCAGAGGAATTCAGGACCTTCCTGACTTTTCGTTGGAAAGGGCAGCTTTGGCAATTCAAGAATATGCCCTTCAGGCTTGCAACAGCTCCTTGGGCCTTCACCAAGCTGATAAAGCCAGTGGCAGCAGCAATATGAGAGAAAGGGATAAGATTGATCATCTATCTAGATGATCTCCTGCTGCTAGCCGAGGACCGAGAGACACTCAGATATCAGACAGAATGGGTCCAGGACCTGCTAGCTTCTCTAGGTTTCTTAGTGAACACAGAGAAGTCGGATATGGAACCAGCACAGAGGCTGGATTTCCTAGGCTTCGTCCTGGATACCAGGAAAGCGACTCTGGAGCTCCCAGCTCGAAAGATCCACGACATCAAGAGGGAATTGAAAGGGTGCTTACAGAAACAAGTAGTATCTCTCAGGACCCTGGCGAGGATAGTGAGGTTCTTGGCAGCCTCCATTCAAGCCATATTTCCCGGACCCTTGCACTACTGCACACTGCAGAGGTTAAAGATAAAGCATCTGCAGCAAGGCTTGAGATATCATCAATTGCTACCTTTGGATCTATAATCCAAGACAGAACTGGAATGGTGGTTGAGGAATACGGATGCCTGGAATGGGCGTGCCATTTTCGGAGACCACCCGGATCTGATCATAGAATCCGACGCCAGCCGACTGGGCTGGGGCGCAAGGTGCGGAGACCTGCAGACAGGAGGGAAATGGAGCGAGGAGGAACTTCGTCTCCACATAAACTGTCTGGAGTTGCTAGCAGGGTCATTTGCGATCAGAGCTTTCACGAAATAAAAGATGAGATTGTGCGTTTTATTAAAGATGGACAACATATCGGCAGTGCGATACATAAACCATCTAGGGGATACCAAATCCAGAATGCTAGCCGAGCTAGCGAAGGATTTCTTGCACTTTTGCCTGCAGTCAGAGACATCAGTCACTGCGGAGTACCTACCAGGGACATTGAATGTAGTCGCGGACTGGAACTCGCGCTACCTCACAGACTCCAGCGATTGGAGACTGGATTCAGCAGTGTTTCGGAGGATGAACGAGAGATGGGGCCCACTGTACATAGATTTCTTTGCATTTCGACTGAACGCGCAGACAGCGATATACTTCAGCTGGAGACTAGACCCCGAGGCTCGAGGGACGGACGCGTTCCTTCAGGAATGGAGCGGAGGTCCTCATTACGCTTTTCCCCCATTCATGATGCTGAGCAGAGTACTAGCGAAGTGTCAGAGGGAGAAGGCAGAGCTTCTGGTGGTTGCGCCACTATGGAAGTCGCAAGTGTGGTTCCCAACGTTGATGGAATTGGCAGCATATCGTGTCCAGGATATCCGGAGACGCTGGGCGCTGCCAGGCATTTCAGAGCAGGCTGCTCAGCTCATCGCAGAGTCATGGGCACCGTCCACAAGAAGGAGCTATGACGCGGCATGGGCCAAGTGGTCTAGCTGGTGCAAAGGGAGAGGTGTTCATCCCATTTCTGCACGTGTAGTGATGATTCTAAAGTTCTTAGCGCAACTATTGCACGGCGGAAGAGCTTTCCATACTATAGGAGTATACAGGTCCGCGATATCCGCAGGACACCTACTGATAGAGGGAGTACCGGCTCGAGAGCATCCAGCAGTGGTCAGACTCATTCGAGGAGCGAAATTTAAGGCGCCTCCGGTGCCGTCGTATAAGACAGTCTGGGACGTGCAAGTCGTCCTTACGTTATTAGAGAGTCGGGCAGAGACCAGATATCTATCCCTAAAACAATTGTCTGGAAAATTGGCAATGCTATTATGTTTAGTCTCATGTAAACGTGTATAGGACGTAAGAGCATTGGAGTTAAATAGGAGATTGTTTGGGACTGAGGGCGTAACATTCACAGTAGTACAAAGAACTAAGACGGGTACATCTACAGTATCCATATTTCAAAAATACACCTAAGTGGTGTGTAGCAAGCTGCGTCAAAGAGTACGAGAGTAGAACAGCAGAGCACGGAGCAGCAAGTACAACACAATTACTTATAGCGCGCAGAAGGCCTTTTCAGGGCGTATCCACAGCTACTATTGCCAGATGGGTTAAAGAGATCATGCAGGCGGCAGGAATAGACGTAAAGAAATACGGAGCACACTCAGTGCAGGGAGCTATGGCGTCTAAAGCCTTCAGGACAGGAGTTTCTCTTAGAGATATTATGCTAGCTGCTGATTGGACGAATGATCAAACATTTAAAGAGTTTTATTTTAAACTGACTGAGAATTTAGTGGTCACGGTGTAGGGAAGATTTGAACAAGCATAATGCTCGTCTCCAGGCTTGTCATAGAATGAAGATTACCCCTGCTAGCTGCGCAGGGAGTATTAATTCTATTAAAGACTAGGAGGCGAGCATTACATTCCCACCCAAGTTATGTATTGCATTTGATATGTTGGATTGTACATGTGATGAAATCATTGTGTTATGAGCAATGACATGGACACCACCCTGAACCTTCTGTTTACATTGTTCCTAGGGGAGGAAAAGAAGAATAATTGAAGCAAGAGACTAGCAGTGGCAGTCGACAGGAGTTGAGGAAGTTCGACATTCAGTTGGTGTGGTTCAAGTCTTCGCCCAGTTAGCAGGACTTTGTGTGGATTTGAGAGTGACTTTTTCAGAGCAAGTAAAATAAGAGGAGGTGCTCAGGGACAGGAAGTGGTCATAAGCTGAGCACGGAGTGAAATGGACTACAGAGACTGTGGGGCTTGTAGTTGCAAAGCAAGAAAAGTCATTTGAGACCTTTTTCTTAGTGTTTGTTGTTGATTTTGTTGGTTTTGTTGAAACTGCTGACGAGTGGTAAATTAAAGAAGTTGAAGCATAATGCTCGCCTCCTAGTCTTTAATAGAATTAATACTCCCTGCGCAGTTAGCAGGGGTAATCTTCATTAATTCGGAATCCCGGCTAGGACTGACCAGATGCCATTACATCTTATTTTAATATTTAATTGAATTAAACATCAAGCTAAAAGAGATAGACTGAAATGGGGCTCTTAACTGAGAATATTTGGTTGGCATAGCAACCAGCAATGCCATGCCTGCATCCCACTCTCTCTACACTCACCACCCATCTTACTCCCACCCACCCTACCTCCACTCTCTCTAGCCCCACCCATATTCCACTCTCTAGCCCCACCCATGCTAACTCCACTCTCTCCCTACTGTCACCCACACACCTGACCCCCATTCTCTCTATCCACCCATACCCATACCCACTCTCTCTACCCCCACCCACCCACCCTACCCATACACTGTCTAGCACCACCAACCATATACCCACTCTGTCCCCACCCAGCTAGCCACCTCCCACTCTATCTACTCCTATCCATCCACACTACCCCCACTCTCTTATACCACCCACCCACCCTACCACCACACTCTTGCCCCACCCACCCACCCTACCACCACACTCTTGCCCCACCCACCCACCCTACCACCACATTCTTGCCCCACCCACCCTACCACCACACTCTTGCCCCACCCACCCACCCTACCACCACACTCTTGCCCCACCCACCCACCCTACCACCACACTCTTGCCCCACCCACCCACCCTACCACCACACTCTTGCCCCACCCACCCACCCTACCACCACACTCTTGCCCCACCCACCCACCCTACCACCACATTCTTGCCCCACCCACCCACCCTACCACCACATTCTTGCCCCACCCACCCACCCTACCACCACATTCTTGCCCCACCCAACCACCCTACCACCACACTCTTGCCCCACCCACTCACCCTGCCACCACACTCTTGCATACCACCACTCTCTCTTGCTACACTCTCGCACCCTACCAACACTCTCTATTGCCCCACCCACCCACCCTAACACCACTCTCACTATTCCCGCACCCACCCTACCACCACTTTCTCTATCCCCACCCACCCTACCCCATTCACTCTCTCTACCCCAAACTCTCTAACATCACCCACCCTACCCAGACACTATCCCACCCACACTACCCCATTCACTCTCTCTACCATCACCCACCCTACCCCCACTCACCTACCATACTGCCACTCTCTACTCTCTACCCCACCCACTCTACCCCACTCTCTCTAAACTTACCCAACCTACCCCCATGCACTACCCCCACCCATCCACTCTACCCCAACTCTCTTCCCACACACACTCTACCCCCTCTCTTTCTACCAGCACCCACCATACCACCATTCTGTCTACCCCCACCCACCCTTCCCCCAAACTCTTTCTACCACCACTCACCCAATCCCCACCCTTTCTACCCCCAGCCACCCCACCCCAGGCTTTTTACCCCAGCCAGCCACTGTACCCCCACTCTTTCCACCCCCACCCTGACCCAACCTACTCCCTCACCTGCCCTGCCTGCACTCTCTCTACCCCCACCCACACTACCCCCACTCTCTCTACCCCCACACACCCTACCAACTCTATCTACCCCCACCACCCAACTGCCAGTCTTTCTACCACCACCCACCCTACCCCCAGTCTTTCTACCCCCACCCACCCTAACCCCAGTCTTTTGAACCTTACCCACCCACTCATCCTACCCCCGTACTTTGGACCACCACGCACCCTACCCCAGTCTTTTAAACCCCACCCATCCTACCCCCATTCTTTTTATCCTCACCCAACCCACCCACACTATTTTCAGCCTCACCCACCCAACCCTGACTCTCTCTAACCTCAACCATCCTACCCCTTCACCCATCCTACCCCCACTCTCATCACCCCCACCCACCCACCTGACCCAGCTCTCGACCCCCACTCACCCTGCCAACTCTCTACCCCCACCCAACCTTCCAACTCTCGCTACCTGCACACACCTTACCAACTCTCTCTAGCCCACCCACCCTACACTCACCCTCTATTCTGCTACCAAACCACCCCACCCTCTCTCTACCTCCATCCACCTGCCGAACCACCTTTATCTCTATCCCCACCCACCATACCCACTCTCTCTACCGCCACCCATCCTACTCCCTCTTTCTCTGCTCAACTCTACCACCTCTCTCTTTACCCCCATCACCAAGCCTACACCCTTTATTCCCCCACCTTACCCATCCTACCTCCTCTATTCCCCCTCCAGCCATCTTATACCCTCTCCCTAGCCCCTCTCACCCTTCTTCTCACACTCTCGCTTTATTTCTTACTCTCTCCCTCTCACCCTTTCTCGCTCATATTTCCTCGTGCTCATCATGATGGCACCCTCTGTCAATGGCTTCCTCCCTTGCTCTGTCCCCCTTCTCATTCTATTGCACACCTGCACCTCTTATCTCATCACCCTTTGAAACTTTACACTCCCCTCCTTGCACCCTTTCGCCTATAAATGCAAAATGCAAAGAACAACAGTAAACGTCAAAACTATTGGCATTGCCAATGATTGTTTAAAGAGCCGCGTCCCCTCCCCCAGACATCCTTTGGTGGGGGCTCCAGCTGTTTTAGGCAATATTTCACACTTCTTCCTAGCACTGCAGGCCAGATTAGCGCGTGTAGGAGGAATTCGGCACTCTCGCACTCTGTGGTTGATAAAGAATCAGTATTGGTCTTGAGCCATTAACTCTGGCATTCGAAGGATGGCTCCAACAGTGAATGTAATGACTATTCCCTAAGGCTTGGTCGGAAGAGGGCTATCAAAGTAGAATTCCCAATATGCGCTGAGGGCACTATTAAAACAACACCATGCAGTTTGACTGCCTTTTGTTACATTTTCTCTGAACACAGGAAATGTACTGTAACTGTAATATATTTAAGGATGATGGTTTCCCAAAAATGTTCTGCTTATTGCACACCTCAACCAAGTCCCATGAGTAAACAGTGATGCAAAAACATTCCCACTTTTACATCAATTACCGCGATACGTATATTGAGAGTCCTCTTTATTATACAGGCCTGCGATGGGTGAAAGCAAGCCATTCTTGACCTTCCTTCCCTTCCCATGATGCCCTCCGTATTGGCTTTTGGCACATTACATAGCTGCTCCTTGCTTTTTTTTTTATTCGCGCTGCAGAGCTTATTTTCCCTTGGCTCCAAGCACCTCTCACTCGTCCCCCTTCTCCTGAGTTCAGAATGGGGAATTAATCGGTTTAGCGTGATTACAAATATGGCGGTTGTGGTAAAACACCCGATTAGCGTTGTTGGTTGTTTTACCACCCAACCAAATGATGAGTTGCATTTTAGAAACGTTTATTTCCTCCTGCTTTTGTGTGCCGCATGTGATAATTACTCGGTGAAGTATTACCACATCTAGCAATTACGAGACACCCATGGAATCCTATGGAGCTCCAGAATGGGGAAAAACGGTGCGGACCTGCCTGGCCATCCGGTAAATTACCACATGAGGTAAAGGTAAACGAGTTTGGCCGGGTGGAACACCTCCAAACTCATAATCAGGCCCTCTGAGATTTGCTTGCCAAACAATGGGCCTTATTCATAGATTTTTTTGCAAGCTGAAATGTGACTTTGTGCACTTTTCAGCACGCAAAAACCCTTACTGTCCCTGGACCTTGTGGGGATTTTGTGCAGGCCCGTCACGTCTTTGCGTGCAGCCCGGCGCTTTGCGCAACACTCCACGTAAAATGTTGGACGGGCCTACGTAAGGAAATTAATAGGGGGTGGAAAATGCATATTGCCCATTCCCTACGGAGAATGAGGAAGAAAAAAGGTGTGCCGAGAGACACGGGCTGTGCAAAGAAATTGCACACGCAGCAATGTGCAAACACAAGCATATTAATGGACCTGACCGCGCAACGCCAGGTCGCTTGAAGAGGCACGCAAATTTAGAGGTGCCAGCACACAGTTGAGGTGCTGATTGAGGTTAGGGGGGCTCGTATGCAGATTAGCGGGGTGCAGCCATTATTTAGGGGGGGCCGACTTGAGTTATGAGACATGTAACACATTTCATTGCGTGCAGATAGGAGCTATGGGGGACCGTAAGCAGTGTGACCTGGGTGCTCCCTTTATTGTGGGAGGACGGGGCACAGTATTGACAGGGTGCATGATGGCGGGGATACGGACTGCGCAAAGTTTGGTATATGTGGCTAAATCTACTTTGTGTGTGGGCGTGTCATGGTCGTTCCAGGCACAACTTGTTTTCTTTGTGCGACAGGTGTCTTTGCACCTCAAATTCCATGAATATGCAGAGTGCGGAAAGAAACCTTTGCACATGGTACGCGCTAAGTCATTTTCGGTGCTAAAGGACTTTGCAGGATTTTTGCGCGCTTTCTATGAATTGGGCCCTTTGCCTATTTTGCAATAAAAAGCCATCAAAAATTAAAGCTCTAGTAATGTAACTTTTAAAAATTGTATTAATTTATTTTATTTATGGATGTAAGTTACAGGGAAAGCAGAAAATGCATACACATTTTTTAACATTGATTTACAGAGAAGAGGCCTGTGTCCTTAACAATGGGTGTGAGAATGTTGGTATAAAACCAGATTGAGTTTATGGCCCTTGGAATGTGCATTTAGTATTGGATGGGATTACACCAGAGTAATTCTGAGTCCATATAACCAGACAAACTCAAGAACATGGCAAGTTGCTGTTTTACTAGCAATTATATAAAACAGGGAGATTACAACGAACATCACTGGACGACGTACGCTTGTTCTCTCAGTGATTTCCACACAAAATACAATTATATACTTCTTCATGCGCCAGAATGACGTCATGCTACGTGGCCATAATGAAAAACCTATCAAGGGTTGGGATTGGTTAGGGGACTCATCTACATATACAATCATATAGGAACTAAGTTTGTTATTGGATGCCCGATATCAGGTGGACAAGTTATGCCTACTTCTTTGTACGTATCATTTAAGAGAAATCAGTTACAAAGTGTTTCATTGGTTTCTTAAGCTATATGGTCCTTCGTTATATGGACTAATACAATTGGTTTGGTATGCTTGAGCAATGTCTGGAACATTTGGTTCAATTAGCATCACGTAAAACAAGACCCAGGTGCAAGTAGATAGGACATGAGGCTGCCCTACCACCCAATTAGCCCAGCATCTCTCATCACCCAAGCCTTTTTCCATGAAATTCTCTTTGTACTTGGCCTTGCAGAGTATTTTCGTCTTCGGAATGCAGTGGGAGTGAGGGCACTCACATTCACGATCATATCTAGAACTCCAAGTTCAATCCCTATTTCCATCCTTGACTAACGTTACACGAAACCACAATTCTTCTCATTCTGCAAGCTTTTAAATGTTCTACATGAATTAAGACTTGGCACCCTTTGTGTTCTTTCTTGCACCTTAACGTGAGAGGATTCATCCACTGTGTGGGATGTTCTGACCCACTAGGCTCTGCCCTGCAACGTCACTGTGTGCTGCTTTCATCAAAAACCACAGAATGGCCACCAAAAAGCTCTATGCGCTAAAAATCTCTGAGATGTGCACAGGGACACCTGAAAAATAGGCTGCCTATCCATTTTGCCTACGTCAGTGGTAAAACAGGAGACCACACTGCCAACACCTGTCATTTGGCTGCCCACAGATTGAAATGGAAATACCTAAAAGGCAGGGCTGCATTGCCAGGAAAACCCAGAAGTGCTTTAAAATCTGTTTTTCCTTGGCTGTTAAAAGTGCAAAATCATGGTTCCCAAACATCAGAAAAGATCCAACTTCCTTTTTGGGTGTTAAACATCACTTTATTTAAATAATCCACCTAAGCACAATGTCAGGAAAAGCACATTTCATCATAAGAAAATCCACATTTAAAAAGCTGCTTGCTTGGAAAAATATGTCAGATATGGGCGCAGTACCGCCGCTCGCCTGTGTCAAAGCTGTCATTTACTTATACTGGCAGTTTAAAACTTGTGTCTTAACATCAAATTGTGGAAAAGCAGAGACTTGCCATCAAAAGCAATATAGGTTGCTACAATTCAATTTCTATGTTTGAAAAAGACTGGAATTATGAGATCTGTGTGTATATTTGTTGAAAATGTAAGTTTATTTAGAAAATACAATTTTAAGCAAGGGGTTTTAAAAGTGAACTAATGTTAGCCACAGTACTTCAAAGGTACATTCCACAGTTTGCCGCAAACAAAGGCATCTTCCCCATCCTCTCTGCTCAGGAACTGTCATTGGGTTGTTAATGGATGTGGGAGGAGATTTTGGCCTGTTGCTCTGAGGAGACACAAAAGACTCCATTGATTGAAAAGATATGCAGATTCAACTGTCAACAGAAAACAACTACTAGCAGGAAGAAAGCCTGGGAGTGCTCTGGACCCATCCAAACCTTGGAGGCAGGACCAGACAGATATGTGTATCTTGACCCGCAAGAAAATATCTTTTTTTGAAAAAGACTCATAGAAAACTGTGCCAAATTTGTAAAAATCTGTAATTTATAGGTTATTAATATGAAAATGCTGCTCCCAGGTTGAGACTACTCTGAACTCTGTGCAATGTTCAGAGACAGGACTACTGAAATGTTGATGTTGTAGCAATTGTGATGATGCTAGAAATATGAAACATCACAGGATTATGCCCAGATGTCATGCACATGTATGGATAACAATGTGGACAGATCTAACACTGGGTAACCAACCAAAAGCGTGAAAAACTGTCAAATTTGAACTAAAGCTCTCCCTGAGTTGAAACTCGGACAGATACGTGCGCTACTAAATCTGTAATGTGAATATGTATTATTAGCAATTTGGTGATATGGTAAATATGATTTATGTGAAACATAGATTTACTGTACTGAAACAAAGGGGAGGTACTCCCTGGATTGTAAAATGCAGCATCATTATGACACTAGATTTCCTTCTCAAATCAGGAGAGGGGAAATACTCTAACAAATAGGATTCTTAGAGGGTGTGCTCTGTATAATTCAGCCTACCCACCCCTTTGGGAAATACATAAATAGTGACAGTTTAGGACTTAGAGGGACAGACAGATTCACCCATCAACTGATTTACTGGTGAAGCGCTCTGCAGGAGAATCCAGATCCAAGACTCCAGAATTTGAAAGCAGAGAGGCCCAATTCCAAAGCTGAACCCTTCTCAGCTTGGCCTCAGCTTGGCCTTTAAAATCTTGCAACCTGATTTTAACCCCAGACTTCCAAGGGGTACAACAAATGGTACAGCTGGGCATGCTGTTTCTGTTTTCTTGCCAAGACCTTTTGCTAGAACCCAGAGATCCAAACCAGTAAAGCAGAGCTGTAACCAGATAGCTCTAACCCAGAACCAACCTGTCAGATCCAGTCCAGAGGCCGTGCAGAGACCAGAGTGCCGTGCTGAGTGCAGAACCAGGTGCCGGAATCTTGTCCGGTGGGCTAGCAGAATTCCAGTCCAGAACCCTTTGACCAGATCTTTGACGGGCCTATTCCAAAACCATAGTTGTGAGTATTTAGCATAGAATTGTCCATAGCCAATCTCTTTATCCTTAAGTAATCCAATCCAAAACCATTCTATCATATCCAGAACTGCATTGTAGAATCTTTCTTGTTTTTCTGAATCTTTCTCTCATCCATATAGTCCTTTGTTAATTGTAGTGATAAATTAATCTTTGGGCTAATATATTTGTTGAAGAAAGATAAGTGTCTTGGCAGGCAAAAGTCAGAGCAGAGGCGCTGCTGTTCTGGTGGCTGACCGTTGAGTATCTTGCATCTTCATAGCCTCCTTAGTGTAAAGAAAACCTGATTGTAATTTCAAAAGCGCATCTTTCATTTGAAAATCTTGACTCTTTCTGAGAAAAAACAACCTCTTCTAAAACCTTTATAACTTCTGAACCGTATATGCTAGAAAATGTAAGTGTCAAATTCAAGCTAACATCCTCAGCTTTCAAATGAACCCAAAACCGCATTCCAACTCCTTGTAGTTTTTCTGTATTCGCGTTTCTTGCGCGCTGAAAAGTTTACTGTGGATTTGCATTTGGCTTGATTTCATCACGTGTAAAACAGCTATTCTTTGCATCTGACCTCAGAAATCCATTTTCAATCTGCTAGTTAGTCAATCATCATTGCTAGTGTTCACCTGAAACTATCCAAAGCGGCTCCCACTAGTTTTGAATCCAATTTAGAGAATTAAATTCATTTTTCAGTGCTTTTCCCATTCATTACAAGCCACATTCAAAAGCATTTGACCTGTTTTGAAATCCTTCCTGTTTCTCTCTGCTTGCTGGGGGGGGGGGATTGGGATTGAAACTGTATTTGTTTAGTGTTTATTCCTGAAACCTGTTTTCTCTCCTTCCACCCCCTTATACAGCATATTGGGGAGGATTGAGTAGCGTGCAGGGGGAAAGAGTGATTACATTGCATTTGATTGAAAGACAAAAGTATTATTTCTGTGCTGCATTAATTTCCTATCATTGCATTTCACTGAACACACACAAAGTTTTATTCTATGCTACATTATTTTTCTTATCCATACTCCTTCTGATTAAAGAGATTGTTGATTGTGACATCACCCAATTGTGATTATTGTATACATACTAATAGTGTAATATATACATATATTGTTCTAATTTATAATATAAATCTTTCAACTTTGCAAAACAACCTGCTTCTTGGTTCAGTGAGACCAGGGGGGATTCAAAGAGAGCGGCATGATATAAGGGTACATCATTCAGAAATAAAATAACTTATAGACAAAAATATATAATTAAAGGTTCCAACTGTGCATCACACGCTAGGCATTGACTTAGGTGGAGTGCTGGGTTGAAATCACTTACAAGATTGGGGGCTCGTCGCTACATTTCTGAATTAGATATACCACTTGTGACAGTCTAATACAGTGTGTCTCTGTATCTGATAGTTGTCTCAAACATTCGGAATCATATTGTGCAGTATCCTGTATGACTATAGCGCCTCCTTTGTCGGCTGGTCTGATTGTTATAGAATAGTCTGTGAAGAGGTTTTTGATAATCGATAATTCTCCTCGATTCAAATTCCTCCTTTTGGATTGGTGGAATTGTATTTTTTTAATATCGTTTAGTATCATATTGTGAAAAATATCAATAGCTGGTATGTGCACTGGTGGATTAAATGTACTCTTGGGTTTGAATTCGATTTATTCATTTTCATCTTGGCTTGGAGTGTCCATAGTGTTGGCTGTTTCCGCAAAATATGTTTTCTGTTTAAGTTTACAAACTAGTTTGTACAGTTACTGTAGGTTGGCACAAACTTTAGACCTTTTTCAAGTGTTCTGACTTCTTTAATTGTTAGATTCCTGGTTGATAAATTGACTACTAATTGCGATTCATTTGTAATCGTGTTTTCATCTCTTGTCCTCTTTTTCCTTCCTCTCCTTGTCCTCTGCCTCATCCTCCTAAAAAAATCTTTCCTTGATAGATTTGTAGGTTGTCTGGGTCTTAAATTGATTCCTGATGTACTTGCTGTGGGATTTTCTGTTGTTAGGTCATCTGCAGTTTCTAAATTGTCTGATTCTGAACTGCTTTGATCACTTGTAGGTTTGTTAGGTCTTTGTGCTTGGTTGAGGTATTTGTCCGCCCAAGTATACACTTCATTATTTTTCTCTTGTTTTCGAAGTTCTACATATTGATGAATCCTTTGATGATGATGATCTACTCATATATCACCTTCATGACACTTACACTCCGATTCATGGAATAATTAGCGCGGCGCAAGTGGCCAAAAATGTGCGATTCGCAGTGGAATAGCGAAAATCGCAGTGCAAGTGCGAAAATCGCACGAAAAGCAGCGCACATCGATTCATGGAAGGCCGTGCGCGAGAAAACCATCGATGTGCGCTAAAAAAGTTTGCGGCGCACGTTGGCGCACAGGCCATCTAACGGCGTGCGCCAGGTCACAGCGAAAATCGCACAGGCCACAGCGAAAATCGCACATAGCGCGGCGCATACAACAAAAGTAGGCGGAACACGGGGCGTAACACTCGGAATGGGGAACAACTTGCCAAAATGTGGGCATCACTGGGGAAGTACAGGGTGCAAGTGCGCGGAACGCCCACACGCTCGCCTACAACACGTATTCATGGAATCGAATAGGGCAAAAAAGCGCACGGTCAAACCAGCGCACAGGCACAAACACGACCGCCACAAGAAAGCAGGCGGTAGCGTCTCTGCGCCTGTAATAAATGTGCGCCAAAAGGTGCGCCAACAAATAGCACCTATATACAGCTATGATGAATGTCCTATACTGTGGCCCTCCAGGACAAAAGACCTGCAAAGGGGTACCCACAAACACGGACACCCGCTGACTGAAAAATAACGTGTGCGTGTATTGCGGGGTGCGCGGTAACTTTCACACACGATTTGGCAGGGTACATGGATTTCAGGGGTGCGTGGGAAGTTCCACACACGATTTGGCCGGGTACGTGCACGGGAATTTCCACATGCGATTTGGCTGGGTACGTGGATCTCAGGGGTGCACGGGAAGTCTCACACGCAATTTGGCAGGGTACGTGGATTTCAGGGGTGCGCGGGAAGTTCCACACGCGATTTGGCCGGGTACGTGCACGAGAATTTCCACACGCGACTTGGCTGGGCACGTGGATCTCAGGGGTGAGCGGGAAGTCTCACACGCGATTTGGCAGGGTACGTGGATTTCAGGGGTGCGCGGGAAGTTCCACACGCGATTTGGCCGGGTACGTGCGCAGGAATTTCCACACGCGACTTGGCTGGGTATGTGGATCTCAGGGGTGCACGGGAAGTCTCACACGCGATTTGGCAGGGTACGTGGATTTCAGGGGTGCGCGGGAAGTTCCACACGCGATTTGGCCGTGTACGTGCACAGGAATTTCCACACGCGATTTGGCTGGGTACGTGGATCTCAGGGGTGCACGGGAAGTCCCACACGCGATTTGGCTGGGTATGCGGATCTCAGGGGTTCGCGGGAAGTCTCACACGCGATTTGGAAGGGTACGTGGATTTCAGGGGTGCGTGGGAAGTTCCACACGCGATTTGGCTGGGTACGTGCGCAGGAATTTCCACACGCGACTTGGCTGGGTACGTGGATCTCAGGGGTGCGCGGGAAGTTTCACACACGATTTGGCATGGTACGTGGATTTCAGGGGTGCGTGGGAAGTCTCACACGCGATTTGGCCAGGTACGTGCACAGGAATTTCCACACGCGATTTGGCTGGGTACGTGTATTTCAGGGGTACGCAGGAAATACTACACGCGATTTGGCTGTGTGCTCCCAGGTATTCCCTGTTCACCTTCCACGGCCCCTGCAGGCAGCCGACACCACAGGGGACTACCCTGCACACCTGCTCATGTCACCTAGCACCCCCACCCCCCAGCAGTGTGGGGTACCCTCCACCAGGCCCCCACTCATGTCCCCTATCACCCCCACCCCCCAGCATCCAGGGGCACCCTCCACAAGGCCCCCACTCATGGCCCCCTGCACCCCCACCCCCCAGCACTGCAGGGCACCCTCCACCAGGCCCCCACTCATGTCCAACTCATGTCCCCCTGCACCCCCACCCCCCAGCATCCAGGGAACCCTCCACCAGGCCCCCACTCATGTCCAACTCATGTCCCCCTGCATCCCCACCCCCCAGCATCCAGGGGCACCCTCCACCAGGCCCCCACTCATGTCCCCTATCACCCCCACCCCCCAGCAGTGCAGGGCACCCTCCACCAGGCCCCCACTCATGGCCCCTATCACCCTCACCCCCCAACTGTGCAGGGGCAGCACCACCAGGCCCCCACTCATGTCCAACTCATGTCTCCCACCACCCCCACCCCCCAGCAGTGCAGGGGCACCCTCCACCAGGCCCCCACTCATGTCCCCCTGCACCCCCACCCCCCAGCATCCAGGTGACCCTCCACCAGGCCCCCACTCATGTCTCCCACCACCCCCACCCCGCAGCAGTGCAGGGCACCCTCCACCAGGCCCCCACTCATGTCTCCCACCACCCCCACCCCCCAGCAGTGCAGGGCACCCTCCACCAGGCCCCCACTCATGTCCCCCTACACCCCCACCCCCCAGCATCCAGGGGCACCCTCCACCAGGCCCCCGCTCTTGTCCAACTCATGTCTCCCACCACCCCCACCCCCCAGCAGTGCAGGGCACCCTCCACCAGGCCCCACTCATGTCCAACTCATGTCCCCCTGCACCCCCACCCCCCAGCATCCAGGGCACCCTCCACCAGGCCCCCACTCATGTCCAACTCATGTCCCCCTGCACCCCCACCCCCCAGCATCCAGGGCACCCTCCACCAGGCCCCCACTCATGTCCAACTCATGTCCCCCTGCACCCCCACCCCCCAGCATCCAGGGGCACCCTCCACCAGGCCCCCACTCATGTCCCCTATCACCCCCACCCCCCAGCATCCAGGGGCACCCTCCACCAGGCCCCCACTCATGTCCCCCTGCACCCCCACCCCCCAGCATCCAGGGGCACCCTCCACCAGGCCCCCACTCATGTCCCCCTGCACCCCCACCCCCCAGCAGTGCAGGGCACCCTCCACCAGGCCCCCACTCATGTCCAACTCATGTCTCCCACCACCCCCACCCCTCAGCAGTGCAGGGGCACTCTCCACCACACCCCCACTCATGTCCCCCTGCACCCCCACCCCCCAGCATCCAGGGGCACCCTCCACCAGGCCCCCACTCATGTCTCCCACCACCCCACCCCCCAGCAGTGCAGGGCACCCTCCACCAGGCCCCCACTCATGTCCAACTCATGTCCCCCTGCACCCCCACCCCCCAGCATCCAGGGCACCCTCCACCAGGCCCCCACTCATGTCCAACTCATGTCCCCCTGCACCCACGCCCCCCAGCATCCAGGGCACCCTCCACCAGGCCCCCACTCATGTCCAACTCATGTCCCCCTGCACCCCCACCCCCCAGCATCCAGGGGCACCCTCCACCAGGCCCCCACTCATGTCCCCTATCACCCCCACCCCCCAGCATCCAGGGGCACCCTCCACCAGGCCACCACTCATGTCCCCCTGCACCCCCACCCCCAGCATCCAGGGGCACCCTCCGCCAGGCCCCCACTCATGTCCCCCTGCACCCCCACCCCCCAGCCGTGCAGGGCACCCTCCACCAGGCCCCCACTCATGTCCAACTCATGTCTCCCATCACCCCCACCCCTCAGCGGTGCAGGGGCATCCTCCACCAGGCCCCCACTCATGTCCCCCTGCACCCCCACCCCCCAGCATCCAGGGGCACCCTCCACCAGGCCCCCACTCATGTCTCCCACCACCCCCACCCCTCAGCAGTGCAGGGGCACCCTCCACCATGCCCCCACTCATGTCCCCCTGCACCCCCACCCCCCAGCATCCAGGGGCACCCTCCACCAGGCCCCCACTCATGGCCCGTATCACCCCCACCCCCCAGCAATGCAGGGGCAGCACCACCAGGCCCCCACTCATGTCTCCCACCACCCCCACCACCAGCAGTGCAGGGCACCCTCCACCAGGCCCCCACTCATGTCCCCCTGCACCCCGACCCCCCAGCATCCAGGGGCACCCTCCACCAGGCCCCCACTCATGTCTCCCACCACCCCCACCCCCAGCAGTGCAGGGAACCCTCCACCAGGCCCCCACTCATGTCCAACTCATGTTCCCCTGCATCCCCACCCCCCAGCATCCAGGGCACCGTCCACCAGGCCCCCACTCATGTCCAACTCATTTCCCCCTGCACCACCACCCCCCAGCATCCAGGGGCACCCTCCACCAGGCCCCCACTCATGTCCAACTCATGTCCCCCTGCACCCCCACCCCCCAGCATCCAGGGGCACCCTCCACCAGGCCCCCACTCATGTCCCCTATCACCCCCACCCCCCAGCATCCAGGGCCACCCTCCACCAGGCCGCCACTCATGTCCCCCTGCACCCCCACCCCCCAGCATCCAGGGGCACCCTCCACCAGGCCCCCACTCATGTCCCCATGCACCCCCACCCCCCAGCAGTGCAGGGCACCCTCCACCAGGCCCCCACCCATGTCCAACTCATGTCTCCCACCACCCCCACCCCCCAGCAGTGCAGGGCACCCTCCACCAGGCCCCCACTCATGTCCAACTCATGTCCCCCTGCACCCCCACCCCCCAGCATCCAGGGGCACCCTCCACCAGGCCCCCACTCATGTCCAACTCATGTCGTCCTGCACCCCCACCCCCCAGCATCCAGGGGCACCCCCCACCAGGCCCCGACTCATGTCTCCCATCGCCCACACCCCCCAGCAGTGCAGGGCACCCTCCACCAGGCCCCCACTCATGTCCAACTCATGTCCCCCTGCACCCCCACCCCCCAGCATCCAGGGCACCCTCCACCAGGCCCCCACTCATGTCCAACTCATGTCCCCCTGCACCGCCACCCCCCAGCATCCAGGGGCACCCTCCACCAGGCCCCCATTCATGTCCAACTCATGTCCCCCTGCACCCCCACCCCCCAGCATCCAGGGGCACCCTCCACCAGGCCCCCACTCATGTCTCCCACCACCCCCACCCCCCAGCAGTGCAGGGGCACCCTCCACCAGGCCCCCACTCATGTCCCCCTGCAACCCCACCCCCCCAGCAGTGTAGGGCACCCTCCACCAGGCCCCCACTCATGTCCAACTCATGTCACCCACCACCCCCACCCCCCAGCAGTGCAGGGGCACCCTCCACCAGGCCCCCACTCATGTCCCCCTGCACCCCCACCCCCCAGCATCCAGGGGCACCCTCCACCAGGCCCCCACTCATGTCTCCCATCACCCCCACCCCTCAGCAGTGCAGGGCACCCTCCACCAGGCGCCCACTCATGGCCCCTATCACCCCCGCCCCCCAGCAGTGCAGGGGCACCCTCCACCAGGCCCCCACTCATGTCCCCCTGCACCCCCACCCCCCAGCATCCAGGGGCACCCTCCACCAGGCCCCCACTCATGTCTCACATCACCCCCACCCCTCAGCAGTGCAGGGCACCCTCCACCAGGCCCCCACTCATGGCCCCTATCACCCCCACCCCCAGCAGTGCAGGGGCAGCACCACCAGGCCCCCACTCATGTCCCCCTGCACCCAGGTCCTCACAATCCCCAATCATGTGCGTTATGGTCAGCCTCCACAGCCAAAAGGCCCTACCAAGTTACCCATTCACCCACATGGAAATGGAAATTACATGTTACACCCCCAATGTTCATAAAGCAAATGAACCCATGTCCGTCACACACAATGGTTGCAATTGAATGGGAAAACACCCAACATGACATGCATGAAACCAATGAGATGATACCACACAGTGAAGTATGAAAACAAAATTGTATTAAAAAAATTGAATGCAAATCAAATGAAACAAACTACAATGGCAATGAAAAAAAGATAAGCTGCATGTCCGTCCAAAAAAATCAAAACTACAAATCCAAATCCAAAAAAATGTTGTCCAAAGTCACATTAAAAATAAAATCAATCCGAGAGAGAAAAATAAATGCAAAGACCATTGCTCCATGGTGAATAAATAAAAAAATAAAAAATAAAACAATCCAATGAAGAACTATGTGCAAAACATCCAAGGGTCCATGAGCCCAACTGAACAAAGGAAACCTACAAAAAACCCTAACTAAAATGCAACTATATACAAAAAGTGGAGCAGTGTTCGTCGACTCCAAATCATAAGAAGAAACAAAGGAAACCTAAAACTAAAGAACTATATACAAAGGCGGCGGGCAAGTCCAGCGGCTCACTCCGTGGTGTTCCGGGCCAGGGCATCATCAAACTCCTGGTCTATGTCCCAGAGGCGGTCCTGTTCCATGGCCCCGAGGGTCCGCAGGGACGACGCCATCTGCTCCTCCAACCCCCTGCGGATTGCCTCGAGGCACTCGGCCTGCCTCAGGGCCCTCCGCATGGAGTTCTCCGCCCTGACCATCATGAGCCGTGCCTCTTCCGCCCGCAGCCGCTCCGCACCTATCTGCTGGCCCAACCGCAGCCACACGGAAGACACTTCCTGTCCTGGGTCCTCCTGCCCTCCGGCCGATGCCTGCCCCTCCGATGTTGATGGCCCCGAGCCATGATGCCTCCCACGTTGAGTCTGCTGCTGCCTCCGACGCAACTGCCTCTGCCAGCGCGACGGCATCCAGGCTGATGGAATCCACCGACGCCGTCGTGCACGTGCCCTGCCTGATGATGCCGGCACATCCTCCATCTGCTGGGGTACAGTTGCTGTGGTGTCCAACCCTGCTGGACCTCCGACTCCCAACTGTGGCAGGGATGGGATCCCCACCGAGCTGGCTGCATTGGTCAGGGCAGGTCCACAGGGGGCCCTGGTGGCATCTGGGCCGGAAGACGGCAAGGAGAACGACCAGCGTATAGCCTCCACAGAGGAGGAGAGGGCCGCCAGATTGGCCGACACATGCAGGAAACCCCCGAACATGGAAGATCCCAATTGGGCCACGTCGGCACGGTGCTCTTCGTGATGACGTGCGTGCTCCTCCCGGGAAGCATGCACGTCATCACGAATTGCACCAGCGCGCATCGCGACCCCAATCAGGACCTTCTCCATACGGCCACGGGTCCCCTCGTCCACAGGTGGAGGGGAGTCAGGTGACATGGACATCCCCTCTACCTGCGGACGGGCCTGGGACGGGGCATCCCTGCTGGTGCATGGTGGTGCACTCACAGGGTCAGGGACAGCGACATGCACAGGCCCCTCCATGGTGACCTGTGCTGCCTCCTGCCCCTGCCCCTGGACTGCACCACTTGCACCAGCAGGGATGCCCCCACCAGGCCCCATGTGTGCCTCAGTGGTGGCCTCCTCCTCCTCTGTGGAAACCACCAACCTGGAAGGCTCCTCACCGTCTTCCGGCGTAGCAGGCCCCTGTGGGGGCTCACCCACCCCTTCCGCTGCAGCCGTGGGGGCATCCCCGCCACCTTGCTCCACAGCGCCGTCTCCACCCTCTTCTTCAATAGCCGCTGCGTAGAGGGAGACATAGAACACAAGCATCAGGGTACTGTACAATGGTCCCCTAAACAGGAAGCAATAGCAGATGAGTACCACTGTCAAAGTACACTTCCATTATGTCCCTCCACAACACATGGGTCAGTCCAGGCAAAACACACACAGTAACAGGCATGGTGCATGCCATGGACATTTCCATACTCCATACATGTCCAATGGACTCTTGAAACATACAATGATATGGAACTCACATGCATCATGGGTCATGCCTATCACATGCACACACTTCACCTCAGTCACATCCATCTGGCCTCATACACCCCAAACACAGCGTATACAAAGATAACTAGGCTGCATCAGTGAATCTGTGCATTGTCACACACGTGTCATGCATCCATGGCATTCACAAGTCACAGACACGCAGGTCAGGCACACAGACATGGCTACCATATATGTACCTGGCATCAGCACCCAACCCACACCCCCACCCATGTCCAGGAACAGAGACTGGCATGCTCTCATGTGTAAAATCTGCATATGGCTCCCCATGTCGCATTTAAACACATGCAACAACCATGTGGTTCACACATCACTGGTCGCACATGCATTACCATGATGTCCCTGCACACATACATGCATACATGGCCTATGTCACACATACAGGCAAGTATCAGACAACCAGCACACCGCAACATGCCCTGTCTCACACAGCAATGCTTGGCCACTTACCGCTCAACTCCAGGCGGGTCTCCCTCTCAAGGATCTGGGCGTGGAGCGCTGGGCGTACGCGTTCCAGGACCCTCATCTGGATGGAACTCATGCGGCCCCGGCCCCCCTCCACGAGGCGCTGGGCCTTCACGAGGGTCCTGGACCTCAAGTCCTCCCAGCGCTTCTTGATCTCCTGGACGTCGCGGGTTGCCACCCCCTCCGCGTTGATGGCAACCACACAGTCGGCCCAGATCCTCTCCCATCCTTCCTTGCTGGCGCGGGACGATCCAAAGAGGGCATCATACTGCCCCAGGACATGCTCCACCAGGACACCAACTTCGGTGGCAGTGAAGCTGGTGCCCCTCTGCCCCTCTGGTCTGGGGTTGCCACTGGTGCCAGATGTCGAAGTGCCCGACATGGCAACCCCAGAGGCAAGAGTGGGTGGGCAACTGGGTCCTGGGGCTGGGCTGTGGAGCGATGTTATCCCAGTCGGGAGTCTTCTGTTCCAGCAGGGGTGGACACAGCAACTGAACCCCTGCAGATGGCTGATCTGAAGGCACCAAATCGCAGGGCACGGTGGCAGCAGGCAGGCAGGCAGGCAGGCAGCAGCAGATGGCACGTGGGAGGCTGCTCGGGGCACTGGGGGGCAGTAATTCGGCCTTCTGGGCATCAGCGTGGTCTTCCGTGTGTTTTCGCGTGGCCAGCTTGATACGGAGTGATTTGGCACGTGAAAATCCTGCACGTCAGCGTGAAATTCGAGGAAAGGCCCTTAGCGCGTAAGCGCGTCAGCACGCATACGCGATTCTATTGGACCAAAGGCCCTCAGCGCGTAAGCGCGTCTGTGACGTGACCCGCACGGGTGTTTCCCTCATAGCACGTGATGACGGAGCACACGTGGAAAGACTGCACGTCAGAGTGTCATCGCGTGTAATTGGACAAAAGTGCGCGTACACGCGATTGGCCTATGTACGTGTATTTCAGGGGTGCGCGGGCACTTACACACGCAAGTACATCAGCGCACGTGTATTCCGGGGTGCGTGGAAATTTCCACACGCTATTGGCCTGGGTACAGGATTTCAGGGGTGCGGGGGAAGTTTCACACGCTCGCCTACAACACGCGCAAAGAAACACGTACGCCAGTAGGAAGCAGGCATACGTCGACCCGCGACGCATACATTTGCGCGCAAAAAACTAACAAGCTCAGACGCCAGGATGAATATACCGTTCCTAGCAGCAGTGGCCGTGGGCTACCAAAGGAGGAGGAGGAGGATAGTCAGGGCCAGAATTTTCACACCCAGAACCAGCCTTTTCGGGATGCCTGATGACCAGGTGTATGGGAGGTACAGGTTTCCACCACACATAATACTGGACCTGGTGAGTGAGTGGGAGGATGACCTCACGTCACCCACCCTGTGCTCCCAAGCACTCAGCCCCCTGGAGAAGATCCTCAATGTACTGCACTTCTTAGCCACTGGATCATTTCAGCGGACAAGTGCCATAATGGGTGGGGTGTCACAGGCCACGCAGTCATGCTGCCTACACCAGGTCTTGAACATCATCACTGCACACCCATCAGTCCGCAGGCACATATACCTGCCCAGAACACCTGCAGAAAGGCATGCTGCCGCCCTGGATTTTTACGGTGTGGCACGATTCCCCAAAGTGCTAGGTGCCATCGACTGCACCCATGTGGCTCTACGTCCCCCCAGGGCATCTGAGCACATCTATAGGAACCGCAAGCACTGGCATTCCATCAACGTGCAGGTAGTATGTAATGCCAAGGGAATCATCACCTCAGTATATGCCAACTATCCCGGATCCACCCACGACAGCTTCATTTACCGAATGTCCACCCTAAGCCGGTACCTAGAAGCTGGGCGGCATGGCGATACATGGCTGCTTGGTGAGTATGAATGCCACTGCACATGCATGCATGTCAGATACTGAGCAAGGTCACAACCCCACCAATGATACCCATCACCACCTCCACAGGGGACAGTGCCTACCCTCTCAGCCCCCACATGATGACGCCAATTCGGAACCCCACCACGCCACCCGAGGTAAGATATAACACAGCCCACATTGCAACCCGGGGCATAGTGGAGCGCACATTCGGAGTGCTTAAGTCACGCTTTCGCTCCCTTGACCGTTCTGGCGGGCAGCTGTTATACGCTCCCCCAGTAGTGTGCAGGATCATAGTGGCAGCATGTGTCCTGCACAACGTTGCAACACGCCGGGTCCTCGCCGTGGACATGGTGGTGCCCCCACATCCCCAACCACATGCACGCCCGCTGCGCATGGGAGGGGAAGGTCACGGGGGGAGGCAGCCCGTACACAGTTAGTGGCTAATTACTTCACATAGAAATCACACCCCTGTGGAGTGCACACTGCCCTGGCACATACCATCTGACAATCAATGATGACTCAACCTGACACTGATCCTGAATGTCTGGAGAATCAACCGTCAAAACCATATCAGACTGAGATTGTTCACCTGGAAGTGTTACAATGTGTGCATCCCTACCTACACAGACACCACCAATGCAGTTTCGTGAAAAAAACACATTCATGCAGCTAAAATGAATACCCAATTGCAAAATGCAACATGAGGACAGTGCCATGTCACCCAACCCATCCCCAGCACTGCCACACGACACACCGTGCCATGTCATGCTATGTGCAGGTAAACAAAGTAATCCCCACAACATGACACAAGTGTCACAAAGTACAGTGTCCCTAATTGAAACTCGCGACACCTGAAATGCTCACAGTAGTGCAGGACCAACAACACACTTGAGCAGGTATTTAGCAATAACACTTATCAGCTACTGACCCTCAAAACTACCATTAACATGACATTATGAATGTAAGGAATCAGTAGTCTCACCACCTGGAAATGCCTGCACTCCCACCACTTCCAACTGTACAGTGTTGCCGCCATGTAGAGTTGTAGGTGCACTGCTGCCAACATGGACCCCATCTCCAAAGTAGAGGGCTTTGTGTAGACATGAGGAAAAGACCTGCAAATTAGGAGGTAGACATGGATGATGAGTTACACATCAATGCAACATGCAGTGTACAACACAACAGCAATATGCACTAGGAATGTATACACAGTATTGACTAGACTACCCACACATGTAGTGGGAGTCCAATGTCACCATGTACGTCAATGTCACTTGGGCACACCCTTTGCAAGCCCATGGAAACGGGAAGCAGGAGGGGTGTGTGTGACAAAAACCCAAGCATCTGAACCAAATACATGACAAGCCTGCATGTGCCCAGCCACAATGCAGCGTATGCCCACGGGAGCCACACAAGGCAACACACTGTCCCAAAAAAAATAAAAAAAATAAAAAAATAAATACATAAATAATAAATAAAAAATAGAAAATGGCCATTAATGGGCCCAGGGGGCTTGGGGAGGCCACCCAGGAGGTCCGAGGACAGGGTGCACACCAAAACCCACCTGTGTGGACCTTGCAAAAAAAAACACCTCCATGGGCTCATGGCCCACACGTCTACCCTATTGTGGGAGTATCACTGCTGTCGCTATTATCACCCTGTGCAGCTGCATCCGGAGGTGGTGGCACTATGGGAGGCAGCCCACGCAAGGCCCTAGTCTTTTCCTCCATGGCTGCAAGCATGCGGGTGTGGTAGGTCTCGTTCTGGAGGATGAGTGTGCAGAGGTCCCCATGCAACAACTCACGGGATGCCCGGACCTCCACCCTAGTTGCCTGCATCTCAGCTGAGAGCGTACGGGTGAGACGCTCCAGCTGCTGTTCTGTCCTTCATTTTGTTGAAGCCTCAAGCTCAACAAGAGTCGTCCTGAGGTGAAGGAGTTCCAGCCTCAGGGCTTCCCTGTGGCCCTGGGACTCTATGGAGATGGCTTCCTGCAGAGTCGCCAGTGCCGCCCGCCTGTCCCTGTTGGACGCCAACATGTCCTCCCTGTGTGACTGGCAGATAGAGTCGGTTGCCTGCTGTAGTCGCTCCATCAGCCTTTCGGGGGGGACAATGGAAGTGGCCACCCTATCCATGGCCTGAGCCATCATCTCTGATGATGCTGCCTGTTGGGTTGCCATACCGTAAATGGATTGCTCCCATGCGGTATTGCCAGGTGGCGTACGGCCACCACGTCGGCGGGCACCACACCTGTCTGGGGCAAGGCGAACTGCGCCTTGCTGTGCCGGCACTGCCTGAGGCTGCAGGACTGCATTCCCCCTCTGATCTGCTGGCCCAGGAACAGGATCAGATGTCGCGGAGTGTGACCCTGCATCCGTAACCACCAAAGGCGTAGCTGCCAACACTGACATCCCCATTGAGGGTTCTGACCCCAGTGCAGGTGGGTGGGACAGAACAGAATCCCTCCCAGGAACACTCACCTGCGACGGCACGTAGGTCTCATCATCCGAATCAACACCTGAGTACAGCTCGGGGGAGGTGCAGCCAGAGACACCCCTTGAGAGCATGACCTGCAGCAGTTGTGGGTTCTCACCCACCACCACACCACGTCCCTCACTGGTGGTCGGCCCTCAGACCCCTCCTGGGTCTGCACCATCTCCACAACCCCAGCCGTATCAGGTGCGTCTTCCCCTGCAAAGACATAAAAGCAAACAAATGGAAACAGGCATTAGCACCATGGCACACAATGAGGGCTGAGAAGCAACAGAACCAGTACTTGATTGACACATGTCCCACATGACTAAAACCCTCCCATGCATGCACCCTCACTGCGTATGAAGGGTAGGCAAATGGCACACACTGATGACACCAAGATGGAAGATGAACACATTTTCTGCATGCTGCCTGGCAGTGGCATCACACATTGGCCTGTGATTGCCAGGTGAAATACACAGGCCATCACACAGATGGCATGTACCATTGCTATTGAGTGAAGATGGAGAGGAGAGCAGCACTTATCCATTCAGTCCAGTTCCCTCATGTAATAGCTTTTCTAATTCAAACAGGTCTGATTTTTCGCCTGGAGCTGCCAGTCCAAAATGGTCCGATTGCACAGGGACATGTCTAAACAAATGATATCCAGGTAACAAAGTCACTCCACTTTACCATAGCCATGTCAGACATGTGACTAGAGGACTGAGAAATGCCTACTAAAAGTGGTGGAATGCAAACAATCTGCCTGAATGAACAGAGAAAAATAAGCAACAATGTTGTGGCAAGGTGACACTTCAAGGGCAAATGGCGTGCTGTTGGGCTAGATGTCTACTGTTGGCAGAAGGGATACTGCTATGGCCAAATGCTGCTGCGCAGAATGTATTGCATGAAGCACATGGGTGACCCAAACGACTCAGGCGCACACACCCTCACCTGGCACACAAACAGAAGCCCTCACACACACACCATGCACATGGATGACACACACATGCATGTGCACTCACTGGACAATGCCTCATAATCAGGCAGATCTCCCACGCCTTGGATCTGTTCCTCCGTGATGTAGGTCCCAGCGACTGACTCATGTGGAGTGAGTTCCATGTCTTCTACTGGAGACCCACCTCCAGTCACTAGAGTTGCGGCATGACTTGAGGCCAGCTTATTCTTTGCCCTGCGCTTTAGGTCATTCCAGCGCTTATAGCAATCATTGGCTGTGCGCCTCACGATTCCAAGGGCACTTACGATGTCCGCAACGGTCTGCCAGTGTGCCTGGCGTTGTGCAGGTGTGGTCTTGGATCCTGCAACAATGACCATTTTGTTATCATGTGCGGACACATACTCGACAAGTGCATTCAGTTCGGCATCCGTGAAGCTGAGCTTCCTCGACGGGTCAGACTGTGTAGCCGTGTCTGGGGCATCAGCCTGTGCTGGACGAGCACTCTTCCTCTTCCGCTTGGAAGGTGGTGGTGATCCTGAGTGTCCTACGCTGCTCTGGACACTAGGGGAAGGAGCCCTGGTGGACTCTGTATCAGGAGTGTGGGATTGCACACTCAGCATTGGAGTTGGTGCAAGCATTGGCTCAAGTGTAATGGTGTCAGGGGGAATGTCAGCAGGATGGACTAGGACCGACACTGTCCTGGCTGAGTGTGTGAGAGCTGGGGTGGATGGAGCCGCAGCTGCCCCTGCAGCCTCTCCATCCTGCCTACTTGGGGCAGCAGATGACCTTGCTGCCCCTGATCCACGTGGCCTGATGACATCAACGTGCACCAGCGCACGTGTCATAGGCCTGCTGACCTGGAAGTCAGCCATGGAGTCAGCCAGGTCTGGTGCCACAATGGGCTGGTCCAACAAGGGCTGAGCATGGATGGTGTCAGCCACATCAGCCTCAACCAGGGGGGGGCGGGGGGGATTATGGGTTCCCTTGACTGGTCCTCCACACATGGGGGGACAGGGTCACCCTGCAAGTAACGACCACGTCTCCTACCGGATCCACCACCGCCACCACTTGTGGCTCGTCCACCTTTGCCACCCTTACGGATTCCTCGCCTCCCAACCATGGCACTGATGTTAATGTGCATATGGGAGTGGCTGTAAACTATTGTCCTGGGCAATTGGGGGTCAAAGGGGTTGGGTACCAGATGGTAATTGTACCCTAGTGCTCTAGCAAGGCTGAATGTGACCCCTGGGGAAAGATGACGGGTCACGCAACGCACAGGAAGCCCAAAAAAGGGTGATGACATGCACGCAACCCCTCCTAGACCACGTGTGCGGAAAAAAAACCTGCACTACGCTGTGGCACCCAGTAACACAAGAATGAACGTATGCGTGTCACACGCAGCCTAGAATGACCTCTGAAGGGGTAGGCTACACACGGGGCAAGCACAGATGTTAGATACGTGCGTGACTCACCGTCTGCCAGGAAAAAGAGCGTGAAAAAGAAGCGTGTTTGCGCGTTGGCAACACCCCCGCCAAAAGAAGAATTGTACGCTGTCTGAGGAGACAGGACAACAGTAGAAGGGAATGCTGTTTGAGGGAACAGGCCCAGGTAAACCAGAAAAAGAGAAAAAAGAGAAAAAGCTATCAGAGGTAACAGGGAGTACGAACTTGAAACGCCGTGAAGTAAATCGCGTGTGAAACGACAAGAAGTACAGATTTCACCCACTCGCTCTCCACGAAAAGCACGTACAAGGAAATGGTGTTCTACACGTACCTTTTATGCAGGCCCACACGTCCAGCGTCACTTCCGCGTGTATGCGCTAGGGTCATTTCCACCAATTACACGCTTTGTCACTTCCGCGTGTAGGGCCATTTCCACCAATTACACGCTTTGTCACTTTCGCGTGTACACGCTAAGGCCCTTTCCACCAACTACACGCTTTGACACTCGGACGTGTCTTTCATTTTTTTAACACGCAACATTTCAAACGTGTGCCATATTCAACTATGACTTCATAGACACGCATACGCTGGTGGCCTTTGGGCCACTGAATGTACAGACGTGTGCTGACGCGCTTACGCGCTAAGGGCCTTTCCTCGAATTACACGCAGACATGCTGGATTTTCACGTGCAAAATCACTCCGTATCAAGCTGGCCACGCGTTCACACACGAAAGACCACGCTCCTGCCCAGAAGGCCGAATTACTGCCCCCCTGAGCACGCTCCCACCTGCCATCTGCTGCTGCCTGACTGCCTGCTGCCCACGTGCCCTGCCATTTGCTGCCTGCACATCAGCCAGGGGTGCTGTTGCTGTGACCACCCCTGCTGGAACCGAAGACTCCCGACTGCTTTTCCATTGCCCCACAGCCCAGCCCCAGGACCCAGTTGCCCACCCACTCCTGCCTCTGGGGTTGCCATGTCGGGCACTGCAACATCTGGCACCAGTGGCAACCCCCGGCCAAGGAGGCAGAGGGGCACCAGCTTCACTGCCACCGAAGTTGGTGTCCTGGTGGAGCATGTCCTGGGGCAGTATGATGCCCTCTTCGGAAGGTTGTGCGCCGACAAGGAAGGACGAACTCGGATCTGCATGGACATCCTGACTGCCATCAACGCGGAGGAGGTGGCAGTCCGCGACTACGAACGTGTCAGGAAGCGCTGGGAGGACTTCAGGTCCAGGACCCTCAACAAGGCCCGGCGCCTCCTGAAGGCAGCCGATGCTAAAGGGCACCGGGGCCACTTGTCGGTAGATCAGATGAGGGTCCTGGAACGCATATCCCCAGCGCTCCACGTCCAGGTCCTTGAGAGGCAGACCCGTCTGGAGTCGAGCGGTAAGTGTACATGCATACTGATTGTAAGCTGTGCGTATGGTGTGCCAGGAGTGTGCAGGTTGAACAAGTATTTTTATGTGGGCAAGTAGGGGGGGTGTACAGGGCCGTGAGGGTGACATATGCGAGGGGTCTCATGTGTGACACATGGATGGTGCTTGTGTGTGTGGGCTTGCATGGCACAGGATGTGGAGGAATGATTGTCAGGTGTGACATGGATGTCGATCGGAACACTGCGACAGTTGGCGGAGGTGTACACATGCATGCAAGTTTGGTGGTGTGTGTGCATGTGTAGTGTACTCCCTATGTTGCATATGATGTGTGGATGACCTTTGGCTGCTCATGCTGTTGAATGTGAATGGATGGTGCTGGCTGTTGCAATATGGCTGTGGTATGGATCATGTGTGCAATTTGAAATGACATGTGTGTTGGGGATTGTGATGCCATGTCTGAGGTTTACCAATGCCACTCATGTATGACTGTCATGTGTGTATGAGTCAATTGGACAGTGCCCTGATGCCTGTGTTTTCTTTCTCCCTGTCTGCAGCGTCAACTGATGAAGAGGGCAGAGAAGGTGCTGTGGAGCACAGCGGCAGGGGTCGCACCACCAGCCGGAGACGCAAGGCCCGGATCCCCTCCCAGGTTCTGATCTCGTCGGGGAGTGAGGAGTCCGGTGCCGTGTCCCAGGCCGCAGCTGCCGAGGGGAGGTCCAAGAGGCGGAGGTTGGAGTTGGACTCCTCGGCAGCAGAAGGGGCAGCTGGGACCCCACAGGGCCCAACGGAGGAAGATGGCACAGAGTCATCCAGGTTGGTGGGGGGTTTGGAGGAGGAGGAGGCCGTGCAAGCGACAGAGGCGGGGTCTGGAGGTGGGGATTCCACTGGTACTAGTGGTGCAGTGCAGGATCTGGGACAGGAGGCAGCACAGGCCGCCGCGGAGGTGCCTGTGTGCAATCCTGTCCCTGCTCCTGTCACTGCATCATCTTGCACCAGCGGGGATGCCTACCTCCAGACCCGTTCTCAGGGAGGGGATTGGCAGCTTACAACACCTGGCCTTCCTCTCCCTGCGGATGTGGCTATCCTGCACCAGGTTGAGCCTGTCCAGGGTGGGGTGGCGTTGTGTCAACGGGCCATGCGAGCTGACCTGCAGTCTTTTCATGATGAGTCTGCACGTCTTCTCGCATGGCTCGTTGACTTCGTTGACCCACTGGGACAGCTCACCAGGGCTGGATTCCTCCATTTCCTGGACCTTGTTCCGACCCCCTCCTCCACGGAACCCCCTATGCCCCAGTCGTCCTCCATGCCATCTTCCCACCCATGTGTCACCTGGGTGCCCTGTGGAGCTGCCTCCGACCGTGCGGCCAGGCTGGTGGACAACAGATCCCTGCCACAGTCGGGAGTCGGACGTCCAGCAGGGGTGGCCACATCAACGACTGCACCCCAGCTGGAGGAGGATGTGCAGGCACCATCGGACAGGGCACATGGACAGCAGCAGCTGCAGCAGCAGGAGGCTGTAGGTGGGAGCCACGATAGCTCGGGGCCTTCAACATCGGAGGGGCAGGCATGGGCCGGAGGGCAGGAGGACCCTGGACGGGAAGTGTCTTCCGTGTGGCAGCGGTTGGGCCACGCCATAGATGCAGAGCGGCGGCGGGCGGAAGAGGCGCGGCTCACGATGGTCAGGGTGGAGAACTCCATCCGGAGGGCCCTGAGGCGGGCCGAGTGCCTCGAGGCAATACGCAGGGAGTTGGAGGTGAACATGTCGGCGTCCCTGCGGACCCTCGGGGCCATGGAACAGGACCGCCTCCGGGACATAGACGAGGAGTTTGATGATGCCCTGGCCCGGAACACCACTAAGTGAGCCGCTGGACTGGCCCGCCGCCATTGTATATAGTTATTTAGTGATAGGTTTCCTTTATAGTTTATTTTTATTTGGAGTCGACAGACACTGCTCCACCTTTTGTATATAGTCCCATTTTAGATAGGTTTTTTGGTAGGTTTCATTTCTTCTGTTGGGATGAGGGACCCTGAATACTTTGTACATAGTTGGACTTTGGATTTGGACATTTTTTTTACTATGAATATTTTTTCCCATGGAGCAATGGTTTTCTATTTCTTTTTTCCCTTCATTTCCTTTTTATGGAGTTGAACTTTGGAAGACATTTTTTTGGATTATCATTTATTGATTTTAATTTGAAAAGGGACAGCCAGCTTAATTGTTTTTTTTTTTTACTTGTGTATTTTGTTTAATTTTGTTTGCCATTACTGTTGTTATTAATACATTATTTGGATTTTTTCATTCTTCAATGTGTGGTTTCATCTCATTGTTTTCATGCATGTCATGATTTTCAGGTTCACTTGCAACCATTGTGTGTGTGTGAGACACATGTGTTGATTTACATTGTTTCCATTGGAGTAGTATCATGGGCGCATGTAATACTTGGTTGTGTCTTTGGGCTGTGGTGGCTGGCCATGAGGCCCATGCTTGAGGATTGTCAGGGCCTGTGGGCAGGGGGACATGAGTGGGGGCCTGGTGGAGGCTGCCCATGGTGGCTGGGGGGTGGGGGTCATGGGAGACATGGGTGGGAGCCTGGTGGGGGCTGCCCATGGTGGCTGGGGTTTGGGGGTGATAGGGGACATGAGTGGGGGCCTGGTGGGGGCTGCCCATGGTGGCTGGGGGGTGGGGGTGGTGGGAGACATGGGTGGGGGCCTGGTGGGGGCTGCCCATGGTGGCTGGGGGGTGGGGGTGGGTGGGAGACATGAGTGGGGGCCTGGTGGGGGCTGCCCATGGTGGCTGGGGGGTGGGGGTGGTGGGAGACATGGGTGGGGGCCTGGTGGAGGGTGCCCCACACTGCTGGGGGGGTGGGGGGGTGGGAGACATGAGTGGGGGCCTGGTGGAGGCTGCCCATGGTGGCTGGGGGGTGGGGGTGGGTGAGAGACATGAGTGGGGGCCTGGTGGGCGCTGCCCATGGTGGCTGGCGGTGATAGGGGACATGAGTGGGGGCCTGGTGGAGGCTGCCCATGGTGGCTGGGGGGTGGGGGTGGTGGGAGACATGAGTGGGGGCCTGGTGGAGGCTGCCCCTGCACTGCTGGGGGGTGGGGGTGATAGGGGACATGAGTGGGGGCCTGGTGGGGGATGCCCATGGTGGCCCGGGGGTGGGGGTGGTGGGAGACATGAGTGGGGGCCTGGTGGGGGCTGCCCATGGTGGCTGGGGGGTGGAGGTGGTAGGGGACATGAGTGGGGGCCTGGTGGAGGCTGCCCATGGTGGCTGGGGTGTGGGGTTGTGGGAGACATGAGTGGGGGCCTGGTGGGGGCTGCCCATGGTGGCTGGGGGGTGGGGGTGATAGGGGACATGAGTGGGGGCCTGGTGGAGGCTGCCCATGGTGGCTGGGGGGTGGGGGTGGTGGGAGACATGAGTGGGGGCGTGGTGGAGGCTGCCCCTGCACTGCTGGGGGGTGGGGGTGATAGGGGACATGAGTGGGGGCCTGGTGGGGGATGCCCATGATGGCCGGGGGGTGGGGATGGTGGGAGACATGAGTGGGGGCCTGGTGGGGGCTGCCCATGGTGGCTGGGGTTTGGGGGTGATAGGGGACATGAGTGGGGGCCTGGTGGGGGCTGCCCATGGTGGCTGGGGGGTGGGGGTGGTGGGAGACATGGGTGGGGGCCTGGTGGGGGCTGCCCATGGTGGCTGGGGGGTGGGGTGGGTGGGAGACATGAGTGGGGGCCTGGTGGGGGCTGCCCATGGTGGCTGGGGGGTGGGGGTGGTGGGAGACATGGGTGGGGGCCTGGTGGAGGGTGCCCCACACTGCTGGGGGGGTGGGGGGGTGGGAGACATGAGTGGGGGCCTGGTGGAGGCTGCCCATGGTGGCTGGGGGGTGGGGGTGGGTGAGAGACATGAGTGGGGGCCTGGTGGGAGCTGCCCATGGTGGCTGGCGGTGATAGGGGACATGAGTGGGGGCCTGGTGGAGGCTGCCCATGGTGGCTGGGGGGTGGGGGTGGTGGGAGACATGAGTGGGGGCCTGGTGGAGGCTGCCCCTGCACTGCTGGGGGGTGGGGGTGATAGGGGACATGAGTGGGGGCCTGGTGGGGGATGCCCATGGTGGCCGGGGGGTGGGGGTGGTGGGAGACATGAGTGGGGGCCTGGTGGGGGCTGCCCATGGTGGCTGGGGGGTGGAGGTGGTAGGGGACATGAGTGGGGGCCTGGTGGAGGCTGCCCATGGTGGCTGGGGTGTGGGGTTGTGGGAGACATGAGTGGGGGCCTGGTGGGGGCTGCCCATGGTGGCTGGGGGGTGGGGTGATAGGGGACATGAGTGGGGGCCTGGTGGAGGCTGCCCATGGTGGCTGGGGGGTGGGGGTGGTGGGAGACATGAGTGGGGGCCTGGTGGAGGCTGCCCCTGCACTGCTGGGGGGTGGGGGTGATAGGGGACATGAGTGGGGGCCTGGTGGGGGATGCCCATGATGGCCGGGGGGTGGGGATGGTGGGAGACATGAGTGGGGGCCTGGTGGGGGCTGCCCATGGTGGCTGGGGGGTGGAGGTGGTAGGGGACATGAGTGGGGGCCTGGTGGAGGCTGCCCATGGTGGCTGGGGTGTGGGGTTGTGGGAGACATGAGTGGGGGCCTGGTGGAGGCTGCCCCTGCACTGCCGGGGGGTGGGGGTGATAGGGGACATGAGTGGGGGCCTGGTGGGGGCTGCCCATGGTGGCTGGGGGTGGTGGTAGACATGGGTGGGAGCCTGGTGGGGGCTGCCCATGGTGGCTGGGGGGTGGGGGTGATAGGGGACATGAGTGGGGGCCTGGTGGGGGCTGCCCATGATGGCTGGTGGGTAGGGGTGGTGGGAGACATGAGTGGGGGCCTGGTGGAGGCTGCCCATGGTGGCTGGGTGGTGGGGGTGGGTGGGAGACATGAGTGGGGGCCTGGTGGGGGCTGCCCATGGTGGCTGGGGGGGGGTTTATGGGAGACATGAGTGGGGGCCTGGTGGAGGGTGCCCCACACTGCTGGGGGGTGGGGGTGATAGGGGACATGAGTGGGGGCCTGGTGGGGGATGCCCATGGTGGCTGGGGGGTGGGGGTGGTGGGAGACATGGGTGGGGGCCTGGTGGAGGGCGCCCCACACTGCTGGGGGGGTGGGGGTGGTGGGAGACATGAGTGGGGGCCTGGTGGGGGCTGCCCATGGTGGCTGGGGGGTGGGGGGTGGTAGACATGGGTGGGGGCTTGGTGGAGGGTGCCCCACACTGCTGGGGGGTGGGGGTGGTGGGAGACATGAGTGGGGGCCTGGTGGAGGCTGCCCATGGTGGCTTGGGGGTGGGGGTGGGTGGGAGACATGAGTGGGGGCCTGGTGGGGGCTGCCCATGGTGGCTGGGGGGTGGGGGGGTGGTAGACATGGGTGGGAGCCTGGTGGGGGCTGCCCATGGTGGCTGGGGGGGGTGGGTTGTGGGAGACATGACCAGGTGTGCAGGGTAGTCCCCTGTTTTGTGGGCTGCCTGCAGGGGCCGTGGAGGGTGTACAGGGAACACCTGTGAGGACCCACCCAGCCTAATCGCATGTGATTATTCCCGCGCACCCCTGTAATACACGTACCCAGCCAAATCGCGCGTGATAATTCCCGCGCACCCCTGTAATACACATACCCAGCCAAATCGCGTGTGATTATTCCCGCGCACCCCTGTAATACACCTATCCTGGCTAATCGCGTGTAAAACTTCACGCGTACCCCTGTCATACACGTACCCAGCCAAATCGCGTGTGAAAATTCCTGCGTACCCCTGTAATACACGTACCCTGGCTAATCGCGTGTTTAACTTCACGCGTACCCCTGTCATACACGTACCCTGGCTAATCGCATGTAAAACCTCCCGCGTACCCCTGATATGAACGTTACCCGCTTTGCGTTCCTTGTTTGGTCCAGGGTTAGCGCAGCCCTTTGCGATGATTTACCGATTTTGATGGCTTTTCCTTGCGTGAGGGCGTTCTTGGGGGCGTTACTGGCGCTGCTGCAGGGTCGCTGCGATACTCTGCGCCACGGCTGGTTTGGGAGCCTAAAATCCATGAATACGCTGTGCGCGGAAATCGGTTTTGGCGCACGCGCCTGGCACAGACAATCGCACGCGGACACTCTGCGCCAGTCGCTTGCGACACTTTTCTGTGAAATTCTATGAATTACTCTGCAAATTGGTAACATACATTTCTCTATGCTACATGCACATATATGGATGTTTTCCTGCATTGTATATATATATTTTTTTTTCAACTTTATTTAATAATTATACAAAACATAATACTGAGTAACAACAGAATGGGAACAAGCAAAAGATTACTCCATATACATCAGTGCAACAAAATGCAAATTACTACTAAAGTAACAGCTATTCAAAACGAAATCCGAAAACATCCCCACCCTCCTATCTCATGGCAAGATGTGATAACACAAAACACAAACAAAAAAAAAAAGGACAAAACAAAAACCCCTACCAATCCCCAACCTCAATATCCACAAAATAAACCAAAGCCTACACCTCATCCAAATAAATCCCTGAATGGCCCCCATCTCTCCTCGTACTCAGTTTCCCGATGTTGTCGAACTGTCTGAGTCTTCTCATACCAAGAGAGCGTCCGCATATCCGACACCCAGTTCTCGCAATGCGGCTTCTTCCTGGATTTCCACACCTTCATTATTTGTTTTATGGCCATCAACAATGCTCTATCAATCCATTCCGATTTCCCAGTGAAAGGAAAATCACTGACAGAAAAGTACGAGGCAGTGTCATACTAGTTACCATATCAATGCAATCCAAAACTTCTCTCCAAACGTCCAGCACTCTACTACACTCCCAGAGCATATGTAGATAGGTCCCTCTGGAGCCCCCACACCCCAAGCGCAGATCTACATCAGCCAAGCCTCTCTCCTTCATTTTCACTGGTGTCCACTGCTGCATTGTATATATTGAATGATTTTTTGCTGTAACATGGAAACTGTTTCATTACTTGCTAATTGTTGACAATACATTAACTATGTAAGTAGATTTGACCACAAGGCAGCTTGTAGCTATATGTTCACAGGCCATGAGGAAGGGTTTTCAACCCGAAATTCATAGGCCTCGAATGTGACATTTTCAGCCTCAAAACTATAATACCCATAGAGGGTTTAGAGCTTATGAAACTAATAAGCAATGAATAAACATGCATTCGATTTATGGCTACAGTGAACAATTATTTAATTTATAAATACTCGAATTTAACCACTTTTTGAGTGGTCCACGGGTGTGCAGCCCACACCGCTGGCCTCACAGCCAAGGTCTTTTTTTCCATGCCGGCACAGAATGCCTCAAACTTTGGACCTGATGCTCCGGAGCAATGACGGGGGCAGAACCCCGACAACCCACCGGTTCCCAGGGAGGAGGCACAAGGGGAAGGGGGGTGTAAAGACTTGGAGGAAGCTTCCTTCCCCACTTGTAAAAAGCCCCAGGAAACCCAGGAACCGGAACCAAAACCTCCTGCCCCTGAAAGTCTGCCACTCAAGGAGCAGAGGGAGGGTAGGAGAAACAAAGAACCCAAACAGACCCATTTTGAGGAGGAGGTACAAGTCTTCCGATTTGAAGGAGAGGGATCCTCAGAGGATCCTGGGAAAAGGGTCTTCTCCTTCAGAGATGGGGGACTCCTCCCAAAGTAAAATGGGTCCCAAAAGATCCAAATCCAGACTGGGTAGATGTGGGGACTGAGCTAGCGCCACCCATCATCCCACCCCAGAACCAACAACATGAAAATCCCCTGGTTCAAGCCCATCCTGGTGACTGCCTTCAAAAATGGTGGGGTGGCCCAGAACTGGAACCAGGGGAACCCAAAACGTCTCCCATATCTAGTTGTCACCTTTTCCTTTTAGATTTTTAGTTTCCCTATACTCCAAACAGAGTTCTGCCCAAATCACCTCCTTATCAGTGTCCAAAACTAGAAAACTAGCCCAGCAGTTCTCCAAAAATGTACATTTTGTGTGCCCCCTTGAGGAGAAGGAGGGAAGATTCTATGCCCCGGTCCAAATACAGGGGCAGGGTACAATTTTGGCATTGGTGGACACTGCATCCCAAGCTACCCTTCTGTCCAAAAAGGCTTTTGATTAACTGAATTTGGGAAGGGGGGAGAAATACCAAATTCCTCTCACCCCTCTTCCTGGACAACTTCAAAACTTCGATGGGAATTTAATGCCCATTGAGGGGACTGCGTATTTGGATATTAAAATTGGGCGACACAAGGTGAAGCACCCGGTCATAGTTGTAACTCCAGAGGGCACCCCTTGTTAACTAGGGAATGACCTCCTGCGAAGGTTGTCACCTCTAATATATTGTGTAAAGAAGGTCCTCTGGACCAAGACTAATGGACCGATAAAGTTAAAAGTGTCAACCATGTTAGTTTAAACGGCACCTGACACATGGTTGAACAAAAATCTGACCAAGTAGAATTTCACTTCCAGAACAATCAAATCCCAGATGTGACAGTAATAGCAGTAGGAGAACAAACGGGTGATGGGGTTCCTCTCTATTTCTGAAAATCAACACTCTGAAATTCTTTACCAATCCACAATCAGACATTCCCACTCCTATAGTCCAAAAAGATGAGAAATCAGCTTACAGCCTGGCTGATATTCAGCAAATTGGAGAGCAGTGGTTCATCCCTATCCAGTTAAATGGAGGGAAGGACTCTGTTTTCGCCCGAGTGTGTGTGAACAACGGTAAGAGCTTCATCAGCGAACCCATGTTGCCATGTTCTGCAAACTCCCAAAAGATCCCGCCATTCCCACATTCAAACTGATAGACAAATGGAAAATGGATCTGGAAACACCCAATTTCAAACATCTCCTGCCAAGCAGGTGTATGCAGGTGTATGCTCAAAATCTCAATAGGCAACAAGAGCATAGTCCATAATTGTTGGGTCGTGCGCGACGTCACAGCCGCCTTTCACTTAGGCAGTGACATTCTCAATCACTTTGCCATTAGTTTGGACCTAATAAACTTCAAAGCTTGGTCACAATTAGCGGATAATCCAATGGGCTTTGATGACCCAGAGAAAGCATTTAGGTCTGCTCAACTGCTGCCTTATGCAGTTGAAATTCAGATTGGAGAGGAAGTCACCATCCCAGAAAAGGACCCGACAATTCTCCCTGGAAGTGAAAGTTAAGAGGACAGAAATTGAAAAACCCTGATGCCTATATTCATTTAAATGCTTGCTTCCAACAGCAAGGGTTGGGGGTAAACCCAATACCACTAGTCAATATAGAACATGACACCATTCCAATAGAGGTGGATAACAGCGACTTAAAGAGTATCACTCTAGCCGCAGGCACCATTATTGAGATGGCGGTTGATGACCAACATTTCTCCATAGATTTAGGTAATGAACTGTTAGGGCCAATCCCTAAGGACTGTTTTGACAGTGATAGTGATGACAACACAACACCAGACAGGATCTTTACCTGGCATGGGGGGAACTTCCTGGTGTACACTTCCTGCCCTTATGGTAAGGAAGATGTGACCTGTGACTTCAGGAGGGATGAGGTGATTTTCCAATTCCATGAGGGCTGCCTTCTCCACCTGAAGCAACCAGTCCAAATCAGCACTTTGACCAGGGAATTCTCCACGTAGCTGGAGGAGGCCGCTGAGACAGCAAAACCGGAAGTCTTTCCAGGCTTCAGGTAGATGGTTGAAGAGAGAGCCAACCTAGCTGATGCCTGTGATGCTCTGAAGCAAAGGCAAAAATTGAAACAAGTTTTCTTGGATTTTGAAGATCTCTTTGCGGTGGACTCATATGACTGTGGTCGCACTGACATCCACACAAAAACAATTCCCACGGACCCTGGCATGACTCCAGTGTTTGTGAAGCATTATCGCTTGCCTCTTGCATCAATAGAGTCCCTTACAGAAATAATTAAGAAGCTTGAGTCCCGTGGGATAATCCGTCCAGTCCACAGCACCTTCAATAATCCAGTGCTGGGGATTTTGAAGCCAAACGGCCAGTGGAGACTCTGTGCCGACCTTAGGGAGCTCAACAAACAGGTCCATACTTCCTGATGGCCTCTTCCCTACATTGACCATGGGCTGGCCCAGATCCAGGGGTCACAGGTATTCACTGCAATAGACCTGACCAATGGATACTGGACTGTACCTGTCAGTATGGAGGACCAATACAAGCTGGCCTTTACCTTTGGGGGGCAGCAGTACACATGGACCCAGACTCCCTTCGGATACATCAACTCTGGCAATGAATTCAACATTTTTCTACACAAGGCCATGCCGACCTGGGTGAAAGGGGTAACCTGGCCTATGTAGATGATGTTCCCATCAAAAGCTCAACTGTGGAGGAACCCAAAGCGGAGATCAGTTATGTTCTGGCACAGTTGAGAGCTGCCGGAGCAAAACTCTCCTTTCAAAAAGCACAGTGGTGTGGAACCTGTGTACATTTCTTGGGGCATGAGATTACTCCTCAGGGTCACTGTCCCCAGGAAAAGAAAGTGGAACGACTCCAGAAATTGAACCCCACAACTCTGCGGGAACTAAGGAGCCTCCTTGGACTGACTAATTACAGTAGAAAGTTCATTTAGGACTACACAGAGATCACAAGACCCCTGATTCATCTTTTGAAGGGGGGGTCAAGTTGGAGTGGGGTCCAGAACATGACGAGGCAGTAAGACAACTCAAAAAAAGCCTCTCACAAGCGCCTTGCCTAGCTTACCCTGTCAAAAACAAGGAGTTCTTCTTGGAGACAGGATTCTCTAATACATGCTTGACTGCAGTATTATACCAAAAGCATGACAAGGTCAATAAAGTAATCTCCTATGCGAGCAAAACTTTATCCTCTGTGGAGGAAAAATTCAATGTTTGTGAGAAGGCACTCCGGGCAACGGTGTGGACATTGAAGAATTACCGCCCGTTTATCCAGGGGGAACACATCATAGTGGAGACTCCATACCAGCCTCTGCAATATGGCCAAAACAAGAAGAGTCCCCTCGCATAAGGTCTGGCTGACTTGCATGATTGTGCCAGAGAAAACTGTCTCGAGGACGAAAGTCTAAAAATCAAGGACAACATGGAGGCATACCTTAATTCCCCACACAAAGTCTTTGAAGAAGACAAGTGTGAGGGAATGACCACTGTCTATGTGGATGGATGTTCCTACCATGTCGACAACAACGGGGAAAAAGAACTTGTGGCCGGCGTAGGGAATGCCTGCATGAATGAGACCCTAGAACCCTCTGCTGGGTACAAGATTGGTCCACGAAGTAGTCAAGTGGCAGAGGTGATGGCTGTGCCTCAAGCCATCCTCACTGCTGTCCAACATCAACTCCAGCACCTGGTTAACTGGAAAACCAGAGGCATGCTATGTGCTAATAACAAATTGAAACATGGGAAATGTATTCAAAATATTGATGATCTGGTCACCTCAAATGGGATGAACATCTACTGGAAAAAGATCAAGGGTCATTCCAAAGTAGAGGTACCAGACAAAACTGGAAATGACTTAGCTGATCAACTGGCCAAAACCGGAGCCATCCAAGGGGATCTACTTGAGATCGAGTCCCTGTTGGGGGAGATCCAGGTCACTGCTATCACTAGGTCCCAGACAAATGCTCACAATGAACTCTCAACTGCACAATGGAATAAGGAGACCTCAAATGCTGATTTAATTATGGCTGAAAAAGGGGATCCAATAATTGGTAAATTTTATCAACACATTGAAGGCCCTGCGAACTTTCCCCTGACGGATACCGATTACATAGGGAAAGAGGACCTCAGAGTGTTGATGAAATGTCCAAAAATGTTCCGAATCCAAGACGGTTTGTTGGTAAGGAGATCCCTTGCTGGCCATGATCAGTGGGTGGTCCCTACCTCATTCTGAAGCCTGATGTTAAGTCACGCCCATGATGCGGCCACAGCCGGTCATAGGGGGTTTCATACAACGCGTGAAATCTTAAGAGAGATTGCATACTCGCCACACATGGGCAGGACCTCGACCAATACTTGAAGGGGTGTCTTGTGTGCGCACAATTTCAGCCAACATCCCTCACACACCGTGCGCCTCTCCAAAAGAGGGGGATGACACTGCCATGGTCAGATTTGCAAGTCGATTTTATTGGGCCTGTGATTCTCTCCTCTAGGGGAAATAAGTACATGTTGACTGTGACATGCTTGTTTACTAAGTGGGTGGAATGTCTCCCGGCCCCAAATTGCAAGGCAGAAACAGCAGCTACCCTGATGATCAAACACATCTTCTTGCATTTTGGACTACCCCAAAGGATCGAGTCAGACCGAGGTAGCCACTTCACTAGCGAAGTAATGACAAAGATGTGGGAGGTACTTGGGGTCAAAAGGAAGCTACACATTGATTACCGGCTAGCCTCTAGTGGTGCAGTGGAGAGATACAACAAGACAATTGTGAGCATATTAAAAAAGTTTGTGGCAGATTCTGGGCCAAGTTGGGATATTCGATTACATCTTGTCCTAATGGCCATCAGATCTACCCCTTCATCTGCAACTAAAATGTCACCGTTTGAACTGATGACTGGACGCAGGATGGTGCTTCCCCAACATCTGCTCTACAGAACCCAAGAGCAGACATTGATCAATGCCTCCACAACTCATGAGTATGTTGAAAATCTAAGAAAACACCTTCAACATGCTTTTGCCTATGCTCAGCGAAACCTAGAAAGATCTGCAGACAGCATGAAGACCCACTATGACTTAAAGAGTTCTAGAAAAGAATACCATGTAGGAGACTGGGTCTACCTATACAATTTCCAAAGGAACCAGGCCAAACAGCGCAAATGTTTGCCTACCTCGAGGCGTCATTTTGAAATTGTAGACAAAATCTCACCAGTCGCCTACAAAATTCTGCATCCCCAAAGGCAGTTTGGGGGAGGGGGAAGATAAGTGGGTCAATATTAACCAACTAAAGTGTTGCCATACAAGGCACCCTCTGCAGCAACTGGAGGAGTCTTCTGGAACCCCAGAGGGGGTCACTCCAGCTCCCTAGAATTCCAACTATAAAATATTCCATCTATATAGTCAATAAATTGCTGATAGAAAAATGTGGCCTGATTTGTCAAAATGTATGTGTCCGCCCCACTACATTAATAGTGGTGGGGAAATGTCTACAAATATGTTTTTGCTTTGTCATCCTAGAATTGTAAACCATGGAGATTAAAACCAAGGAGGACCACCCGGGGACCGGAAGGAAAGATCCAAGGGGCCAGGGTATTGCTTCATACCCACATCAGGATTGGGCGAGGAACTAGTCGATCCACCCCTGATGCAAGAAAAGATGATGAACTTTGCCCTTTTTGGAACCGAAAGAAAAGAGAATGATCATCCCAGACTTGCGACTTCCCATTGATGGACGTGCAATGCCAAATCGCAAGGGGGTGCTTGTAGGATGTTCTGACCCACTAGGTGCTGCCCTGCAACATCACTGTGTGCTGCTTTCAAAAACAACAGAATGGCTGCCAAAAAGCTCTATGTGCTAAAAATCTCTGAAAAGTGCGCAGGGAAACCTGAAAAATAGGCCGCCTATCCATTTTGCCTATGTCCGTGGTAAAACAGGAGACCACACTGCCAAAACCTGTCATTGGGCTGCTCACAGAATTAAATGGAAATACCTAAAAAGGCAGGGCTGCATTGCCAGGAAAACCCAGAAGGGCTTTAAAATCCGTTTTTCCTTGGCTGTTGAAAGTGCAAAATCATGGTTCCCAAACATCAGAAAAGATCCAACTTCCCTGTTGGGTGTTAAACATCACTGTATTTAAAGAATCCACGTAAGCACAATGTCAGGAGAAGCACATTTCATCATAAGAAAATCCACATTTAAAAAGGTGCTTGCCTGGAAAAATATGTCAGATATGGGCGCAGTACAGCCGCTCGCCTGTGTCAAAGCGGTCATTTACTTATACTGGCAGTTTAAAACTTGTGTCTTAAAATCAAATTGTGGAAAAGCAGAGACTTGCCATCAAAAGCAATATAGGTTGCTACAATTCAATCTCTGTGTTTGAAAAAGACTGGAATTATGAGATCTGTGTGTATATATGTTGAAAATGTAAGTTTATTTAGAAAATACAATTTTAAACAAGGGGTTTTAAAAGTGAACTAATGTTAGCCACAGTACCTCAAAGGCACATTCCACAGTTTGCCCCAAACAAAGGCACCTTCCCCCTCCTCGCTGCTCAGGAACTGTCATTGGGCCTCATTACACGGAAGGTGGTAAGGGTTAACGGTCACCGGTAATGGTACCGGTGACCGTTAACCCTTACCGCCTTACTACGAGGTCCCTTTGCGGGTAGGTACTTTAACGTCTGCTGTTTAGCAGGCGTTAAAAACCAACCCGCAAAGGGACCAGGGTGCTAATTACGGTACCGCAATTTGCGGCACTGTAATTAGCGCCTTCCCCATTCCCATAGAGCCCTATGGGGCAAAAATGGGAATGGGGAAGGGCAATGGGGGAAGGGGAAATTATCGCCCCGCCAACCTTGGAATAGGGCGGTAATTCCCCTTTCCACCAAGGCGGTGCTAGTATTTTACTGGCATGGACCAAGGTGCTAATAGCACCTTGGTCCTCCGCCTACCGTGTAATGAGGCCCATTGAGTTGTTAATGGAGGTGGGAGGAGATTTTGGCCTGTTGCTCTGAGAGGAGACAAAAGACTCCCTTGATTGAAAACATATGCAGATTCAACTGTCAACAGAAAACAACTGCTAGCAGGAAGAAAGCCTGGGAGTGCTCTGGACCCAGCCAAACCTTGGAGGCGGGACCAGACAGATATGTGTATCTTGACCCACAAGAAAATATCTTTTTTGAAAAAGACTCATAGAAAACTGTGCCAAATGTGTAGAAATCTGTAATTTATAGGTTGGTTATATGAAAATGCTGCTCACAGTTTGAGACTACTCTGAACTCTGTGCGATGTTCAGAGACAGGACTACCGAAATGTTGATGTTGTAGCAATTGTGATGATGCTAGAAATATGAAACTTCACAGGATTATGCCCAGATGTCATGCGCATGTATGGAGAAAAATGTGGACAGATCTGAAACTGGGTAACCAACCAAAAGCGTGAAAAACTGTCAAATTTGAACCAAAGCTCTCCCTGAGTTGAAACTCAGACGGATACATGCGCTACTAAATCTGTAATAGGAATATGTATTATTAGCAAGTTGGTAAATATGATTTATGTGAAAAATAGATTAACTGTACTGAAAAAAAGGGGAGGTACTCCCTGGATTGTAAAATGCAGCGTCATTATGACACTAGATTTCCTTCTCAAATCAAATAGCATTCTTAGAGGGTGTGCTCAGTATAATTCAGCCTACTATAGGGACAGTTTAGGACCTAGAGGGACAGACAGATTCACCCATCAACTGATTTACTGGTGAATCGCTCTGCAGGAGAATCCAGATCCAAGTCTCCAGAATTTGAAAGCAGAGAGGCCCAATTCCAAAGCTGAAACCCTCTCAGGTTGGCCTTTAAAATCATGCAAACTGATTTTAACCCCAGACTTCCAAGGGGCACAACAAAAAGAACAGCCGGGTGTGCTGTCTCTGTTTTCTTGCCAATAACACTTACTAGAACCCAGAGATCCAAACCAGTAAAGCAGAGCTGTATCCAGATAGCTGTAACCCTGAACCAACCTGTCAGATCCAGTCCAGAGGCTGTGCAGAGATCAGAGTGCTGTGCTGAGTGCAGAACCGGGTATCTGAATCCTGTCCGGTGGGCTAGCAGAATTCCAGTCCAGAACCCTTGGACCAGATCTTTGACGGGCCTATTCCAAAACCATAGTTGTGAGTATTTAGCATAGAATTGTCCATAGCCAATCTCTTATCCTTAGGTAATCCACTCCAAAATCATTCTATCATATCCAGAACTGCATTGTAGAATCTTTCTTGTTTTTCTGAATCTTTCTCTCATCCATATAGTCCTTTGTTAATTGTAGCGATAAATTCATCTTTGCGCTAATATATTTGTTGAAGAAAGACAAGTGTCTTGGCAGGCAAAAGTCAGAGCAGAGGCGCCGCTGTTCTGGTGGCTGACCGTTGGGTATCTTGCATCTTCATAGCCTCCTTAGTGTAAAGAAAATCTGTTTGTAATTTCAAAAGCGCATCTTTCATTTGAAATCTTGACTCTTTGTGAGAAAAAACGACCTCTACTAAAACCTTCATAACTTCTGAACCGTACCTGCTAGAAAATGTAAGTGTCAAATTGAAGCTAACATCCTCAGCTTTCAAACGAACCCAAACCGCATTCCAACTCCTTGTAGTTGTTCTGTAATCGCGTTTCTCGCACACTTAAAAGTTTGCCGCAGATTTGCATTTTGCTTGATTTCATCACGTGTAAAACAGCTATTCTTTGCATATGACCTCAGAATTCCGTTTTCAATCTGCTAGTTAGTCAATCATCATTGCTAGTGTTCATCTGAAACTATCCAAAGCAGCTCCCACTAGTTTTTAATCCAATTTAGAAAATTAAATTCATTTTTCAGTGCTTTTCCCATTCATTACAAGCCACATTCAAAAGCATTTGACCTGTTTTGAAATCATTCCTTTTTCTATCTGCTTACTGGGGGGAATTTGGATTGAACTGTATTTGTTGAGTGTTTATTCCTGAAACCTGTTTTCTCTCCTTCCATCTCCTTATACGGCATATTGGGGGGGGATTGAGTAGCGTGCAGGGGGAAAGAGTGATTACATTGCATTTGATTGAAACACAAAAGTATTATTTTTGTGCTGCATTAATTTCCTATCATTGCATTTCACTGAACCCTCACAAAGTTTTATTCTATGCTACATTATTTTTCTTATCCATACTCCTTCTGATTAAAGAGATTGTTGATTGTGACATCACCCAATGGTAATTATTGTATAAATACTAATAGTGTGATATATATATTGTTCTAATTCATAACATAAATCTTTTAACTTTGCAAAACAACCTGCCTCTTGGTTCAGTGAGACCGGGGGGATTCAAAGAGAGGTGCGTGATATAAGGGTACATCATTCAGAAATAAAAGAACTTATAGAAAAAAAATATAATTAAGGGTTCCAACTGTGCATCACACACTAGGCATTGACTTAGGTGGAGTGCTGGGTTGAAATCACTTACATCCACACACACGTTCCTCTTCAGTGTAGATAGCAGACCTCGACTTCTTAGTTCTTGACTTCAGGCCAGACAGCCTCCCAACGCACCTCCAATAACCTGCTATTCTACTGTGACAGAGCCTTCCATTTTCTCTCCATGATTGTTTGGCTTATTATTTCATGCTACCAATGTCCAGTTTCTCTACAATAGCAGCTACGCCTGCCTTCTGTTTACTACTTATAGCTAGCTCATACGATGACTTGATGTATCTTGCATTTCAGCATCTGTACATTCTTCATACTTCTAATTTCTGCAGCACTTTTTACTGGATAATCTTCTTGTTTTACACTTTAAGGTTCACTTGATTCTTTACTTTGTAATTTCTTCTCTAGGATTCATACATCGCGTTTGTTCAGTATTTCAGGACGTTGTGCACTCTTCCTTATGATGTCATCAGTACATTTTCTCAGCTCTTTCTCATATTCCTTTAGGCAGTTCCTCCTGCAGGCTGTCATTAACTCTAGGGAACTTTCGATATGGTCATCTTAATGGATACCATCTTCCATATACTCGCTGTGGTATTGTACATTAGCTGGTGTTAAATAGGGCACAGTCTCTTGTCTTGGCTCCAATACAGGGGATGTAGGGGGGTAGGGTCTCCTGTGGATATGTATGTATGCTCCTGTACAAGATGATGCAGGAGAAGTAGAAGCATGGACCAGTGATGAGGACAGTACTGCATGATAAAGGAGCTGGATAGTGGAGAAAGTTCTCAGTTTAGGATGAGGGGGTGAGGAATAAGTGCCATGGGATTGTTGTAGAGAGGCAGGGAGAGAGGAGAACAGGGATATGTGGTGACAAAGAATGGTATGAAAGTGGTTCTTCAGAAAGGAGGAGAGCTAGGAGGTTGGATTTAAATAGTGATACAGTTGGAGTAGTGTAGAGAGGGAGAGGAAAATCATTCCATAGTTACGGACCGAGCAGAGGCGGCCAGAGGAAATGAAAGGGAGTGCAGGGGCCACCAGAGGTGGCATGGAGGTGAGTCGACAATGATCGTAGGGAGCAAGGGCGAGAGAGAGCCGTTGAGTAGGGAAGCCCATAGAGGAGACCGGCACAGTGTCAGATTGAGAGAATGCTAAAGAGGAGATTAGGTGCTTAGTAGCATTGAAAGGGAGGAGATGTCTTATTTTTCTGATGTCGCAGAGAATAAGCCTGGCCGAAGTGGCAGATTTGGAGATGAAGAGCAAAAAGTTGTGAGATGGGTCGAAGACAACACCAAGGTTGCATGCACTAGCAGAGTACAGGAGGTGATCAACACAGAAGAAATAAGAGGGGGGAGGAAGGGATAGCCTGTTTGGATGGGAAGTAGAGAACATCAGTGTTAGTGGAGTTGAGTATGAGCGAGTTAGATGCCATCCAGTATTTGATGATATAGAGACAGTTAGACATTTATCAGATAAGGAAGAAAAGGAGAAGAAGATCTGAGGAGTTAGTGTGGTGAGTGGGCACTGCTTGTACATGATTATTCTTGGATCAATCTGTTTTAAGCAAAACTCCTTATATTCTGTGATGTATGTGAGTGGGGGTGCAGGCCCCCTGATTTGTGCCTCCGTGCTCGGCATGCAAAATAACTGACGAGAAAAGGGGAACAAGGCTAACTAGTCTTTGGTGTGGGCTGCACACCCTAATATCCACTAGTTGCGTAAGGGTAGTTTCCATATGGTATAATATATTATTGTGAAGTTGCAGTTCCTTGCATTAAAACATTCCTGATACTTTTTAATAAATGGTATTTAATTAATTGGAAAGTAAGTGCAGATGCAAATATTGCCAATGCATTTAGGAATTTTGGACTGCACTGAGTCCTTCATCAGGGCATCTAATCATCATCTGATCGATATACTATAAGTAAATTAGTGTGAGAACAGCCCAACATTCACAGCCACCAGAAAGCATGACCCTTAGTCCCAGTCCAGTTAGTTGAGGTCCCAGAATTAATCACAAATTCCCATAACAAAATCCAAACCATAAAATGGCACCATTAGATCCATCACATACATGTCAACGTAGCACACATAGCGCACATTAGTATAGATTGAGCATCAGCGTGTATTGTGCAGCGTGGTAAGGTACCCAAACAAAGGAAAGTGAACCATTTTGAAAAGGCATATTAATAAATTGGATTTCAATGTTTGGTTAATGCAAACAATAGTGAAAAGAAGCAACTTAAGGGTATGCACAAGTGCAATTGACATTGCCATATTTCCAACATAGCATGCATTAACAAAAGTAAGGTATCATTATATTGTAAAATGGCATCAAATACATTGTTAGACACGTGTAAGACTACAGGACATACACACGGAAAACAACAGGAGACAACGTATAGAGCAAAACAAACAATGCAATAAGCAAATGGCCATCATTACAATGCGTTCAATTGTACTTATTTCTCTTAAGTATAAGCACTTATATGTATTGGTCTTCTCGTTGCGACATGATAGCTGGTGAGAACAATATCCCTGACTACCATTCTAGCATTTTACTCAGTACACATAACTCTAGATGGTGTCTATGTTACTATGTCGACTGACACTGACAAATCCATTGTGCTAATCAATTGATCTCCTTGATAGTCAGTGAGATGAATACTAGAGCTCTGCTCCTAGCACTCAGTGTGTGCATGAGTCCACATTCCCCCATTTCCATCCTTTTCTCACGCAGCAGTGGATCATGCACGTCAAAATATGATTAAAATCAAATGCCTTGCATGGTCCCCCATCTGTAATACTTGCATCTGTGTGTGATCAGCAAAGAGCCGAAGGAGGAAATCAATGCGCCAAGAGCAGAGGTATAGAGAGTGAAGAGAAGTGGACCCAGGACTGACCCTTGGTAAACACCTACAGTAAGAGGGGTGAGTGGAGAGTTCACACTGTTCCAGGACACCTGAAAGTGTCTGGGGTGGAAGAAAATAAGCCAACCAAGCAAGGGCTAACAAGAAGAATCCAGGGTTGATGAACAGGCTGCCCAGGTGACCTCTGATCCCAAATCTCCCATCTTTGAAAGGTCTTTCCATCTTCAGAAGGGGTTTCAACTGGGTTGCTCAGGTGACCTCTGATCCCCAAACCACCACTTCACTCCTTGCTTTGGGGCAACCCAGTAAAGGGCAAACAGCTAAGGGCCAAATGCCAGCCTTTAATAGAGTCTCTTTGCTTCTTCGCCTTTTAGACATTGCTTTTCTGTGTCCTGATACTTGCTTGTAAGTACCAACTACATCATTGCTCAGCCCCTATCTGCACTGTTCTTACTGTCTCTTCCTTTCTCTTCTACTTCTTTCTTCATCCTCCTCTGCTCACACCCATGTCAACTCTCTTCTCATCGCTATCAATTCTTTTCCTTGATGTCTCCGCTAGTTATAACTAGTAATTTTTAATGCTATGGGAAATTTATAAAAATTGGCAAAAATCAGCATAATGCAGTTTATAAAAGGAACTTTCTGCATGATTGTGAATACAATCACACCACTCCTGCCCATTTTGACCTTTTGTCTAGAGTTTTCACTAGATATAAGTCACATGCACAAGGTGTAGACATGTACAAACATTCACTTTTTAGAGACAATGGGCCTCATAACGGGTCCGGCAGTTACCCTGCTGGTGCAACTGGCGGGTTGCTTGCGGACCCGTAAAAACTTACCAGCGCCTGACTTCCCGGTGCCATTGGCTCATTACGAGTCCAGTGGTCCGGAAAGTCAGGCACCGGTATATTTGTTAATCCCCATTCCTATAGAGTCCCATGCTTCCGTGAAGGGTTCGCCTACCGTGACCGCTGTGCCCGATCTGGAAACAAGGGTGCTGGTGAGCTTACTGGTACCCTTGTTTCCAGATTGGCAACAATGTAATGAGGCCTATGACTACAAGTAGAAGGTCAGAATAATGACCCAACATAGAGGCATTGGGCCTCATTTTGAGTGTGGCGGAAAGGCACCAACGGCGCTGGTAGTGCTACCGTCGCCGTTGTTACCTCTCCACCACACTACGAGTTCTGCTCGCCGGTGCCGGACTGAACGCCTGGTCTGACCAGGCATGCATACCGGCACCCACAAGCAGAACTCATGATTGCACCAGCACTGTTATAAACGGTGCCGGTGCAACCATGCTCCCGACCCCCATTCTGGCCTAATGGGCAGAATGGGGATCGGGAGGCCGGCCATAACGGCACCACGAATGGGCAATTACCGGGTCCGCCAAACTTGGCATGACCCGGTTACTGCCCATTCGCGGGTGCCAGGAAAAAACCAACTCCGGCAGCAGCCATGCCCTTAATAAGGGCACAGCTACTGCCAGAGTTATAGTGAGGGCCAGTGTCTGTATAAAAGTAGATGTGGGCAATCAGCAACAATTTAACAAATGACACAGCAACCTTTTAAGAGGCAGAGCAGTGGTGTATTCAGGATTTCATGACAGAGCGGGCCTACAAAGTATACTTGCAAGCCTATGGCAAGGTACAGCACAACTATACAAATATTTGTATTTCCAGAGTCTGTTTTTGTTTGCATGCCCATATGGCACAGGCCAATCTATAACAGGCTATTGTACACTTTTAAATCAATAGCTCAAAGAAACAATTAAACCAACTGCCCTGTTCAACAAAAGTTGAGCCACAAAAAAATCTCAGAGTTCTACTACTGTACTTTTAAGACACCCAACAAACGAAAATGCATTATAAAGACACCTGCTGGTATTTATTGTTTGCCAAAGGCTTGCAGCTTGTTATTGTGGGTCATATGACACAGGATTTGAAGTGCTACAAACCTAGAAGACCGTTTTTGCATGTCTAACAAACAGACATAATGGAAATAAATTAAGCATGTTTAAAAAGAAAGGGCTTTATTTTGTGTTTCATTATGGTGTCTTGAGAGATTGGATTAATAACACGAGTGTGGGGCTGTTTTGAGTCTTAATGCACCCATTGCAGCGCAATTCAATAGAACATTCACTAGGATAAATTTTCACAGGCAAAGGCATAAACATCACTGCAAAGTGAGTATCAAAAGATTTGCAACAATGTAAATGATACATATTAATATCGCTATTCAGTTTATCAGCTGCGTAACATGAAAAAGATTGCCATGACAGAATTCAAACATATTTATGTTTTCTCCTCTGTCACAGAACAGTAAACATGTTGCAGAGTAACTGCTGAATGTGAACATTCTACAGACTGCTACAGCTATGAATGGGGAAAAAAACCCATCCATTTTTCTCAGCTAGCAACCCTAATTCATGAACACTACTTTCCCTTAAATTAATGCTGTAACACAGGTTTCAAATCATGCACTGTAAACACTGTTGTTTGTATTGCATTGCATTTTGCATTCATGCACCTACCATAAATGCAGTTCTACGCATACCAGAATGCAATATGACATGAGTATAAACGACAGGAATGGTTTAGTATATCAAGCCTAACTTGACAACACTTTTGAGCTCTGTAAACTACCTTGTGACTGTACTACATTCAGATTTTCAAAGCCCAGACAAACCTGTTGTTAGTTAAATGCGTGTAGACCTTGTCTGAACATGTAATCATCATGTTACTATGCATAATGTACATAACATGTGTTAATCTGCAAACAAGGTATTACAATCTCTTTCAAACTGCTCGGACTTAGGCAATCAATATTCACTGTGGTTAATGGGCTTTATTTGTGCTTGTTTTTAGTAGCAGTGGGTTCCAGTATTTACCTTTATATCAAAGGGCTGCAGTGTGAAAGAGCTCTTAATACAGATGCGCAGCTCCTGCGCACACTTGCACATTTCAGAATGAAAACCTAACATCCAACAGTCATAGAAGGGAAAAACAGCAACAAAAGATATGTTTTTAATTGTATGTCTGGACTACAAATGAAAACGACATATTTAAAAATAAATATATGAACTACATTCTGCACCCAGTATTTGAAAGAAGCACACGCAAGGAACTGTGATGTTGCAGACCAGCTACAACACAAGTGTTTTTGTTCACAGTGAATGACAAGGCACACAATTATTCTTCAGAGTTGCATGGAAGTATACAGCAATCTGTATTAATTATTTAATGGAGAACAGTCAATTCGGAATGGAAAAGCACAGCATTTTTATAGAAAAGTGAAAATCGAATTGAGGTCTACAGTATTACTCCTTTCCTTTTTACAGGACTAAGCATCACACTTATATCAGAAACGTACAGAAACATAGGGCCTAATTCATGGAAGTGTTTTATAATGGCAAAACCCCATTGGCAAACATTCTGTGAATAAGGGCAATGGCTAAAAAGCAAAATGTGATTTTTCACAGACTCCAATAACAGTGTTGAGGAGAAGTTTTCCCAAAAGTACTCAAATTAAGGCCTGGATGCTGGCCCATACACTTTATGTCAGAGTTCTTCCATGTGAGAAACCGAAAGGTGTCTCACTTGCTAGTCCCCGGGGATCTCTCACTCTCAGGTGGCCAGGGCACAACCATCGCTTTTGGATCCAGACCGTGGAGGTGGACCAGTACGGAAGGAACACCTGGGTGTGGGGTCTTCAGGGAGTGGGGGTGAGACAACCGATGGTGAGACGCTGTATTCTCTCCTTTACGTTCCCAGACCCCATTGAATTTTTCAGGATTCTCCAACATCCCAACTCCTCCCTTCTTTTCTGCCCTAACATTGGGCTGAGGAAGAGGATGACTGACAGTAAAGAGGCTAACCCTTTCATATCTCATTGGATATGTCCCGTTAATCAGGTCAGGCAAAGTCAGACACTTGACCGTAATCACATACATCTGATACCCATTAGCTCTCCTCACATGGATGAAAGGCAGAACACAAAGACACACTCGGAGCAAGGTGAGACACGAGAAGGAGCAGATCTTCTGGGGCAAAGGCGAACCCACAGGAGAAGAATGACCGATCGAGAGACTAGATCATGGGAAAGAGATACCCCAAAGATCCCTGCAGGAGGTTGTTGCCTCCGGGAAACCGTGACGGATACTCAGATAAAGCCAAATCCCATACGAGAAGATGCCTGCTTTGTGTTTTAAGGATGCCATTGACCCTCCCGGTGATGCCATTGACCCTCCCGGTGAACGGCAAAGTTGGGGAGGCGGGGCAAAGCCTGTGGTAACAACCTTGACTCATGAATCAAAGCTGCAGAGAAAGGAAATGAATACACACAACCAGTGAGTTAGTTAACTACATGAGAGGCCGCTTTGTGTGAAGGAAAGATTGAAGCTGCAACAGTCTATCTCAGAATTGAAGGTTGCGCACATGCTGATGAGACGCAATAGAAAGCAATCAGTTGTGAACATTAAAGATCCAAATAACTGTTACGCTCACCTGGTTCCCACAGGGGAGTAGATCGAACCCGGACAGCTGCGGCCTCCACCAGCGTGAAGCGTAGGGCAAAGATGACAGTCTGGACGGACCCCCTTAGTCTTGTAAGCTTGACCCGTAGAAATATTCTCCTGTAGATGGAGAAAGGTATTTAGCCCCGTGGGTGTGAATGCAAACCCCCCTCCTGCTCCCGTTCTCCCCACTTACCACCTCTGATATTCCCAGTCAGTGTCCTCACCTTATGTTTTTGATTGGTGAGCTCTCCATCCTGCGTGGCATGCAGGGGCGTGTAGATACCAGTTACTTCACTGGTTTTAGGTGCTGGAGTTCTGGGCGATTATTGAGTCCGGAGTTTGCCAAGTTTAAAGAGTTCAAAATGTCCAATGTTCACTCTTGCACTTCCCTGTTGATTTGCGGTGGCAAATTCTGTCTGGAGGTTGCTGGCAGCGTTCAGGTAAGAGTCTGTATCACCCAAACTATCCTGTAAAGTTGCGTGAGATTAGCTCACTGTCTTTCCCTTTTTTCCTAGATGCGGCGTATTGAAGGATAAAGCCTCCGGTGATAATCAGGTAAATCTTGTAATATAAGTGATTATCTTTTTAGTCTCTTTAGGCTCACCTTGCTATTTCTTGTCTTTTCCCCAGATGTTGAAAATCACCAAAAAAAGTGACGAAGGCAGCGCCGAGTCGGAGATGCTATGGACTGGTGAAAATGGAGCGCGCTGCAGCTGGGATGCAACGCGTGCCGGAAGAATGTCCCTTCAGGCTCGGAGTGATGCAAGATCCGAAATCAGGTAAGGAATCAGATTAAAGTCCGTAATCTAACCTCTTCTCCTATTTTCCTTTCTCTCCTAGGGGCTCCGTGTTTGAGGCGGGCGTGGCAGCAGACTCGATGCAGGTTTGCAAACACGGTGAGCGTTACACTGCTAAATGCAGAATAACGCAAAGCATGTGTTGTAGATCGGGTGTGGCTTAAATAGCTTCAAAAGTAGTCCCAGGTAAGAAGTCCCTAGAACCACACCCGAGTGAAAAGTAGTCCTTGTGGAAAAATAGTCCCTTCCAGGTCTCATGTTGGCCTGGATCCATGTGTAGCATGGTCTGCCTGAGGTAAGTGATGACTATGAGCCTGGCGCCTTAGGCGCCAGGACTGATTCCTACTATGAGCCTTGCACCTAAGGTGCCAGGACTGAACCCAGATAGTCCCTAGCCGGGGCTTCTGAGGTTTAAACAAATGTTGGGATGCCTTCTTCCGGGGCGGATGGGCTTGGTCCAGCTGCCCGGGAGTAGGCATCATGATAATAACTGTGAAGCCAGAGATACAGAGTAGCAGAGTGGTCCGGTGAAAGGAAGTAGCCCACTCGAAAGTCTCTATGAAATGTGTTATGTCTTGTTAACCAGCGACAAAGTAAACGAACTTTGAAATGCGCAATGGTCAATATTAACCCCGTCCAAAGGGGAAGATAAAGGGTGATTGCTTTAAGAGAAAGGATCTCTTTGAACTTGCTGATTGTGTTATGGAGCTACCGAGACCAAGAGACACTAGGGAAAATACCAGAAGGGAGAGATAAAGTGAAAGTCGAAGTGGTCCTGAGGAGGTATATGGAAAAAAGCCTTGCACAATCAAATGTCTTCGGCATCCGTGAAAGGTCTGAGCTCAAACAAGGGAGACCTGGAGTATGAAATAAGATAGGGGAAGGGAACCCCCAACGAATGTGTATAAAGCTTGGGGAAGGGAACCCCTGAATGTGCTGTGATTGCTAGATCCGAGCATGAATGAGGGAGATCTATGTGAACTTTTGTTGAACTGTGAAAGAACTTTTGGAAAACTGGAATAAGTGAATTTAACATGGAAGGCCAAGCGGGCCTCAACCGACATTTTGAGCTGCCTTTTTTTGATAACCTGAGCCAGAGTGTGTCATCCTCCTTATGGGGGCCCAACTTACTCCGTGATGTCCAACATGGGGAGGAGAGCTGACTCGGCCACCAAGAGATATGACAGGCATTAGGTTTTGTTAGTATAGTCCATTTTGACTGTTTTCCTTATTATTTGATGGTAGAGACTACTCACATCATAGCTTTAAGGCAAATTAGGAGTTTTTCCAAACCCTCAAGAATTGAATAAAGGTTTTGAAACTTGTGTCAGTATCATACTTGTGATACCATGCCGCCTCCCTTACATCCGTCAATGGATCACATGCTATCTTTGTTCTGAGATGCAGGACTTGGTAATAAAACTAATAATGGCCATTAACTGTTTCCATTTGTCACTGGGTTTATCTAAAAATTCCTTAAGAATTTCAGTTTATTTCATTTCGTCATTTGTATAGCGCCTTTCTCCATGGGTATGGTCCCAAAACGCTGTTGGTGAAAGCCCTTGGAGAGACCGAAGTCTGAAGTATGGGAAAGGTATGAGGTGCTAATATTCATGTGTGCATAATGGCCGTTAAAGTTTATGAGGGCTTAGCTGTGTCTGTGCTACCCACCCCTGTCTAATTGACATATCCATGGGTGGAGATATGTACACTAGGGAAATAAGCTGGAGGGGATGTGTAAGAGGAGTCAGTTATGTGTGTCGATGAAGTTAACATTTTTGGTCATGAACCTGAATTGTAGTTAGAAAAACAGAGTTAGGCTCGATGGGAATTGCCTCATGCCCAGAAACGGATGCGTCTGGAAATTTGACAAATGGCTGCTTTATTTAGTCCAAGCAGGGATACACACACCGATTCCACAGCTCCAAATGCACTCTCAGCTCATTACAGGTGGGCAGAGAGTTTTTAAGCTGCTGGGACCTTACAACCAAAAGATACATTAGTTGCTCTTAGGCAAAATGGGATTGGGTGAACAGTATAGGTATAATTACAATCTATCAGGGACAGATAATTTGATTGGTCTGGCTAGATCTGGTAGCTCCAACTGGCACCACCCCCCAGGTCAGTGCAAGCCTTGTCAGTTTAGGAGGTTTACCAGCATGCGAGCAAAAATGATGGGTGGGGAAGCGGAGCTCAGAGCACTGCCTGATTCCCACTATTGATTCACCCCTGTGACTTCCCAGACCTTTGAGCATGGACACTCCATTCTTTTATCTTCATGTTGTGTTGCAATTTTTAGTCTTCTGTCTTCAATTTGATGGTAACAACCTTATCTGTTTGAATGGACTTTGTACCTCAGCTCCAGGTCACGTGTTCAGGGACCATAAACATGATTTTCTCTGCTGGCATTTATGAGGGATTTCAGCCTTTTTGTCCTTGCAGGTGCTGTATCTGTTCAGATGACTCAAGCCCTCTTCCCCAGTCTCCTTGGTAGGTCTGGACATGCTGTCAGGTCGGTTTCGCTACTCTCAGTTAAGTCAATGCATCAGGCCTCAGCCCTGTGTGTTGAGCTTTCCCAATTCTTTTCAATGCAGCTCTGGCTTCCATTTGGCTGATAATTGCTTTTTCGGTGTCAGCAAGCAGTTTGTGTGTGTTGATTTGCACCTGGCTAATGTTTCTGCGGGTGTGTTCAGCCATGTCGCCATTTCATGATTACTTTGGTGATATCATGTGGGGCTGCTTCAATGGGTGGCATCCGTCCTCTTGGGGGGTATGCTGGGGTGGGGAGGTTTGACACGCCCCTCAACAAAATATAGCTACACTCTTAAGGCAGATGTGTTGTGAAACATGTCATTCGAGTTGTATTTGAAAGCAGATGCATGCACAAGTGTGGCTGCAGCTTTGGGTAAATCGAAAACATGGAGTAGGAGAGGCAAATGCATTTGTTATAATATAATGAAAGCTTGGAATCGGTACATTCAGAAAAATTCCAAAACATCTTGGTTGATAAATTATGGTGGGTATATTCTGCATGCTTCCAGCTATCCTTAAGTGGCTACATTCAAGACATGTTTGTGAGATTACTGCGCAGCATATTTGGTCAAAGAATTTCTCACAGCTTTTCTGACACATTTTGCTGCGCATATATGTGAGCAGTGGGTTTAGGGAAATAATTAATGCACAGGGGTTAGGGGAACCTGTGGGGGGGTCAATTTGTTTTTCGATTAATTCTCATTTGGCCAAATTCTTTCAATCAACTTTCAAGACCACACTTAAGAATAAAGGCAGTTTTCTGCCAACACCTGCATTCCCTGTAGTGCAACACATTCTACAATCGCCTAGAATCCAATGCAGAAATATATTCTGAAACCTCTGCTTGCTGAGGGCTGACCAAATTATCATCAACTTTAATCAAACAGCCCTTCCATTAAGAATGGCTTTCATACTTTCAGAGATACCGAGTCAGGTTTAGTGAGACAGCAAGTTGGTATAATCACCTAAGAGGCAGAAGACTGTGACACTGGGCCTCATTACGAGTTTGCCAGTAAAACCGTGTTCATTACCGGCATGCCGGAATGAGCGGGTCCGTGCACGTATGAACCCGCTAATAGCGGGTGACTACGAGTGCGCGACCACGCGCGTTCCCCCATGCCGGTAGTGGCAATACCGCCATGCCAGTAAAGGGCCTCCAAGCCCCCTATACCGGCATCGCGGGGCCCGCCCATTGCGCTACCACCTCACACTAACCCGTAAATACCGGCACGGTAATACCGGCGTGGTATTACCGTGTTCGCAAAAAATTGACCCGGAAATTACGTCATCGCACAGGAACGGAAAATGGGCCGGCAGCCATCTTTAAAAACACAATCCATTGCAATCCTCCACAACCAACACACCTCCCGTGTCGTCGTGTGTCAGGAGATTATCACCATGTCCAAGGCCAGCAGGAAATCCACCCAGAGGAAGAGGAAGCAGCGGTTCTCGGACGCTGCACAGACCTCAAGCATGCGGCCCAAACCTGCAAAAAAGAGGTCTGGCTCGAGTTAGCGCAGAGGGTGACAGCAGTGGGGTGCGCCCCAAGGAGTGTGCGCGACTGCCGGAAGCGGTGGGACGACCTCCGCCTCCGTGTCCGGAGGACCCTGTCCGAAAATCAGAGAGCCGCAAGGGCGACAGGCGGTGGGCCACACTCCCCAGTCCAATTGATGCCATGGGAGGAGACGGCAAGTCGCTTCATCAACACCGAAAGCATTGAGGGGATCGGAGATCAGGAGGTCGGGGCGGCAATCAACACAGAGGAAGGTGAGTGTACCATCACAACCACGTATCACGACACATGATGTGGCCCAACTGATGGGGAAGTTAGAGTGGGCAAGGCGATGCATCAACATACCCATAGATCAATCATCGTCACTTCCTGCACCACATGGACGCAGAGTGACGACCCCAATCCCAACAGAGGTGCCACATGACCCAACCATGCCCTTGCACCCACCACACAGAGACCAAACTAATGCTACACCACCAGCCATGCATTGATCCCCCACATACCCCCTCAGTACACCCAAAGCAACAAACCAGAAATGAAATGATGGCTGAATGCATGGACACATCCCACCACAATACATCACAGCCGCCAATTGACCACATCACTGATGACCCGCATCTCTTCTATCCCCCAGGCACTGACGATGAAGGTAGACCAGTGCACAGGGGTGCGAGCACGTCCAGTGCACAAAAGGGGTCCAGGGACACCCCAACACAACCGTCCAAGGAGAAGTCATCTGCCAAAGCCAGCATGCCACGCAAGGCACCAACCCTGCAGGGAACACCTGCACCCACTGACCAACAACCAAAAACCACAACAGTGGTAGCCCTGCCGCAAGCCACCAAGGACGTTGTGTCCACAGAGGTGGAAGAGGAATCAGACATGATGCCTGGCACACCCACCCCAAGCCCAATTACAAGCCCCCAATCTCTAGCAGAGTCTGAGTGCCTCGACAATCCGTGCCTGCATGATTCAGACCTCGGTGAATCAGACACTGCACTGTTCGAGGACAGTGCCCCGGAGGATGGCTCCGTGCAGCCGCCTACCACCACCCTGCAAGGCACGACTCTGCCCTCCTCCACTCTGCCCTCCTCCACTCTGCCCTCCTCCACCCTGCCAGTACCCTGCAGACCTGTGGACGTCACATCATTCGAGACCCGCCTGACAAGGGTCGAGGCCCGGCAGGAGTCCATGCTCCAGATCATGCAGCAGCAGGTAGAAGCAAGCAGAGAGGCCATGAGTGCCATCGTGAGGGCAATAGCAGCCAATACTGCAGCAGTGGAGGCATCCACGTGTGCCTTCCAGGAGTGCATGGGGACACTCACGGAGGCCATCCGTGCAGGTAACGCTCCAATGCAGCGGCCACACCTTGACACAGGCAGTCCATTGAGAATTGACACTTCCGCCACAACTACCCCTGCCACCCCGGCCCAATCCAGTCCGGTGCGTCACATGAGGAGGAGCGCACGACGGCCGGCCATGGCACCACCCAACACCAAGATGCAAAAGAAATGAATGCACGGACAATGACATTGTGGCAGGACACATTGTGGAAGGGAGCACTGTCCGATGCACACATGGGGACACTTAGCATCTGTGCGGAGAGAGAGGGATTTCACTGGGGTGTTTGGAGGGTTTTTGGGGTGGGAGGGGGGTTCACTGGGGTGTTTGGAGGGGAATGTTAATATTATCACGTGTATGTGAATAATACACCCGTTGTTTGCAAGCAATTCAATGGCTGGACATTCTTAAATTTGTGCATGTACATTCCATGTGTGATAGCGTACGGTTGTGAACTGCTAAGTATACAAGTGTGCATGCCCACATGCAGCCAGTGTGTCACTGGAACATTCCTTTCATGGTCCGTGCGTTTCAGATGAACACGTGGATTAGTGCTTGGCGTACAGCATGGCCATCCCGTGCATCATGTACTGGCAGGGGGGCTCCTTCGCCTCCGTCTCTATCCCCTTCATGGTCACCCGGCCCATGCATGTCTATGTCAGTTGGCAGTGGTACATTCCTCCGGACGCACATGTTGTGCAGCATGACACAGGCCATGGTGATATTTGCCACCCCCTCAGGCCTATATAGGAGTGCACCACCAGAACTGCATTGGCATCGTAACCGCGCTTTCACAGGCCAAAGGTATGCTCAGGCAGAACACGGGTACGAGTGTGCACGCGATTGTACTCCTATCCATGCCAGTTCAGTGGTTACGCATTGGGGTAAGTAGCCACGGCCTGAAGGTATATCCTCCATCACCTGCAGGCAGATTGGAATAGGTGTGTGTCACTCTGACTTGCCAACTTTCAGGGCACTCAGTCATGGCGGCAGCTATTTGCTGTGGGCATGCACATGTCCCTGTACGTATACGCAATAGTCACATAGATGCTATGGATACTGTAATGAGGTGTGGGACACTGGATGTGGTTTGATAGATGATGCAGGGTGTAAACATGCATGCTGAGGCAGATGTGCTGTGTTAGTGCGGCAATGTTTGGCTTCCAATTCATGATGTGTATTCTATGCATGCTCACAATTATGCATGCTCACACTGGCCACATTTCCAGGGTTACCATCCTGTTCAGTCCTGCATTGCTTGACATTGCCATGGTGGCCTGGTTGTGGCTCTTACTTGTCGTCATCCATATGCATAGTTTGGCATTTGTGGCCCAGTGATGTGTCGGGTTCGGTTTGGCTAGTTCAGGTCTGGAGTGTTTGGCTCGGGATGCACTCTCCACTCACTGGCTACTGCCACCCAGGTGCACTATTCCCCCCTTGCCACCCAGGTGCAGTAGCCCCCCCCTTCTGCATCTGCACTGATCAGGTCCCCACAGCACAGCCATGGGACAGTTGTGCAACTCACCAGGCTGCCAGGCACGTGGTCCAGCATGCGTGAGAGTAGTGGTTGTGAAATGCCATGCAGCTGGTCCACTGTGTTTTGGTAGGTGCCTGGGGCCAGGAAGTGTTGCACAGTAACCACCTTTATTGGTGGGGGGATGGCAGTGCGTATCTCGATGTGGCTGGCAATGTCATTCTGTGTCATGTCCACTATGGTGGTGATGGTGTCACGGTCCAACCGGTCCAGGGTGTGCGTCTGCTCAGGGGTTGGTTTACATGGGCTGGGTCTGGTGCAAGGGATTGGTGGCTGCCTACGTGGCACTGGTGGCTGCGCTGGTGGTGATTGCTGGCCATGTCTCGCCCTCCTTCTCCTCCTGCGTCTCCTCTGTGCTGCCTGTTGTTGCTGCTGTGGTTGTATCACTACGGGCGGGTCCTCCTGCACCATGTTTGATGGTGCTAGTGGTGGCATTTTGTTGTGGGAAGGGGTGTGGTGTTTCATTGTGCGCCTTTTGTGATGGCCAACTCTGCATTGGCTACGCCGGGGGGGTTGCGGTGTGTGGGTGTGCTCAGTTCATACTGGCACAGCCTCCTTTGACTCCACCTGTGGGGATTGTGTGCACCTGTGGCAGCTGCCTTGTATCTTGGTTGCTGTTTGCGGGTGGTCCGCGATGCCTGTTTTTCCGGCATCATGCAGCCCGTTATTACCGTGTTCGCGATGCCGGTATTTGCATGTTTGCGTGGGTTGGGATTGCCCCCTATTACCGGCATGCCGGTATTTACTACCTGAGGAGGCGCGTGTACGCGCCTGTGCCGCTATTAGCGGCACCGTAAATAACGGTGCCGTTAATACCAGGTTTGTGGGTCAGAATGCTACGGAACGTTAAATGAAGCCGGTATTTACATACCGGCATCATTTTTCCCTTACCGGCATAACTCGTAATGAGGCCCAGTCTCTCACTACACACACCTCACTCTTCCTCGTCACAATACCCCAATATTAATTACTAGCTTCCACCCACATCCTGATGTTGTGAAACTGAAGAACATAAATTGACTAACAAATGATATGACATCAGTTATGCTTTCAGAAAAAAGGCAGACTCATAGGTGGTGGGAGGTATTGCATAACAAACCCTTGACATCCAATGAAAACACTTTGATTAAGAGACAGTTAAGATGACTAAGTTCAGTGCAACAAAATCCTTGCAATTCAGTGAAAAACTTTAGTTGAGGTGACATTAAGGTGCCGATTTAATGCAACATAACCATGAAATTCAGCAGGCATTGCAAGCTGAGCCACCTTCACTATGAAGCCCCCATTGCATAACCGCTAAGCACATTGATGACATCATAAATGACATCACTAGTGATTCTATCACCTTACAAACCTGTATAATCACCAACTAGCACCCCAGGAAATCACCTGCAATGCAAAGACCAGCCATAGCTTTAACTCATGGACAGAAGCTGCTGCTCCCTTTACAATCACCCCTTTCCATGCACGCTTTGTGGGAGTTTGGGGCCTACACAGTTGAGGTTGGGGCTTGCCCCTCATGCCACAGTCCTGCTATGCTACTGGGTGACTAATGCTCAGAGAATTTCCGTCTATATGTCTGACTGACAAACTCTCACTCACTGGCTCACAGCTACAAGTTCTTTTGCCTAACTGTTCTAGGACACAGTCTTAGATTATCATCAGGTGAGACACTTGCAAACATTACTAAGGTTCTTTCACCTTTTGTCAGCTTTGTCCTCCTTTAAATGTCAGTCTCAAAGTGTTCTCCTCTACATTAAGAGAGAGTGGCATAAACAGTGGGCAGAATTGGATCACTCACTGGGCTGTAGTGCAGCCAATACGAAATATCCTGCCAAGTGCCCACTAAAAGCTACTCTGCACTGTTTCTAAAATCTGCCAACAGACCAATTATCTGATGTAAACATCTATCAGGTACTGTTTTAAAGCAACTTACCTGAACGAACCACAACCAAATTGCCTCATGATCACAAAAGAAGAAAAGTCAAGGGACGTGGGCTTGTGTACAGTTTGCCTCAGTACAGAATGGTAATTGATCCATTGTTCCTGTTCTTGCAGGCACATTTGTTCCTGGTTTGTGGATTCCTGAATTTCTAGTTTGGTATGTTATTGCTCACTGGCCTGTGCAGTTTAGCACTCTCTTGTTCCTATGCAAGTGCTATTTCAGTGCACCACTATTGATGGGCCTGCACAGTTTTGCTGTGTACGGTGATGTAGTACTGAATTGAAGTGAATCCCTATTTCCTGATCTTATCCAGCTTTAAGAGTTTTCCTGTTTCCAGTTTTTGGTCTGTTTATTTCCTCCATTGACCTATTTACGAGTCTCCCAGTTGTTATACTGAGGGTTGTTTTCGGGGTCTTCCCAGGTTTCCTGTAGTTTATTGGGGGTGATGTGCCTTCCTGACATGTCTGCTTGCCTATATTTTCCTGTAAGCAGCATTCATACTTTATCCTTGTCTGAAAATTACCACATATTATGTTTCTATCTTTTGTTGTTCATGTTTGAGTGTCAGGTCCCCTTGGTATACATTCACATCAGCTGGAGTTTCTCATCCTTGTCTTTAAGTAACCTTATTAATACCATCAAAATTGTCAGCTTCACAGACACTCTCGCTACTTGTCCTACATGTGGATGTAGAGCATACAGTTACTGTGATAGCGGTTTTGGACAAGGAGTTTGCTGTGCATCAGTGCACTCATAATTAGCTTCTAAGTGCTTACCCACATCTCTTTTAGTATTCCACGTAAATGTTACCTCTGCCTTCAGTTCTGCAGTAGTTAAGTGTGCCGCCCACACTGGGGGTAAAGATTTTGTGCCACAGGGCAACGAGGCAGCAGACATAGCGGCCAAACAATCAACATATCTGCCACACATGCTCAATTTGCTTCCCATGTTTACAAGCATGTCACAACAGCTGGTGCAGATGGCAGATTGCTATATCGCTCTATCAATAACTCAGATTTCAGAACTACAGGGCAGGGCCTTCCAGCAGGAGCACAAATTACAGAAAAAGAGGGGTGTTCCTTATCCCCCACCAATTTAATTTGGCATCAGAATATCTTGTGTAAGTTCATCAAGGTGGCTCTTGAACAGAGCCACCATCACCCAGCACACTCATTGAAAGAGGGCATTGCAGCGGATCTTCAGGCTGAATGGTTTATCCCAAACTTGCATGAGGACGTGCCTGCGTTTATTGCCAACTGTGTAACATGTCAATGGTTTACAGCAGGGCTCACACTCAAAGCGATTAAGGCAACTTTAATTTGCCCGTCAGGGCCTTTCTACCTTTTGCATATTAATTACATTGATATGCAAAACAGGTGTGCAAACTATTGCTTTGTAATAGTTGTGGCTTGTTTGTTCCCTCATTGGCTTGAGGTCAGACCGTGTGTCAATTGCGAAGCTAAATCAGAAGCTAATTTCCTCAAATGCAAGATTTTCCCATGGTGGGGAGTTTGTGAGGTACTAAGATCAAACAATGGTCCACACTTCTCCAATGAGCTTTTGGAAGAAATAACTTCCCCATTAGGCATTAAGCACAAACATTGTTCTATTTGCCACCCTCAAGCCAACATTATAGTGGAACGCCTCAGATTAAAGAGCACCTTGTGAAGCTGTGTGATACACTTCACAAGACCTGGCTCCACTGCTTGCCTCTTCCCCTCTTTGCTTTATGCAACCAGCCTGGGACCGATCTGTTTTTGCACCGAGCAGGGCGCCGACTACACACCAACTCTGCTAACATGTGGTATGATCACATGGTGGAACGGGGAAGAGAGAGAGATGAAGGAACATGATATTCGTGCTCCCTGATTCTGAATATGATGGGAGCACTCAAAACATGTATTCCAAGAGAAGTACAAGTGCAGAAGGCACTGTGCTTGCTTCATATGGCGTTGTGCGAAGTTACAGATCTTTTCCAGTGACGAGCAGTAACTGTGCAATGGTTAGAGAAATGGGAGATAGTACATGATAATAACTATGTAAAGATAAAAAAGATGGCAGAGCATCCAGACACAAGGGACAGTGTGCTGCATTACGAGAGGGAGGGGCCACAGAGGTGGGAGGTTACATTCACAATGGATCACACATTTATATGCCTGAACTAGACAGGGCACACCAAACCTTGATATATGACAAAGTCACTAATGCTCGTGGAGGGGCCAGTTTTCTTCAGGGATGAATGGGTGGAAGGGATGATGAGCTGCACAGCAAAAGATTTGGTGGGTTTTGGTATGAAGTGGTGACCTACATTAGTTCAAAGACATGTGCAGGGAATGTGCATGCCCTCACCTGGATCACTGACAACAAAAGACCTGTGGTGATAGATCCAATCACGTCCTTCTTTCTGTTTCAGGTTATGGGGCACTATTAACATAGGGGAGAATGTGGATTGCTCTAAGGCGATGGAGCTACCAAGTATGTGAGAGGGGACCTCTACCATAATGGACTATTAGTGGGCCTGTTTGGCCAACGCCTATAAACAATTGCTAACATGTTGGGCCAGCTCATGCTCCCTCATAGCACTGCATACACCAGCCTTGGTTGTGCCTCACTGAGACTTTGCCCCTCTTAATGTCCATATTGTTGCCGAATTATCCACTAATGCACATTATTTTAATGGACATTCGAGTGAAGATTGCCTACCATCCCAGGACAATATCAGACATTTTTGACCTAGACATACCACTGAAGGACTATCAAAGGCTAGCGATAGACATTTGCATCCTAGAAAATTTGGCAATCATTGTTTGAATTACAGTTTTGCTGGTGTTGGTAAGCGGAAAGGAGAATATGTTTTCCGCTATGTGAGTAAAAGAAGAAGCAGGCAAATTAACCATACATCTCAGAAATAATCCCAAATTGATTGTTTTCCTTCACAGCATCCTTTCTTTCATCTCTTTTAGCACCATGTTTTAGGCAGCTGCCGATGCAAAGGGGCTCCAAATGACCAGGTGGGAACATTTGCAGCAAGCCAATGCAAAAGACAGGGGTTTAAATTCAATATGAGAGGGGCTTAGGGCAGTGAGCTTGATGACCCTGCAAAACAGGTACGTCTTAGATCTATTGCCAGCTATGGAAATGGGATTTTGCGCAACGATTGGCACAAGCTGCTGAACCCTAATACCAGCTAACGATGAACAAAATTATAGTTTAACAGCAGCCATACATAATTTACACAAGTTACACATGAAGATGGAATAAGAATCTAGCAGGATTGGTATCATGGCTGCCCATGTGGTTGGCTCAGGTCCTGAAGGTATTCATCCCTGTGTGTGTAGTGGTGCTCATCATTCTTTGCGCCACCAAAGTACCATTGTGCACTTGTGAGCAGTCTGTGGGGAAGGTGAGGAAGACGGTGGGGAGTATATTTATGGAATAGAGCAGAAGGATGTTTAATATGAGTTAAGGAGTTGGCAAAGGGAGTAAGAAATGAAGAAGAAAAGTGGTGGAAGAAGAATGTGGGTTACTAGAGGTGAGAAAAATGGGTAACAGCTCTAATGTACAATTTATAGAACCACCAGATACAGAAAATTATGAAACACTTTGTGTGAGTTGCATTGATGGAGGGGACTGTATTGTCCTCCAGAGGTCCCTAGAGGAATGTAAGGAGGAGGGCTACAGCTTGGAGGGTCTTCGCAAGATGTGGGTGAAGAAAAGGGATGAGAAAGCAGGGACAGGGAGGAGTGGTTTGATACTGACATAGCAAAAGTGGGTAGTGTTCAGATTCAGGTCCATCACCCACCGTGTGAGCGCAGGTACTGCCTAAGAAAGGGTGTGTGTGGTAATGCTGGGTGGATCTTTTTGTTTCATGATGAAATGGCAACTGCCAATAGTTTTTTTGAACAATGTATAGGGTTGTTTAGGAGACTGTAACAATCAGCCAATGATAATGTTAAGATTATGCTTTTGTTACATTTCTTTTGCAATATGCTAATGTTCTGCTCATGGCTATAAAATGTTCAGCCCGCAAAGGCCATGTTGAAGTTGGCTTGTTTTGTCCATCTTCCCAGCAGTGATGTACAAATTCCTTTTTTTATATTTTTTCCTGCATGTAGTGCACTCCTTTTTTAGTTTTTGTGAAATGCTTTTTCCTGCTTCTGGACCTGTGTCGGCAGCACCCCAAGCTCTGCAATCCTCGGATGCAGCAGAGTCATCCTGCGGGGTTGTGGGGGTCAGGAGGTTGGTGCGGACAATATGGTGGGAGCAGTCATGGCTGGAGGTGAGGCAGGAGGGACCTCGGTAAGGAACTCATGGTGGCAACATTAAAGACAGACACAAGTGATCACAGTTCGAGGATGTTAATTAAACTGTTAATGCATGATGGAAAAACACCTAAACTAAACCTAAATATAAGATGGGAGCAAGTGTCGACCTTCAAATGGAAATAAGGCAGTCCTAGTGGCGTTGTGTCAAAATAAAGGGCCTATACTAAGTAAAACCTATTGCCAATTCCTTACGCTTAATAATAAGAGTGTGGGATAGGGTATTCAAATAAAGGAAAAGTGTAATAATAGGTCAGGATGTGATTGGCTTTACGTCTCCCTTGCCCACGTTTTTAGCATGGGACAAGGTGGGACTTTGGAGCACAGCACAGCCCGAGCCTTCCCAGCACGAGCTAACAGTTCCATAGCAGCTATCAGGTTCTTCATCAGTTCAAATAAAAGTCTCTTGCCTTCGAGGCCTGATGTTCCCAACAAACAAACACAAAGTTCTGGTTCTATGAACACGTTGGGTGATGGCTTCACCCCTGGGTCCCCCTCTTTTGGGCACAGACCCCTCACAAGTCGTGTTCAACAACTTATCTGAAACAGTTCCTTTCTTATTGAACTTTGGGCAGTGACTTTCCACCCCTGGATCTCCCTCAGCCGGGATCGGAACCCAGATGACAAGGTGGATACTTTCCATCACCTTGTCTTGCAATGCTTCTTGCTTTCACCAATCTCAACCAACACCAAACAACCATAAAGTTCTTGTTCTACAAACATGTTGGGTGATGGCTTCATCCCTGGGTCTCCCTCTTCTTCATAATCATCTGACGGTCAAAACTTTTGACGGTACAGAGGATTTTAGAAAAACCCTGTATGACCACTTTGAACTTTTTTCACCTCTTTCACAAGGCCTTCTGGTTACAGTAGTCTTCTAGCGTTGGGAAACCACCCAGAGATTCTTGAGGTAGCACCCACATGGTGCCGGACTCCTCTACTGCTGGTTTTCCCCCTTCAAAATATTACCTGTTCATTGGTCATTCAAAGTTCAAATAGTCACTTACTACTTTTCGCCTAACACAGTTCCATTTCTTATCGGTTCTCCCCTCGACTCACTGGCTGTGATGAACCACTTGGCTTTCTTTCTCCTTGGAGTCACGGTTGGTACCACCAAGACAAGCGTGTCTCCCCGGCTTGGCAATCAGCGGAGGAGGGTATTGCGTACTGTAGACATCTGCTGCAACACACATTGGCTATTGTTTGTGGACATATCATTTGCTCTGCGGAGGCTTCATGGGCCTTGGTCGGAAAGGACAAGGTCGATTCTCCCCTTGTCACCCTTTTTCTCTGTGCCATCTTTCTCCTCCTCTTGAACTGCTGTGCTGAGTTAGCTTTTATGTTGTGTTGTCTGCCTTGCTCGTCCTGTGCTGTTGGGCTCTGCCTTTTATCCCTGTGAGGAAAGGAAAGGGCTGTCAGGTGTTTGTGATTCAATTTAGTTGCCTGACTCAGCCTGCCCCTTGGGTTGGGACATGTCAGGTAGACAGTTTTAACATAAGTCTGGTTTTTATAGTGGGGTAAAACAGGGTCCGTGTTGGAAAGGGGAGAAGTTAATGTATATGATTGTCCTACGGTAAGCTGGGGAAAAGGTGCTATATGTGTTTACAACCCTCATACCTGCCTGTTTGATGTACTTTGAAGGGTGAGACAGAAGGGATTGACCAGGATTGTTGTTGTGAACAGAACAGGGGGAATTGGGGAAACAGCAGTGTTTAGTACAAGTTGTCTTGGTGTTCGGAAAAGAATAACCAGAGGGATGTGGAAAAGCATGTTCGGGAGTGTTTGGATAGGAAACAGGAGAAGAGGAATTTTGGGAGTTATGGACTTTGAGAGTAACAGGCTTTGGGTGCCTAGGGGATTGGCCAGATTTGTAGGGGTGGTAGAATTTGAATAAGGGAGCTTCTTTGGAAGGAAGGGATGTAGATGTAGCATAACCCCCAGGACTTCGTCCTCACTTTCTACTTCAATATTATACCGTGTCTCACCTGGGGCATTCGACGAAGCATAACCCGGGGCTCCCCTACCCAGGTGATCCTCCATTGCTCGTCTGCCCCCAGAGTTGGGATCTGAGAGTGCCAGCCCTCCCAGGCCACCTGAATAAGGGATTCCAGAGGCTTATCTGGGAGAATACCCTCAGGTTTCTCCCACCTCGCACTGGGAGGAGCCAAGGTTCCCACATGGGTAGTGGGCCACCAGTCCCCCTCTTCCGGATTCAGAGAAGGTCATGTGTTGGGGTACCCATGTTGTACCCACATTTTACTGGGGTAGGGCTGTGTGGACGTGGCTATGGTGCCATTGAATCAGTCCTGCTAGCCCCTGGCGTACCCTCCTCATGGATGCCTTTGGTGGTAGAAGTGTCAGCATTCTCTGCAATGACCTGCCTGCCCCTGCTCCTCGTGATCTTACTGCACAGACTGGAGGGCCCATCCTGTGGGTTATTGTCAGTAGTGCCTCCACTGCACTTCCTGCTCCCTTCCATGTCAGAATACGACAATGTGTAGTGGCACAGTCGCACTTCATGTGACAAGGGAGGCCTATGGTTTCTAGGCATGCTTACTGATGGTATGGCACTAGACCATGGTGAAAGTCACACCATGGATTGGCGGGTAATCTACATCAGCTTGGTGCATTCATGGCCTCCACACACGTACCCGGAGTGGTGCCTGGAGGGAACTTGGACTCTACTATGCAAGGACAGTGGCATACACACGTGCACACATATTGACACCCAAGGGCATGTGAGACAGTCTTAGCATGTTTACGTGCCACATGTGTGCACTGCTTTTACTTGGGATCAGTGGTTTATGTTTCATGCTTTCGACCAACATGATATTGCCATTTACTGGTCGACCTGTGAAAATGCTGGGGACAGCTTGACCCAATCAGTCAGTAATGTGATGCAGTATATATGCCTGGGCAATTGTGTGAGATGACCTAACCTGCATATGGTGTTGTGCCACTCAAATATATCTGGATGTTCCATGGGTACCTATGAGTTGTGGCATACAGCGTCATATGTGCTTGATGTGTGTCGTGCAGCAAACATGGTCCACTGGTGTGTATGCCTGCCATGAATGGCATCAATCCACTCAGGGGGCTGACTGTCAGTAGTGGCTGAATGTGCTGACTTTTATTGGGTATGTCATGCACAAGATTAAAATGTGACAAGGACAGGCTACTGTTTTTTCGGAATCATGACATTTCCATTGGTGACATTAGGTGTTAGATGTTTAATGAGGCCTTGACTGCAGAATGTCTGTGAGTTCTCGGTCTACACACCTTGAAGCTATTACTTTGTCTGCTTGACAAATGTTTGTGTGAACTCAATGCCATATGTGCTCGATGTGTGCGTCTCAGATATTGTGGGGCCAGCATCTCCATGCATGCCCACGCATCATGGTCCTGACACCGGTATTTGCCTCACATGTGAAATCTGAATGCCGATTGTATATTGTGCAGGCTTGCAAGTGGAAATGTTGCCTGAGGTGTAGTGCAACACTGTTGTTCACTCCTGCTTGTGACATTGCGCTGGTTAAGAGTATGGCCATGAGTCATGTGTGTGGCAGAATGGGATACTGATTTTTCTACACATGGGGATGGTACTGGAATACTGCACAGCATACAATGTCACAAGACAGGTGCGTGGATGTGTTGAATAGATGCATGCCAACTGCTTAGACAAGTGAGGAGTACATGTTAAATGCCTTGGGGCAGGTCGATGTGTGTTCTGAATGCATGCATGGATGTGGCCACCTGTTCACTATGTGTCTCTTACCAGGGCTCCACATAAACAGTTTCAATTTCCCTCCAATCATTGGCAAGCCATGTCTCTGCATCTTGTAAGTAACGACTGACAAGATTTGATGATTAAGATTTTATTTTATAGGTGCAGTACAAACAGTTAAGTTGTGCTCATGCGTGGTGCTGTGCAAGCGGCAGTGGTGGATGTGCAGGGGCATTTGTGATGGTTCCGTGCTTGGGGGGGGGGTGCTTCAGGATGTGGTGGTATTTTGGCTGGGGGAAGTGGGTATGTGGGAGGAGAATGAAAATTAGGTGAGTCTGATGTGGGTGCTAGAAGTCACTTCCTGGGCCTCCCATGCCCCCTTTTGGCCTGTGGTTTAACCTGGGATGCCGGAGAGGCCCAGATGTCCTTCTCCCCAGTGTCAGTGTCACTCTGGCAAGTGGTGGTCCTGCAGGTAGGTTGTGGCACAAGAGGTGGGCTGTCAGTAGCCTGCACAGCCCTGTCCACCATCTCGGGTCTCCTCATCGACACTCCCAAGTGTTCCTCAGTTGTGCTATCCAAGTATGTGCTTAGCCCAAAAATGTCTAGCCTTATGTTCTTCCAAGTGTTGTTAATGGCATCCAGGCAGTTAACATGCCAGCGAGTTCCCGTGATGTTGTGCCCAACCTCAGCCGCAGTGTCCATTATAAGAAGCTGATGCTGCAGAAACATGCAGAGCCATTCTGACTGCTCCACGCTTGATGATCCTGCAGGCTGTGATGAAGGTTGTGCTGCCTGAGGGTGGGGTCTGGCATCAGCAGTGACTCAGGCCGAGGTACTTGGACATGGCATCTGCGAGGCATGGCGTTGGGAGTGATGGTGGGGGGAGGTGATGTTCATGGAGTCTCCGCTGCTGTTGTCCTCATCATATTCCTCCGCATGTGCAAGGGGCACGCTGTCCTCCATGAGCACCTCTGGCATTGCCTCTTCCCTTTGAGCCACTTGTATGAATTGTTGGCATGCTCCGTGGGTGTCGGAGATGAGTTGGTGCGCAAAGTTGATGTACTTACCATGGTATTCTGTCCCATTGCTGGGCCTCACAAGCCAGTATACACCTCCTCTGGGATCATACTCAGGGTCTTCTCTTACCTGGGCATCAATCGCAACCTGGAGCTTTGTGGTTCGCCTCCAAAAGCTTGGGAGATGGTGTACTGGGTGTATTTTAGTTTCACCCTCTGCTTCTTGTCCAACCACGTCTTTTTGATTTCCCTCCAGGTGCATTGCTTGAGGCCCAGGGCATTGATTTTCACTGCAAGCATGAGCAATTGTACGTGCTGCTGGCTTTGTGTGGTGTGATGTCCTGGCATACACAGCATGCAGGTCCAGTGACTGTGAATGAACTCCACCATCTGGTCCACCTCACTTTCGGAAAAGTTCATCTTGTGCCAGACCTCCTCTGCAACTTCCATCTTGCAGGACACTGCGACCTGTGCAGCGATTGGGGTCACTGGTGTGTAGGTATTTTTTGATTAGCGGAGGAGGAGGTGTAGATATTTGACGCTGATTGGGTTGTGTGCGTCATTCAGTTTTGTAGTGTTAACCATTTGTCCTGCATCGGTTCAGTGTGTGCGCAGGTGTTATGACCACCATGTGATCAGTGCACCTTCTAATCTGATCATCGGGCCATGATGTCTTGATTGGGTCACATGTGTGGTCATGTATTTGACATGGTGGGAGCTGTCCTAGCATAGAAGTGACATTTGGTGGATGCTCTGCTATTGCATGGCTTAATGTCGATTTGGGAAGCCCGACATGTAAGTTGCACGTGTTGGTGGTGTTGTTTCCTCGCCTTTCAGCTTCCCCAGGCCCACGTGTTATGGGCATTTCTGTGGGTGTGTCTTGTGATGTGTGGGCATGTCGGTGAGTGTGTAACTATTTTTGGAGGATATGTCGGTGGGTGTTTATCAGTTTCGATGGGCATGTCAGGGGTGTTGCATGTGTTAGCAGGTGTGATGCACCCAGAGTGTACATTTGAAGGTATTTGCTGCACAGATGCCAATCTTCAGAGAGAGGTGTGCTATGTCGTAACTTAAACCATGATATTGATGGTGTAGGTGTTGTGCATGGTGCACAATAGTTTTCGGATTTGCGCGGTGCTGGTGGGGATGGATAGTGAAGTTGTGTGGGTGTACGTGAAAAATGTGATTGAGCTCAAAGTGAAAATGTTTGTTGTGTTTGGTTGTATTTAAAAAAAAGTATTTATTAGGTATTTATAATGCACCTATACAGCAAAGGGTGTTTCAAGGCACAACAAGGCAAAAGAGGGGGGCAATAGGGATGAAGAAAAACAAACACCGGTCCTACTACCCCCTGTGTGTTATCTTAACCTATTTAGTTTTGCTGGCATGTGTTCCGCCGATGGTCATACGTCCTTTTTCTTGGTAGATCTGGTGTGGCTTTCATCCAGTTTTGTGCACAGTGTGTGATCCACTGGATTTCTGTGTCTGACTTGGTAGATTTTGGAATTTGGGCATGAATTACACTGCACGTGTGACTAAGTGGCTTTGTTGTGGTTTGCGCATCGAAGAGTCATAGTTGGTAAATTAGGGCCTTATGTCTGAAAATATCCAATGTACCGTGATATTTCACAAATTGAAATCTTCCAGTCATATAGATTTTATTAATCTAGCACAATCACATCAAATGATAATTCACAAAATTGAAATTTCCCTTTTACATTAGGAGCGTGTTTAACCTTCCCATTTGCAGTCGTAGGACTGGTGGAAAACCACACCTAGTCAGTCACAAGTGTGGGGAGGAACTGAAGAAAATATATTAGCATGCACACGGGGAGGAGAAAGAATTAATAAAATAATAGCGGGGCATTAATGTTCAAAGGTATTCTTGAAAACTACCGAGAGGAGATTGCTGGGGAAAACTGAGACCTGGAGTCTGATCGGAAGGCACAATGGAGAGATGAGTAGCCCTGGGTTGCAAACAACCAAGACAACTAGGACCTTGTTGAGTGCAGCAGCTCCAGACAGATGGTACAAGCTGATGTTCCCCAAATGAGAAGCCACATTGAAAAGGGCAAATAAACCCCAAATGCAACTCCAAGTTGTCCCTATAGACTGTCTGTGGTAAAATCCTGGGAATCAAAGCAGCTGGCACTTAAAGGGAAATGTTAATGTGAAAAAGACCCAGCTGCAGTGCAACATGGTGCCCTGTGTCTTCCATTTACATTGAATATAAAATGAGATGTTATTTACATAAAACCCAATGCATTTCTGGATAGAGAGGTGGACTTTAAAACACACACCATTTTGCAGCAACTTAAATGCAGCAAGCTTTTGTAAGATGAAGCACCATTAACAAGAATCCCTGGCTCATGTCGACACAGAATTACAAATGCCATGTGTATTTGTGACCCACTATGGCCTAATATGATATCATGCAAATTTGCACCTGTTGTGAGTCTAGTCATACATTTAGAGGCCGATTCATGGAATAATTAGCGCGGCGCAAGTGGGCAAAAACGTGCGATTCGCAGTGGAATAGCGAAAATCGCAGTGCAATTGCGAAAATCGCACGAAAAGCAGCGCACGTCGATTCATGGAAGGCCGTGCGCGAGAAAACCAGCGGATGTGCGATAAAAAAGTGCGCGGCGCACGTTGGCGCACAGGCCATCTAACAGCGTGCGCAAGGTCACAGCGAAAATCGCACAGGCCACAGCGAAATTCGCACATAGCGCGGCGCACGCAACAAAAGTAGGCGGAACACGGGCGTAACACTCGGAATGGGGAACAACTTGCCAAAACGTGGGCGTCACGGGGGAAGTACAGGGCACAAGTGCGCGGAACGCCCACACGCTCGCCCACAACACGTATTCATGGAATCGAATAGGGGAAAAAAGCGCACGCTCAAACCAGCGCACAGGCACAAACACGACCGCCACAAGAAAGCAGGCGGTAGCGTCTCTGCGGCTGTAAGAAATGTGCGCCACCTATATACTGCCATGATGAATGTCCCATATTGTGGCCCTCCAGGAAAAATGACGTGCAAAGGGGTACCCACAAACACGGACACCCGCTGACAAAAAATACGTGTGCGTGTATACCGGGGTGCGCGGGAAGTCTAACACGCGATTTCAGCAGGGTACGTGCATCACATGGGTTTGCGTGAAGTTTCACACGCGATCGGGCATGGGGGAGCGGGCTACGTGTATATCAGGGGTTTGCGTGAAGTTCCTCACGCGATCGGGCCTGGGGGAGCGGGCTACGTGTATTACAGGGGTTCGCGTGATGGGGGAGCGTGCTACGTGTATAACAGGGGTTCGCGTGAAGTTCCTCACGCGATCGGGCCTGGGGGAGCGGGCTACGTGTATTACAGGGGTTCGCGTGAAGTTCCTCACGCGAATAGCCTGTGCGCGTGTATTTCAGGGGTGCGCGGGAAGTTCCACACGCGAATAGCCTGGGCGCGTGTATTTCATGGGTGCGCGGGAAGTTCCACACGCGAATAGCCTGGGCGCGTGTATTTCAGGGGTGCGCGGGAAGTTCCACACGCGAATAGCCTGGGCGCGTGTATTTCAGGGGTGCGCGGGAAGTTCCACACGCGAACAGCCTGGGCGCGTGTATTTCAGGGGTGCGCAGGAAGTTCCACACGCGAACAGCCTGGGCGCGTGTATTTCAGGGGTGCGCGGGAAGTTCCACACGCGAACAGCCTGGGGGCGTGTATTTCAGGTGTGCGCGGGAAGTTCCACACGCGAATAGCCTAGGCGCGTGTATTTCAGGGGTGCGGGGGAAGTTCCACACGCGAATAGGCTGGGGGCGCGTGTATTTCAGGGGTGCGCGGGAAGTTCCACACGCGAATAGCCTGGGCGCGTGTATTTCAGGGGTGCGCGGGAAGTTCCACACGCGAACAGCCTGGGCGCGTGTATTTCAGGGGTGCGCGGGAAGTTTCACACGCGAACAGCCTGGGCGCGTGTATTTCAGGGGTGCGCGGGAAGTTCCACACGCGAACAGCCTGGGCGCGTGTATTTCAGGGGTGCGCGGGAAGTTCCACACGCGAATAGCCTAGGCGCGTGTATTTCAGGGGTGCGGGGGAAGTTCCACACGCGAATAGGCTGGGGGCGCGTGTATTTCAGGGGTGCGCGGGAAGTTCCACACGCGAATAGCCTGGGCGCGTGTATTTCAGGGGTGCGCGGGAAGTTCCACATGCGAATAGCCTGGGCGCGTGTATTTCAGGGGTGCGCGGGAAGTTCCACACGCGAATAGCCTGGGCGCGTGTATTCCAGGGGTGCGCGGGAAGTTCCACACGCGAATAGCCAGGGCGCGTGTATATCAGGGGTGCGCGGGAAGTTCCACAAGTGATTTGACAGTGTGGGTCCTCCCAGGTGTACCCTGTACACCCTCCACGGCCCCTGCAGGCAGCCCACACCACAGGGGACTACCCTGCATCCCTGGTCATGTCCCGCAGGCAGCCCACCCAGCATGGGCATGCCCCCCAGCAAAGGCACATGTCTCCTTGAACTAATGAACACCAACTCATGTCCCCTTGCACCCCCACCCCCCAGCACTGTGGGGCACCTGCCAGCAGGCCCCCACCCATGTCCAACTCATGTCCCCCACAACCCCCACCCCCCAGCACTGTGGGGCACCTGCCAGCAGGCCCCCACCCATGTCCAACTCATGTCTCCCACCACCCCCACCCCCCAGCCACCAGGGTCAGCCTCCACCAGGCCCCCACTCATGTCTCCCACCACCCCCACCCCCCAGCCACCAGGGGCACCCTCCACCAGGCCCCCACTCATGTCTACCACCACCCCAAACCCCAGCCACCAGGGGCACCCTCCACCAGGCCCCCACTCATGTCACCCACCACCCCCACACCCCAGCAGTGCAGGGTCACCCTCCACCAGGCCCCCACTCATGTCACCCACCACCCCCACACCCCAGCAGTGCAGGGTCACCCTCCACCAGGCCCCCACTCATGTCTACCACCACCCCCACCCCCCAGCCACCAGGGGCACCCTCCACCAGGCCCCCACTCATGTCACCCACCACCCCCACACCCCAGCCACCAGGGGCACCCTCCACCAGGCCCCCACTCATGTCTCCCACCACCCCCACACCCCAGCAGTGCAGGGTCACCCTCCACCAGGCCCCCACTCATGTCACCCACCACCCCCACACCCCAGCAGTGCAGGGTCACCCTCCACCAGGCCCCCACTCATGTCACCCACCACCCCCACACCCCAGCAGTGCAGGGTCACCCTCCACCAGGCCCCCACTCATGTCTACCACCACCCCCACCCCCAGCCACCAGGGGCACCCTCCACCAGGCCCCCACTCATGTCACCCACCACCCCCACACCCCAGCAGTGCAGGGTCACCCTCCACCAGGCCCCCACTCATGTCACCCACCACCCCCACACCCCAGCAGTGCAGGGTCACCCTCCACCGGGCCCCCACTCATGTCACCCACCACCCCCACACCCCAGCAGTGCAGGGTCACCCTCCACCGGGCCCCCACTCATGTCACCCACCACCCCCACACCCCAGCAGTGCAGGGTCACCCTCCACCATGCCCCCACTCATGTCACCCACCACCCCCACACCCCAGCAGTGCAGGGTCACCCTCCACCAGGCCCCCACTCATGTCACCCACCACCCCCACACCCCAGCAGTGCAGGGTCACCCTCCACCAGGCCCCCACTCATGTCACCCACCACCCCCACACCCCAGCAGTGCAGGGTCACCCTCCACCAGGCCCCCACTCATGTCACCCACCACCCCCACACCCCAGCAGTGCAGGGTCACCCTCCACCAGGCCCCCCTCATGTCTACCACCACCCCCACCCCCCACCCCCCAGCCACCAGGGGCACCCTCCACCAGGCCCCCACTCATGTCACCCACCACCCCCACACCCCAGCAGTGCAGGGTCACCCTCCACCAGGCCCCCACTCATGTCACCCACCACCCCCACACCCCAGCAGTGCAGGGTCACCCTCCACCAGGCCCCCACTCATGTCTACCACCACCCCCACCCCCCAGCCACCAGGGTCAGCCTCCACCAGGCCCCCACTCATGTCACCCACCACCCCCACACCCCAGCAGTGCAGGGTCATCCTCCACCAGGCCCCCACTCATGTCTACCACCACCCCCACCCCCCCAGCACTGTGGGGCACCTGCCAGCATGCCCCCACCCATGTCCAATCCATGCCCCCCTGCACCTGGGTCCCAACATTCCCCAATCATGTCCGTAATGCCCATCCTCCCCTGCCAAAAGGCCCAACCAACTATCACACCCACCCACATATCAAAGGCAATTACATGTTACACCCCCAATTTAAATAATGCAATTTAACACATGTCTGTCACACACAATGGCTGCAAGTGAATGACAAAACACCCAACATGACATGCCTGAAAGCAATGAGATGATACGACACATTGAAGATTAAAAAAATAATATGTATTTAACAGCAAGTAGAATGGAAATGAAATAAGAAAAAACACAAAGCAAATCAAACAAAACAAGATGAATGTCCAAGAAAATAATCTGAAAAATTAAAATAAGCCAATGAAGAAGATCATCCTGGGTCCATGAGCCCTACCAAATTAAACCTAACTGACTACTAACTAAAAAGTGAACTATATACAAAAAAGTGGTGCATTGTCCAATCGCAACCAAAAAAAAATCAAAAAAACAAAGGAAACCTAACCCTAACTATACAACTATATACAAAGGCAGCGGGCTATTCGGACGGCTCACTGGTTGTTGTCATGGGCCAGGGCATCATCAAACTCCTGGTCAATGGCTTGGAGGCGGGCATGTTCCCTGGCCCCGAGGTCCCGCAGGGATAACGCAGTGTCAAGCTCAAACTCCCTGCGAAGACCCTCGAGGCACTCAGCCCGCCTCAGCGCCCTCCGCATGGAGTCCTCCGCCCTGACCATCGTGAGCCGTTCCTCCTCTGCCCGCTGCCGCTCCGCACCTATCCGCTGGCACAACCTCTCCCACACGGAAGCCACTCCCATTCCAGGGTTCTCCTGCCCTCCGGCCGATGCCTGCACCCCTGATGTTGATGGCCCCGAGCCATGATGCCTCCCACGTTGAGCCTGCTGCTGCCTCCGACGCAACTGCCTGTGCCAGCACGACGGCATCCAGGCTGATGGAAACCACCGACGCCGTCGTGCACGTGCCCTGCCCGATGATGCTGTCACATCCTCCATCTGCTGGGGTCCAGTTGCTCTGGTGTCCACCCCTGCTGGATCTCTGACTCCCGACTGTGGCAGGGATGGGATCCCCACCGAGCTGGCTGCATTGGTCGGGGCAGGTCCACAGGGGGCCCTGGTGGCATCTGGGCTGGAAGACGGCAAGGAGAACGACTGGTGGATAGCCTGCACAGAGGAGGAGAGGGCCGCCACATTGGCCAACACATGCAGGAAACCCCCGAACATGGCCGATCCCAATTGGGCCACGTCGGCACGGTGCACTTCGTGATGACGTGCGTGCTCCTCCCGGGAAGCACGCACGGCATCACGAATCACAGCCGTGCGCATCGCGACCCCAATCAGGACCTTCTCCGCACGGCCAGGGGTTCCCACGTCCGCAGGTGGAGGGGAGTCAGGTGACATGGACATCCCCTCTACCTGCGGACAGGCCTGGGACGGGGCATCCCTGCTGGTGCATGGTGGTGCACTCACAGGGTCAGGGACAGCGACATGCACAGGCCCCTCCACGGTGACCTGTGCTGCCTCCTGCCCCTGGCCCTGGACTGCACCACTTGCACCAGCAGGGATGCCCCCACCAGGCCCCATGTGTGCCCCAGTGGCGGCCTCCTCCTCCTCTGTGCAAACCACCAACCTGGATGGCTCCTCACCGTCTCCCACCGTAGCAGGCCCCTGTGGGGGCTCACCCACCCCTTCCGCTGCAGCCGTGGGGGCATCCCCGCCGCCTTGCTCCACAGCGCCGTCTCCGCCCTCTTCTTCACTAGCCGCTGCGTAGAGGGAGACAAAGAACACAAGCATCAGGGCACTGTACAATGGTCCCCTAGACAGGAAGCAATAGCAGATGAGCACCACTGTCAAAGTACACTTCCATCATGTCCCTCCACAACACATGGGTCAGTCCAGGCAAAACACACACAGTAACAGGCATGGTGCATGCCATGGACATTTCCATGCATGTCCAATGGACTCTTGAAACATTCAATGATATGTAACTCACATGCATCATGGCTCATGCCCATCACATGCACACACTTGCATTGTCACACACATGTGTCATGCATCCATGGCATGCACAAGTCACAGACACGCAGGTCAGGCACACAGACATGGCTACCATATATGTACCTGGCATCAGCACCCATCCCTCACCCCCACCCATGTCCAGGTACAGAGACTGGCATGCTCTCATGTTCAAAATCTGAATAGGGCTCCCCATGCGGCATTTCAACACATGCAACAACCATGTGCATCACACATCACTGGTCGCACATGCATTACCATGATGTCCCTGCACACATACATGCATACATGGCCTATGGCACACATACAGGCAAGTATCATAGAACCAGCACACCGCAACATGCCCTGTCTCACACAGTAATGCATGGACACTTACCGCTCAACTCCAGACGGGCCTCCCTCTCAAGGATCTGGGCGTGGAGCGCTGGGCGTACGCGTTCCAGGACCCTCATCTGGATGGAACTCATGCGGCCCCGGCCCCCCTCCACGAGGCGCCGGGCCTTCACAAGGGTCCTGGACCTCAAGTCCTCCCAGCGCTTCTTGATCTTCAGGACGTCGCGGGTTGCCACCCCCTCCGCGTTGATGGCAACCACACAGTCGGCCCAGATCCTCTGCCGTCCTTCCTTGCTGGCGCGGGACGATCCAAAGAGGGCATCATACTGCCCCAGGACATGCTCCACCAGGACACCAACTTCGGTGACAGTGAAGCTGGTGCCCCTCTGCCCCTCTGGCCTGGGGTTACCACTGGTGCCAGATGTGGAAGTGCCCGACATGGCAACCCCAGAGGCAGGTGTGGGTGGGCAACTGGGTCCTGGGGCTGGGCTGTGGAGCGATATAATCCCAGTCGGGAGTCTTCAGTTCCAGCAGGGGTGGACACAGCAACTGGACCCCTGCAGATGGCTGATGTGCAGGCACCAAATGGCAGGGCACGGTGGCAGCAGGCAGGCAGGCAGGCAGCAGCAGATGGCACGTGGGAGGCTGCTCGGGGCACTGGGGGGCAGTAACTCGGCCTTCTGGGCAGGAGCGTGGGCTTCCGTGTGTTTTCGCGTGGCCAGCTTGATACGGAGTGATTTGGCACGTGAAAATCCTGCACGTCAGCGTGAAATCCGAGGAAAGGCCCTTAGCGCGTAAGCGCGTCAGCACGCATACGCGATTCTATTGGACCAGAGTCCCTCAGCGCGTAAGCGCGTCTGTGACGTGACCCGCACGGGTGTTCCCCACTCAGCACGTGATGACGGGGCACACGTGGAGATACTGCACGTCAGAGTGTCATCGCGTGTAATTGGACAAAAGTGCGCGTACACGCGATTGGCCTATGTACGTGTATTTAATAGGTGCGCGGCCACTTACACACGCAAGTACGTCAGCGAACCTGTATCCCGTGGTGCGTGTGAATTTCCACACGCTATTGGACTGGGAACTGGATTCCAGGGGTGCGCGGGTCACACGCTGTATCCCGTGGTGCGTGTGAATTACCACACGCTATTGGACTGGGAACTGGATTCCAGGGGTGCGCGGGTCACACGCTGTATCCCGTGGTGCGTGTGAATTTCCACACGCTATTGGACTGGGAACTGGATTCCAGGGGTGCGCGGGTCACACGCTGTATCCCGTGGTGCGTGTGAATTTCCACACGCTATTGGACTGGGAACTGGATTCCAGGGGTGCGCGGGTCACACGCTGTATCCCGTGGTGCGTGTGAATTTCCACACGCTATTGGACTGGGAACTGGATTCCAGGGGTGCGCGGGCCACACGCTGTATCCCGTGGTGCGTGTGAATTTCCATACGCTATTGGACTGGGAACTGGATTCCAGGGGTGCGCGGGTCACACGCTCGCCTAGAACACGCGCAAAGCATAAAATTGCGGACTTTAACAATAACAAGCTCACACGCCAGGATGAACATACCGTTCCTAGCAGCAGTGGCAGTGGGCTACCAAAGGAGGAGGAGGAGGATAGTCAGGGCCAGAATATTCACACCCAGAACCAGCCTTTTCGGGATGCCTGATGACCAGGTGTATGGGAGGTACATCATACTGGACCTGGTGACTGAGTGGGAGGATGACCTCACATCACCCACCCTGTGCTCCCAAGCACTCAGCCCCCTGGAGAAGGTCCTCAATGTACTGCACTTCTTAGCCACTGGATCATTTCAGCGGACAAGTGCCATAGTGGGTGGGGTGTCACAGGCCACCCAGTCACGCTGCCTACACCAGGTCTTGAACATCATGACTGCACGCCCATCAGTCCGCAGGCACATATACCTGCCCAGAACACCTGCAGAAAGGCATGCTGCCGCCCTGGATTTTTACGCAGTGGCACGATTCCCCAAAGTGCTAGGTGCCATCGACTGCACCCATGTGGCTCTACGTCCCCCCAGGGCATCTGAGCACATCGATAGGAACCGCAAGCACTGGCATTCCATCAACGTGCAGGTAGCATGTAATGCCAAGGGAATCATCACCTCAGTATATGCCAACTATCCCGGCTCCACCCACGACAGCTTCATTTACCGAATGTCCACCCTAAGCCGGGACCTAGAAGCTGGGCGGCATGGCGATACATGGCTGCTTGGTAAGTATGTATGCCACTGCACATGCATGCATGTTGGATACTGAGCAAGGTCACAACCTCACCAATGATACCAATCCCCACCTCCACAGGGGACAGTGCCTACCCTCTCAGCCCCCACATGATGACGCCAATTCGGAACCCCACCACGCCACCCCAGGTAAGATATAACACAGCCCACATTACAACCAGGGGCATAGTGGAGCGCACATTCGGAGTGCTAAAGTCACGCTTTCGCTCCCTTGACCGTTCTGGCGGGCAGCTGTTATACGCTCCCCCAGTAGTGTGCAGGATCATAGTGGCAGCATGTGTCCTGCACAACGTTGCAACACGCCGGGGCCTGGCCGTGGACATGGTGGTGGCCCCACATCCCCAACCACATGCACAGCCGCTGCGCATGGGAGGGGAAAGGGCACGGGGGAGGCAGCCCGTACACAGCTAGTGGCTAATTACTTCACATAGAAATCACACCCCTGTGGAGTGCACACTGCCCTGGCACATTCCATCTGACAATCAATGATGACTCAACCTGACACTGATCCTGAATGTCTGGAGAATGAACCGGGAATACCATGTCAGCCTGAGATTGTTCACCTGGAAGTGTCACAATGTGTGCATCCCTACCCACACAGACACCACCAATGCAGTTTTGTGAAGTTACACATTGAAGCAGCTAAAATGAATACCCACTTGCAAAATGCAACAAGAGGACAGTGCCATGTCAGCCAACCCAACCCCAGCACTGCCACACGACACACCGTGCCATGTCATGCTAATTGCAGGTAAACAAAGTAATCCCCACAACATGACATCACTCTCACTATGTACAGTGGCACTATTAGAAACCTGCAACACCTGAAATGCTCACAGCAATGCCGGACCAACAACATACTTGAGCACGTAGTACCATTAACATGACATCACAAATGTTACATATTAGTAGTCTCACCACCTGGAAATGCCTGCACTCCCACCACTACCAACTGTGCAGTGTTGGCGCCATGTAGAGTTGTAGGTGCACTGCTGCCAACATGGTCCCCATCTCCAGACTAGAGGTCCTTGTGTGGACTTGAGGAAGGGACCTGCAAATTGGGAGGTAGACACAGAAGAAGAGTTACACATCAATGCAACATGCAGTGTACAACACAACAGCAATATGCACTATGAATGTATACACAGTATTGACTACAGACTGGCCACACAGCTCATGGGAGTCCAACGTCACTGTGTAATTCACTGTCACTTGGGCACACCCTTTGCAAGCCCATGGAAACGGGAAGCAGGAGGGGTGTGTGTGACTCAAACCCAAGCATCTGAACCAAATACATTACAAGCCTGCATGTGCCCAGCCACAATGCAGCGTATGCCCACAGGAACCACGGAAGCCAACAGATCGAAGCCAATAGATCGAAGCCAACAGATCGAAGCCAACAGATCGTCCCAAAAAAATTGGGAATAAAAGAAATCAAAATAAAAATAAAAATAAGAAACAATCAAAAATGGCCATTGATGGGCCCGGGGGGGTTGGGGAGGCCACCCAGGAGGTCCGAGGACAGGATGCACACCAGAACCTATGCAACAACTCACGGGATGCCCGGACCTCCGCCCTCGTTGCCTGCATCTCAGCTGAGAGCGTACGGGTGAGACGCTCCAGCTGCTGTTCTGTCCTTTGGTGTGTTGAAGCCTCAAGCTCAACAAGAGTCGTCCTGAGGTGTAGGAGCTCCTGCCTCAGGGCTTCCCTGTGGCCCTGGGACTCAATGGAGATGGCCTCCTGCAGTGTCGCCAGTGCCGCCCGCCTGTCCCTGTTGGACCCCAACATGTCCTCCCTGTGTGACTGGCAGATGGAGTCGGTTGCCTGCTCTAGTCGCTCCATCAGCCTTTCTGGGGGGACAATGGAAGTGGCCACCCTATCCATGGCCTGAGCCATCATCTCGGATGATGCAGCCTGTTGGGTAGCCATACCGTAAATGGATTGCTCCCATGCGGTATTGCCGGGTGGCGTACGGCCACCACGTCGGCGGGCACCACACCTGTCTGGGGCAAGGCGAACTGCGCCTTGCTGTGCCGGCACTGCCTGAGGCTGCAGGACTGCATTCCCCCTCTGATCTGCTGGCCCAGGAACAGGATCAGATGTCGCGGAGTGTGACCCTGCATCCGTAACCACCGAAGGCGTAGCTGCCAACACTGACATCCCCATGGAGGGTACTGACCCTGGTGCAGGTGGGTGAGACAGAACAGAATCCCTCCCTGGAACACTCACCTGCGACGGCACGTAGGTCTCATCCGAATCAACACCTGAGTACAGCTCGGGGGAGGTGCAGCCAGAGACACCCCTTGAGAGCACGACCTGCAGCACTTGTGGGTTCTCCCCCACCACCACACCACGTCCCTCACTGGTGGTTGGTCGGCCCTGGGACACCTCCTGGGTCTGCGCCATCTCCACAACCCCAGCAGTATCAGGTGCGTCTTCCCCTGCAAAGACATGTAAACAAAGAAATGGAAACAGGCATTAGCACCATGGCACACATTGAGGGCTGAGAAGCAAGAGAACCAGTACTTGATTGACACATGTCCCACATGACTAAAACCCTCCCATGCATGCACCCTCACTGCGTATGAAGTGCAGGCAAATGGCACACACTGATGACACCAAGATGGAAGATGAACACATTTTCTGCATGCTGCCTGGCAGTGGCATCACACATTGGCCTGTGATTGGCAGGTGAAACACACATGCCATCACACAGATGGCATGTACCATTGCTATTGAGTGAAGATGGAGAGGAGGGCAGCACCTATTCATTCAGTCCAGTTCCCGCATGTAATAGCTTTTCTAATTCTAACAGGTCAGATTTTTCACCTGGAGCTGCCAGTCTGAAATGGTCAAATTGCACAGGGACATGTGTGTACAAATGATATCCAGGTAACAAAGTCACTCCACTTTACCATACCCATGTCAGACATGTGACTAGTGGACAGCGACATGCCTAGTGAAAGTGGTGGAATGCAAACAAACTGACTGAATGAACAGTGAAAAAGAAGCAAATATGTTGTGTCAAGGTGACACTTCAAGGGCAACTGGCGTGCAGTTGTGCTAGATGTCTACTGTTGGCAGAAGGGATACTGCTATGGCCAAATGCAGCTGCGCAGGAAGGATTGCATGAAGCACATGGCTGACCCATACGACTCAGGTGCACACACTCTCACCTGGCACCCGAACAGAAGCCCTCACACACACACCATGCACATGGATGACACACACATGCATGTGCACTCACCGGAGAATGCCTCGTAATCAGCCAGATCTCCCATGCCTTGGATCTGTTCCTCCGTGACGTAGGTCCCAGCGACTGACTCATGTGGAGTGAGTTCCATGTATACTTCTGGAGACCCACCTCCAGTCACTAGAGTTGCGGCATGACTTGAGGCCAGCTTACTCTTTGCCCTGCGCTTTAGGTCATTCCAGCGCTTACAGCAATCATTGGCTGTGCGCCTCACGATTCCAAGGGCACTTACGATGTCCGCAACGGTCTGCCAGTGTGCCTGGCGTTGTGCAGGTGTGGTCTTGGATCCTGCAACAATGACCATCTCGTTGTCATGTCCGGACACATACTCGACAAGTGCATTCAGTTCGTCATCCGTGAAGCTGGGCTTCCTGGACGGGCCGGACTGTGTAGCCTTGTCTGGGGCATCAGCCTGTGCCGGACGAGCACTCTTCCTCTTCCGCTTGGAAGGTGGTGGTGATCCTGAGTGTCCTGCGCCGCTCTGGACACTAGGGGCAGGAGCCCTGGTGGACTCTGTATCAGGAGTGTGGGATTGCACACTCAGCATGGGAGTTGGTGCAGGCATTGGCTCTAGTGTGATGGTGTCAGGGGGAATGTCAGCAGCATGGACTAGGACCGACACTGTCCTGGCTGGGTGTGTGAGGGCTGGGGTGGATGGAGCCGCAGCTGCCCCTGCAGCCTCTCCGCCCTGCCTCCTTGGTGCAGCAGATGACCTTGCTGCCCCAGATCCACGTGGCATGATGGCATCAACGTGCACCAGCGCACGTGTCGTAGCCCTGCTGACCTGGAAGTCAGCCATGGAGTCAGCCAGGTCTGGTGCCACAATGGGCTGGTCCAACAAGGGCTGAGCATGGATGGTGTCAGCCACTTCAGCCTCAACGGGAGGGGAGGAGGGAGGGGGGAGGGGGGGGATGATGGGTGCCCTTGACTGGTCCTCCACACATGGGGGGACAGGCTCACCCTGCAAGTTACGACCACGTCCCCTACCGGATCCACCACGGCCACCACTTGTGGCTCTTCCACCTTTGCCACCCTTACGGAATCCTCGCCTCCCAGCCATGGCACTGATATTAATGTGCGTATGGGAGTGGCTGTAGACAATTGTCCTGGGCAATTGGGGGTCAAAGGGGTTGGGTACCAGATGGTAATTGTACCCTAGTGCTCTAGCACGGCTGATTGTAACCCCTGGGGAAAGATGACGGGTCACGCAACGCACAGGAGGCCCAAAAAAGGGAGATGACGTGCACGCAACCCCTCCTAGACCACGTGTGCAGAAAGAAAAACCTGCACTACGCTGTGGCACCCAGTAACACAAGAATGAACGTATGCGTGTCACACGCAGCCTAGAATGACCTCTGAAGGGGTAGGCTACACACGGGGCAAGCACAGAAGTTGGATACGTGCGTGACTCACCGTCTGCCAGGTAAAAGAGCGTGAAAAATGAGCGCGTTTGGCTGGCTAAACCCCCGCCAAAAGAAGATGTGTACGCTGTCTGAGAAGACAGGACAACAGTAGAAGGGGACACTGTTTGAGGGAACAGGCCCAGGTAAACCAGTAAAAGAGAAAAAAGAGAAAAAGCTGTCAGAGGTAACAGGGAATACGAACTGGAAACGCTGTGAAGTAAATCGCGTGTGAAACGACAAGAAGTACATAATTCACCCACTCGCTCTCCACGAAAAGCACGTACAAGGAAATGGTGTTCTACATGTACCTTATATACTGGCCCACACGTACAGCGTCACTTACGCGGCGTGTACGTTCACCAATAACACGCTTTGTCACTCCTGCGTGTAGATCCATTTTCACCAATCACATGCTTTGTCACTTCTGCGTGTAGATCCATTTTCACCAATCACACGCTTTGTCACTTCTGCGTGTAGATCCATTTTCACCAATCACACGCTTTGTCACTTCTGCGTGTAGATCCATTTTCACCAATCACACGCTTTGACACTGGGACGTGTCACGCAACAATTTCCTGCACGTGCAGGTGACTATAGGCGCGCATATGCTGTTGACGGGTTTACGCGCTAAGGGCCTTTGCTGACGTGTGGGATTTCACTCCCTATCAGGCTGTCCACGCGTTCACACACGAGAGACCACGCTCCTGGCCAGGAGGCCAAATTACTGCCCCCCAGAGCCCTGAGCACGCTCCCACCTGCTGCTGCCTGACTGCCTGCTGGCCACGTGCCCCACAGTGCTGGTGGGTGGGGGTGTTGGGAGACATGGGTGGGGGCCTGGTGGAGGGTGCCCCTGCACTGGTGGGGGTGGTGGGAGACATGGGTGGGGGCCTGGTGGAGGCTGCCCCTCGTGGCGGGGGGGGTGGGGGTGGTGGGAGACATGGGTGGGGGCCTGGTGGAGGGTGCCCCTGGTGGCGGGGGGGTGGGGGTGGTGGGAGACATGGGTGGGGGCCTGGTGGAGGCTGCCCCTGCACTGCTGGGGGTTGGGGGTGGTGGGAGGCATGGGTGGGGGCCTGGTGGAGGCTGCCCCTGGTGGCGGGGGGGGGTGGGGGTGGTGGGAGACATGGGTGGGGGCCTGGTGGAGGCTGCCCCTGGTGGCGGGAGGGTGGGGGTGGTGGGAGACATGGGTGGGGGCCTGGTGGAGGCTGCCCCTGCACTGCTGGGGGGTGGGGGTGGTGGGAGGCATGGGTGGGGGCCTGGTGGAGGCTGCCCCTGCACTGCTGGGGGTTGGGGGTGGTGGGAGGCATGGGTGGGGGCCTGGTGGAGGCTGCCCCTGGTGGCGGGGGGGTGGGGGTGGTGGGAGACATGGGTGGGGGCCTGGTGGAGGCTGCCCCTGGTGGCGGGAGGGTGGGGGTGGTGGGAGACATGGGTGGGGGCCTGGTGGAGGCTGCCCCTGCACTGCTGGGGGGTGGGGGTGGTGGGAGGCATGGGTGGGTGCCTGGTGGAGGCTGCCCCTGCACTGCTGGGGGTTGGGGGTGGTGGGAGGCATGGGTGGGGGCCTGGTGGAGGCTGCCCCTGCACTGCTGGGGGTTGGGGGTGGTGGGAGGCATGGGTGGGGGCCTGGTGGAGGCTGCCCCTGGTGGCGGGAGGGTGGGGGTGGTGGGAGACATGGGTGGGGGCCTGGTGGAGGCTGCCCCTGCACTGCTGGGGGTTGGGGGTGGTGGGAGGCATGGGTGGGGGCCTGGTGGAGGCTGCCCCTGGTGACGGGGGGTGGGGGTGGTGGGAGACATGGGTGGGGGCCTGGTGGAGGCTTCCCCTGGTGGCGGGAGGGTGGGGGTGGTGGGAGGCATGGGTGGGGGCCTGGTGGAGGCTGCCCCTGGTGGCGGGAGGGTGGGGGTGGTGGGAGACATGGGTGGGAGCCTGGTGGAGGCTGCCCCTGGTGGCGGGAGGGTGGGGGTGGTGGGAGGCATGGGTGGGGGCCTGGTGGAGGCTGCCCCTGGTGGCGGGAGGGTGGGGGTGGTGGGAGACATGGGTGGGGGCCTGGTGGAGGCTGCCCCTGCACTGCTGGGGGTTGGGGGTGGTGGGAGGCATGGGTGGGGGCCTGGTGGAGGCTGCCCCTGGTGGCGGGGGGGTGGGGGTGGTGGGAGACATGGGTGGGGGCCTGGTGGAGGCTGCCCCTGGTGGCGGGAGGGTGGGGGTGGTGGGAGACATGGGTGGGGGCCTGGTGGAGGCTGCCCCTGCACTGCTGGGGGGTGGGGGTGGTGGGAGGCATGGGTGGGGGCCTGGTGGAGGCTGCCCCTGCACTGCTGGGGGTTGGGGGTGGTGGGAGGCATGGGTGGGGGCCTGGTGGAGGCTGCCCCTGGTGGCGGGGGGGGTGGGGGTGGTGGGAGACATGGGTGGGGGCCTGGTGGAGGCTGCCCCTGGTGGCGGGAGGGTGGGGGTGGTGGGAGACATGGGTGGGGGCCTGGTGGAGGCTGCCCCTGCACTGCTGGGGGGTGGGGGTGGTGGGAGGCATGGGTGGGTGCCTGGTGGAGGCTGCCCCTGCACTGCTGGGGGTTGGGGGTGGTGGGAGGCATGGGTGGGGGCCTGGTGGAGGCTGCCCCTGCACTGCTGGGGGTTGGGGGTGGTGGGAGGCATGGGTGGGGGCCTGGTGGAGGCTGCCCCTGGTGGCGGGAGGGTGGGGGTGGTGGGAGACATGGGTGGGGGCCTGGTGGAGGCTGCCCCTGCACTGCTGGGGGTTGGGGGTGGTGGGAGGTATGGGTGGGGGCCTGGTGGAGGCTGCCCCTGGTGGCGGGGGGGTGGGGGTGGTGGGAGACATGGGTGGGGGCCTGGTGGAGGCTGCCCCTGGTGGCGGGAGGGTGGGGGTGGTGGGAGACATGGGTGGGGGCCTGGTGGAGGCTGCCCCTGCACTGCTGGGGGGTGGGGGTGGTGGGAGGCATCGGTGGGGGCCTGGTGGAGGCTGCCCCTGCACTGCTGGGGGTTGGGGGTGGTGGGAGGCATGGGTGGGGGCCTGGTGGAGGCTGCCCCTGGTGGCGGGGGGGTGGGGGTGGTGGGAGACATGGGTGGGGGCCTGGTGGAGGCTGCCCCTGGTGGCGGGAGGGTGGGGGTGGTGGGAGACATGGGTGGGGGCCTGGTGGAGGCTGCCCCTGCACTGCTGGGGGGTGGGGGTGGTGGGAGGCATGGGTGGGGGCCTGGTGGAGGCTGCCCCTGCACTGCTGGTGGTTGGGGGTGGTGGGAGGCATGGGTGGGGGCCTGGTGGAGGCTGCCCCTGGTGGCGGGGGGGTGGGGGTGGTGGGAGACATGGGTGGGGGCCTGGTGGAGGCTGCCCCTGGTGGCGGGAGGGTGGGGGTGGTGGGAGACATGAGTGGGGGCCTGGTGGAGGCTGCCCCTGGGGGCGGGGGGGTGGGGGTGGTGGGAGGCATGGGTGGGGGCCTGGTGGAGGGTGCCCCTGGTGGCGGGGGGGTGGGGGTGGTGGGAGACATGGGTGGGGGCCTGGTGGAGGCTGCCCCTGCACTGCTGGGGGTTGGGGGTGGTGGGAGGCATGGGTGGGGGCCTGGTGGAGGCTGCCCCTGCACTGCTGGGGGGTGGGGGTGCAGGGGGACATGAGCAGGTGTGCAGGGTAGTCCCCTGTTTTGTAGGCTGCCTGCAGGGGCCGTGGAGGGTGTACAGGGAACACCTGTGAGGACCCACCCAGCCTAATCGCGTGTGACTTCCCACGCACCCCTGTAATACACGTACCCAGCCAAATCGCGTGTGATGATTCCCACGCACCCCTGTAATACACGTACCCAGCCAAATCGCTTGTGATAATTCCTGCGCACCCCTGTAATACACGTACCTGGCCAAATCGCATCCCTGTAATACACGTACCCAGCCGAATCGCGTGTAAAACTTCCCGTGTACCCCTGTAATACACGTACACAGCCAAATCGCATGTGATAATTCCCGCGTACCCCTGTGATACACGTGCCCTGGCTAATCGCGTGTGAAACTTCCCGCCTACCCCTGTAATACACGTACCCTGGGCAATCTCGTGTTCAACTTCCCGCGTACCCCTGTAATACACGTACCCTGGCTAATCGCATGTAAAACTTCCCGCATACCCCTGTAATGCACGTACCCTGGCCAATCGCGTGTTAAACTTCCCGCGTACCCCTGTAATACACGTACCCTGGCTAATCGCGTGTTAAACTTCCCGCGTACCCCTGTAATACACGTACCCTGGCTAATCGCATGTTAAACTTCCCGCATACCCCTGTAATACACGTACCCTGGCCAATCGCGTGTTAAACTTCCCGCGTACCCCTGTAATACACGTACCCTGGCTAATCGCGTGTTAAACTTCCCGCGTACCCCTGTAATACACGTACCCTGGCTAATCGCATGTTAAACTTCCCGCATACCCCTGTAATACACGTACCCTGGCCAATCGCGTGTTAAACTTCCCGCGTACCCCTGTAATACACGTACCCTGGCTAATCGCGTGTTAAACTTCCCGCGTACCCCTGTAATACACGTACCCTGGCTAATCGCATGTTAAACTTCCCGCATACCCCTGTTATACACGTACCCTGGCCAATCGCGTGTTAAACTTCCCGCGTACCCCTGTAATACACGTACCCTGGCTAATCGCGTGTATAACTTCACGCGTACCCCTGATATGCACGTTACCCGCTTTGCGTTCCTTATTTGGCAGCCCTGTAAACTGGTCCAGGGTTAGCGCAGCCCTTTGCGATGATTTAGCGATTTTGATGGCTTTTCCTTGCGCGAGGGCGTTCTTGGGGGCGTTACTGGCGCTGCTGCAGGGTCGCTGCGATACTCTGCGCCACGGCTGGTTTGGGAGCCTAAAATCCATGAATACGCTGTGCGCGGAAATCGGTTTTAGCGCACGTGCCTGGCGCAGTCAATCGCACGCGGACATTCTGCGCCAGCCGCTTGCGACACTTTTCTGCGAAATTCTATGAATTACCCTGAATATGTTTGCGCAACCACAATTAACATAGAGAATATATTTTATTCATAGAGAATTGTGCAAAGTGTTAAACCGCTGCAGTCCCTTGTTTTGAAATGCACAGGCAGACCTATGTGTAATATGACGGGGAAAGGATATTTTAACATTGTAAGGTTTACTGGAGAATAGTAAATCTCCAGCTCAAACCACATGTAGACTAAAAACTACACACAAAAGTGCATTGAAAGCTGTGCACACATACCTAGATTGACAGTTGCACACATTTATAGATTGAAAGCAGCAGCCACACCCACAATTAGCACATTAATTACACCTTAATCCATATTCCTCTCTGGTCCCTCTCCCAGGCCAACGTTACTAAGTGACTTGTCAAGATGTCTTGTACGAGACTAGGCTTCACGGTCCCTCCTAACTAGGCTACTCTAACTTATTAAAGCTGGGACATGCTAAAGGTCTATACTATGCCTCAATTGATGTTTATTTATGGCCATAATAAGGTTTACTAATAAGGATATTGTAACATGGGCCCTCATTCTGACTCAGGCGTTAAGGGTTTACAGCGCCGTAAACGGCGCCGACCCTTAACGCCTGATTACAAGGTTCCCTTTGCGGGATGGCTTTTAACGGCTGCTTTTTTGCAGCCGTTAAAATCCATGCCGCAAAGGGACCTTGGCGATAATTACGGCACCGTAATTTACGGTGCCGTAATTATCGCCTTTCCCCATTCCCATTATGCCCTATGGGGCGAAAATGGGAATGGGGAAGGGTAAAATGGGAAATGGGGATTTACCGCCCCACTCACCTTGGAATGGGGCGGTAAATCCGCCAACCACCATGGCGTAAACGTAGTTTACGCCATGGTGGTAAGGGTACGACCCAGGTGGTAACTTACCGCCTGGGTCGTAATGAGGGCCATGGCCTACTAGTTGGAAAGCTCCCATAGCTATTAGAAGCACAGGGTATCCCATATCATCATCCATTGTATCCAGCCATCCTTTATGTTTCCAATGGTCCCCTTATAGTATAGGATAAGGTCAGGCCTTTCAGTTACATAATTGTGCACTCTCATTCTCGCCACACCATGGGATGTTTTCAGAGTATGGCTCCTGGTGATGGAGCTTTGTTTCTCATTTCGACCTTTTGTGTCCCCCAAAATTTCTGTCAGCAAACAGCCAACTCTTGACGCTTACATCTGGGTCAGCTAGCTCAGTAGCCACCAGTCCCTTGAAGACTCCTCATAAGGGGCACTATACGACTATCTGGTCTCTAAGCCTCCACAACATCCAGGAACTCTTGAGCACATCTGAAGGCCATCACACATCCATAACCTTACTCACAATTAAACATACAACTCATTGCATTCCTAATTGACAAGATCATTGATTTAGGCACAGCTCCTGATCCTTTCATGACCGTTTTGGTCTAATCTCATACTACAGTACATGTATCCCAGCTACAGTTACCACTCAATCCTCATGCTATCTCCCTCTCTCCTTGTCACCTTTCGTCCTCTGCTCTCTATCAGACTTTTCCTGCTGTTGCCGATTCTTACTTACATTTTTCCTAGTTTCAGTCTCATGCCATAGACCGCAGTCTGCTTTGCACCCTGGGTGGGGTCACAGTTCACCTACACAGACAGGGTTTAGGCACTCAATGACCACTGCAATGGTGAGGTGCACTGTATAAAAGCTAAATAACATAACATGACATAACATAACATAACATAACATAACATAACATGACATGACATAACATAACATCAAATCTACCCTTCCTTGGCAAAGTGATTGAAAAGACTGTTGCCACCTATTTGCATGAAATGATCACTCAGCGCAATCTCCTACAGGACTACTAATCCGGTTTTCAAACACGATGCAGCACAGAGACCACCACCATCCAAGATATTAATGATGGTCTACTCATCCTCGACAGTGGTTACCACTGCCTACTTGTCCACCTCAAACGCTCTGCTGGATTTGATACTATTTACCATGGAGCATACCTTCACTTCCTTACTACACACATGGGCTTCAACAAAACAGTCCTGAAATGGTTAGCCTCAAACCTCTTCAGTGGAGAACAACTCCTCCAGATGGGTCTAAACAGATCCCAGCAGCTCCCAGTAACCTGCAGAATTCCATAAGGCTCCATCCTTTCTCCTGTCATCTTCAATCTCAAAATGGAACCTCTGTGGCAGGTTCCTGCCAACACCAATATTAAGATACATCAATATGCAGATAACACAAAGCTTTACCTAAATGTCAACAACATCCATCGACTCCAGCCCTGTGTGTCTCTGTTTGTCTCTCACCCAAGCCTGGAGGTCAAGCATCTACCTGATGTTCAACCCTACAAAGACAGAATTCATTCACCTAGGAAACCTCAACAAACATGCTCTAGTCCAGAACTGGCTGGCAGAAATGAAGCTCGATGGATTCACTAATCACTTCTCACAACAGTGCAAAATCTTTCAGCTTTATGATCTGCTGTGACCTTTCATTCAAAACACATATCGCCAAGAAGACCTAAGCACCATGGTACCAGCGTGTGCTCCCCTTCAAAGATAAGCCCTTCATCCCTGTCCCAAGTTTCATAACAGTTGTTAAAGCCGTGTCATCTCCCACCCAGACAGTGGCAACACCCTACTCACAGATAACACTTTAGCCCCTCTGAAACCCATACAGCATACTGCAGCACATCTCATCACATAACTAAAAAATATAACTTCATCTCCCAAACCCTCACCTAGCTGCACTGGCTACCCCTGAAAGCATGCACCATGTTCAAGATTTCCTGCATCACCTACAAAGAAGTCATAACCAAAACACCACTCTTCTTGGCCAAGAAACTCACCATCTCTCAAGTCGTTTGCATCACCGGGATAGAAACAAAGAACTACTAGAGAGATGCAATGTGAAACAGGCCTTTCCTGCTATACACCTGGTCTCTGGATCAGGAAACCAATGCAAATAAGACTACCCCACTGCATCCCACAGTTCAGGAAGGACCTGAAGACCCTACACTTAAAAGAACATATCCCCAATAAATTATCCTTTTACTCAGCCCTCTCCCCCTGGTCTTCCTTCTTCCCTGCTACGCCTCCTAGCCCAGTTCCTCTGCTAATCTGCACCCAGCTTGTAGCCCCTGGGACCATCCCCTTTGAACTCTGTAGCTTCCCAGCTAGGTGTGCACTTTTTAATCTCATTTATACACACCTACATACATACACAAATATGACATAGAATAGGTACATAAATAATATGCAAGATCATGTTTAGGAAGATATGTACTGCTTGATAACTATACTTTCTAGAGAGAGGAGAATATTGTGCTGTGCCAAAGACCCAACACTAATTAACCAGCCCTGCAGAAAAAAAGTGTACATACTACTCCTGTAGCACTTCACTGTGTAAGGTGATGTGGGCTACAGCAATAACATACAGCAATGCTGCACAGGAGATATAGTCCCCCTGCATTGGTAGCCATATAGTCTGATCAGTGCCCCCAAAATGGGCGAGTTAACCAATGGAAGTAAAGCAAACATACTTTATTTACCTCCAAAAGCCAGTAGATGGTTCACTCCATAGCAAACAGCTGGGGATTCTATTGATGTCAATGGAAGGAAATATACAAAAGGAACATTCTTTCCTGACAATGCATGAGCTGGAGGAATACATATTAGACAAAGTAGAATTAGGCCTCATGAAGCAGCATATTTTTATTAATACGTTTAATACTCTCCAACTGGAAGTCATATTTTGAACAAAGTGCAACTAGTGGGAGTTTTTGACTTCCTATTTATTCAATGTTTTGGAGCACTTTCCGGTCTTGAAAGTATCTAAAATGGCTCAAACTCAAGCACTGATCCAAACCCGATAAGAAAAATTAAAACATGTGCACAGTTATCTGTTTAGCCATTATAATGCTGACTATGGCTTTGGGGATATTTGATGCCAACTTATTGGCAACAGGGTCTGCAATTTCATGAGATATGCATTTTTATGCAAATGTACAAAGGTTTTCTCTTTTTTTCTTCAAGAATGTAGAATTATATTTACTCTGGGATTTTTAACTCTCTGCTAGGATGACTCATTTTCAAGCAGGTTTTACAATATAAATGTAAACAAAGAACACTATTGCTAATGCAAATAGTAATTATCTCCAAAAAATGTATATCCAAAATAAGCTGCCTGTGTTTTGTTTGTAGGCTCGACAAAATCATTGTCATCTAAAGAAGCCCACTCTGAAACACCTTGAAATGTATGACATAAGCTTTGCAGCTACGCATTAAAACCTTTCACCCAAGCAAAAATAGCCACAGCGCAAAAGAAGCCTCATTACGACCCTAGCGCTAATGGTTTAACGGCGCCGTAAAGAGCGTTGGTGCCGTTAAACCATTAGCGCCTGATTACAAGGTCCCTTAGCGGGTTGGAGACTTTAACGCCTGCTTTTTGCAGGCGTTAAAATCCAACCCGCTAAGGGACCTTGGAGCTAATTACGGAAACCGTAATTTATGGTGCCGTAATTAGCGCCTTCCCCATCCCCATTATGCCCTATGGGGCAAAATGGGAATGGGGAAGGGCAAATGGTGAATGGGGAATTACCGCCCCCGCCAACCTTGTGATGGGGGCGGTAATTCCGCCATCCACCATGCCGGAGACCGGCATGGACCATGGTGCTAATAGCACCATGGTCCAGCGCCTGGGTCGTAATGAGGCCTTGATTCATTCCTTCAGGGATCTGTGGGCAGCCACATACAAATGAATATTTGCCACTCTATAAAGACTGTTATGCAGCAGCCTGACATATTTAACTGAGGTCTTTTCCTATTTTACAGTAAGCCCAGGAACACATTGGGCCTCATTCCGAGTATGGCGTTAAGGGATAGCGGCCACCGGTAACGAGACCGGTGGCGGTAATCCCTTACCGCCATACTCCGAGTTCCCTTTGCGCCCTCGTCCTTAACGCCTGCTTTGAGCAGGTGTTAAAGTCGAGGGCGCAAAGGGGCCTCCGAGCCAATAACGGTGACCGTAATGAACGGTCACCGTTATTTGCATCTTCCCCATTCCCATTGAGCCCTATGGGGGCTCATTTGGGAATGGGGAAGTGCCTTGGTGAATGGGGAATTACCGCCCCGCCGACCTTGGAATGGGGCGGTAATTCCGCCATCCACCAAGGCGCTGCCGGTCCGGGTACGGCGTCAACCAAGGCGTTAATTGCGCCATTGGTTAGCGCCGTACTCGGAATGAGGCCCATTGTATCACTGCACTGCAAAGGTGGCAATTTAACTGAAAATGTAACATCTATCTCAAGGTTGTGCAAATCCAGGTCTCAAGGGCAGGAATCCAGACGGGCTTTCAGAGTAGCCCTCATTATTATTCATGAGAAAAAATTGGCATACATTCAGAATCATTGTATGCACATTTATCTCATGAATATTAATGAGGGGGATCCTGAAAATCCAACATGTATCCGGCACGTGAGGCTTGGAGTTGGACAACCATGAGCTAGACTTATCTCACTCTCTGGTGAGTTATGTTGTCTACTTTGTATGGCAGGGATAACGTGCACTGTGCTGAAATTGCTCCTTGTTGGGTTAATAATGTAGACACTATGCTGAATTTGGCACCTGGCTGCGCTTAGAGTTAGCCACTGTGTTGAAATTGCTCCTTGCTGTGTTTCTAATGTAGACAATGGGGGATATCACTCTACCGCCTCATTACGAGGTCTGCTCGCGGGTGCCGCTAAAGATGTCTGGTCTGACCAGACGTCCTTAGCGGCACCCGCAAACAGACCAGGATTCTAACAACGGACCCGTCATTAACGGGTCCATTGTTAGCATCCTCCCCATTCCCATTGAGCCCTATGGGGGCACAAATGGGAATGGGGATTTACAGGGTCCGGGACCCGAGAATGGGAATTACCAGGCCCGCTAAAGTCGGCATGGCACGGTAATTCTCTATTTTTGGGACCCGAACCCGGTATCCAGTTTGGGGGTAGCCATGCTGCTAAGAGCGGCATGGCTACCTCCAAACTCCTAATGAGGCCAAATGTGTTACATTCTGCACCTTGCTGTGCTTAGAGTTAGCCATTTTATTAAAATGTTCACCTTGCTGTGCCTAGAGTTAGGCATTAATGTTTTCATTACAAGTTTGACGGTGCAGAAAAAAAGTGGCAGTAATTGCATTTCTGACACTTTTCTCACACAGGTTTGCCAGTGGGGGTTAACTGATTTACCTCCTGCAAAGAGCTGGAGGTAAATCAGGCCCCCACTGGCCAAAAACAGCCAGTATTACTGGCACCAGTATTACCAGCAATCCTTCCATGGACTTCATGGAATGGTGATTTACCTACCGTTGCTGGCACCTGTAATATCCTGGAAATTCCAGAACATCAGGCGCCGGTAACAGTAGGTCCGTTTGCTGAATTACTGGCGGGATACCGTCAAACTAATAAGGAGGGCTATTGTGTTGAATTTGATCCTTGGGAATCACTAAAAGTTTGGCAGTGCAGGAACAAAGTAGCAGTAATTTTGTTACGCCCATTTTTCCCACCCCGCCAAACTACAAGCTTACCATGGGGTGGCCTGATTTACCTTCACCCAAGAGCTGGAGGTAACTCAGGCACCCCACTGGCAAAAAACATTTGGTATTACTGGCACCGGTATTACTGGAGCCAGTAACACCGGCAATTGGACTCCTTGGAATGGGGATTTATCTACCGTTGCCGGCACCTGTAATATGCTGGTAATTCTGGCATATCAGGTGCTGGTAACGGCAGGTCCGTTTGGTGGAATCCCACTGGATTTACCAGTGTGATACCGCCAAATTATAATGAGAGCTATTGTATTGAACTTTGCTCTCTGCTGGGTTTCTAATATGGACACTGGGCCTCATTACAAGTTTGGCGATAGCCTTGCCGGTAAAACTGGCAGGCTGCTGCCAAACTTGCACATTTTTGTGGTCCTTGGCAATGGGGAAATACAGGGAGATTACAACCCTGCCGGACCCTGTACTTCCCCATAGCCAGGGGCCGGAATCTTTTACTCTCCATTCCCATAGTGGAATTCCCAATGGGAATGGGGATTCCCAATGGGAATGGGGAGGCTGGTAGCACGGCACCATTCCTGGAAATAAGGGCAACGTACTGGCACACTTTCTGGACCGCCATACTATGAGATTTCTGGTAGGGGCACAGATCTCCTGGCTGGCGCCTAGAGTTATCCATTGTGTTGAATTTGCTCCATGTTGTGTTTCTAATATTGACACTGTGTTGAAATGTGTACATTGCTCCGCCTAGAATTAGCTATTGTGTTGAATTTGCTCCCAGATGTGTTTCTAATGTTGACACTGTGTTGAACTTTGCAGCTTGCTGCAGATAGTGTTAGCCATTGTGTTGAAATGTGCAGCTTGCTGCACCTAGAGTTAGCCATTGTTGTGACCTTTGCTTTCTGCTGTGTTTCTAATATAGACAATGCGTTGAACTTTGCACCTTTCTGCATCTGGAGTTAGCCATTATGTTGAAATGTGCACTGCGCTGTGCCAAGAGTTAGCCATTGTGTTGAATTTGCTCCTTGCTGGGTTTCTACTGTGTTATATTCTGTACCTTGCTGTGCTCAGAGTTAGCCACTGTGTAAAAATTGCTTCATGCAGTGTTTCTAGAATGGACACTATGTTGAACTTTGCACCTTGCCATGACTAGAGTTAGCCATTGGGCCTCATTCCGACCCAGGCGGTAAGGGGTTTACGGCAGCGTAAACAGCGCCGACCCTTACCGTCTGATTCCGAGGTCCCTTAGCGCCATGGAGGATTTAACACCTGCTTTTAGCAGGTGTTAAAATCCATGGCGCTAAGGGACCTTGTTGTTAATTACGCCACCGTAATTTACGGTGGCGTAATTAACGCCTTCCCCACTCCCATTATGCCCTATGGGGCAAAAATGGGAATGGGGAAGGGTAAATGGGGATTGGGGACTTACCGCCCGCCAACCTCGGAATGAGGCCCATTGTGTTGAAATTTGCACCATGCTGTGAATAGAGTTAGTCACTGCATTGAAATGTGCACCGTGCTGTGCCTAGAGCTAGCCAATAGGCCTCATTACGAGTGCGGCCACAGAATGAATGGTGCTGGTAAGGGACCGGCACCGTTCATTCTGGGCCGCCTCATTTTGAGGTCTGCAGCGGGTCCCACTAAGGACGTCTGGTACCCCAAACGGGCTGAAAGGGGACATTTTTACCTCCAGCAAAAAGCTGGAGGTAAAAGTCTGACTTTACGCAGAACTCATGATTGGGCCAGCCCTTAAATGTGGTGGTAATAGCATTACCGTCACATTTAAGGACTACCACCCAACACGTGATGAGGCCCACATACACTGGGCCTCATTACAAGTCCGGCGGTAACCGTGCCGGTAAAACCGGAGGTTGCCGCTGGACTTGCACATTTTTCCAACGCCTGACTTGCTGGAAACATCGGGGCATTACAGCCCCGGAGGTTTGTGAAGTCAGGTGCCAGAAAATGTAATTCCCCATTCCCGTTTGAGTCCCATAGACTCAATGGGAATGGGGACCACGGAAGCACTAGCACCATTAATAATGGTGCCGGTGATTCTGTGAAAATCTGTGGGCATGTAATTCCCCATTACTGTTTGAGTCCCATAGACTCAATGGGAATGGGGACCACGGAAGAACTAGCACCGTTAATAATGGTGCCGGCGATTCTGTGAAACTCTGTGGGCAGTTGCCATTCTGGCCCGCCAGGCCTGACCTTGGCAGGCGGGACAGTCCCCGCCCGCAGACTCATACTGTGCCGGTCCGGTAACAATGGTGCCACTAGGCTTACCAGCACCGTAGATACCGGACTGGCACACTCGTAATGATGCCCACTGTCTTGAAATGTGCACCTTGCTGCACCTAGAGTTAGCCATGGGGCCTCATTACGACCCAGGCGGTAAAAGGTTGCGGCGCCGTTAACCCCTTACTGCCTAATAATGAGGTCCCTTTGGGGGTCCCTACCTTAACGGCTGGTTTTACCAGCCGTTAAGGACAGAACCCGCAAAGGGACCTTGGAGGTAATTATGGTACCACAATTTGCGGTACCGTAATTACTGCCTTCCCCATTCCCATTGAGCCCTATGGGGGCAAAAATGGGAATGGGGAAGGGCCAATGGTGAATGGGGAATTACCGCCCCGCCAACCTTGGAATATGGCGGTAATTCACCATGGCAGAATCGGTAAGGTACCGGCGTCAACCATGGCGCTAATAGCGCCATGATTAACGCCTGGGTCGTAATGAGGCCCATTGTGTTGAATGTACTCATTGCTGTGTTTCTAATACAGACGCTGTATTATACTCTGCACCCTGCTGGGCTCAGAGTTGCCAACTGCGTTAAAATTGCTCCTTGCTTTCTTTCTAAAATAGACACTGAGCCTCATGACAAGTTTGCCGGTATGGAAACAAGGGGGCCGGTAAGCTCACTGGCACCTTGTTTCCGGACCGGCAAACTACGTGTTTGCCTGCCAGAGCCGCTGTGGATTTACAAATTTACTGGTGCCTGCCTTCCCGGCCACCGGACTTGTAATGAGTCGGTGGCACCGGGAAGTCAGGCGCTGGTAAAAGTTTACGGGTCCTGCAGCAACCCACCAGTAGCACGAGCAGGGTTACCGCCGGACCCATTATTAGGCCCAAAGTGTTGAATGATGCACCCTGCTGCGCCTAGAGTTAGCCATTGGGCCTCATTACGACCCTAGCGTTAAGGGTTTAACGGCGCCGTAAAAGGTGTCGGCGCCGTTAAACCCTTAACGCCTCATTACGAGTTACCTTTACGGGACCCGACCTTAATGCCTGCTTTTAGCAGGCGTTAAAGTAGGGTGCAGCAAAGGGACCTTGGTGCTAAGTACGGTGCCGCAATTTGAGGCACCGTACTTAGCGCCTTCCCCATTCCCATTGAGCCCTATGGGGTCAAAATGGGAATAGGGAAGGGCCCATGGTGAATGGGGAATTACCGCCCGCCAACCTTGGAATGGGGCGGTAATTCCGCCATTCACCATGGCGGACCCCGGCATGGACCATGGTGCTAATAGCACCATGGTTTAGCACCGGGGTCGTAATGAGGCCCATTGTGTTGAATTTTCTCCTTGCTGTGTTTCTAAAATAGGCACTGTTATATTTTGCACCATTCTAAGCTCATTGTGCTGATCTTTGCTCGTTGCTCGTTGCTGTGTTCCTAAAATAGACTTGGGGCCTCATTACGACCCTTGCGGAAATGGAAAAATGATGGCGGAAATGCAATACCGCCATCGAACACCGCTCGTTGCGATCATGACCCGTCACCGTAAAGTACGTTGCCATTAGCGACACCGCAGTGAACGGCAACGCTAACTGCACCAAGTACGCGCACGCGCGCCTTGCAAAACCGGAATCACCGCCATGGCGCAACGGTACGCGAATTCTGACCCTAGCGGACATGTACTGAACGCCATCAAGCACGTCGTAAAGTACCATTCCGCCATGGCGAGAAATACGGCAACGCGAACCAACCGTAAATGGCCCACTGAGTGCCTGTACTCCACTCCCTGGCCTCATTGCACAACTCCTGGCAGGCGCAATGTACTCACACTATGCAACCAGTGAAATCCACAATTCACCCATGCATGCCAACGTAGAAAAGCATGCAGGGGCTCAAAGCGCCCCGTGAGTGGGCATCCATGTACGGCATGTCACCATAGCCGTACTGACGCAGCACAGGCATGTGAAGGTACAATACATCAAAATGAAAATCAAGAACACATGACACAAAACAACAGTAGTCCCCCATCGCTTGCCACCAGCGCAAGGCAACATCCAAAACAGCATCCTGAGGGGGATTGCACCAGCCCTGTACTCATGCCAGTAAACAAACCAACCATCAGCAGAAGCATGTACCACACAAGTCGGCAGAGTGACTGAGCAGCCAGGCTCATCCCAAGAGGGGCTGATGGGAGCTGCAGGGCACAGATGGCATCAATACAGAAGCTATTCCAATGGACATGACCCCAGTCCCCCTCCAACAAACGCACGCAAACACAGTCACCTGTGACCAGCCACATTCTGAACAACCCATCATTCCACCAATCGACCTGGCTGACAGGCACCAGTCGGCCAAAAGCCAATCCCCCGCCCCTGAACAGCACATCATGTAAACAGTCACAATGGCAGCCCCTATCCGTGACCATACTGTGCTACGTAGGCAAACGCGGCCAGTACTGTACCACACAACTCAACTCAGAAGGCGGAACACAATGCAGATCATCACGCAATACATACCGCCACAAAGCGAAAATCGCCACATCACCTGCAAAGAACAACGCAACACGACAAATATCGGAATACAATTTAAATGCACATCCAAATGACAAAGGCCCCACAGCAATTTGCAAAATACCACCAAAACAACCATCATCACCGAGGGCTGCATCTGCAATAATTGACCGGCTTCCACTTGTGTGACGCCCTGTACCATCATGGCACACAGGGCCTACATCAACGTTCCAAAAGGCAACATGGAAGCGGCAAGAACCGCAGGTCCGTCCCATGAGGCAGGCACTAGTCGAGCTGAAAGGCCGAAATGTTGCACCTAGCCACCAGTACAGCGTAAGGGCATGTGGCCCATTGGCGATCGTCCCATAAGATCGAAATGGTGCTCCACTGATTCACCCGAAGCTGCAGGAGTCGAGAGTAAAAACCATCTGGAGGAGTGGCGTAGAGATGGCATCTGCAATAGGGCAGGAGATACCTGTCACCCAAAAGAAACACAAATTAACCGATTGCATTACGGGACTCATGATGCATTACAATCTTCATTCAACACACCAAATCCACACCCATATGCATGCTAGCCCACTCCAAAGGAATATACACACCCCTAAATCAGTATCGAATCATAACGAAACCAATCGAGCTAAATACACCATTGTCAACGTCGGTTACTGTGCATGCGTCCGTCAAGATAGAACCCATGACATGGGATTAGTAACGTGCCTAGACACAAGTGTATGAAGGCGCGTCGAGACAGGGAGGATCCGACAAGGGCAGATAGACGTATGTCCCACTATGGCAGCCTTGCATCACATAACGCAGGGGAAGGGGAGTGAATCAAAAAACCCATGTACATGGCAGACCCTAAACGGAATCATCAGTCCATGCATCCACACATCATTCCCTCATCCCGCAATGAAAACGCATGAATATTCACTCACATAATATGTGAAACTTCCATCGCGTCTGTGCGTAATGCAGTCCGCAAAAACCACTGTGCCCCTGGCCGGATCTGTAGTGTTGTGAAGCAAGATGGATTTGGGAACGTCCTGCCTTATCGTCCACTACGCTGTTACGCATCCCATTCAATTCATATCATTCATTGCCTGCTCGTTATGGGCCATGTCCCAAGGACATTCTACAATAGAACGTTACATTTCCAGCCAGACCTGTGGGCGTATCCTCGCCGCTACTTCAAAACCCAAAATGCTGGCCTTCGAATTCCTCACTTGCAACATTACGTCGAAAAGGCTTCTGTGAACGCTTGCATTCACAATTACATCAATGTAGTGCGGCTGTGTGTCATGATGCTAACTGGCTGCAATCACAAATGGCACGCCACGCCCGTCGGTGAAGTACGTTACTGTGCTGCATGAGGGTCGGCCATCGATCGAGCCCTACATACCACTGACTCTTCACAGGTATGTAAGCGGCTGCAATCATAGCATGTGTAACAATGGGAGCATAGCATGAAAATCAGTCAAAGTACATCACACTGCCATCGGGATTTGATACATGATTCAAATCCCAAGATGCCATGCGGCCAAATGCAGCCTTACGTGCGGGACGTGCTCGGCCAGAAGGGATTGCATCTGCCACAGATTCATTCAATCAGCACAGGTGGAGGCCATACAGGCCGACAGCACATATATTGCAGACCCAAACCCCTCCCACAACCACTCCCACTCCAAAATGCTACCGGCAGGACTAGCGATGTTGGGCCTGGGGTACCAGATAGCACTGCAAGTGCTACAACTACAAGAAGACGACGAACAACAACAGGTACAACAACCGGGCGCACAGGGGAGACGGAGGAGAAGGAGGAGGAGGAGGGCAAGGCAGGGTCAGCAAGGCCCACAAGCACTGCCACTACCACCACGCAGGCGGCCCGCAATCCCACGCCTCCGAGCCGATCCGTTCAACCTCACTGCTGAGCAGATCCACACCCTCTACCGTTTGGACCGGGACACCATAATCGCCATTGTGGACATGACACATGCTGACCTCGTGAGCATGATAGATAGCCCAACCGCCATCCCACCCCTACTGAAGGTGGTGTCTGCACTCCACTTCCTGGCCACAGGCACCTACCAGCACACAGTGGGACAGTTGCATGGCATTTCACAGCCACTGTTCTCACGGACACTCTTCCAAGTGCACGATGCCCTCCTGAAGCACGCCGACGACCACATCACACTACCACGCACGTACCAGGAGATTACCAACGCTAAAGTGGGATTCCATGCACTTGGCGGCATCCCGGGTTGCATTGGTGCCATCGACTGCACCCATGTTGAATTGGTTGTCCCACATGCCATGGAGGTCCAGTACCGCAACCGGAAACAATTTCATTCAATCAATGTGCAAATGGTGTGTGACTCCAACAAGATATTTACGCATTGTTGTGCCAGATTTCCAGGATCTACCCATGATTCTATGGTCCTGAGGAACACAAGAATACCACGCTACATGGAGCGACACGCAGGGCACAGATCCTGGCTACTCGGTGAGTCTCATTCCATGCATGACATCGTGGCCCATTTGATGCGTCAATGACCTTGCAGGGGGGGGGGGGCTACTTAGCACTATCATTCCACTGACACCCTTTATTCGTCTCATACAGGTGATGCCGGGTATCCACTGAAGAGATGGCTCCTTACACCAATCCGGAACCCACAGAACGAGCATGAGGAGGACTACAACCATGCCCACTCACGTACCCGTGTGGTCATTGAACAGGCATTCGGCCTACTGAAGGCTCGTTTCCGCAGCCTCAGCAGGTCTGGCGGGGCACTCATGTACAGCCATGAGAAGGTTTCTAAGATGGTCATGGCATGTGTCATGCTGCACAACATGTGCATACGTAGGAATGTGCCCATGCCCCCTGACGCTGTACTGCATGCACCTGAAGATGATGATGATGATGAGGGTGGGGATGTGGAGGCACCTCAAGGAGTCCATGAGGCACAGGATGTACGTGCAATCCGACAGAGCATCATAGATGCATGCTTCTAGCAACCACGCATGGTGCCTATTACACGGAAAGGGGACCTGTGGCACTGTGTGTGTGTAGTACAGGCACATTGTGGACTGTACGCCTATGAAGGCCTCGTACGCAAATATCAATGTCCACACATGTCATTGGATGATAATGAGGTGCTGTATTGTTAATGTGATTTGATTTATACACCCTATGGACCCGCCACCCAGTGAAGCCCAACACACCCCCTCCACCCTACTACCTCCCCCCCCCAACACCAGTGTCCAAATATGCATGCTGTCCGTGGGTAGACGCTATTGCAAGCCCCCTCTACGGGTATCAGGGGCACCCCTGCCCGTGGACCGCAGGTTCCTGCCAGATCTGCGTTGGGGGCTGCCCTGGACGGAACTTGCCACGGATGATGTCTCTGCCTGCTCGCGTCCATGCATGTCTCTGAGGGTTTGTGAGAGCTCCGAGAGCACACGGCACACAGCAGCAAGTTCAGCACAAACGTCTTTGGACGTCGCATGCAGTTCCCCCCTCAGGCTCTCGGTGCTTTTCTCCATTTGTGCTCTCAGGCTCTCGGTGCTTCTCTCCATTTCTCCCCTGAGGCTCTCACTACTTTTCTCTATTTGTGCCCTGAGTGTCTCGGTGGATGTTTCCATGGCTGCCCTGGAACCCCCGCATTCATTTGCATGGTCCTTGAGTAGCGTGGACGCTTCCTGCTGTTGCTCGATCAGCAGGTCGAGGGACTGTTGCCTCTGCTGGGCCATGGACATTTGCGGTGGTGTGACAGGGGGGCTGCTCAACACATGTTGCCTTGGCACAGGACTTGTGGGGGTTGGCCAGTCGTCGTCTTCAGGGTGCCCCTGCGTGGTTTCGTCATGGTGTAGGGGATGGAACATGCAGGGGGATTGGGAAAGGTCATGGATGGTACCTACGTCGCCAGCACTGTTTTCCGTGTCGGAGCATGCTGGCATGACAGCTGTGTCACCTATGGTGCTGCTACCACCAGAGGCAGTGCCATCAGATACGTTCTTTGGGGGGACCTGTGGTGCTGGGGTTGTGGACTTGCTGGCTGCTGGGGTGCCTGTTGCAGTCCCCTCCAGTGTGCTGCCACTTGATTCCTGCTGCTGCCGTGTCTTGATCCTTGCACCTGAGGTGGAGGCTCTTGGGACGTTGGTCCTGGCCCTCTTTGCAGGCGTGCTGGTAGGGGTGTCCTGCAGCTCGTCGTTGGTATCGGACCCTGTGGTGGAGTAAAGAGGGGCGAGCGTTAGTTATGGGTCTGTCGGATTTGGAATGGCAACGTATCAAATGCATTGGGGTGGTACATGAGGCTGATTTGGGACTGGGCCTTGGAGGTGGTCTCATTTTCGTGTGGATTGAGGATGCATTCATTTGGCTGCCTGCAGTTAGGGGGTGCATGCTGCACATGTAGGGGTTGTTTATGGCTTCTTGATTGATTTGTTTGTTCATTCTGACTTTTAGAGGGCGCTGTCAGGGCAAAGTATGTATTGCACTATGGGGTCACATGGTACTGCACATGTTCGTGGTTTGTGGATTTCGCATTGTTTCTCTTGGCCAACCTACCTGATTCTCCGGATGTCGGCACTCCTTTCTCCATCCCTCCGACTCCCTCTATGCTCTCCATTCCTATGGTGGAGGCGCAGATTTCCTCCCAGGGGGTCAACTTGATGGGCGACTCTGAACCCCCCCCGGTAGCTGTGGCGATGTTCCTGTTCGCAGAAAGTATGCTGCGTACGCGGATCCGCAGGTCGTCCCACCGCTTGCGACATTGCTGTGGCGTGCGGGGTGTTGTCCCCACCGCACTTACGCGCTGTGCCACCAGGGCCCATATGGCCTTCTTGTTGGCAAGGGCCGTCCTGGTCATTTGACTGGAGAAGACGACGGCGGAATTTTCCTGTAGGGTCTCGGTGAGCACGGTCAGTTCCTCTCGGGAGAAGTGTACCTGCCGCTTGCGGTCACACGCTTTCTTGGCTACCTTTCCCATATTTATTTTTTTAACTGGGGTTGCTAACGGGTTGGGATGTGTGTCAGGGTCGGATTTTTTATGGTTGTGTTGGGATTCGGATTTTATAGTTGTGCGGCGTGCTGTTTCCCGTTCCGGCCACATGCTTTTACTTCCGTTTCCGTATATTTACGGTGGCCGTAATTTGCGGTGCACGCTCGTTACGGTGACCGCTCATTACGGTGACCGCTTAGATGGGTGGCGGTATTGCACCTGGTGCAGCGTACGGCGGCGGTAAGGGCCGTTTTGGGGTCATTTCCGCCATCGCAGCCTTTCGGATTCCGCCATGGCGTAATGCTCGTGCCCGATGGGTCGTGATTGGCCGCACTTTGCTCCTTCGTGCAATGGCGGAAACGCTATTTACGCTGTTGCGGTCCGGTCAGTCACTTTCCGCCAGGGTCGTAATGAGGCCCTTGGTGTTATACTTCGCTCCTCACTGCGCCCTAAACTAGGCACAGGTTTGTACTTTGCTCTTCGCCGCACTCAGGGTTAGCCACTGTGCTGTACTTCGCTCTTTGCATTCCCTGAAACAGCCAGTGGGTAGGAAACAGCTGGTGTCAGCCTCAGAGATAGCCATTGTGTTATACATTGCACTATACACTCTCCACACCATCCCACTCTCAACTGGGTCTCCAATAATCTAGCCAATGACATTCCCAATCACCTCTCTCTCACTCTCTCAATCTCCTTCCTACTCCCCCACCTCTCATTCACCCACCCCCTCCTTCACCTACCACACCCACCCCTCTCTTTTCCCCAGATCTCACCCCATACCATCCAGCACCTCTAACACCTTCCCCCCTATGTCCCTCACACCTCCAGGAATAGGGCAGCACAGTGGCGTGCTACCTTTCTAAACTTCAGTTCCACGCCCCACCCTCAGTCCTTTTTCTAACTAAACCACTTCTCCCAAAAACACCCTCAGACCCTTCCCCATTCTCCCACACCTCTCACTTCCACCCCCCCTCTGCCCCCTCAGCAACCCGTAGTGTCCCAAACCGATGCTTCCCCTCCCTAGGTGCAGTACAGGCTGCCCTGGCCAACACACCACTCTCAACAACCCCTCCCACCGTCACTCACACTCATTTACCCTCAAACATCCCATTAAATGCACAAGGCTTGCACATCATAGGGCCACACAACCTTATTCTTCTCTCCAACTCTGCCCAAAATCTCAAACTACATCCCTTCCATATTTCCCCCAGCACTCCCACTCCCAAACCTTTTATGGCTCTCTTCACCTCCCCTTCTAAACTCCCATCTCACACCAGCCTCCCTCTTACCCCCTGCTCAAGAATACCCTTCCATACCACCCACAGGTCCCCTCTTGCCCTCCCGCCCCCCACCCCAGGCCTCATCCCTTCTCCAACAGCCCCTCTCCAACCACCCCTACCACCCCATTCCTACCCTACACCCGAATCCTCTCCAGCTTGCATGCATATTCATTAATGCCAAATCTGTCTCCGAACATACATATATTATCGAACTTATATCCCATGAAAACCCTGACATTGTGACCATCACTGAAACCTGGTTCAGCAATGACTACAACCCCATCATGCACAAGGTCATCCCGCCCAGCTGCTCCCTGATCATCCAAAACAGAGCCAGTAGAGCTGGAGGACTAGTCATCCTCCACAAACAACAACTCTCAGTCATATACAATGAGAAATCACTATGTAACATCGAATGTGAATCACTACTCATAAAGATCTGTCTCCATCTCTCTTTCATCCACACCTTCTTTCACCTATACAGACCGCCCTACTATCATAGGAACTTCGCGGACCCCCTCAGCGTCTCCTTCTGAGCCATACTAATCCAACACCCAACCCTCACTTTACTAGGATACTTCAACATCTTGTTTGATGTTCCTCTTAACCCTATGACCTGCTCTCTCATTGACAATCTGGAAGCTCTTAGCCTGGCACATTTGATATCCCACCTTACTCACACCGCTGGGCACACCCTTGATGCTCTATTCAGCACTTCAAACCTAATCTCTGCCCTCCCTCCTCGCCCTCTGCTCTGGAAATATCACTATGCCATATTCATCTCCCTCCTTCACCACTCCCTTTCCCCCATGCATTTAGCTCCTCCACCTCAAATCCTCTCAGCCACATCCCTCTCTGGAAAAAGTCAACATTAACCCTGACCTAGCCAATTCCCTTCTAAACACACTACATGATCTCATACTCCAGGAAGGACATCACTCCATCGACCTTTTCAATCTTTGGCTCTCCAACTCAGTGAGGCCCTCACATCCTCCAGACGCTCTTCTCAAAGATCAAGCTCCAGCTCCAAATTGTACACACCCTCCCTCAAATCCCTCAAAAGCATCAATCACTGCCTAGAATGAAGTTGGAGGACCAACCCCACAACCCAAACAAAACAGCCTTCGCAACACTTAATAGGGCATACTTGACCAAAATAAAGAAAACCAAAAAAAACGTCTATGGAAACCGAATCTCCAACTCCAATAACCCAAGTAGGGAACTCCACAAAATCATTGCAGAGTTCAAGTCTCCTAGCTGTCTAACTCCTCCATCCCCACACTCACAATCCTTTTGCGACAATCTATCGGACCAATTTCACAACATTGCTCTTGATAGACACCACTCCATCATCTCCAAAGTAGTTCTAGTCTCCCCCTCTATCTCCCACCCTTTGAGTCCAAATCCTCCCCGCCTACTCGGCCAGTCCTCTCCACGGTCAGCCCAATTGCCCAATTTCCCACTCCAAATTCATCAAACTACTTGTACTTAGCTGGCCATCGGGCTCCGCAGCAGTTCCGTGTCCAGCTCCACTCCTTAAAAAGATCCTTTCTACTACCTGTGCAGGCAACATTGCACAGTTCATTATCAACAGTTCTCTATCATCTAGTATCCTCCCTGAGGTCTTCAAAACCTCATATGTGAAACCCCTTCTCAAAAAACTCTCACTCAACCCTTCTCTGCCTCAAGCTCCCACTAGAATTGGAGGATCTGCCTTCTCTATTCAAGCACCCTCTATTTGGAAAACCCTTCCTCTTCACATACACCGCAGTGAAGACGACCTCTCCTTCAGAAAACAATTCAAAACCTGGCTATTTCCCTCAGCAAATTGAAATCTGTTGCAGAGAACATTTTGGCCATCCCGTCCAGCCTTCGACCAAATTCTGAATCTACCAGGCACTTGATCAGATACCACCAGCCAGAGCCGGCTGTTTTCATGGCGGCCCAACCTCAGATCTGATAAGCACTGATTAGGAACACAACCCACCATCCTAGGCAGACTCTGGCCATTATTGCGGCAGCCATGCCTAGAGACACTCCCACCCCAATGAACACACAATAGCTATCTACAGTCAATAAACTACTGATATGCCCATGAGTAAACAGGTGTATCAATGAAACTCCAGCCACTGCAGACTCATTCCTGGCCACCATAGCACCCTCCCTGAGATGTTGCTCACCTAGGGGCTCATTGGAGATAGGCCAGCCGGATTTGTGTTGTTTTACCAAGGAAAAAAGATTTGTGGTGGAATTGACCATAGTAATTTTCCACACAAATATGTTTTTACCTTGGTTAAAAAAAAACATGTCCCCCGAAACCGCCAGTACACCCAAACCCCCTCACTACCCTTTCCACCGGCCGTCACCTCTCCTGCACCCTGCGGCGTGAGTTCTGTCCCTCTAACGTGTGTCAGATCTGACACTGATGGGTCCCTTTTTCATTTTTCATCTTAATTTTTTCTTTTTTTCTGTTCCCCTCCTCCAATGCTGAGGAAGCGGGGGGCACCCCTGCAACCCTGCAAGCCCGAAATACTGAACATTTGGAGTGTGGAACACCCCTGCAATCCCTGCTGTTCCTGTTCAGTTTTCTCTGCAGCGATCGAATGGTACTGGCCTAAATCGGTCCAATGTACCATTCGATCACTTTCTTTCGTACACATAGGGGATTTCCGCAAGCCCACCTATCTATTTTCTAAGTCTTAGCTCACACTCTTTTCTAAGTCTCAAGACATCTTCATTACTTAATCCCTGGCTTTTAAGATAACCTGTACCCGCTCCATGCATCTGCCCTGCGCAGCCACAGCTGGGCAGGCAGCTAAGGGCGAGAGGAAAAGGGCAGCTCACTTCTGGACAGCCCCCCTCCCTGTTTGCCCCTGTTCACCTGCAGACAACTGACAAAGCACTCAACAGCTATAACTAAGGTAAGGTTGCACCAGAGGTGAACACAGCCATTACTATGCTCAATTAAACCCTGCAACTTCTACATTAATATCATCATACTATAACCCTGTGTAGATTACCTGCTCCACCCCCTAGATAGCCCAATAGATGTATTGAGAATTATCTGTGTATTGCACTTAGCTGTATTTTAGGTGTAGGAAATGTATTGCACTTCGATGATTTGTTGGGGGTATGAAATATGTGAACCCAGCTGTATTTTGGGGGTAGGAAAATTGCATTTAGATGGATTGTTGGGGGTTGGAAATGTGTGACCCTACCTGTAATTTGGGGGTGGGAAAGGTATTTAGTAATACTATAAAGGCAACCTGTCTATTGTGTTTAAAGAATCCTATTATCCTAGATCCTATGGTAACCTGCCTGCCTGTCATGCCTAGAATATGTACTAGGACAGCCAGTCTATTGCGCTTAGTAGATGTGAGGGTAGCCTGTCCATAGTGCCTTGAAGAGTCTACGAGGGTAGCTGTTTTTTTTCCCATAGATGATCTGATGACACAGCAACATCCAGGATAAAGCTCGATCTGATCTATAGGTACGTACAAACGCACCGCTTCGGTGGACATCAGCCGGAGGCATGGCTATCCATACGCACACATTAGAAGGCAGTTACGACCTCTGCGAAAATGCAGTCTAGCGGGACACTTAACATTTTTAAGCCTACTTACACCAGGCTTGCTTGAACACCTCGGCCATTAGGATACAGCGACAACCTATCATTAGGTTAAGCGAGACACATAATGCGTCTCTTGCAGTCACACACACTTGTGACCCCCCTCAGCAGCCACCCACATGCCTACATCTTGGTTTTTTTTGCAGCCTAGCCAGCCCATCTAATCCCTAATGTTGGTCAAATGCACACATGCATTTTAAGCCTTTTGAGAATTTTCCCAAACCTGTACTTTGATCCCAAGGGCGTTCCCACCACAAGCGCATTGAGATCATAAGAATGGGAAAAGGAGCTATATAAATGACTACTAATACATTCAGACATGATGTAGCCTCTGCTAAACAATGTCAGGTTCCCAGTCATCTACCTATTCTTGTTTCCCGAAAGCTTGGAGGAAGGATGCTTGTCCAAAGGAGTTTCCTTTAGCAAAGGTGTGTAATCTTTGGCTCTCCGGCTGTTTGGAATACTGCTCTCATTAACCCTAGCTAGCACATGAAATAGTGAGGAATCCTGGGAGTTGTAGTGCAAAATACCTGGAGAGCCAAAAGTTGCAGCCCCCTGCTTAAGCAATGCTAGAACTGTTGTTTTTGCTTTTTTCTCTTATGTTGAAAATGTTTCGGCTTGTGCACCTGCAGCCATTTTCACTATTTGATGGCACACACCCTAACAATGACTTTGTGACATGTAGTCCCTAAAATGCCAAAATGAAACCTGTGAACAGATGTAAAGAACGGCACAAAAATGTTAAATATGAGAACAGGGGCTTCAGTGATGGAAATCCTGTTGTGATATATTTGAACCAAGGCAAGAAACATAATCCACCACACATACAGGATAATCAGAGGACATAATGTAAAGAATGAACGAACGAACGAACGAACGAACGAACGAACGAACGAACGAACGAACGATGAAACTCAAATGAATTAATGTCAGTACAAATTAATAGCAAATTCGACATCCTAAGGTAAGGCCTAAGCAAAAAATAAACTTGCTGTACTCATTAAAACACATCACGACTGCATTTCGTTTAGAAAGGCATATATTGACATGTTTTTTAATAGTAGGCTTTGCATGTTCTCATGAAATCCCCTTCCTAAGCCTTTAAATAAGGCTTTATTTAGCAGTTTCAAACTGTATGCACTAAATGGTGCAATTAAAAGAAATGTCTTCCCTGGTGCACAGATTATTTTGAAGGGGGGATGCAAACAGGAAGGATTCAATGGGACTAAACAATGGGACTAAACAAGCCCTGCCATTTTTGCGGTTTCCTATGTGAAAAGAAATGGTAAGGCAGTGTGAGCAGCCCCTGGACCGAGCAAACCGGGCACAGCTTCCTGTCTCAACCAGAAGCAGGTGACCACCAAGACAGACCAGTTCGGACCATCTCCACCTGAGAAATACGCAGCCTGTGGGTTTCTGCGATATTGGACCATATTGGACTCTGCCATCTTGATGGACACACAAGTACCATCAACGAATATGCTGCTATTCCATGGCAATGGGAGTTTTCACTGCAGCAGATATGATTGCGGTATAATTCATCGAGTTTATTATGATGCATTTTCTGGCAAATATGTGGGGAGTGGGTTTAGGTGAATAATGAATGTAGCGGGTTAAAGGGGGGGGGGCTGCAGGAGTCCCCCCTGCATATGTTTGCGGCAAAATCGTCCAGTAGAAAATGTTTATTTTTTTAATTCAATGCATTCTACCACGATCAAATAATCTCAACCAAATAACCTAGAACCAAACTTCACAATCTGGGGACACACAGTGCTCTGTAGTGCCTGAAATGCGGCATGTGAGTACTTTACAACACACTTGCAATCATGCATTCAAACATACATATTTTAGTTGTTGGATCAAAAGGTGCTTCCAGCCAGGGATAGAGACTATTCCAAAACATTATGATGACAGACCAGCACAGACCAGATAAAGGGTTCAGAATTAAATAACACCAGGACCACATACATAAATGGTGCTTCTGCAATTATATTAATAATAATGTATTTCTTAAATAGCGCTACACACCCATAGGTCTCATAAGTATCCCACAGAGTGGTACTCAATTTATCGACCTTTGAAGGATGAAAGGCTGAGTTGACCCTGCCGGGATTCGATATGCACAGATATCAGGGGGGGGAGCACTTAGCGCATTGTGCCATCTAACCGGTTGATATTGCTTAAATGTGATTTCTCGAAGTATCTCTCACACAGAAGTAATTTATAATAACGATATGTAAAATATGTACACACCAGACTAACATTCTAAACAGTAAATAGTAAGAGGAGGTTAGGATTGCTTCATCTCCTGAAAAATAACTTCCAATTTGAGATACGTTATACAAAGAAAAGTAAGTCCAGGGGAGGACTGGCAACATTTGGCCTGGGGGGCAATTTTACTTTTCAGTCCGATCGTGCAATGAACCAAGCACCCTGCAGCAGCCCCAACTTCCAGAACAAGTAATCTCAATACCAACCTCTCCCCCTCCCACTACCAACCTCTCCCCCTCCCACACATTTTTGAGTATATATAGTAGACATCATTGACATTACTTTCCTTTTATGCAACATATTTTTCAGTTATGTTTGTGGTTTCTTAGATGGATGGACCACTGAAAATGTTCAGACTTATCAAACATAGTATTTCACGTGGATAAAATAAGTGGTGAAATGGGAAAGCAGGAATTTGAGCCATGTTTCAATGTGTTACAATTTGTAATTTGACAGCAGGCTACATCTCCTCCCTTCCCATTTCAGATTTAGTATTAGAACAATGTATAGAGGTGGAAAAGCCAGAGAATTAATTGGTGGAGCAGAGCCATTGCTGAACCAAGGCGTCTGGGGTTGCTCTCAGTGAAACATGACCTGGCATGGCAAAACCCCAGACCTGGATTCCTGCCTTTCAACTAATCCCACACCTGCACCCTTTGCACCCACCCCCCACAACATAAAACCTTCACTTGTCATCCTGCCTCCTCACCAGTATGCTGAACATACATTGTTAACATTAGTTATAGAATAACACAATAGAGTATAAACCCATATCAGTGAGGCCTTCTCTGCAGACAGTAAAGGAAAAAAAGTCACAATAATGAAAAGTGATTTGCTCAGGATCACATATTGTATGAAGTGTGGAAAGTTGGGATTTGAGCCCTGTCATCTTGGTTCCTCAGTTCCAAATTCAGAAAGCAGGGAGAGTTTATCCTCTCCCAGTCCTTCTCCATTATTAGAAACAAAAGAGCAATGGGCCTCATTATAAGTATGCTGACCAGCATACTCTGAGGTCTGTGAGCGGGTGCCTTTCCGCCCACCAGGTCTGACCTGGCGGGCAGAATGGCACCCGCTCGCACCCCTTGATGGTAGCACTGGCACCATTCATGAATGGTGGCAGTGGTACAGTCCTCCTTATTTCCATTGAGTCCAAAGGGACTCGAATGGGAATGGGGAGTCATTTTGTCTGGCACCCGGCAATGGGGAATTACCGGGACCGGCGGGGCTGTAATGCCCCAGTAAGTCCCGATTGACGGGCACTGAAAAAAAAATGGAGTCATAATGAGGCCCAATGTTTTTTGGAAAGTTTTTCAAGGGCTAAACTAGTGTACTGTTCAAGAAATCTGTTTTTCAAAGCACCAATGTATCTACAAGTTGGAAGCCTATTAATCGTCTGTATCCTGAGCAAAAACATCTGAGATACAGACTAATATTACAATTATAGTGAAAACACTTGCATTGTAATCTTAGGCCCTCATTATAAGTTTTCCTGTCTGGAAATAAGATTGTTACCGGCACCTTTTCTAGACCGGCAAATTACAAGTCTGCCGGTAGGGGCAGTGTACTACCTCCAGGCTTTACCTGTTGGTAGTTCAAGCCCCTACCAGCAGACTTTTCACTGAAGCACCAGCACTGTTACTAAGGGTGCTGGTGCTTCAGTGTTTCCATTCTGATGGAGTCCTATGGGACTCCATGGGAATTGGAACTTAACGTTCCTCTGCCGTCCATAACATCCTGCTATTACCAGATATCGGGCCGCAGAAACGATAGCCCAGATTACCGGTAGACTGCCGGTAGCACCAGTGGCCTACCAGCAACCTCGTAATGAAGGCTAGCCTGTACAATTGTGTGTACTTTGAAAGCACCAAGTCACATGACAAAGCAATTAAAAAAAATATAAGAGAAGTAGTAATTTAAACATTTGTCCATAAAGCAAGTATGCATCACTTAGTCAGAAAAAAAAGGGGGGGGTCAAGCCAGTGTCACAATTGGGTGCAGTGGCATGCAGGTCAGACATAGATCTCAGCAACAGCCAAACTGCGGACCTACTGTTCCAGATGTGTACCTTCATCTCATTTACCCTATTTTCCTTACCCATCATTCTCTGGTTTCCTTCCCTTGCACCACATTCTCAGTGACCCCCTGTTTCTGACAATACACTTTCAGACCTCTGTTTCCCTTTTGTTCCATCCATGAACTGTTAATTCAATCCCCTTACCTTGCACGCACATCCTTCCATTGCCCACATTGCTCAGTCACCAATTCCTTGCCACTCATGCCCTTTAATTGCCCATCACACCAAGCCAATTCCTTGCCCCTATTCACCCTCTGTTGCCATCGCTTACAGTCAGACAGTGGACCATCATGATTTGCCAGTCATCCTCTGCCAAACACAAGGAGAAGCCGTGGTCAGGGTCTTGCCGCTAATTGTGGCTTTGGGGTGTGCACTTGGATAATGCAGGGCAAAAGACGGCAAGGAGATGTGGCTTTTTGGAAAGTCGGCTGCATATTTCAACTCATTATAACATAGAGAACTGCAAGGGGAATACACCTTGGACCAGGTGATGGAGAGGGAGCAACAGTGCCCTATTATATTTAAGTGTGTTTTCAAATAAGGTGGAGTGTGTGTGTGTTTCGGTTTCTGTGACTGGGTTCATGTGATTAAGTGTATTTGTGGCAGTGTAACGTATGGGTGGAAGGATTTATCTGAGTTCACGTGACTTTGTATCTATTATATCTGACTTCTGGACAAGACGATGAAAAACAATCACAGACTTAGGGGGCCATTCAGATTTGGGGGCTCACAGTGAAATCATCAATTTTTGGCAGATACCATTGATTTTACCATTCACCCAATTCACGGTGTGATCAAATACCATCAGTGGTATTCCATGGGAATACTGGCAGTTGCATTTTAGGCAAACATTTTGTGGAATATCCACTTATTTTTAACTCCACCTTTAAGGTGGAGGTAAGAAATCCAAACTGGCCCCGCATTTTTTAAATCTTTATTTTTACTGTACAGTGCAATGCCGTCTAAAGATGATGTGTCAGAGTGGCGATTAGCTTCTTCATAAGTAGTTTGCATCACAACTATGAACTTTGTGCTTTCCCTTCGTGTTTTGACATTTTCAGTTCCATTCTTCCTGAAAATAAAGTGAAGATTAAGGGTGGAAACGGGGGGTAATGGCCCGGCAGCCCAAGTAAATGGCACGAGCGATTCCCCGTTCCTGCAATTGGAACAGGGGCTTAACACCATTAGCACCCCGGCCTACCAAAGCAGTAACCCGAGGTGCTAAAAGAAAAGGATTTTCCTTTGTTCAATGGGACTTGGACAGCACTTGTATGCGGGAAAATCCTTTACAAAGATGGCTGTCATGGAAAGGGAAGGTGGGGCTCTGTACGGAGTCTTTCTTCCCTTTCCATGGCAGCCTGCAGAAGGCAAGGTAAAGGAGCGGATGCGGTGGCGGCACCCGATGCTGCCAAAATAAGGTAAGTAGTGGGGTGGGAGGGTAAAAAAATAAATAAGGTGACGGAGGGTGAGGGGCAAGATGGTGGTGATGGGAGCCGGCCATTAGGCAGCATGGAAGGCGGGCTTGCACCGGCGGTTCAAGCCTGCATTCCTAGCCATTTGAGTGGCTGGCTGCCCCGCAAGAATGCTAATGTCCTAACATTCCCGAAGCACCAGAAGTATATCCATTTTGCATTTAGTCTAACTTGGAATTGGAGTCATCAAATTATCAAACCCAATGAGGGTGCTCAATTCAACACCATGTGTGGAAGGTGGAGTGCCCATTCTACCAAAGAGAGAGGCTGGAAGCCAAGTTGAAGTGGTCTAGCTCTAAAACTGCAGTTAAGTTATAATTTAAGTGGCTAAAACGGGTGCTATCTTCAAGTGGTCTTGGATATATTTCTTAACAAATGGGTAATAGAGGAACAAAGATCAATTAGTGTCTTCAAAGAGGTAATGCTGATGATTAGAGACTATTATGGGAGCGACACACTCTTACAGGGAGTATGCAAGGGCAGTAAGGCCATGGTAAAGTTGAATAGTATGATTATAACACTTAGTAAGTTAAATATCAGGGTTGCCCATTATGGGCATCATTGAGGCCCTGCTTGTCGGATTTCAGGTAATCAGCCAATTCCTTCCCAAGAAGTATTAGCACAGCCTTTATGTTGTGGTATTTGGTAAGGAGATTTGATGATTCACCAGAGGATATCTAAGTCTGTGTCTCCATTCAGTAGGCGACCATCGGGGCATGTATTACTTTTAAAAGATATTTTTTATTAGCATTTTGTTCAAAGTAATACAACTGGATCAAATAGTCAACAAACAAACCAATCAACAAAATGCCTTGTTCTCAGCAAACAATCCTCCAAGAAGAAGACATAATATAGCATTGTCACATGTAGATATGCATATATGTGATAACGCTCCCAAGAGGCTTCTTCTCATTGCAGCAATGGTTAACAGCCATTACCAGTGGGCAAAGGCCAGGACCGTGCTAGGTCATACTGTGTATCCAGCGATCCTGTACAACTCGCAGGAGGCCAACTCATCATCGCTGTTTCCTGCAATTTTTGTGGCATTTTTATGGAGAATAGTCCCCAACATTTCACCAACACCCAAAATGAAAAAGAAGTACCCTAACCCAGCACTCTGGCTTAGGCTCAGGCATAGACAGGGTAGGGCCTGAGCAGGCAAAGGCCCAACCAAAATCTGTAAGGGCCCACTCAGCAGTGCTGTGTGGGCATTTACAGCTGTTAATGTCACCGAGTTGGGCCCAACTACATCAGCTTCGGGCCCAAATTGTTAGACAATTCTGGCTGCGCCTCTGCGTGACTCTGCTAAAAATGCAGCAATAAAATGCATCAAAACAGACACAGAGGAAAGGAGCACCTGGCCAGTGAGTCACTTTAGGCCATGACATTATGATGTCCAACCACAGGAGGGATACCTTTATTCCTGAGCAGAAAGCTCCAATAGTACGTCCATATAGACATGTGCCTTCTTGCTCGCAAAATGATCTTACTATGCTCAACTTCAATGTCACAGCAATAAGCAATGACCTCAAGAAATTATTGCAGCCTAAGTGCTGCTTCCTGATACCTGGAAATCACCACTCGTTACCTAGTCAACACGAGTGACAGTCCCACAAATCACCATTACTCCTTTGCAGGTCCTAAGTGCAGCTCAGTAAACTTATCAACAGGGAACTGGCTACTGGCACACCCACCATGCTACCCACATTATCAAGTACCGCCCTTAAAAAGCCATGGATAACAGGGCAGCTCCACACCAGATACAGACAATCTGCATCTCCTCCCGCACACCTACCGCAATAGTCCACGATATCCAAATATATTTTACTGAGGATACCAGACGCATGGTGAACCTGAGGGAGAAACGTGAACAGTAATAACTTGAATCTGCAATTATAACACACCCTCTTAGTGTGCTGACATATAGGCATGACACACGCCAGTAGGAAATATAGTGGGCTTGAGCCACCAAAACCGTGACTTCCTGACTACTCTTTTTGAATGGCAGTGTTATCATACCTGACTTGCTTCCCAGCATGCACCAATCCAACTAGAAGAGACCAAACCTACTTGAAAAAGACGAAGGGAGAGCAACAGAGACATTCTGGAACATTTGCTTCACAATCATCTTAATAAGGAAAATCCAACCTATTATGGCTAATGGTAATTTAGTCCAACTCCCTACTGATTCCTCAAGGCTGGTCACTGTGACACCATAATTAGCCCATTGTTTGACATATTAATGAGCCTAGGAATTTCACTTGATCCCCTCGTCATTGTAATCCCTTAATCACACAACCCCTAATTCAGACTTACTTTGATTCATTTTATGTTCGAAGAAACCACATCTTCCATAATAGGCATCTAATTGGTCTCAGGTTATTGAACAAAAATAATGATTTCACCTGCATGAAGTGATATCAGCACTCTAAGAGACTATAATTGTAAACCCATTACCTCAAACAACTCCCCAATCTGCAACATGGGAGGCTCTACCCAGTCAGTGCAAAAAGAAAAGGGGAGAATGGACAACCCTAGTGACTGCCCCTCTGCATGCTGGAGCTCCTTGTTACTCTCCATTAGTACGTAACCTGGCAACAAGAGTAGAGATACAAAGTTACTACTTTGACCCATGCTGTACTGCACCAGAAAGAGAAAAGACCACTCAACTGAATCAAGTGCTTTCGCTGCATTATAGTATTGTCCCTTTGGAGAATATCAATTCCCAGCTCAGCACATTCAATCACACCCTAACTGAGACCACCAACAACCATGCACCACTGACATTTTGACTCAACAAACATAAGCCCTCCACAACTTGGTACATGCCAGAACACATTAGCAGCAAGAGTGCCATCCATACAAAAAGAAATGCTCCGCAGAATGTCATACCAACCTCTTCATCCTGATAATCTTCCGATCATAAAGCAAGGCACTCATCAGAACAGGAAATGGAAACTATAATACAACAACTGTCCTGGGAACATCCTACACGAGCAAAGGGCTCTTTCAAGTCCTGCAGCACATTATCAACCCACTGCCTACCCTGTAATACCACAATCTACTAGCCCATGCCAGCCGACAAAATATCAATATGGACCAAATTCAGGACAATTACTCGGAAAGACCTGATCAAAATTCTTGCAGCCCTCACGCCCATTAACTAAAAGAATGACATTATCTCCTCCTCTACTGTAAAGGTCATCAAAGGTGAAGCACACACACAGCTTATCAATGTCATCATATTAAGGCACCTTCTAAAATGCACTAAAAATGGGACATACCCTCCCTCTGCTGAAGGAACGCATAATAGACCTAGTTGACATATCCAATTATCATGCCATCACACATCTACCCTTCCTCAGCAAAGACATTGCGAAGACCATAGCCATCCAGTTGCATGAATGGGCCACTCAGCACAATCTCTACCAATCTATTTTCCAACCACGATGAAGCACAGCAACTACCACCATCCAAGTTTTCTATGACACTTTTCACAGCATAGACAAATGGGACCTCTGCTTACTAATCCTGCTTAACCTCTCTTCTTCCCTTGATGCTGTTGATCCTAAAGTCCTCCACAACATTCTTACCACGTGCATCTGCTTTGCCAGAACAGTCCTACAGCTGTTTGCCTCATACCTCTCCAACAGACAGCAACCTGTCCAGATGGGCCCAAGCAGATCTCAGCACTACCCAGTAACCTGCAGAGTTGGAGAAGGATCCATCCTGTACCTTATCATTTTTAACCTCTACGTGGAGCCTCTGGGGAAATCATTACCAACACTGATATCACTATGAACCAATATACAGATGTCACAGCTTTGCTTAAAATTAATTGCATTGATGACATACATTGACTCAAGCACTGTCTGTCACTCATCCAAGCCTGCATAGAAAACATCTACCCAAAAAATACCAAATTCTTTCTCCTCAAAAACCCCTCCAAGCCTAACCAGGTCTAGAATTGGCTCACTTGCACGAAGCTTGACAGATTCCCATCTTAACCCAGTGCAAAATCTCTCTGGTTTACTATTGACTGTGACCTTTCATTCAAGCACACATCGCAAAGAAGATACAGGCAGCATGGTACCAGCTTGTGTTTCTCCACAAAGTCAAGCTTTTCAAACCAGCCCCAATTTTCTGAACAGTTGCCCAAGCTGTGGTCAGGCAAAGGTCTACTTTTAGTCCCAGACGATACCTTTCCCAACTGAAAACCACCCAACATGCTGCAGCATGCCTCATCACAGAACTGATGGAATTCAACCACATCATCACCCTAACCCTTAAAGTGCTGCACTGGCTACTCCTTCAAGCCCCATCATGTTCAAGACTTCCTGCATCACCAAGAAACAGTCACAACCAAAACACAACTCTACTTTCCAAGAAATTCACCATCTTTAGAGGGCAGCTCACCATAGGTAGCCACAACATGACCAGGCTGAAAACAAAGACTACAAGAGGGACACATCCAGGAAACAGGCGTTTTCCTGCCATAGACTCTGTATTTGGCACAAGTTACCAAAACAGATGATACTGGCCCCTCAACCATATTCTTCAAAGAAAATCTCATCAGTCGCTCATGAGTGGATCAGCTTTGTCAATCACTCTGTTGTTTCCCAGCAAGGCTTGGACTTTATAAATCCCAGAGGACTCCGACACTCCTGTTATGTGCATATTATTCTCCCCTGCCTGCACTGCCAAGTCCTTATTCTTTGCTTCAGTTATCTCCAGCAACTTGGCCATCCATTTTACTTCCTCCCCAGTAGTGACAGAAGTAATGTCTAGATCCAATATCTTGTTCTCTGCTTCACCTTGCCTATTCCACTGGCGGTCCATGCTCAACTGCAGGAACTGCACCTTGCACTCGAGTTTGCCACTGATAATGTGAATGTCTGATTTAATTTTCAGAAACATCACTGTAATGTCCCCGATCCTCCGGCTTCAGTCTGACAACATGCATTGCCCACCCATGCATCTATGGGTTAGGGGAACTCTTTTTGTGTCTTCACTTTGAATGGTATATTGGAGTGCAGCCTATTAGATATGTGCATTTTACAGCAACAACTCCACTTAATTCAAAGGGAGAGCAAGCTAATACAAGACAAACAGCGATTACAGGAAGAGATTTGTATTTCTTGGCAAACAAGAATCCATTAATCCACCTAACACCAATCAGATCTTATCAGTCCACATGGTAAATATGCCCTGCCCCATGGACAAACTGGCAAGGCTTCAGTGATGACCACCACACTGACCCGCCATCTGTCACACACAGAGACTCCTTACAAGTGTTGCGCTAGCCAACTGACCACATCCTCTAGATGGCATACAGCACTCTCTGTGCTTCCTTCTGAGACTGTAATCAGAGCCAGATCAGTGGGGATGAGTTTGAGGAAGATAGAATGAGTATGAGTGAGAGAAAATTAGTATTAATGGAGTGCTTGATGTGAGTCATTGCGTTGAATTTGCAAAGCACAAGACACTTTTATCTGTGAAATAACATTGGGTGGGACATTAGAAGCCCCAGATATGACAAATTGTCTGCTGTGCATTTTGCACAAAATTGATGACCTATGAGTAATTATTGGCCATAAATTAACTTGTGTAATTTTTTATTTTGTTTTTATAATTGAATTGATATTAATAAAATTTTTATATGTTTTGTAAATGTGTCTCATGCGTGTGACTAAGGTTTTTGGTTCCCTGAGCCAGCACTGTTAGGCAGTCACCATCATGCAATAGAGAGGCCTGCCCCCTGGCACTAGTCTGTTTGCTGTTAAAGGGTTTGCCTATATGAGGGATCGCTAGATGTGGGCGTTATTTCCCTTACACCTCTCTTTTTGTTTGTTTGATCAGAGCCTGATCAGCCAGTTGGCATCCAACCAAACCACTGATAAGGGTCAAATCACAACAACACACACATTTGAACCCATGGAGCACAGGAAAACTACATGTGGTCTCCGCCGGGCTGCAGTTTAAGAGGACCAGCACAACATTGCACACCAAGAAAGTGAATCAGCAAAGACCCTGGATGTTTTGCCCATGTATATTTTCTGGCAAAGGACATTGTGCAGTATATGGACCAACTGTCTTACAGTTGATAGATTTTTTAAGGTATCAAGTTTTGTGGCCCATTTGGGAATGGTCTATTTTTCGTGTAAGCGGCACACTTTACAAAGATCACAGAGGTGGTGACAGTCTTTTTGGGACAATCCCCACATAGATCCAAACATAGCCCCATACATCTCTCAGCTATTCTTTTTTAGTTACCTTTTGGTCATGCGTAGGTCTTTTATATTCCTGCCCCTATTCCATTCAAACAGTGGTTTCCCACAGTCAGGTAGGGGCAATTTAACTGACACCCACTGTCTCTCTATGGCCTTCTTGATTCCTACAATGTCTGGATTTAAAGTCATACTGCATAAAATCCTTTCATTGTCCTTCTTTGGATTGGTGGTCAACAGTGATTCCTGTTGGGGGAAAATGGCTTTTAAAATTACTTCTCAGTAGTTTATTTTGGTAGTCTCTGGTATGCAATCTGGCATCTAAACCCTGGATACACATTACGTATTCATTACTACAATCCCTGCATATATAAAAGAACTGACCACAAATCAGATGAATCCTGGTGGAGGACAGTGTCCGGCCACTGAGTTTCCTGAAGACGGAGCAACTCAGAGGCTCAACAGTTCTTTTTATCCTGAAATCCACAAACTCAATTTTTTCTCTGCTCGAGAATATCATGAATTTAATATCGTTGTTCAGGCAGTTTAAAGAATAAGCTGGTCTCTTACTGGAGATGCATTGTTTCACAGTTTACTGAATACATTATGGCAAGGTCAGGGTAAAAAACATCCTCATTTCTGACATTACAAGACATTATTCTCAGGTTTATGAACATTTTTTAAATAATGAAATCAATGGCAAGTTACCTTATTTCATAACATGTGCTCATGGCTATGGGTGCAATAAGGCTGGTCCAAGTTGGGGGATGTTGGTTTATATTGATTCATTGTCTAAATGTACTAACCTTTCCATAGTACAATGGAAAAGCAACTGTTCAGTCAGGTTGGGGACTGTCATTCTGTCCTTGATATAAGGCCTGTTTTCACAGTGAGGGGATGCAGGAAGACATCCACAAATGTGTAAAGGGTCTCTAGAATTGAGCCAAAGCTGGTGACAGTCAGTCTGCTGCAATTATACGGGGAGGGGAGCATGAAATAGCAAGTTCTTAGGTTTAGTACAATTCCAATAGAAGATTATTTAGTTAGTAGTAAATGCTGATGCTTATTTCTCGTACATTGACATATCACCTGTTCATACCCTGCACTACAAAGCAACCCACTTTGTCAGTAGGTTTTATGTCTAGATTGTTAATCGTTTTGGGACTTCGAACAGCTTAATATTCCGCTGTGTATGGTTACATGGAAGGTATTTCTCTCTGATGTTGGTGTTTGCCATATAGGTCAGATTAAGAAATTCAATCAAGTACTCAAGTTGACAGGACAGCAGCTTTAAATATAAATGTTTGGCACAACCATTGACTTTAAAGGATCAAATACGATATAGGACAACAAATGGGGACGGTAACAACCTGGACATAGCCATTTTACATCTGATGTTGACTAACAACCCATGATTGAAGGCCCTATTTGATGGTGGGTTATCCTGTCTTTCCTTTCCTTCATTTCTGTACAGTCTTTGCTTTTGGACAAGCAATGTTTATACCTGCACCAGAAGTAATGTCACCATTTGCTTGCGTTATTTGAATAATTTGCCATTATGGTTTCAGGCAGCCTTTTCCGAGCAGACATGATCCAAACAAAGACTACTTGCAACTGAATTTTCAGGAGGTCGGTGTGTGCAACTCCAAACACCACGGTGGACGCCGCATAAAGCTGAACACAGCAGGATGAATCGTCATCCATTATGATCCTATAATACTGTGAAATGACAGATGTACTTTAAAAAATCAGCACAAATCTGTCTGAGCAAGTAATCTTACCTACTAAGATGTGACTTTGGACAGCAAGACTTGTGAAATGTAACCACCACAACACAAATAATCTTGTGGACTATATATTTGCACCCAGTTCATAAATGAACACTACAAACATGTATTCATTCGCAAGAACGATGATTTTGGAACTCTAAAATGTAGGGACTATCTGGCGATCATGTCATTTTTCGAATTTTCATGCCAGCTATTTATGATCCTAACTTCAATTAAACTGTAGAAACCTTACATTATGAAGTTGTATACGTGCATTATATCGAATTGCAATAGAGATTGTTAATATACGAAGGAAGAACTAAGGACTAGGGGTGTACCGAACTTCGGCTTCGAGTAAGTATTCGGGCGAATTCCGGCTGAAAAAAAGCTATTCGGCTCTGGCCGAATAGTGTCTTGCTATTCGGCACTTGCCAAATCCTTAGTCATTCTCATTTGAATACAATGCAACTTGGACTCAGAAAGGCAAATATAGATTTCAGTTTGCAAAACTGAATATAATTACACCAGCCACTTAGCCACAAGACCAGACAAATTGCTATAAATCAATCAATTGTATCAATCAATTGTAATAAATGAACGAGTGCTTACCCATTCACCAAACACCAACAGCCTCTCTGATAAAGTCCTCTCCTTTGTTTGGCCTATGAGGGACCGGGGTGTATAGTTGTGAGATGGAGGTCATGCATTTCAGATTTCCTCTTGACTTGTGTCCTGCATGAGCCGAAATGAACCATTTTAAACATTTCTATGTTAGCTGCAAAGAAGTTTTGAAACTCCACTGAAGCGACTTTTCAACTGGATAGAGAATGCAATGTGTCTGATTCACAAAGGCAGTTGCAATTGGCAATATCCATTTTGTTCATTGCAATCGAGTCCTTTTGCATTTGTGTAGCCTCCTACTTTGACTGGCACTGGTTTTGAGTATGCAACAACCTTCTATACATTTTGTCCCTACATTTTGGTAAAATCTGCTTTTTTTCTGGTTTTTATACTTTAAATAAATATGCTTCATTAATTACAATGAAGAGAAATAAAAGTATAGAATGCATTTAAAATGGTGCTTTATTTTATTTTTTGTAAGTGTTTTTTCAAGTTTGGGACATGATTTATGAAATAAAACAACTATTCGACTTCATATTCGGCCGAATAGTTGACAAACTATTCGGTATTCGGTCGAATATTAAATATGCTATTCGGTACAGGCCTACTAAGGACTCACACAAATTTGATTTAAGGACATTTTGCCTGGGGCCCTTCATAGAAGGTGTTTTTCTTTTTACTTTAATGATATGACAGATGGGTGCTGGTCTGAAATCTTCTTCTTTAGGCAGCCACATTGGCATTTGAATCATTTTGCTACATTTCATCTGTGAGGCCCAGTGAGATAAACCTACAACTCACTCGTTTTTCTCCCAAATCCAAACACATCGACTATGCATAAGGTAAATGGGTGTGTATATGTGTATAGAGTAGTGGAGATGGACAGGCAATCTAAATGTGGGAAAAACCTAAACACTCAAATTGGAAAACCTTATCCACCAAATAAAATGACTTGATCCTGTATTAATTTGCCCCTCTGTCAACATGGTGGCAGTCACTTGTAGGATAAATCCACTGCTGCAAATTTTACTTGAATGTGGTTCAACTGACCCAAAGTTTGACAGCATGTTCAAGTAAAGTGTTTTTAATAAAATATTTACTTGTCATTTCCCAGGCCTTTTTTTGTGTGAATGTAATGCATTTTCGGATCTAAAGTGCACTACTAAGTACAATATTTGCAAATTGCATGAGCTGCATGTATTTACTTATTTATTGAGCATTTGTTAGTCGCCTATATAATGAAATGGTGTTTCAAGGCGCCACCAGACAAAGTCGGGAGGGAACAAGGGCGGTAAGTAACAGTGGCAAAAGCAGTAAATATACAATTGTGGTCCTATTAGGCCTTGTCACATTTGGACGTGCAAGTGTGGTGAAGAGAAGTGCGGGAGATAGGAAGGGAAGGGGGAGGGAGCAAGGTATGGAAAAGTGCTGGTTGGAGCCTGGGAGGGAACTGCCGAGGGGAGCCAAGGGAGGGGCCACTGACTAAGTGCTAGGGCAGAGGAATTCCAAGGGTGGGATGCACAGTCACCAGGCAGGGGGGCCACAAGGGCAATGCTGAGAGGGGGAGGGTGCTGTGCCAACTGGGTAGAGGGCCTGGTAATCTATAAGATTCATGAAGGACCAGGCCGCCATACTCAGTGGATGTGGGGAGGTTAGCAGGGAAGGGAAAGAGGGAAAGAGCTAGAGAAAAGGGTTTGGGTATGTCTGACCAAATTACAACTGATCATGGTGTAGAGGAGGTCCAAAGCTCGACGTGCACTCCACCCATCCATTTTGAAGTACCAGGACCATTCATGCCAAAATATGTGACGTATGATGAGCAAATAAACCAGCAGAGAGCCGCAGTGGGGCTCTGTCCAGTACCTATCAGAAGAAGAGCACCTGTTGAAGTACCGACACCTAAGAAAACCTGGACAGTAAGGTACCCATTGACAAAGCCATATCGACAAATGAAACAGAATGAATATTGTCAGAACGCAGTCCCTGAAGAAGCTAAAAAGATACTGAAGGAAGACAAATGCTGACGTCACAAGAACCCAGACTGACACACATATAGAAGATATGATGACCTGCGAATGATGAAAAGAGACGAAACACCATGGATAAAGGACATCCTGAACCTAAAGGGAAATAACAATGTCAAATGTCAGAATCTTATGCCATGAGCACGATGAAGATATTCAGTTAGTCTACATGTGTACATATGCATGAAACCACAAGAAGCAAAGAATTGCAAGGCTAAGCGCCACATATACATATCTACCTCAAAAGGAGAACTTTATGTAAGTATACTTCCACTATGCACAAAAGCAGAATCTACCAAAGGTTACTAAAGGTCTAAAGAGGAGAGCTTTGCAAACAAACAAAACGAGAATTAAAGACAGAGAGAAACTCAGACGTACGTTAACTGTGCCAGGAAGGCAGGGTCGTATCGGCTGGAATAGCCCAACAGTGGATACAATTTATTACAGAGGAACAGGGTATCCTGCTCAGAAAGGTCAAGATAAGTCGCAGAAGGCAGGTGGCTCGCATAATTAAATCAAATACACGAATTGCATGAAGAATAAGACGATATCACAGTGTCTGAATCACATGACCAGCCAAGCGAGAAGGGATGAAACTTTCACATCTACATGTGCCTTGTGCCATGCACAGATATCGTACCTTTTCCAGACCAAGAAGCAGTCTTGAGGCCAACCACAAAGGAATAATTGACATATGACCACTAAAGTGATGATTGATTGTAACAATAATTGGAGAGAAGCTGGGGGTGCAGACAAGCTCCCTGCACCTGGACAGCTATTCTGCATGCTGCTAGGCAAGTGGAAAAGTGTGAGTGGGACTGTTGCCAGCCCAATCTTAGTGGACCAAGTAATCTAGGGTCCTATAGTTAGTAAAACCAATGAGACATCATGCTTTTAGTGATGTCTCCAGTAGCCATTTTGAAGGTAGGGCTTAGATGCCCCACCTGACAGTGTTTGTCCAATCCCCTCACTCCTTTACCATATACAGATATAGTACCTATATTAAAGTTACCTTCCCGAGAACCAATAGAATTGCATGCCACGTTTTTAAGCGTTACACATCAGTGATGACAAGTTTTTAGTATAAATGATGTGTTTTTTATGAAGTTCGTTGGAGTTGTTGAAGCGAGAAGGAAAATCGAGCGATTGCTGATATTCATGAACTCCCCGTTTTTTGTACTTGTCATTAAACGGAATCCCTTTGCCAAACCATTGAGTTGTCATTATTGATTTGATGCTAGAGTATTAATCTGCATCCCCATACATCTCACGGGTGCTGCTGCCTCATCTTAAAGTGCTATTGGGCAACCCCCAGCTTTATGGGCCAGTTGGGGTCCTAGTGTACACTTGGTAGCAGAGAGAGAGGGGATGGTTTATCAACTATTGATTAGTTAAGACACCCATTTACTGTCGACATAAGTGACACTAGGTCCTCAGCAATATCTCAGAGTCCTTTGCCATCCGGCTAAGTAGACCGAGAAGCTCCCCGTAGATAGTGGTTAGACTAAAGTGTAAAACCTGCATGTTGAGGTCTGAAGGAACCTGTGCTTTCTCCCACAAAGCCCTTCCCACTTCTGCGAGCAGCCAATCGAGCGAAAAGCAGGAGAGGCGGTAACGCAGGCAGTGATTCCGAGTATCCAGAGAAGAAAAACATGTGAACGGTGAGTGAAAAAGACTAAACGCTTTGGCAAAAAGTGCATGCCTTAGAACAAGTAAGTGAAGGTAACGGAGGGAGGTGGGACAGAAAATAATGTCAGAGATAGAGTAGAATGTATATATAAAAGGGGAAAGAAATATTGACTCGAGGGGGGCAGAGCTAAAGACAGAGGATACCGGGAAAGGATACCCGAGTAGAGAGATCCCAGGAGGATACTTGAGCTAGAGAGAGGATACGTCCAGATACCTGCACTTTAATATAGCGCTAGAACAAGCCTGCATTCAAAGTCCGAAAAAGTAGGGTGCAGTAGGAAACCAGAATTGATGAAAGAAGCGATCTGAAAGGGATGAGCTTACATTCCATGTCGGAATAACGATAGAAGACTGGAGATTCATGTAGCCGGCCGGAGTCTTCCTAGTCTGTCTCGTCTGTCTTGTGTTTTTTTTTCCTCCTCTGACGTCATAAAAGTAAGAACATTTTTGGAGGAATTAACATGAAAAGTGCACGATAGTTTAGCTAGGATGTTGCATGATATGAATTGATGTTTGTTGTTTGGAAAAGTAAAAATAATTTTTGGTGAAAAAACAGGATTGGAGCTTACGACGATTGGTGCTCGCTCATATTGTTGGTTTTGATTAAGAAATGTAAATGCCTAACAAAGTGTTATATAAGGGAAGGTAAACAGACTTAAGCATGTAAGATGTTACACCATTAATACACTTGTGCAAACTGTTGCTAAAACATGCACCTAAGCTGAAAAAGTACAGTGCAGAATGGTTTAAAGGAACCACAAACAAAATGTTTATGCCTTGGCCCCAGGGCGGATCGCTATCTAAAACAGTCATGTAACACATCACAACATATTTGCACGCCACATACACGGGCAAAAAGTTGGACAAACGCCTAGCTAGTTTAGAACTTTGCAAGATGTACCAAGAGGATAAGTAGCTGCCGTTGGATTGGATACTTAACGTATGCCAGAGGGGGGTGAGAGCCTTCTGCGCCACCCGGCCCACCTGAAACAAAAAGCGAAGCCAGTAAAGACTACGGGATTATACCCATTGAGGGAGCTTAAAGCAGCCACGAGATATAGCAACCCGGCATATGAGTCATCTATGCAAAGTAGTGACGAAAACCCAGACAAGGACAGAGACAGAGATATCACCTCCAACGTCCCGAGGGACAAGGAGAGACGTGAAAAAGGAAAAGGAGACCAGGCACAAGCAAGTACATCTCTAGATACAGATAGAGAGGGCAAGAGATGGAAAGGAGATGAGGACAGAACAGATGAGATAGCATTCACACAGAACAAATGGATGGGAGGTCTGATTCTTTTTTAAAACGTTTCTTTATTGGCAAGGAAAAGTAGCAGGTGCAGAACACATTACATGATCAATTAGCATTTTACATTTAACACATTTAGAATGAGCAGCACATGGGCAGTTTACGGGCACATCAGCAGAGGGCGAATATGGCCTACCGGCGCTACTCAGGGCCGGATTGCGTATCCGCCCGGTCCGGCGACAAGGGCGAGGATAGGAGCTCTAACTCAGCTTTGCTGTTCAAGTAGCTACAAAACTCTGTCCACACATTTTTGGGGCGAGCATTCACAGGCAAGGAATTGATGTAGTCCTCTTCACACATTTGCATCCAGGTAAGGGCCTTTAACCACATCTCAAATGTAGGGGGGGAGCGACGCTTCCAGCACTGTGAGATACATCTTTTAGCCACTATGGCCCCAACATTCAAGAATCTGGCAGCCTTCTTCGCCCCAGTTCCCTCCCATAGCCCAAACAGCACAGCAAGGGGGTCAGGATCAACTTGGAACCCCACCATTTCCGAGAAGGCCTTCAGCACAGCGTCCCAGAAATGGGGCCAGTGCCCCGCAGGACCAGAATATGTGGGTATGGTCAGCTTCACCGGATCTGCATTTCGGGCATACATGGGGTTGGTTATGTGTGAATTTCCCCACCCTATGAGGGGTGTAGTACAGGCGATTGAGAAGCTTATATTGCATGCATCTGAATCTGGAATTAAGGGAGACCTTACGTGTATGTATGCACATTTTGGTCCACAGTGTATCAGTAATTGCCAACCCTAGTTCATTGCTCCATGTTTCCCGAAGTTTGTGGAATGGTTATGCAGATTTTGCCATGAGTGGCTTATATAGGGCAGATGTTATGCCCTTGGCTCCTGCAGAGTTAGCTATGTAGCAGATCTCAGGGGATTCAGGGGGTTCATTTGGATATGAGGGCCACATTGCACATACTGCCGCTCTAAGCCTGAAGTATTGCAGCAGTTCCAATGCTGTTTTCGAGTGTCCCGGCCACCATGTCTGTGGGGTGATGAATTTCCCTTCCGAGAACAGGTCAGAGAGCGCCCGATACCCTAAATCCAGCCAGTGTCGCATGAGAAGTTTGTCTTGTGTGGGGGCAAGGCCTGGGAATAGCCATATGGGTAGCCACTTGTGGTACGGGCGGCATTCAGAGTAGGATTGCAGAATTAACCTCCATGCCATGATCGTGGTGGCTACTGGATCAGCTGGGGCGTCAGTTTGGTACGAGTGGTAGAGAATTAGGGATATAACATTTACCTCCTGGCTTGCGAGGATCTCGAGTTTGACATGGGGGGGAGGGTCCGAAAATGTATACCAATGTGTTGCGTGAGGTCTGGGGCGTTGAATCCCCCTTTCTCGTAAGGTAGAGTCATGTGTTGCCATTTCCTGTGGACGGCGCCAGAGTGCCAGAGGAGTTGGGCACAACCAGCGTGTAGGTTTGTGAAATAGTGCTTCCCAGGCCAGAGCGGGACATTAGCAAATATGTATAGGAGCTTTGGAACTATTACCATTTTGATTAGGGACAGTCTTCCTGAGAGGGACAGGGGGAGGTTGTGCCACCTAGCCATCTTAGATTCTGCATATTTCGCAGTGGCAATATAGTTGTCAGCCAGTAAGGAGGATCTCTATAGGGATACCTGGACACCGAGATATTTGATGCCTCCTGGGGACAACCGGAGTGGGAATTTGCATGTCGGTTGGGGAGTTGCGGCTGTGAGAGGAAAAATGTCTGACTTGGTGTAGTTTATAGTGAAGCCTGAGAATGTACCGATTTTTGTTATCTCATGGATGATCGGATCTAGATGGACGGAGGGGTCTCTGACATACAGGAGTACGTCATCCGCGTACAGCGATATGATTTCGGGTGTGTCGCGCAGGCGTATTCCCTTGCGGGTATGTTTGTCTCTCACACTATCTGTCATAGGTACAATGGCCATTGCGAATAATAAGGGGGAGAATGGGCATCCCTGGCGCATTCCCCTATGAAGGGTGAAAGGAGCTGATGTGCGAAAGTTGACCAGGACTCTGGCCACTGGATTTGTATACAGCAATTTGATGTAGGAAAGCATGCGAGGGCCGATTCCCATTTTCTCCAGTACCGCCCACGCATATTGCCAGGAGACCACATCAAATGCCTTTTGGGCATCAAGTGTGACGGCCACTGCGTTAGCCTTAGGGTCGATTCTAGTGATGACATTAAATAGCCGTCGGATATTTAAGGCAGTGGAGCGGGCAGGGACAAAGCCGCTTTGGTCTGGGTGGACCAGGTGTGACATGATGGGGAGGAACCTGTTCGCGATGACCTTAGCAAATATTTTGGTGTCTGTGTTTATAAGGGAGAGGGGTCTGTAGGAGCCACACTCATCTGGGGGCTTACCCGGCTTGGGTAGCACAATTATAATGGCCTCGTGCAGGGATTGAGGGAAAGTAGCTAGGCGGAGCAATTCAGTCCAGACTTCGTGTAGGCGCGGGGTCAGTAGTGCAACATGTTCTTGATAAAATTCAGCAGTACGGCCTTCCGGCCCGCGAGCCTTGCCTTTAGGAAGGGCTCAATGGCCTTGGTTATCTTGTCAGGGGTGATGGGGGCATCTAGCTGCTCTTTGACTGAGCGGGATATATAGGTCATGGGAATTCGATCCAGCAGGAGGCTGAGGTCCTGTGGATTGTGCTTGTGCTGTGGACCGTAGAGGGCGGCGTAAAATTCTGCAAAGGTCTCAAGGATGGATTGGTCAGACGAGAGCTGTACACCGCAGTCATCCTTGATACTGTCGATTCGTGATCTGCCTCCCTCAATTTGGGCCAGGCTGGCCAGGGTACGACTGGGTTGTTCTCCCTCGCCATATTTCCGTGCCGCAGTGGGTCGGGCATAGTAACACACCTCCCTGAGGGCATGCGACTCAAAGGATTCTAATTCCAACCTTATCTGCGCCAGTATGGATGGGGTGGGGGCAAAGATGTATTGATCCTCCAGTTCCTTGAGTCTGGTTTCGGAGCACTGTAGGGAATTCCTGATGTCTTTTAGGACCCCCGCCTCGCTGGAGATACACATCCCCCTAATAAAAACCTTAAAGGCCTCCCACCGGGTCCCATCAGTTGTGTCGTGACGCTTGTTGCTATCGAAGAATGTGTTAATGTCTGCCAGGATGTCAACTCTGAAGATTATGTCCTGCAGTGCCTCTGATTTGAAGCACCAGTTGGAATGTTGAGGACAGGCAGGTCGCAATGTGATCTCGAGTGTCACCGGGGAGTGATCCGAGAGTGTGCGTGGTAGTATCTGTATGCCAGAGGATTTCCCCATTAGCCCAGTTTATATGAGGAATAAGTCTATTCTAGAGTGGCTGTCATGCACAGAGGAATAGAACGTGTACTCCCTAGTTAGTGGGTGGAGCGCTCTCCAGGCGTCACATAGGCCAGCGGAGGCCATGTGTGCGTGGAGCTGATGGGCGGCTCTGGACATAGTTCTGGTTGCAGTGCCCGATCTGTCTAGCACATTGTCTGAGATAAGGTTCATGCCCCCCCCCACATGATTGGGATCCCAATATACCTCATATGCAGGGTGGCCACACAGTCAAAAAATTTGGGGGCATCTGCATTTGGAGCGTATGTGTTCACCAATAGACACTCTGTGTCAGCTAGCATGCAATGGAGAATCACATACCTATTATCGCTTCCCTATCTTTGCCACGTCACTCTAGTCAAGGTGTATGTTACTCTGCCCTGTGCATTTTAGCCATTTGTGAACAGTCAAATCTAGATGTGCCCTGCCTGTGCTTTTTAGCCATTTGTGATCAGTCAAATCTAGATGTGCCCTGCCTGTGTATTTTAGCCATTTGTGAACAGTCAAATCTAGATGTGCCCCGCCTGTGCTTTTTAGCCATTTGTGATCAGTCAAATCTAGATGTTGCCCTGCCTGTGCTTTTTAGCCATTTGTGATCTGTCAAATCTAGATGTTGCCCTGCCTGTGCTTTTTAGCCATTTGTGATCAGTCAAATCTAGATGTTGCCCTTGCTTGTGCTTTTTAGCCATTTGTGCTCAGTCAAATCTAGATGTTGCCCTGCCTGTACTTCTTAGCCATTTGTGATCAGTCAAATCTAGATGTTGCCCTGCCTGTGCTTTTTAGCCATTTGTGATCAGTCAAATCTAGATGTTGCCCTGCCTGTGCCTCTCAGCCACTGAGATACCTCTGCCCCATCTAATGAGACCCAATTTTGTCCCATGTGAACAACTACATAGGTATCCCACTCAGGTAGCTGGCACTACCATCATGCACATCAGTGTGATCGTTCTACTACACCACGTTCTAGCCCCACACGCTACCCAAGTCACTCAATTACCTGCGGAAACTACACTTGCCCTTGGGGTTAAACCTGATCTGCCACATTATAATCTGGCCTGCCTGAACCTATACCATTTAGCTCTACCAACTATGACCCATATAACGAACCCTATTGTCATGATGCCTACCCCCGGAGCACCAGGCCAGGCCCAGCACCCCCAGGAGCAGGCATCATGCCCCCGGGTAAAAGCCCAGCGGCCCCTTATAGGGGCTCTTTGGACTCTGTCCTGGCGCCGTTGGCGCCAGGCTCATGTTGGACATCAGTCCTGGCGCCATAGGCGCCAGGCTCATAAAGGAAGGTGTTTTGTGCACTTACCTGATGCAGACCATGCTGCAAGATTCAGGCCTCCCTGAGACCTGAAAGGGACTATTTTTTCACTGGGACTATTTTGTCACTCGGACGTGGCCAGGGAAGGATACTTACCTGGAACTACTTTGGAGGCTATTTAAGCCACGCCCAGACAGTAGCTCACGCTTCGCGTTGTTCTGCATCCAAGCAGCTGAACGCTCACCGTGTCTCCTCCTGCATCTGGTCTCCAGCCACACCTGCCTCGATGCTGGAACACCTGTAAGGAAAGAAGAGAAGAGAAAGGTGAAAACCAAGAATTTTATCAAACTTCTTACCTGCATCCGGAACCTTCACGCCAGCGTTTCTGAGAAAAGACTTTCATTTAAAAGCACCGCCTTGCTCGCTGCAGCGCCGCGCTTCACTCACCTGTCCTCGGGAGTTCTTCTGGCTCCACCGCGACTGTCTGCACTGGTCGCCACATCTCTGCGCCTAGGGGAGAGAAGAAGAGACAAAAGGTGAGCAGAAGGAACATATGAGGAAAGCCTAATTTTCCGCCATAACACTTACTGGTCTTCTGTTGGTGGACCATTCCTCATTTCGGGTCGGCGCCACTTCATTGGCAGGTACCGCACCCTGGCCCCTATGGGGAAAGGACAAAAGACATTACTGGAGGAATATAAAGACATTAAGAGGGATCGCCCCCATCGCTAACTCACCTAAGTTTACCATCGGCAATTCAATCCCTCAACGCATCGCCTTCATTCTGCACATGAAATAAAGGACAGATCACAGGTTAGGAAGGCAACAGAAAAGGAGGCTTTACACTTGAACTTTTGTAATCTTCATACTTACGGCGTTCCGCTCGGAAAAGTCAAGTGGATTTTGCCAGCGCCATTCTGAAAAACAGTGAAGTAACTGGACAAACACGCGCCCCTGCACCAGAAGCAGGATGGAGAGTTCATCCTTTCAAACCATAAGGTGAGCTTCAACCGGGTATTTCGGAGGAAGTTAGAGAAGAACGAAGGGGGGAAGAGGGGAGCAAGCACACTATTATGCAGACTGTTAATCCCCTTTCTCATCTGCAGAAGGATATTCCTGCGGGCCAGACAAGCAAGATTTGAGGGTCCTGTTCAGTCGGTGTTCCGAGTTCTCCGCATCACGCTCGAAGAGGCCACAGCAACCCAGACTAGACCAGCGCCTACGTGGGAGTCAGGTGAGCGTTACACCTATGAGTCCTGCAGCATCCACCGCAGGTGCCCACCACCCCAGGAACCAGTTTAACCAATACCTTAATGACCCAGCTCTCTGGTTGGAACACTTTGCTATGAAACCCACTCCCAACCAACCTTGCCCCCTCATTCTCAGAAACAAGAGACTTGGCACCAGATTCCGCCTATGACATTCCCGCACCAATGCCACTAAGCAAATCTCACATACTCCACCCAGCTCACCTTCATCCACCGCTATATGCAAAACCATTACCACAGGGGTTAAATTGCCTGTGTTCAAGGGCGCTCTTATTAATGCTAGATCTCTCACAGCACACGCTCTAGACATAGCCGACCTCATCACCACTGCTGACCTTGATTTCATCGCCATATCTGAAACTTGGCTACATGCCGCATCTGGCCCCGCTCTATCCCTGGCTTTACCGCCTGACTACAGCATCACACGCTGTGACCGCGCCTCTGCCCAATCCAGAGGCGGTGGCGTTGGCCTTCATCCACAAAAACTCCCTTGACCTAAGAGTGGTATCTGATTCCAAACTCAAATCAGCTGAACTGCTGTCAATCAAACTATTACTAATGCCCAACCAAACAGCTACCCTTCACCTTATCTATAGGCCCCCTGCTCCGGCACCCACCTTTGTCAGTGAAATTTCTACTCTCCTCCTCGACAAAACAAAAAACAAGTCACAAACAATCATCCTAGGCGACCTCAATCTAGGTCGTGGTGACTCAAAAGATCCCGTGGCAATTGATTTGGAGAATGTTCTAACAGACTTTGGCCTCACCTTGTACATCCAAGAACCGACCCATATCAAAGGCAGGACCATTGATTGGTTAGCCGGTTCCAATTGCAATATCCAGGTCCGCAAGAATACCCCATGCTTATGGTCTGACCATCATATCATAACTTTCAATATCGAAGCAATCCCACGAGCCCCAACACCGATAGCCCCAGCACTCCCCACTCGTAGTAAAAAAAACATAACCAAGGAACAACTCCTCCCTCTGTTACTCCCTTCCCTCAACGCGGCTACCAGCGCATGCTCTGACCCCACGTCCCTAGCAGACACCTATAACCAAACCATGCTCACGGCTATAGACACCATAGCACCCATCAAACTTAGGAAGCCCAAACCACGAGCACATCTTAACTCATGGTTCACTCCACAGTTAAGAATCCTCCGCAAAGTTAAATGCTGTGCGGAAAATCGCTGGAAAAGCTACCCGTCTGATGAGCATAAAGATAGCTTCCTTCTTGCCTCCCTTACCTACAAAGATGCCATCATCACTGCTAAAAAAAGTCACTCAACAATCGTATTTTGCAAGCCGACTCAAACTCTAAGGAACTCTTTAGAATTCTAAAAGAGCTCAAAACTCCAGTCTCCCCTCCAGACACATGCACGAAGGATAGTAAATGGTGTGCTAACATTCAAGCAGCCTTACTAAAGAAAATCTCCATGCTTCAATCCAAAATTAAAGACAAGCAGGACAGCCTGAAGGCTGACAACCGCTCACTCTCCCCTGCCAGGTCCCCCCCTTTAGACACTGCCAACACCAAACCTTTCGCCTTCTCACCGCTCACCGTTACTGAGGTTGAAAATATCATCCGGAGAATTAAACCATCCAACTGCCAAGGTGACCCTTGCCCAGCTCCCATTATTAAGGACTCTGCCCATGATCTAGCCCTATTCATCACGGCCTTCATCAACTCCTCCTTTAAAACAGGTATTGTCCCGGACAACCTCAAGGACGCGTGGGTAATCCCGTTACTCAAAAAACCTTCCCTAGACCCAAGCATACCTACGAACCTCCGACCTATCACTACAGTACTGTTTTTGCTCAAGATTCTGGACCACGCAGCTTACCTTCAGATCCAAAACTACTAGGAATCTAACAATCTGCTAGGTCTACTACAATCCGGGACAGACACGGGACCGAAACTGCTCTAATAGACCTAAAAACCCAAATTGAAATATTGAAGGACAAGGGCAAACTAGCAATGCTATTACTCCTTGACCTCTCCGCCGCATTTGATTTGGTCAAGCACCAGATCCTTTGCAGGCACCTCCACCTTGCTGCAAACTTCTCATCTTCCGCTGCAGCATGGATCAAATCCTTCCTGAGCAACAGATCCATGAGGGTCTTTGCACCATTTGCAGCCGCGGACCCCTCCCCTATTCACTGCGGCGTACCTCAGGGATCCTGCGTGTCACCTACACTTTACAATATCTTTACAAAACCACTTTTTGATGTGCTTGACTGTCTGGGTGTCTCCTACACCAACTATGCGGATGACACCCAGATACTCATTCCCATCTCAGGTGATTATCTTGCTGACACCAAGGCCCTCAATGACGTCTACCTTGTCATCCAAGCCTGGATGGCCCAACACCAGCTACGTCTAAATGACGATAAGACAGAGCTCCTTATCTTGGGTACCTCACAACGCCTGAGCAAACTTGAGCCATCTTATCAGTCATTCACCATAGACGGTAATGTCATTCGAGTCTCGAAAGACACCAAAACGCTAGGCTTTTACCTTGACGCCACCCTATCCTTATCGAGACAAATAAATGCTGTCAGGTCTGCCTCTGCTTACACGTGCAAACTTATTGCAGCCTGCAGACCGTTTCTCACCACCCCAAAAGTGTCACACTGGCTAGAACCCTCATTATGGCAAACATTGATTATTGCAGTGCTCTTTACTTAGGTACCAGCCAAGAGAACCTGAACAAACTCCAAACTACCCAGAATAATGCCATTCGAGCGGCCTTGAACATCCCCCGCAACCACCACATCTCAGAATCCAGAATCAACCTAAAGTGGCTACCTGTCAAGCAGAGAATTTCCTTAAAAACACATGCCCTCACACACAAATGCTTGGCTAACAAAGCCCCGATCTACATCTGCAGTCGGCTATCCCACCACTCTACCACCCGACCACTTAGAACTGCCCAGACTCATTGTCCATCGATCCCCAGGTTTAAGCTTCAAAAAGCAGGGGGCACCAGCTTCCCTGTCCTAGCCTCCAAACTTTGGAACACCCTTCCCGCTACTATCAGAGCTGAGGACTCTTTCAACACCTTCAAGACCAAAACCAAATCTTGGCTCTTTGACCAGCATTAAGACATGCTCTGCGTCTCTGCCTGACATACTTTGGCCGGCCTCCTCTGATACCATTTCTGGCCCGCTATATTTGTAATTAGAAAGACGGTTAATATGCTGTTAATGTAAATTTTCTTTGTAATTTTTGTCTGTATTTTACTGCAACCTTGTACAAATTGCACCCTGATGCCTCCGGGCCTGATGGTTTTGCGCGTTATAAATAAACAAAATACCCCCTGGGTCTATGTGGCTTGAGCGCACAGAGAATTCCACTGACTTGTGGATCAGGGTTAGGACTCCCCTGGACTGAGAGGAGTAGGTGGTGTAAAAATTGTTGGCGCCCCATGCCGGTGCCAGGGAGGATGAGAGGTGGCCAAGGGCATGGGTTTCTTGTAAGAGGAGTATTTTGATCCCATGCCTCTGGGCATACGCAGCTATTCTACGGGGCTTTGTGAAATTGCTTAGCCCCCGTATGTTCCACGTCATTAGTCTAAGGGCCATAGCACAGTTTTATGGGGCGTCCCAGCAGCATGCGGCTTCAGTCTCTGGCCACGTGATAACTGCTGATGTACTGAGGCGTCCCTCTGCTCCCCAAGCCACAGTTTCCCTGCCATTTTTTGCATAACATCCCACAACCGTACCCCCCCACCCTCACTGCCCACCCCAACCCAACAGTGTAACAGTACCCACCCAAAAGCCAGGCATAGGCGTGCCGCATCCAACAGGGCAGAGCCTGCCTGTACGCCCAACTGGGGCGTAACCAATGATAATAACCTGCCGTACTTGGCATTGCAGCTGCAGCGGGGGTCGCTATTGTCGTTTACCCAACTTAGCTAAAGGAATGGTGCAATTGCACCGTAAAGCGTACAGCGGTAGATAACATCAAAATTACAGAGGAACCATTGTGTCGGAACGTGACTGGCTAGAGGAGAACAGGATGCAGAAGGCAGTGAGTTGTAACAGTGGTAAAATAAAGAGCAAGAAGGAGCCGTTCAGCTATGCCACCTCAAGCACGGGCCCACCGGTGCAGCTGGGGGGTCCCCACATGATAAGGGAGATGGACGGTGCATGTGGTGGCGCAATGGGGGCCCGTCCGCAGCAGCCGGCACTTGTAACCTCAGTCATAATCTGTCTGTTCATCCACAGGGTCAGAGAGCGGAACGTGTACTTCAATAAACTTTACTGCCTCCTCCGGGACCGTGAAAAAGTACAGTTTGTTGCGATGGGTAAATTTCAAGCGTGCTGGGAAGAGCATAGCGTATTCAATTTACCTTTCCCTGAGCATCTTCTTCACGCCATTGAACAGCCTGCGCTCCATTTGTACGCTGATGGAGAAGTCTAGTTAAATTCGGATGATATGTGAATCCAGTCTCAACTCCCCCTTCTCGTGGTCCAGGCGTAATATATAGTCCCTGTCCCTGTAGCTGAGGACCTTGGCGATAATTGGCCTGGGGAAGTCACCAGGTTTAGGGCGGGGGGCCAGCGCCTGGTGAGCGCGCTCGATCGTGAAGAACGGCGAGAGTTGGGGGTTATCCAGGAGGTCTCTGAGGAGGTTTTCCACAGCCTGCTCCATTTTACCTTTAAGGGCGGACTCCAAGACCCTCACAATGCGGATGTTGTTTCTTCGGGATCTGGACTCCAAGTCATCGCATTTCGCCTTGACTTGTTTCATATCGCGCACCAGATCAGATACTGTGTTCTGGAGAGAGTGTTCTTCGTTAACCCTGATTCTGTTCTCCGCCTCCGCTAGTCTGGTCCTGTGTTGGTCTAGTTTGGTCCTCATAGAGGCCACGCTTGCGTTGATGTCATCTAGCTTCTCATGGAATCAAGCGAAGTTCTTTGCCATGGTCTCCATTAGCGTTGTTAAGTCGGGCTGAGAGGGGTCGGGATGAACCAGAGTTGTCGTGGTTCAGAGCAGACCCACCCTTTTCTTGTCTGGGCACCGACCTGGCGTATTTATCCATTGTTCCCGTTTTAGTGGCACCATGTGACTTATTTGGCATATTGCGGAAGTTCGATGGAGTAGGCCAGGGCCACGCGTGGCGAGGCATATGGTCAGGGGCCCCCAAGCCCTATAGCGGTGTCTGTGTCCAAGCAGTTGAGACTGGGGCACCGCTAGTCACCCATGGTCAGGTCAAGCGCGGGAGGAGTCAGCAGTGGGTGGCTGACTGGTCTGACTTATTCCGGGGCTCCTGTGATATTGCCTAGAGTGCACTATCTCTCCAGTTGTACTTGCGGAGATGTTGTGGGTCAATTGAGGAGCAGGCCAAGCAGGGCAATGAGCCAGATGGACTAGCCCACAGCCCGCGAGGGCCCACCACCACAGAGGTCAAGGAGAGTCTCCGCCCGTGTTTGTAGTAGTGATGGATATTGCAGCTGTTGAGCGAGGAGGAAGGCCGGCGCAATGCCAGGTCCGGCCAGGCCGCAGGACGTGGTGGGGGAGCAAGTCCTCGGGGCCCCACTGGCGTAGCACAGGATGATGGAGGGATTACCCTTGTTCACTACGGGTTGGTGTAGCTGTTGCAGTGCCTCAGGCGCAGGACTGCAGTGCGGAGGAGATGGGCAGATCTCACCCTCAGCGCCTGGAGGCCATACAGCGTAGCGGGAAACCACCAGTGTGTGAGTGTATTCGGGTCTGGGGTCGTGCTTGCAGGCGTGAGGGTCTCTGTTGGGCGCGGGTCACGCCGGGGCATCCACGCTCCAGGAGAGGAGGGGGTCTCAGCCCTCCATCACAGGGTATCAGGGGCCAGCTAGAACACGAGCACAGTGGGGCCAAATTTTAAGATGGAGGGGCGCGGGACACGCTGCAGCACAACCCCCAGCCCCTCACCTGTAGCAGCGTAGTATGTTATCTGGCACCGCACTCAGCATTTCCAGGCACCATCGGCCGCGGCCTGGGGAGGCGGGGCCCAGTCCAGCAGACAAGGCAGGGGGCCGCAGCGAGCGGCGGACGGCCCCGTAAAATGTGAGGTGAGCCGGCCAGGTGCAGGGTGAAGGTCCGCGCTCACCAGCAAGGAGGTGGTCTCTTCTCCGGAGGCTCCCGCGGCGCAGCAGAGGGTCGGATCCACATACGGAGCAGGTGCGAGGCTCCGGCAGCCCTGGCGGCACGGCCAAGGGCCACCCCGGTAAAGGTTCGGGAGGCTCCAGCCGCTATGTAGGCGAAGCCCCAGGGGCACTTGGGTGAGGAGGGGCAGCCCAGCGCCATTGTGGGTCCCAGGTGCACCACGTCCCAAAGAGCGCAGGGTCCAGTGTAGGATACGTAGCCCCGAGGGGTCAGGCCCACGGCAGCAACATGCGGCCCGGCGGGCAGCTGCAGGCGAGGCAGTCATCCAGGGAGAAGAAGCAGGGTCCCTGTATGGCTCTGGTGCTCCGTTTTCCCTCAGAAATGGGTCTATTTGTTGCCCTGAAGTTCATACACAAGCCACGCTAGTTCCTGTCAGCGAATATAGGAGTAGACCGCTGATGTTGGTAGATATCTATCAGTTGGGCACAGAGCTCTAAGCTAGGCAGCCATCTTGCAGGCTGCTCAACAGCGCCCCCGAGGTCAGATTCTAGTGAAATTTGATGGTAAAGGCATTGAGGATATGAGACAAAAGGGAGAGCGAGACGATTCAAAAAGAAAAGAGAAAGAAAAGGAAAAAGGATTAAGAGTTGAAAGAATCAAGAAAAAAGATAGACAGAGACGAGAGCAGTTGTATCACGAGGAGCAAGAAAGAAAACGTGGTCATAAGCAGAGAGCAGCTAATGATCAGTACAGGCAGGAACAACAGAGAATAGAAGAAGAAGAACAGAAAATACGGGAAAAGAGAATAAAGAGACAAAGGGATGAGGAAATACGAAGGGCAAATGAACGTAGAGATGCAAAGAAACAAGAAGAAGATAGGGTCAGGGAGGAAGTGAGGAAGCGCAGAGAGTTTGATGATGACATAGAATGTAAGCGAAGACAGATTGCACGCAATCTTGAATATCTGGAGAGAGAGGTTAAAAAACCTCATCCAGTAGTAGATTGGGAAGACATAGAAGAATACTTTCCTCAGTAAAATTCAGTACCAGGCACGTCTGGGGCAAATATCAAAGATGACTTCGACACAAGAAGCATCAGAGAAATAATCGAAAGAATATAAGATGAAATGGGGCTAGAACAAGTACCCCAAGGAAAGAGACATCAGAGTCAGCCACACAATCAGATTGACACGAAGGAGTATCTTACGGTCAGGGGGTGTGTCTCCACCACCCTATGTGAGCCAACTAAGGACATTGCAGGTAGACGGCGATGCACGAACATTACCCCTGCAATGGATAGTAAAATGATGAGAGAAGAGAAGGAGTGCCATGTGTTAAAATTCCCTTTGCTCGAAAAAAGAGGAACGAGGCCACATTATATTCCATGGCCACACATGGATCGAGAAAATCTGAAAAATAAGCTTCCATTGTTGACATCGGGAGCCGGAAAATGGATACATGAGTTAGAAAAAATTACGGGAGGAAACACATTAGCTATCGGGGACATGAAGGGTCTTTTAATTGCCATACTTGGTGATAGAGCTGATGATGTGTGGTCACGTGCAGGCTACCCTGGCATGACTACAGTTAATACTGTGCATGATGGAGCCCCATTTATCAATTGCAGAGCTGCGGTATGGAAAGCATTACAATTGCTACACCCGGATACTTCTGACATGGGAGCTATAATGACATGAAAAATGAAGGAGTCAGAGGGTCCTTTGCTTTACATTCAGAATTTACAAGACGCGTGGGTGCTTGAAACTCGTGAATCTTGGGGGAAATCGATACCCGTGTTTTCCCACATATTATGCCAATGGCTGCCAGATCAGATGCAGAAGCAGCTCAAGAAATTGGTAGGAATCGAGGCCAAACATTGGTCTGAAATCCAGTTGACCATAGCTCACTATTGAATATTGCTGCAAGAGAAGAATCGCAAAAAATAGGCTGCACGAAAAGCTGACGAGGCAAAATTAGTGCAGAAAAAACTGTCAAAATATGACATTGAAGGAGCAATGATAACTAGCACAGACGGATCGAACATACAGCAGGTTAATAACCAACAACAGGTTAATCAGGGCAATAATGGATTCTACCCAAGGGGAGAAGCTTTTGAAGAAGAGGATGGCAGAGTAATCAAGGAGGTTTCCAAGGTAATCAGGGAGGTTTTCAGAACATGCAAAATGGCAATCAGGATATATCCAATGAGCAAATAATCAGACCACTGCAAATATGTTGGACATTTGGGATGACAGGGCATCTAGCATGCACATGCAGAAGTCAAGGCATGATGCAAAACGACCAAAGAACAAGAGTAAGAATGGTTTGTGCAGCAGGGTGGAAATGGAGTTGCACAAAATCACACGGTGCAGCAACAAGCGCTGGGAGCACAGCAAAACTTGCAACCTCAGAATATGACACATTTTCCACAAGAACAGTCTCAAAAGTCGCCTATGCAACTGTCACAGATGACAAGTGCAGGACAGGTACTGAATACTGGAATGAGAAACAACACTAGGGATGGAGGAAATCCATTCACTTAGCATGAGACGAAGTTATACATGGATTAGGACAGCTCACTGGAAAACCTGATGTGTTCTATCCTATCAGTGACACCTAACCCTCACGAGGAACCAAGGGTAGATGTCGTTATAAGGGATAAAGAAAATTCCTTCTTAGTTGACACTGGTGCAACACGCTTGTGTATACGTGAAAGCAAGTTTTCCTTGTCCGGCGATGCCATAAATACTCAGGGCTTCACAGGAGCAACAAGTCGTGTTCCTTTTACAAATGAACTCCCAGTCTCTATAGGAGAATGTGACATGAATGTGCCACTGCTATATTCAAGGCAAACCCCAGTGAATATATTGGGGCATGACCTAATGACAAAGTTAAACATGATGATCTCTCGTTCACAGAGAAGGGCATAGTATGTTCAACTCCAGGAATGCATTATTTGAACATATGCGAAATGATTAGAGCATATGCTGGACAAACAGCTATGAGGGATGTCCCATTGGAACCAGAAATATTTATGGAGTGCGTGTGTTAATGGCAGGGCTACCAGGCCTTCAGACAAAACCATGAGGACCCCTGATGAGTTTCTATTCAGGCCAAGAGTATCTATGCATGAAGAAAAGGAACAAGTATTTCCCTTGGAAATACACACAGCCATAGGGCGAGGAAGAATGGCATTGATCGATGGTTGTGATGATGAAGGCAGACAATGGTGCACAGTAATCGCCATTGAGGAAGGGTACATATTGACTGACGTCACTGATGACGATCTGTTTGACGAACAAACAGGTGTTGAGGAATGTGTGCGAGGATGATCATCATACAGATCGTCATCAGTGACTTCAGTCAATATGTACCATACACAAATATTTCTGGTTCCAATGTGATTGACTTGAGAAATGCATTTTTCACAATCCCATTGCACAAAGACTCACAAGATTTGATGTCATTTACGTTCAGACAGATGCGTCTGAAAAGCACAATGTTACCCCAGGGGTACTGTGAGTTTCCTTCGATTTTCAACAGAGCCCTGCAGATGGACTCAAGCAATATTGCATTAGAGAGTGTTGTCTTGCAATATGTGGATGACATCTTAATTTGCAGCATGACAGGGGAAAGGTGCGGACACGATTCTATACAGCTATTGACTATATTGGCTGAGAAAGGATATAAAGTTGACAAAGAGAAGTTACAATATTATCAGCAAGAAGTGCGGTACATAGGCTAGCTGATCTCACATGAGGGGAAAAGGGTTACCCCTGAAAGGGCTTAGGCCATATTGAACACAGCCAAACCACACATGACAAAACAGATGCAGAGTTTTCTAGGCCTATGCAATTATTATTGCATACAACTGCTTCTTGCTGTCATTTGAATATTGTATTTAGCTCCCAGCTACTCTGCCATCTAAATATCGCATCTAGCACCTAGCTACCTACCACTTGAATGTCGCACCTAGCACCTAGCTACCTACCATTTGAATGTCGTATTTAGCTCCCAGCTACTCTGCCATTGAAATATCGCTTTCAGCTCCTAGCTACCCTTCCATTGAAATATCACATTTGGATCCTAGCTACCCTGCCTCTCAATTGATACGCCCCTCTCACGCCCAACAGAATGTTCCTACCAGGCATTTACTCAGTACTGTAGAGAGTAATTATCTACCTCATCCACTCAACCAGCTTCCCAAGATTCACTCGCAGCCTTGCAGGCACCATACACAATCTCACTATGTATTATGCCCTCCCCCTACTACTATCCACACCCTCTCCCATTCTCCCCTACCTCGCTACACCGTGCAGTTTATCTGACAGAAATGCCAGACTACGTGCCAGACTACGCAAACTATATGAGCTACGTGCCAGGGATTCTACCCAGACTAACAGGACCCATCCCTCTATGTACACAAGCACTCACACCAACTGCCCTAGGGATAGATCCAAGCATAACCTAACCAATACCATGACCAAGCACAAAAACCATACTGCAGCCACCCTACCTACTAACACCAAAATTATCGCCCCACTCATAAGAGGTGCTTTAATTAATGCACGCTATGTAGTAGCCCAGGCCACAGATATAGCAGACCTCATTCTAACAGAAGAACTAGATTTTCTAGCCATCACTGAGTCGTGGCTCCATGCAGCCGCTGGCCCAGCTCGCTCACTAGCAATCCCTGACGACTATACCATCCTTCGAGTGGACAAAACAGAATCCAGAGGTGGAGGCCTCGCCATAATAGCCAAAACACACCTCAACATTAGACTTTACAATGCTAATAACCTTCCTTCGTGCAAATCACTCACTGCCAAAATGCCCATGGCCAACTCCCAAACTATCACCATTCACCTACTTTATAGACCTCCTGGACCCCTAGGCTCCTTCGAGGAAGACCTCACTACCATCCTCACTAACAACCTAAAAAACACCTCTCAGAGCCTGATTCTAGGAGACTTCAACCTAGGCTTCAAAGACCCCAAAGACCCCCAGGCTACTATCATCAATAATACCCTGTCAGAATTAAGCTTTACCCAAAGAGTGTCCACCCCCACACATAATAAAGGGAGAACCCTCGACTGGATAGCAGATCACAATTGTGTGGCCTACATCTCTGCCAGCTCCCCTCAACCATGGTCCAACCACCACCTCATCACCTTTAACCTCGAAGCCTCAAGCCCTATCACCAACAACCCACTAGCCTCAGCTATCCTCACGAGAAATAAGAAAAGCTTTACAGCAGAAAACGTATCCCCCTCATTCTCCCCACTCTGAACCAACTCTCAGCGGTCACCAATCTTCACCATCTCATAGATGGCTACAAAAAAATCATGCACACGGCCCTAGAATCTATTGCTCCGCTAAAATTAAGAAAATCCAAACAGAAAAAACACCTGAACACCTGGTTCTCTGCCCATCTTAAAGCCCTCAAATTAGAGAAACAAAAAAAGGAACTAGCCTGGAGACTTTCACCAACAGATAGCAACAAGCTGATCCTCAATAAAATAGCCTCCTTATACAAAAAAGAAATCATAACCGCCAAACAAGAATCTTACAACTCAAGAATATCACAAGCCAAATCCAGCACTAAAGAACTGTTCACCATCATTAAAGAGCTGGAAACACCTATCCTAATCCCAGATACATGCGTGAAAGACAAACAATGGTGTACTAGCGTCCAAATCGCCCTCTCTAACAAAGTCACAGGCCTACAAACTAAAATCAATAACAAAAAAAAATCCCTAACAAAATCTACCAACCCCACCAACACTCCCCCACATCCCACTCCCCAGAACCCCACATCCAACCCTCCCACCCTCTTCAGCTTCTCCAAAGTCTCCACAATAGAAGTGGAAAAAATCATCCTGAGTCTCAAACGTCAAATTGCCAAGGAGATCCCTGCCCATCACAAATTATCAAAGATGCGGCAAGAGACCTCTCACCGTTCATTACCAAACTCATTAATGCCTCATTTGCCTCAGGCATCATCCCTAACAATGTAAAAGAATCCTGGGTCCTCCCCCTACTCAAAAAACCATCCCTCGACCCCTCTATACCCACCAACTACAGACCCATTACCACCGTTCCCTTCCTCCTCAAAATACTAGATAAGACAGCTTATCTCCAAATTCAAAAATACCTTGAACTGAACCATCTCCTGGGAATCCGACAATCTGGCTTCAGACCCCAACATGGGACAGAGACAGCCCTCATCGATCTTAAGGCTCAAATTGACACCCTAAGAGACGATGAGAAAACGGCTCTACTGCCCTTGTTGGACCTCTCTGCAACATTTGATGTAGTAGATCACAAAATTCTCTGCAAACACCTGGCTGCCCACTTCTCTCAAGAAGCCATTAATTGGATTGAGTCGTTCTTGAGCAACAGATCTATGCATGTTTTCTCTACCACAGCATCAGCTGACCCCATCCCCATCACATGCGAAGTCCCGCAGGGATCATGCGTCTCCCCCACACTGTACAATGTGTTCACTAAGCCCCTTTTTGATGATCTTGACGGTCTGGGTATAAACTAAAATAATTATGTCAGGACATGTGTCTTTGACTACAGCTCATACACCAAGCCCTTGTTACAGGCCCTAAAGAAAGCACAGGTGACGAAAGAAAAAATTGAATGGACTAATACCATGGAAGAAGGGTTTGTTGAAGTCAAGAAAGCCATTTGCACTACAACAGTTTTAGGGATTCACAATTATGGAGAGGAATTCTACCTGTTTTCACACACGAATGGCAGTGTCATGACGGCAGTACTCACACAGAGAACCACATTGGGGTACAAGCCCCTGGTATAATACAGGGGGAATCTAGACCCAGTGATGAGGGGTCACTTCCTGTGCGAACAAAGTTTAGCTGTGGCAGCATTCTCCATAGAGAAGGCTACAACCATTGTGATGGGACGCTCAATGACATTGTTCGTCGAGCATGCATTATTTGCCATTCTAGAGAAACCGAAAGGCACAATGACATACCAGAGAGCTTCTGCATATGAAGTGATCATATCAAATCCATCAATTAAGATAATTCGATGTAAGATGGTGAACCCAGCTATGTTTATAGCACAGCCAGTCACTCAAGGAGAGCCAATCCATGACTGCGCAAACTATGAAGAATTTAATGATGAGATTCCCAGAGTGAAAGAGAATGCATTGGCAGAGGGAGAAATTGTCTTCGTTGGCAGTTCCTCGAGAATCAATAAAAATGATGGGCAAAGATATACAGGCACTGCTGTGGTGAAGCACACTGCAAATGGAGAATTTTGAGTACTCCTTAGTGCACGATTACATCACATTATTCCGCGCAAGCTGCAGAATTATTGGCACTGATACTCGCTATCGAGAATCACGCAGACCAGGAAGTAACGGTGTAAAGCGACTCTGCTATGTGATGTCGACAGTGCGCGCAGGCCTAGCATGCTGGAAAAGGAAGGGCTACCTCTAAGCGGATGGCATGCCAGTGCAGCACGCAGCCTTATTGGACGGGATCATTAAGGCACTACAGCTCCCAGAGGGTATAGCGGTCTTGAAATGCGCCGCCCACACAAAAGGGACAGATTTTATCTCACAAGGAAATCATGCAGCAGACACTGAAGCGAAGCGTGTGGCAACCAAAGACGAAATAATAATGAATGTGGAAACAACTGATGTGCATGAAAACATGTTTGTTGCACGAAGTGAACCTGAGGGTTATAGTAACATGGGGCAAACCCAGTTAACAGAACTCCAAGGGGAGGCACCACAGGAAGAAAAGAATCTTTGGAAGCAGCAAGGGTTATCTTTAAACCCCTACGAAAGCTTGTGGTGACAAGACAGCACTGGTAAACCGGTGATGCCTATAGCCCTGTTAAAAATAGCATTGGAACAATTGCATTATCCAGCGCACATGACAAAAGAGAATCTTGCAGCAACGATCGCTGAAGACTAGTTTATACCGAATTTAGCAGAACACGTTGCATTTTTTATGGTGAACTGTATAATCTGCCAACAGCTCATGGCTGGGCATACACTAAGAGTAATTAGAGGAGACATCCCAAGGCCCAATGGACCTTTTCAGCACTTGCATGTCGATTATGTCGATATGATTCACGTATGTAATGGGTACAGGTATCTAATTGTTGTGGTGTGTCCATTCTCTAGATGGATAGAAGCAGGTCCATGTACACACCCAGACTCTACCTGTGCAGTCACATTTCTGGTGAGAGAGGTATTTCCCAGGTGGGCAGTATGTGAGGTCATGCGGTCAGATAATGGTCCTCACTTTGTTAATGCAGTCTTTGAACAGATTAGCTTGCTGCTTGGTATAAAGCACAATTTCTCATCGGTGTATCACCAGCAAGGTAATGGAATATGTGAGAAGCTCAACGGCTTGTTAAAGGAAAGGATAGCCAAGTTGAAGCTTACTCTAAAGAAGGGATGGCTGCACTCCCTACCACTGGCACTGTATGCACTCAGAAACCAGCCTGGTTCTGACCATCATCTTACACCCCACGAAATAGCAATAGGCAGAAGGATGCACACTCAATTGACACCCCAAGGTAGAGCTAGATGTGATGCTCAGACAACAGGAGAAATTTGAGGATCAGAGATGCAAAATTACCTGAATTGCATGACATCTTGTCTTACTGTAATTTCAGGACAGCTGCAGCGATGACAAAAAGGGTGCAGGGCAGCACAGAACACAGAAGGAGATACTACAACCAACGTGATTCAAAGTTACGTCTACCACCAATCTTCCCTGGAGACATGGTCCTGGTGACGAACCCCACGAGAAAAAAGTGGGACGAGCCCAGGTTCAACAGACCCTTTACAGTGGAAGACGTCACTCCCTCTGCAGTCAAGCTACAAGAAAGAAGACCTTGGATCTTCCTGGGTGATATCAAGCCATACAACAGAGAAGGCCCACTGCCCGAACCACAATGCGCAGAGACTACAGATGATAGGGAAGAACCGCAGCACATGCAGACGAGATCCATGATGAGGAAGAAGGACGCATGACCAGCAAAACCAAAGACAAAGAACTTTTGTGCAAAGTTGTGGCTTAACTTTGGACATTTCCCCTGAGCAAAAAAGGGGATAAAGACATAAAATGGATGCTCTCTGCATCCTAGTTGCAGGTTGAAGAAGAAAATTGCATACACAACATAGGTTATTCATTTTGAACTTTGGACTAAGCCACACTGAAGCCTTGATAAGAAAAGGATATGCCAAATTTTGATCGAGGACACACAAATTGGAAAAAAATACAGTATCCAGACTCTTTCCAAACAGGAGCCTTGTTTGGACTCACTTATGGTGTCCCACAGCAGTGGCATCACTAAAGACATTCTAAATTACTTTGACTTAGTCTTGAGATTGTACCCGTTGTTAGTGGGAAGGTTCACTAACATCACTGAATTTCTTCAAGATCCTGAAAACGAAAAGGCAATAAGGAGGCGGCTCACTGTGAATACCGAGCAGTTCCTCCTGCTTCCAGAATACAGAGATGAAAAAATAAAAGTCCCAAGCAGAAGAAGAAGCGAATAGGCTTGTCAGCATGCTATTCTTCCATTTAATTGAAGACTGCCCAGATCTTGTCGGGAGACACACTGACATCTTGACATTTTTGCGAGATCCAGCAAACACAGAACGTTTCAGTATAATCCTGAACAGAATCATAATTCAGGTTGCTCTTCATGCTCATCGAAATCAAAGAAGCTGCTCACAGTAAGTGCCGAACAGTTCCTTTCATGGTAAGGACAAGGCAAATGTCCCTGTCACCAGAAGATAGCAGATTGGCGAGCAACGTCTTCTTTCGCCTGACTGAGGACTTTCCAGAACTTGTGGGGAGGCCTGCCAGTGTTGACGTCCTCACTTTCATCAGAGACACAGCTAATTCTGCACAGATGAGCATGCTCCTGCACTGCATTGTGATGCAAGTTGAACTTTCTAATCTTCATCAGAATTTCCGGAGAAGAATGTAAACATTCCGCCGAGGGACAGATCGAGAAAGCGTTGCCAAGAGACTTCACTCTTGTTTGTACTGACAAGGACACAACATGCCTTCTGGAAAGAGGAATCAATTGGGAGTTTGTGCATTTTGAACACGCACAGTAAAAAAAGACATGCTGAACTTATTGGTTTAGTTGACATTTTTTCGTATACAGAAAAGAGATCTGTATCCAGAGACAATAGACAATCCATTGTCCAGGCAAAGGAGGACAATTGTTCCAGTACCTGCTACCGACGAGCAGAGGCAGCAGAATCCAGAGATATTGTTGCCTAGAATGTATTAAAAGTAATTTGTCTTTCCTTAGATGATAGAGATGGGTAACCAAAACAGCAGTATGGTCATCCCTCAGGAGGAGAGACGCTCTTATTGTTCCAGAACTAAGTGTTGCCAACTAATCTATTGAGGTATAATGTATATATGCATTGTATTCATTGTTGTTTTACTGTCACTAATGATTAGAACTGCATTTTTAATTGGTGCATAAAGTGTTCCGATTCCAGTGCACCCACCTAATGATGTACACATGACACCCATGAAGGCACCCAGACACTTCATAGTGATTCCAGTCCCTAGAAGGTCTGACAAAGGAGTGAGTGAACTTGAAATGGATGTGATTAGCAATGACACACATGTAGTAACAAGAACGTTGAAAAGCTGGAGACAGGGTTGGCAGAATAAAAATGAGAAAAGGTTACTGACAACCACACGCATGCAAGTGATGAGTGTACATACACCAGGTCTAGTGTCAATAACTGCAGAACCACAATACAAAGAATGGGAGAAGGTTGGACAACCAATGATGAGAAGCTCTACTACAAGTGAAGTGAAAAGCCAAATTGAAAAAGTTGCACTTTTAAAGAAACCAAAGGAGTTGGAGAAGAAACCAAAAGAGACAGCATGGATTAGCGCCCCTGACCAAGCACTGAAAGGGGCAAGTGCAAGCCCAGCAAAAATTCTCACATGCAGAGATGATACCAGAATCATTATGGCCGTTCATAGCCAGAGAGAGGAAAAGACAAGAGCGCCAGGAAAGAATTGCCAGACTTTCTTCTACCCAAATGGTACAGATAAAGAGACCTGAACCATAGATGGAGATATATGAGAATCCTGCAGCAAGAAGAAGCCATACGGATGTGTTCAAGTACGTGGTTATAGCAAACTACAGGAAGACCTTAAGAATCAGAAGAAGCATACAAGGAGATGATAATAAACTAAATGACTACCTGGACAGCACAGCACACTTGGGGAATAACATCTGGCACCAACATATGAAAGAAGTTGGACGATGAAATTCAGAGGAGGAATACTTTGTTTGTGCACTCCTACCTTACAACATGGGGAAATCAAAGATCTTTGTGGCTGTTGAAATAGATGTGCAGATGGCACACTGTCTATCAGATGTAGCAATGTGCAAGACCAGAGGCTAGTTCATGGGAAGTCATGCCTCACTGAAATGGGCAACTGAAGCAACTGATACAAATGAAGATGATTATGTCCAAGACATAAAGACGAGAAACAATGGAAAAACAAAACATATTGTGATCAGATATGAGAAGCCAGAAGTTAAAGGAGCAGAAATCAGAAAGAAGCAAATCAAATACTAAACGCCGAAGGAAAAACTCCAGAAGAAACTCATAAATTGAAGAACAGAGGCCAAATGCAAAATAGGGGAACAGTGCTTTCACCAGAAAAATGGGAGAAAGGAGTAGTGATCTGCAGAGCATGGATGGTCATCGGAGCCTGTAAAGAAGCAATTGAAAACGCACAAAGGATATACAAGCCACTATTGCCAAAGCTTGCTAAACTATTGACATGGGTCGAAGACAGAGGAGGGCTCTTGCAGATAGTGACATTGGAGAGCCCAAAATTGTGCTTCAGGAATAATGGCAAAAGGAAATTGGGGGAGAATCAGAACTGTGGATGAGTTTTTGACGCACCAGGAATGGTACATGGTACTGCAGTGATCATGGATCATTATTGGGCATGGGGATCCAAAGCATATATCAGGCTGCCGCGAAACTGTGGAGGTATATGCACACTGGTGAATGTCCATGTTCCAGCATTGGGGATTCCAAAAAAGTGACCTGAATATTGACAGCTTCCCGAAAGCAGATGCTCACCTGAGGAAGAAGAGATCTGTGGAACTGATGAATCAAATGAAGAGAGAGAATTACTTTTCTGCTAAATCAGAAGAAGCTTTTCATGCAATCTCATATGAACAGAGACTGTTCAGCCTAACCTCATCAGTGTTCATGACAATTTTTATGCCAAGAGTTCAGGTTGGAGCAAATGCTAAATGGTTGCAGATAACTAAATGGGAGTTACTGCAATCCATCAACACGGTCATAAAAGTACTCAACGTAATCAAAGAAGAATTGAGGGCAATCCGACTAATGAATATCCAGAACAGATATGTCCTTGACATGATCACAGCTATGGATGGAGGCGTTTGTGCAAAACTCGTAGAATCATGTTGCACATTTATACCATCTCATGACAAAGAAAATGGAACTTTAACAGAGGCCATAGGTATGCTGATGAACCTACAGAATCAAATGATTGATCAAACTGATGAAGTGGACGATGACAGTTGGTTTGGATCACTATTTTCATGTGTACCACAATGGGTGGCAGATGCATTGAAATTCCTAGGAGCCCTGCTAGTGATGATATTGCTGGGATTCTGTGTAATCAAGATAATAATCTCTCAGTGCCAGAAAACTGCGAAAAAGGCCATAGGAATGAAGATCATGATTGATGTCGAACCAGGATGTAAACCCAAGGACCTGACTGATGAAGAAATAAGGGACTTTGTAAAAGCTAACATTTATGCACCAGGAGGAACAAAGTTTCGATATCCCAGGAAACACAGGAATTATGTGGGAAAATGGATCTATTGTGGTCCAAGTGGACAATTGCAACTAATGACATTGAACAAAGAGGAACACCTGAGAACAGCAGGAAGCCTGAAGGGAGTCATAAAGATATGGACCCCAAAGATAGATTTCTTCAAACCTCTATGTGTGGATCCAGAGGAGGAAGGAAAAGTTGATCCAGAGTATAAAGTAAAAGTGGATACCAAGGAAGAAGTGAAAGTGGTGAATCGCCCAGATGGGGGAGTGTAGAGGAGGTCCCAAGCTCGACCCGCACTCCAGCCATCCATTTTGAAGTACCAGGAACGTTCACGCCAAAATATGTGACGTATGATGAGCAAATAAACCAGCAGAGAGCAGCAGTGGGGCTCTGTCCAGTACCTATCAGAAGAACAGCAGCTGTTGAAGTACCGACACCTAAGAAAACCTGTACAGTAAGGTACCCATTGAGAAAGCCATATCGACAAATGAAACAAAATGAAAATTGTCAGAATGCAGTCCCTGAAGAAGCTAAAAAGATACTGAAGGAAGACCAATGGTGACGTCACAAGAACCCGGACTGACTCACATATAGAAGATATGACGACCTGCAAATGATGAAGAGAGACGAAACACCATGGATAAGGGACATCCTGAACCTAAAGTGAAATAACAATGTCAAATGTCAGAATCTTATGCCATGAGCATGATGAAGATACTCAGTTAGTTTACACGTGTACATATGCATGGAACCGCAAGAAGCAAAGAATCGCGAGGTTTGCTTTTGCTTAGTTGTGAAATAGATTGCGGCAAGTGCCACATATACATATCTACCTCAAAAGGAGCACTTTAAATAAGTATACTTCCACTATACACAAAAGCAGAAAATACCAAAGGTTACTAGAGGTCTCAAGAGGTGAGCTTCGCAAACAAACAAAATGAGAATTAAAGACAGAGAGAAACCCAGACGTATGCAAATCTTGCCAGGAAGCCAAAGTCATATCGGCTGAAATAGCCCAACAGTGGATACAATTTATGAAAGAGGAACAGGGTATCATGCTCAGAAAGGTCAACATAAGCCTCAGAAGGCAAGTGGCTGGCATAATTAAATCAAATACACGATTTGCATGAAGAATAAGATGATTTCACAGTGTCTGAATCCCGTGACTAGCCAAGCGAGAAGGGATTGTCGGGGGGGAAATTCTGCCGGGGTCGGCCGGGCCGTCCGCAGACCTCCGGGCAGGGAGGCCCCAACTCCTCCCGTATATCCCAGATGAGATAGAGTATGAGACACACGCAAGAAGCAAGGTGACTCTGCTGTTTATTAGACAAAAACGGCAGGGATGGGTCAAGGATCGTACGCGTCCGTCCTGACACACACACAATCGTGGGGCTCGCAGGCCCTTTTTACCTTATTATGACGCGCTACTTGCGTCACCTTGGAAAGTTAGCAAAAAACCTATCGCCACTCTTAATTGGTTGCTCGAGTGGTAGGGTTAGTATAGCATACGTATAGAGAACAATATTAGTGGACAAGGCTAAGTCAGGTGATATATCTGGGTTGTCCCTACAATTAGATACATGAGAATTGTTACATGAAGACCCCTGATGATTGGTTAATGTTAATGGCGTCAGTGATAAGAGCCCCATGTTCTAATTGGTGCGCCCGCGAGCTTCCCAGCCTGGGACCATCGCTGTTCCCAGCTCTCGGTGTACCTGTCATTTGCAACAATGTTTCACTATGAGTACGTGCAGACAATGTGAGGACTTATTCATGAGCTGGAAGGCCGACTACTCCCACTGTCGAGATGTCCATTGAGCCTTTTGAATTGTATCTGCCTGTGTCTTGTAACGAGGGATCCAGACGCCTTCTTCCTCCTGGGCTTGGCATCCTGTCAGGTTCGGCTTGGTCACGTGAGGTGGGACCGTGTTTGAGGCAGAATTCTGCACAATTAATATTGTTTTTCTACTGTGTGCCTGGTTTAATTTGCAGGTGTGATTTTAACGTTGGTGCGCGGCGTGCGAGGTTGCAACATCGTGCCCTTGATGGTCTGCTTTCGGAATGTGGGTTTGCAACATTGCGACCTTGGCTGTTTGCTTTCGCCAGGCTCATTCTGCAGGATCAGCAGCCTGACTCTTGTTCTTTTAACGTCCATGGGAGCTCTTGCTTGCGGCCTACTTAGGCCTGGTGTATAGGTGGAACCGTTTGGTGCACAGGCGCTTTAGGTTATAGTATCATATTGTCTTATGACCAGTATCGTGTCTTCGTTATATTTCTCATTATGGCACCTGGGTTTAGGAGAAGGGTAAGTAAGCTCTTTAGATGAGTTCATGATACGTCTTGCATTTCTGCATTTTGAGAGCCTATGTGGAAAATAATAAAGATGCACGTCCGTGAGTATGTCTGTCGCCTACGTCATAGCACTGAGTATATTCTTCGTGTAGATTGGTGCGGGAGTGTCCAGTGTGTATATTTGCACAGGTGTGCTGACCGTTGGCTAGGTCGTCATGGCATCTCTAACGACGTGTAGGTTTTAGTCTAGTTGATCCATGCCGCGGGTGTCGGCATGGGCAGGGCGGGCTGCTGGGCAGGCAGATGGACACATCCGTATGTTCCTGTACCAGGGTATTTGGTCGTCTGGTAGATGGGCAAACTCTTCTCGTGGCGGGTGCCTGGGCCGTGATCCTTTAGGCCAGGCGCGAGAGGGGAAGGACGGGAGCCTGTTTTTCCATTCTCCCACTTCAGTCCCCCCTCTGGTCCACTTGTCGACCACAAACATATCCTTTTCGTTATCTCCTCTTACTCTCCATATCTTAGTTATTCCTCCTAAATGTCCATAGTGGTTAACATGATCTTCAAATCACCAATACATATATTCACAGGTTCCTCCAGGAGTACAGTATACCCATTTCCCTATGTAACTCCTGGGGTTTCTTGGGTTCTCGATCTTCACCGATGGTGGGTCCAGGTGATTGGTGATGATCTGGTTGCGCAATTTCTCTCTCTCTTGTATTATTATGCCTGTGTGTTGGCCGTCATCTGCTGGCATCAAGGGGTGCATACCGACCATTTCAAGCAACTCGTCAGTGGTGCGTGCCTTCCGGGCCTTCCAAAATCTTATTATGATCAGTGTAGCTCCAGCCAAAATAGTACAACCAACTATAATTTTCAGTCCATCTGACAGCCAAGATGGCATCCATGACCATAATAGCGAAAACCAGCTCTCATCCTTTTTCACACCTTTACTTTCATCCATCATTTTGGAGTGCATCTGGGCCAATTGTGAAACTGCTTCTGTCAGTGTACCGTTGTCAGCATCGTTGGCAGGAATGAACGTGCAGCATGATTGTCCTATCTTTGCGCAGACTCCTCCTTCCATGGCTGTGAGGAGGTCCAATACATATCTGTTCTGAAGTGCTACCATCCTTATAGCTCGCAGCTCCTCTTTTATTGCGTTGAATCCATTCACTGTAGAATTGATGGTCATCATTAGTTCCCATCTAGTTATCTGGAGCCATTTAGCGTTTGTGTAAGCCTGCAGTCCCGGATGTATTATTGAGGAGAAGAACATTGCTGCTCTGCTGAATAGTTTGTGTTCTGGCGGAATTGAGGTGAGTGCCGTTTCCGACCTTCCCTTTAGGTAATTTCCTGTCAGAGGTTCTCCTTGTCTTTTCCTTCTATTTAGGACAGTATTATTGCCGTTGGTCCTGTTCCCTGGCTCCTCCTGAGGTGGTGCAGATCTCTTCTTTCTCTTGTCCCCTTCATCCATTTTGGGAAAGTTCGCCACATTCACATGCTTCTGGGGTACCACTAGTGATGGTACATTGACGTGCACCATCGTGCATACACCATTCCACAGAGGGGGCAGTGTGTGGTATGCCTTTTCTCCACAGGCCCAGTAATGGTCCATTATCACTGCTGTTCCTGCTCCCCCCTCAGGTAACTCCATCACGCTTGCACAGTTGGTGTTGTATCCTACGTCCACCTCTCCTTTATGTTGGTAGCATACCTTAGGCGCAGTCAGCGGCAGTATTGTTATTGGGTCTTCATCCGTCTCTATCCACGTGAGCATGGGTACGTACTTGATCCAAGTCGTCCAACATCTCTGGTTGTGTGCATCGATAGTTGAAATAGTCTCTTTTGTTACCATGTTGCTGCCAATCACTCCTATCTCCCATTTGTTGTCCAAGTACACCTTCCGTGTTATCGTCACCAATGGCCTCTCCCAACATCCTGGTTTACCAGGAACTTCAGTGGCGTACCAATCACATGGTAAATACTGCAGTGTTACTTTCTTTGTTTCCCCTTTTGCAGGACCACTTGTTATGTATCTGAATGCTTCAGCATGTAAACTGCTCTTGTGGTAACTCAAATAAGTCTTGAGGAAGTTGTTTTCGTATAGGTATGAGTCTCGTGTTTTCCACACCATATGCACCACTGTCCCTTGAAATCTTCCTTTCGTTTGGAACAGTGCCAAGTATATTATGCATCGTGCTGTCTTTTCATCTATTTCTGTGGCAACAAATGTTCGAGAAGCGCTCATGGCGTATGGTATTAATGAGCAAACGTAGCAGCTGTCTTCTGTTGTCTGCTTACCAATGCGGGTCATGTGTTGGTACCATATGTTGTTTGAGACGTGTGCTGAATCTTGTATATAATTGTCAATACCTTTATTATCTGAGTATGTGCTGCGTTGAACTCTATTTTGCTTGTGCGCAATTTTACTAGTATCACCTGACGTAACACCTGTTGCAGCTGAGGATGGGGGTGGATTAGGTTTGGGTACAGCAATAATATTGATAGCATAGCTGTACTGCCATACAGAGGCAGCAAAGAACCCGGTGATCATCAAAATCCCTATTATTTTTATTACACATGCTAATTTCACCGGCATTTTGCTCTTACCTTGCTGCAGTCCGGCAGCGTATTCTTGCGACGTTAGAGTTGCCCGCCTGAAAATTCTCAATATGCTGGTTATTAAATGTTAGTTGTTGTTTTTTTTTTTTAAGCTCTCCCTATCAAATAGTCATTCAGTGCCCAGGCGAAGAGCTGTTCACACGCTAATCTAAGCGATCTATCTCTTAGGACAGGCAAGTACGGGTGGAGGTGGGGCATTGAATATTCTATGGCCAAGAGGAATGCTGTGTAGTAGACACATACCCTTCTTCTTTTCAGGTATGTTGGCCTTTTTATATTTAATATACAAATTGGTGTGACAATTCTTCTGGGTAGTTATCGTCTGAGGGTACCATCTACTCCTGGGCAGTGAATTTGTTAGTTATCTATTTTCTTAGCAGTACAATAATACGCAGTTCCTGCATGTGCGAGAGAAAAGAAAAGAGAGCATTCACGTGTTTACATGTGTACGTGTGCAAGATAATGTCCTTCAGTTCAGTTATTACTGCAGTGGGGGTAGGGGTCAATGGGCAGGGGGTTTGGGGCTCAACTGGCGGAAGTATTTTTACTCTTTGAGCGTGTGACCATGGGGTGGGCAGTATGGGGATCACCCCTTCCTTCTTCAATTATTGTCTCTGGGGAGTCTGGGGAGTGACAGGGTATGGGAACACTTGGGCCGTTGGCTGTGGTAGAACTTCCTTCCTCCGTTGGTGATGTTGTTGCTGTTCTCCCAATGGACCTGTCGGTGGCGCTGGGGCGGGTCTGGAGTTTGTAGATCTTTACATCGTGTAGGTGGTTCCAGGCACGCTTGTCCTGTAGCTTTACTGCTCTCGTTGATACCTCCTCTACCAGATGGGGGCCAGCGAATCGTGGACTATTCCATTTCCTGTTGAAATTGCGAAGTAGTACGTGGTCACCTTTAGCAATTTTACACAGTTTTTCCTTTTCCAATTCTTTATCCGCGTCTTCTTGTTGATTGCTGTTAGACCCGCCCCGTGTGCGCTCGAGCTGTTGAGACACAAACACTACACTAGTAATCAAAGAAGACACATATTGGTACATTTCATCACCAAGAACACTCGCTGTACTTTCGTGGTCGGTAAATGCTCTTGATGTTGGCGTTAGGGGAAGGCGCATTTGACGTCCGGTAACCACCTCGTGAGGGGTGAGGTGGTGGTCGGACCCTGGTCTATTCCTTAGCTCAAATAGGGCTAATGGAAGGCAATATAACTAACTCTTCTTTGTTGTTTGCTGTATCTTTGCAATTGCCTCCTTTAATAGGCCATTCAGGCATTCACATACACCGTTGGCCTGTGGGTGGTATGCACATGCAAATTTATGCTTGATGTTCAGCAAGGATGTGATGTGCTGGAACATTTTGTTTGCGAAATGTGGGCCATTGTCTGACCTTAACACCTCGCACACTCCCCACCTGGGGAAGACCTCCCTCACTAGGAATTTAGCTGCTCTAAATGCATCTGGGTGTGAACAGGGCCCTGCCTCAATCCACCTAGAGAATGGGCATACTACTACAATCATATACCTATTTCCTTGACATATGTTGATCATATCAACATAGTCAATATGGAGATGCCGGAAAGGTCCCTCTGGCCGGGGTATAGTACCTCTTATCACCTTTAGAGTATGGCCGGCCGTAAACTGTTGACATGTGAGACAATTACTGATAAAGTTTGACACATGAGAATTTAACTCGGGGCAGAACCAGTCTTCCCTAATTCGTGCTGCAATTACTTCCTTGCCTGTGTGGGCTGGATGATGTAGTTGGCTCAGGGCGGTGTTCAAAAGTGCCAATGGTATTACAACCTTTCCAGTGCGTCGGTTGGTGACATTGTGCATCCTCTTTTTACCCATATTTCTTTTTCGGCCATTGGTGCAGCCGCTTGTAGCTCCATAATCTGTGTGGCTGGGAGATGGGTGTACGCTTCTCTTATCAACATCTCCTTAGCCATTCCCCTCCCTCTCCCTCTCTGTGACTCTGGGGGGTTCCATATCTCACCAAAGTATGCAGCATACTTCGCATGTGCGTCTGCTGCTGCATTCCCCTTCAAGACGTGGTCTTCACCATTGGTGTGTGCGGTGCATTTTACTAAAGCTAATTCTTGGGGGTCATTTATTACTTCAATTAGTTCAGCCAATAAGAGAGCATGTTGCACTGGAGTGCCATCAGCTCTCCTAAACCCTCTTCTTCTCCATTTCGACAGCCCTGAGTGGACGGTGGATGTAACATATGCGCTGTCGGAGTATATGGTCACCCGTTTGTCAAAGCTTTCCTTCAACGCCAAGATCAGTGCAACTAATTCCGCTGCTTGGGCAGAGTAATGCTGTGGTAATTGTACACATTTCATTGCCACACACACCGGTACCTCCATCATTTTTACCACTGCTGCCCCAGTCCTCCTTATCCCATCCCTTTGATCGATAGTTGATGACCCATCAATAAACAAGAGCTCACCTCCCTCTAGTGCGTTTTCTTCAACCTTTCTAGTACATGAGTACATTTCAGTTATTTGCGTACAGTCATGGGCATAATCTCCCTCCTCAATTACTTCTGCTAGGAACCTTGCAGGGTTGACCGTGCTACATCTAACAATTGATAGTTCAGCTCTGGATAAAATGATCTCATAACCTGATGCTCTTTGCGTGGTTAGGGTGGATTTAGGTTTATTCAATATCGCAAATAGTGCGTGTTCCACAAACAGTGTAGTTGGGCACCCCATGGTGATTGCTGATGCTTTTTCCACCGCAAAAGCAGCTGCGGCGAGACCTTGTTCGCAAGGGAAGTGACCTAACATCACAGGATCTAAGTGGCCGCTGTAAAATGCTACTGGTTTGTAGCCCATGCTTGTTTTTTGAGCCAACACTGCTTTCATTACTGCTGAGTCGCAATGTGAAAATATAAAAAATTGTCGCTCATAGTCTGGGGATGCCAGTACCGGAGCAGTTGATATCGCATCTTTCAATTCATCAAAAGCCTCTTTCATTTCCATCGTCCACCCCAGCTTTTTCTCCCCTTTATTAGCTTCCCTTAACGCCTAAAGCAGGGGTCCTATGTACGAACTGTAATCAAATACCCATGCTCTACAGTAGTTGCACAGCCCTAGGAACTGCTGCAGTTCCCTCACAGTTTGTGGCATTGGAGTGTTTGAAATGGCCTGTGCTCTTTGTGGTGCAATCTTTCTTCCATGTTGGGATATAAGCTGACCAATGCAAAGTACCTGTTCTTGACAGTACTGTATCTTTTCCATGTCTACCTTGTAACCTTTTTCAGCCAATATTGTCAACATCTTTAAGGAGTCCTCTCTGCATGTTCTTTCGTTTGTACTGCAAATTATTATGTCATCCACATACTGCAACACTGTGCTTTCCACTTCAATGTTACCCAAATCCATCTGTATTACTCTATTGAAAATTGAGGGTGATTCGCAATACCCTTGTGGCAATCTAGTGTGCTTCCACTTTGTGTTTCTGTAAGTGAAGCTCGTCAGATCTTGTGAGTCTGGGTGTAATGGTATTGAGAAAAAAGCATTTTTAAGGTCGATCACTGTAAATCGTGATGCTTCTGCTGGAATGCCACACAATATTGTGGCCGGGTTTGCTGCTACGGGATATTCTGCTTCTACTATGTTGTTCAATGGCCTGAGATCCTGTATGAAGCGCCAAGACCCCCCTTTAGCCTTGCGCACTGGGTACACAGCCGTGTTACATGGTGATTCTGAGGGGACCAATATGCCATTATTTATAAGGGCCGTTATGGTTTCATATATGCCCTCATCTGCCTCTTTTGATAGTGGGTACTGTTTTACTCTGGGGAGTATTGCACCTTTTTTCAATTTATCCTTACTCCCCCTATACTTTTTATGCACCCCACGTCATAGGGGCCAGTAGTCCACAATGATTTGGGCACCTTTGACATATCCTCCTTAAAGAAGGGTACTGGGGTGCATGCGGCTGCCTTAAGTGCCATTGCAATTTTCTGTGCTACTTGTTTGTAAGCCACTCTTAGCCATATTTCCACACTCATCATAAACACCATTTCACCTTCTTCCTTTTCATCTGAGAACAGCTCCTCATCTGACACCTGGGTGAGCCTACATCCTTCTGCTAATGCTATCACGGCCCTCCATGCTCTTCCTTCTCTGTCTTGGGCATGTACAGCAATGTAATCAGCTGTTGCAATAATGCTCTCAATGTCCATTAGAACCACCTTTCCTTCTGATTCATTAACAGGTGTTTCTGGTCTGAACAGATAGGCTGCTGGCCTCCTCCATATTTTCCCTTCTATCCCTGGCATCCATGCAATTGCCATATCTGTTCCATACTGGAATAGTTCGCCATCTACTGGCTCCGCCCTAATCGCTGTCTGTCCGCAGTATGCTTGCATAATCTGTCGTGCTGTGAGCATGTTAATCCCTGGAGTAGAGCAAATTATGCCGTCCTCAGTAAAGGAGATCGTCATATTCAGCCTGTTCATTATGTCTCTCCCCAGTATATTTACTGGTGAGGCACTATAATATAGAAGTGGAACTGACAGATCATAATCTCCAATAGATAAGGGAATGTTATCAGTAAAGGGAACCAACCCTCTAGCCCCAGAGAATCCTTGGGTGTTCATGGCTTCGCCTGACATCTTAAATTTACCTTCCCTTATGCAAGACCGGGTCGCCCCGGTGTCAACAAGGAATGATAATTTTTTGTCACCTATCGTTACCTCTATGCGTGGTTCCTCCGCACTATTAGGTGTTACTGACAGGATGGGACACACCAAGGCCGTCTGTCGGCTGTCCTATTGAGGGTACAACGACTGGCCATTTCCTGTGTAAGGGTTGTGTCCCGAAACCGTCACCCTACCCTTGTGCTTGGGGTTGTTGTGTCATCGCTACCTGTTGTTGTGGCAGTGAATATGTTTGTGGCTGTTGTTGTGTTATTTGTTGTTGTTGTTCATTTCCCTGTTGCAACGTCTGCTGTTGTTGTAGGCCCTGCTGTTCCTGTGAGGGCCTTGGTTGTCCCTGTTCACTCCATGATGGTGTTCCTGGTCTAACTCTACACGTGCGTGACATGTGCCCTAATAGTCCACAACTCCAACACACCGGTGGTTCCCTACTCTGCCATGGAAAGCTCCCTGTGTTGTCCTGGTATACTGGTTGCCCTGTGGGGTAGGAATTTCTAAGTCCTCCCACCTGCTGTTGGGTGTTATATCCGTATCCTCTCCCTCTCATAATTCCTCCTCTCCCCCTGTTATAATTATAATACCCAGCTCCTGCCATTGGATGTCCTCCTCCCATGTTATTCGTGTATGGTTGGATTGGCGGCGCCTGTTGTGTTATAGTCTGTGAAGGTGGTATTTGGGAGGAATCTTGTGCAGCCACTACTTGTGTGGGGCTTTGGGTCATTGTTGTAGGCGTAGTTATTAGTGCCCCTTCCATTGTGTATTTAGTAAGCTTTTTCTGTACTAGTTTAGCCTCTTCCGTTTTCCTGTCCTCTTCCTTTTGTTTCATTTTCCCTTGCCATGTCCTGCAATGATGTACTATAGTCAGTTGTATTTCTGGCCATGGTTTTGCTTCCATTCCCACTACTTTCTTTAGTTGTTTCTGAACTCCTTCTGGGAGCCTTTGTACTAGTATATGGTAAAATATTGCTGGTGTTTTATCCCATTGTTCTCTAGTTTCCATGCGCCACTTCTCTTGGATTTCCTGGATATAATCAACAGGATCTTCGTTCTCACGCATCTTGCGGGAGGTAATTGCTCCTATGTCTGATGTGTCTGGGTACTGTACCCTCAGTGCCTGCCATAGTGCATGTCTGCAGTTTGCGAATGGTGCCCCATCATGCGATGTGTTTGTTATTGTTACCCCATGGAATCCCGCTCTCTTCCAAATGTCATCCGCTCTATCCCCTAATATTGATATTAAAAGGCCCTTTACATCTCCTACTGCCAGTTTCTGTCCTGCGGTGTGTTTTTCCATTTTATATATCCACTTACCCGCACCTCCACTTAATGATGGGAGCCTGCATTTTATATTTTCTTTATCGGTATGCTTCCAAGGGACATACTGTGGTATAACCCCTCCTCTCTCCAAAAGTGGCATTAAGTTATGTCTCGTTTCACCCTTTGTGTTCCATAATATCGAGTCCTCACACCCTTCCTCCTCTTCCCTTTCTTCTACATCTTCAATTTCGTCAGGATATTCCCCTGCTCGTAACTCTTTTTTCTCCATCTTTTCCCCTTCTTCCATCATTTCCTGTATTTAATGTGGGCATGTGTATTCGTCTTTCCTGCCTGCGACTAGGGAGGTCTCTAAGCCGACATGCATAGGGTGTCAATTCGTCTGTGAAGGGCGCGAGTTTTATTTTGCGTAACGAGCGTGAGGTGGTTGAGCATGTAGGGTGCGATGGGGGAGGGCGTGATGGGGATGGGGATGGTGCGGCCTCATGTGTCTGTCTTTCCGCTATTCCTTGCTCTCCCTCCTCACTTCTCTCCAGCTCATCCTTTCTCCTACTGATCCATGGTGAGTCTGTGTTGGTCCGGGTGATGTATAGTTTATCTAAGCTTTCCCTTTCACTGTTTCTTCCTTCCTTCTCCACTCCTTCTTCTTCCTCACTACAAAAGTCAGTCATAAACGGCACCCCCCACTCGGTCTTTTTCCCCTTGATCGTTACTGTTTGTAAGTCTATTAGGTCCAGTTCTCCTTTTTCTCCTTTATCAACCGCTCCCCTTTGTGCTGATGTTGTTGCTACTTCTGTGTTTTTATATACATCCCCCCATGCTCCACTCTCCCTTCTCCTATCTTCTCTTTCTCCTTCATTTCTCTCCTCCATCTCCCTACTATTTTCCTCCCTTTTCCTTTTTAATTCCTCCATCACTTCACTTCTCATCTGTTCCAATGTTCTTTCATCCTCTTTCTTCCTTTCCCATTTCACCCTTTCTCTTTCTACTATACTCTCTATCACCCTCCCTTCTTCGTATTTCTTAGTTGTTTCTGATAGTAACCTCTTCTTCCACATTGCCATTTCTTTTTCTTTTTCTTCTTCTTCCCTTTTCTTTTCTCGCAGCACTACTCTTGATACCCTTTCTGCTGCTGCTTTTACCCTTTCAGCTTCTCTCCTTTGCTTCTCAGTTCGTTCCCTTATTTTTTCCAATTCGTTCTTACCTTCTTTCCTTTTCCTCGCTCTCTCTCTCTCCTCACTCTCGAGCTGCTTGATCAATTCATTCTGCTCATCCCTTAATTTTGCTAGTCGTTCCTCCAAAATCTCTTCCTTTTGTCGTAACAGCTCTTCCCCCCTCATTTCACTCTCCCTGGCATTATCCTCGTCTGTTTTCTTTACTACCTCCTTCTCTTCTCCTGTTAATGAACCTCGTAATTTTAATAATATCTGTGCAGCTACCCACTCATCATTTCCTATTTCCACAGTCTGGTCTTCTCCAGTCCTCCCCTCCCCTGCTGGCATCTTCCTATGAGCCACATATGGTGGAGGGCTGTATGCCGGGTTCGAGTATCCCTCAGCCGCCCTTAACTGTCCTCTTTCTATTTCTCCTAGTTCTCTTAAAGGGTACAACCCCCCTCCCTCTGTTTTCACTCCCTTTGCTAGGGGTATATCGTTGCTCGGTTCCTTTTTTATTTCATCTGATGTATTATTCTTTTCTCCTCCCTCTCCTCTGTTCCCCGTGTTCTTTGGGTCCTCACTCCCCTTTTTCCCATCCTCTCCTTCCTCCTTAATCTCTTTTTCTTCCGGTATCTCCCCCATAGTGAACATTCCATTTGGTCCTGGTCGGGACCCTTGGAACATCCTCCATAAGTTAAACACCTCCACGTGGTTTGCCAACTTCTTCCCTTTATATGTATTGTGCAGATGGTTTAATAGTGAATGTTGGGCATATGGATCGAAGCTACCATTAGGCGGCCACGGAGTTAGCATTTTGTTATCCGTCCCCTGGGTCCATTCTATGTTGTACTTAATCAGTTTCTCCCTATGGGGTGGCAGTGTTGTGCATATGTGTTGTAGTGGGGTAGTGAGGGTGTTCCCCCACCCTCCCGATCCTGTCCCGTATGACATAGTAGCGCTCCACTTGTTACCCTTCCCCTATCTGGTAGCAGTTTATCTCACTAGCAGTTTACAATATACAGCCTTATATCGTTACCTGGCCCCGTAAGTTTGGGGACTTACGATAGTCCGCTAAGAAAAATTATAAAAAATATAGTATTTTTACATTTGTATATTTTCTTCTGTCTTTCTTCCTTTATACAACACCCTTACGGCCTCCTGCGGCCGAGGCGCACATAGCCCCATGCGGCTGCGTACCCCTTATGACGTTCTTATACAGTAGTCCTATTTTCACGTGCTCCTCCCCCTTCTACACTTGCCGTGGCCGGCGTTCTCCGTGCGCAGCCACGTTCCCCGTTTCGCCTTTCCCCGATCAACTCATTTACCGTTTATCTCCGTTTCCACTCCCTTACCACACTTCTCTTCCCCACCACTCTCAAAACGAAGATGCCTTGTGCTCGCGATATCCTATGAAAGCCCTACTGGTGACGTCACCGATCTCTTCGAGCTACTGGTAAGTTCTTCATATATTCTTTAAGTTCAAAATACACTTGCAATCTACCCCCGTTAACCTTAAAGCTGTCTTCCTGTCACTCCTGGAACAAGGTAATCAAATCAATAATATAATCGGACTGCGCACGCTGCGTCGCCTCGCTTGTGATACGCCCCTCGACAGGAGGGCTTAACCAGCCAATTATCTTCCTTATTGGGCAACTAACTAGCTACCGCCTACAGGGAAACGTCATCTACCTATCGAGTGTCTTGCTCGAACAATAGGGATCCTCATCTACTCATTGATCAATAAATGCCAAATCGTAGGAAACCACACACACCCACCCTTGCACGTAGTCGCGACCTAGGCCAATCAGTTTCTACGAGCGGCCGCACGTGATGTTTTCGTGCTCCGCCCCCCTCTCTCGCGTAACGTAGCCGACTGCTCTCGCACTTGTTCGGCTACCATTCATTCTATTTCCAACACTAAATTGTCAAACCTTCGCCGCGCACCTGTGCAACACCTCCCACCTCCCGTATTTAATTCCTCCCCCCTCCCTCACAAATTCACATTGCTTGTTGTGCGTGGCATGCTCACCAAGTTCTCTTGATGCGGGGCCGCTCGACTGCGTGCACCCCTCCAAGCGGCTCGTCACCTCCCCTCGTCTGGACCACGTCTGGACACTCGCCAACCGCGGGCGGGATATTTCTCAACCGGCTCCCGAGGGCCAATATCCGGATTGCGCTGTCCGGTCTTCTCGCAGCTCCGCGATGGTCCTGTAGTCCTCAGAAGGGGGCAACGGCAGAAGGGGCCGCGCCGCCGGGCCTCCTCGCAACGGGAGTGCCTGGAAAAAAATAAAAATAAAAAGGTGGATCTTAAACAGATCTCAGCGGTGCCTCCAACTTGTCGGGGGGAAATTCTGCCGGGGTCGGCCGGGCCGTCCGCAGACCTCCGGGCAGGGAGGCCCCAACTCCTCCCGTATATCCCAGATGAGATAGAGTATGAGACACACGCAAGAAGCAAGGTGACTCTGCTGTTTATTAGACAAAAACGGCAGGGATGGGTCAAGGATCGTACGCGTCCGTCCTGACACACACACAATCGTGGGGCTTGCAGGCCCTTTTTACCTTATTATGACGCGCTACTTGCGTCACCTTGGAAAGTTAGCAAAAAACCTATCGCCACTCTTAATTGGTTGCTCGAGTGGTAGGGTTAGTATAGCATACGTATAGAGAACAATATTAGTGGACAAGGGTTAGTCAGGTGATATATCTGGGTTGTCCCTACAATTAGATACATGAGAATTGTTACATGAAGACCCCTGATGATTGGTTAATGTTAATGGCGTCAGTGATAAGAGCCCCATGTTCTAATTGGTGCGCCCGCGAGCTTCCCAGCCTGGGACCATCGCTGTTCCCAGCTCTCGGTGTACCTGTCATTTGCAACAATGTTTCACTATGAGTACGTGCAGACAATGGGCCTCATTAGGACCCAGGCGGATTTCGCGGTGCTAAATGCACCGCGAAGCATGGCGGAAAGCCGCCGATAGCGCCATGGGGGTTGGCGGATTTACCGCCCCATTCCGACCTTGGCGGGGCGGTAAATCCCCAATCCCCATTCTGCCCTTCCCCATTCCCATTTTTGCCCCATAGGGTATAATGGGAGTGGGGAAGGAGTTAATTACGCCACCGTAAAATACGGTGGCGTAATTAACAACGAGGTCCCGTAGCGCCATGGTTTTCTCCGCCTGGTAAAACCAGGCGGAAAAGGCCGCCATGGCGCTACGGGAACTCGTAGTATGGCGGAGAGGTACGCCATGCACTACGCTGGCGTAAAACCCTCTCCGCCAGGGTCCTAATGAGGCCCAATGTGAGGACTTATTCATGAGCTGGAAGGCCGACTACTCCCACTGTCGCAGATGTCCATTGAGCCTTTTGAATTGTATCTGCCTGTGTCTTGTAACGAGGGATCCAGACGCCTTCTTCCTCCTGGGCTTGGCATCCTGTTAGGTTCGGCTTGGTCACGTGAGGTGGGACCGTGTTTGAGGCAGAATTCTGCACAATTAATATTGTTTTTCTACTGTGTGCCTGGTTTAATTTGCAGGTGTGATTTTAACGTTGGTGCGCGGCGTGCGAGGTTGCAACATCGTGCCCTTGATGGTCTGCTTTCGGAATGTGGGTTTGCAACATTGCGACCTTGGCTGTTTGCTTTCGCCAGGCTCATTCTGCAGGATCAGCAGCCTGACTCTTGTTCTTTTAACGTCCATGGGAGCTCTTGCTTGCGGCCTTCTTAGGCCTGGTGTATAGGTGGAACCGTTTGGTGCACAGGCGCTTTAGGTTATAGTATCATATTGTCTTATGACCAGTATCGTGTCTTCGTTATATTTCTCATTATGGCACCTGGGTTTAGGAGAAGCGTAAGCAAGCTCTTTAGATGAGTTCATGATACGTCTTGCGTTTCTGCATTTTGAGAGCCTATGTGGAAAATAATAAAGATGCACGTCCGTGAGTATGTCTGTCGCCTACGTCATAGCACTGAGTATATTCTTCGTGTAGATTGGTGCGGGAGTGTCCAGTGTGTATATTTGCACAGGTGTGCTGACCATTGGCTAGGTCGTCATGGCATCTCTAACGACGTGTAGGTTTTAGTCTAGTTGATCCGTGCCGCAGGTGTCGGCATGGGCAGGGCGGGCTGCTGGGCAGGCAGATGGACACATCCGTATGTTCCTGTACCAGGGTATTTGGTCGTCTGGTAGATGGGTAAACTCTTCTCGTGGCGGGTGCCTGGGCCGTGATCCTTTAGGCCAGGCGCGAGAGGGGAAGGACGGGAGCCTGTTTTTCCATTCTCCCACTTCAGGATACAACTTTCACACCTAGGCGTGGCCTTGTGCCATGCACAGATATCGTAACTTTTCCAGACCAAGAAGCAGTCTCGAGGCCGACCACAAAGAAATAATTGACACATTACCACTAAAGTGATGATTGATTGTAACAATAATTGGAGAGAAGCTGGGGGTGCAGACGAGCTCCCTGCACTTGGCCGGCTATTCTGCACACTGCTAGGCAGGTGGAAAAGTATGAGTGGGACTGTTACCAACCCAATCATAGTGGACCAAATAATCTAGGGTCCTATAGTTAGTAAAACCAATGAGACATCATACTTTTAGTGACGTCTCCAGTATCATTTTGAAGGTAGGGCTTAGATGCCCCACCTGACAGTGTTTGTCCAATCCCCTCACTCTGTTACCATATACAGATATAGTACCTATACTAAAGTTACCTTCCTAGAACCAATAGAATTGCATGCCAACTTTTAAGCGTTACATGTCAGTGATGATGAGTTTATATTATAAATTATGTGTTTTTTATGAAGGTCGTTGGAGTTGTTGAAGTGAGAAGTAAAATTGAGCGATTGCTGATATTCATGAACTTCCCGTTTTTTGTACTTGTCATTAAACAGCCTCCCTTTTCCAAACCATTCAATTGTTATTATTGATTTGATGCTAGAGTACTAATCTGCATCCCCATCCATCTCACGGGTGCTGCTGCCTCATCTTAAAGTGCTATTGGGAAAACCCCAGCTTTATGGGCCAGTTGTGGTCCTAGTGCACACTGGCAAACTTACCGTAAATCAATTTGGTCCCAATTTAAATGCATATGCATTTTTTGGGGTTTTCTTTTGTCCCCCGCTTCCAATTTAAAGAAAAAGGTGGACACCCCAATAACCCCAATATTGCTAAATACCAACCCTGGATAGCAGGGGACACCCCCGCAACTCCTGGTCTCCAGGGTTGGTATGTAGCAATATATGCGATCAAATTGGTCCAAAAGGCCAAATAACCCATATCATATTCAACCAAATTGGTCATTCCGCCAGTTTGCCACCGTCAGATAGGCTAATACCAGAGAAAAGCAAATCTGAGAGGGGCAGGGAGACTGTTCGAAAGAGAGGCACCAGCCGAAGAGAGAGACCTGACCTCCACTCTCTGCTTGAAGAAGCGTTTGACAAGCACAGAGTTGAAGTTAGCGGAGCAGAGGGCTCTAGTAAGGAAGTATTTAGTGAGGGAAAGTTGGAAACCACATGCTCCGAGGCCCCAGAAAGCCTTGTGAATGATACAGAGGGTCTTGAATTTGATCCTTGTTGCCACCAGGAGCCAGTGGAGGAATTCTAGGGCTGGAGAGCTACAGTCCCTGGGCTTGTGAATAAGTCTTGCAGCCCTTTTCTGAATTATCTGGAGGGGGCATAGGGAGGAAAGGGGGAGATTGAGGAAAAGGCTGTTGCAGTAGTCCAGCCTGGAGAGGAGCAGAGCTCTGGAGATGTTGAGTTTCTGGGGAAAGGTGAGGAAATGGCGAATGCCTCTAAAGAGGTGAAGCTGGAAGTGTGCCTTCTTGGCAAGTTTCAAGATGTGAGAGGTGAATGAGAGAGCGGTGTCGAAGAGGACCCCAAGGTTTTTTGCCTCGAAGGATGGTGGAGTTAGAGGCCCCAAGGAGGACAGCCAAAGGATAGGAGGGAAACAGGGCACAGGTGTCCCAATGAGAAGAATCGCGCCAGCCAAATCCTGTGTAAAACACCTTGCGCACCCCTCCGAACACACGTACCCTGCTTGCACCAGCCAAATCGCATGTAAAAAACCTTGTGCACCCTCGCAATATGCCTACCCTGCTCGCGCCAGCCAAATCACGTGTAAAAAACTGTGCACACCACAATGGACACCCCCAACACCTGTGACCATGGCAGCACATAGCCCACACCACAACCGACCACCCCAACCACCCGTGCACATGCCAGCAGGCAGCCCACAACACAACGGACACGCCCAACACCCATGACCATGGCAGCAGGCAGCCCACACCACAACGGACCCCCCCAACCACCTGTACACATGCCAGCAGGCAGCCCACACCAGAACAGACACCCCCAACCACTGTGCGCATGCCAGCAGGCAGCCCACACCACAATGGACACCCCCAACCACCCATGCACATGCCAGCAGGCAGCCCACACCACAACAAACACCCCAACCACCATTGCACATTCCAGCAGGCAGCCCACACCACAATGGTCTCCCCTAACATCCATGACCATGGCAGCAGGCGGCCCACACCACAACGGACACCCCCAACCACCCGTGACCATGGCAGCAGGCATGCCTCAAATCATGGCCCCCCCAGCGACGGCAACCTGCCAGCAGGCCCTGACTCATGTGGCCCCCACCCCACCCCCAGTGATGGCAACCTGCCAGCAGGCCCAACTCATGTGGCCCCACCCCGCCCCCAGTGATGGCAACCTGCCAGCAGGCCCCGACTCATGGCCCCCACCCCATCCCAGAGACGGCAACCTGCCAGCGGGCCCTGACTCATGTGACCCCCACCCCCAGTGATGGCAACCTGCCAGCAGGCCCCGATTCATGTGGCCCCATCCCCACCCCCAGTGACGGCAACCTGCCAGCAGGTCCCGACTCATATGGCCCCCACCCCACCCCCAGTGACGGCAACCTGCCAGCTGGCCCGACTCATGTGGCCCCCACCCCCATTGACGGCAACCTGCCAGCAGGCCCCGACACATGTGGCCCCCACCCCCAGTGACGGAAACCTGCCAGGAGGCCCCGACTCATGTCCCCCACCAAACCCACAGTCATTAAATAAAACCATGTATCAAAAATCCCCCAAAATGGCTCAACCCACTGCCCCCCCCCTACGCTACTCCATACCCATCCATTGATCCCAACTCACAGTACTGGCCCCATGGCATGCCATACCCAGAAGCACACATACGCATGCATGCATATAAATGCACAACATAGCCACACAGCACTGACACATGCCTGAGCGAGTGGTGAATGACACATGCAACAAACAAATGAGAGCACACAACACTATGATTGATCAAATGAAAATGTATTGTGAAATCAGAAACTACACCTTACAAGAATCAAAAATGCAAATAAAAATGAATGAACAGAAACATCAAAAATATCCAAGTAAATGATGAAAATGCGCTTCCACAAAATAAATGCAGTCAGTTCCAAATAGTAATAAAAAAATGAAACCCATTACTCCATGGGAAAGAAAAATTTTTAAAAAAATCCTCACAAGTCGAACTATGTACAAAAACTTTCAAAGGGTCCATGATCCCAAACTGCAGACCTGTCCAAAAAACTACCTACAAAAAATAACTATATGCAAAAGAGTGGAGCAATGTCCATGTCCTCCAAAAAAAAAGTAAAATTGAAATTAAACTTAACACTAAGGAACTATTTAGAGTGGCAGCGGGCTAGTCCTACGGCTCACTTCTCGATGTTAATGTCTTTGGCCAGGGCATCATCGAACTCCATGTTGATGTCCCGGAGGCGGTCCTTGAGGGCTCGCAGGGGCGTTGTCATGGTCTCCACCAACTCCCTGCGAGTCGCCTCAAGGAACGCTGCCCGCCTTGATGCCCGGGGTACCGGAGGGCGGAGCGTCCTCTGACAGGCCCATGGTTCAGAACTCACCCTCTAGTACTTGTAAGACAAGATAGCTGCACCTTGAGGAGTTTAAGGTGCAGGATACACTTACTCCGACACACTTCAATAAAGACAAGTCAATGGTTTGGCAAAGGGAAGTCCGTTTAGTGACAAGTACAAAAAACAGGGAAACAAATGGTAATCATCAATGATGCGATCGCCTGTCTCGCTTCAACTCCCAACTTCTTCATTCAGACAGCTACTTTTATGGGCAAAATTCGTCATCATTCTGACGTGCAAAACTCATAAGTTTGTTATGCAATTCTATTGGTCGGAAAGATAACTTAAGTATAGGTGCAATATCTGTATATGCTAACAGAGCATGCGGACTGGACAACTCTTATCGGATGGGCGTCTATAACCCACTCCGCACTATACTTCTTGAGCTTGAGTGCGTGCTTGGGTAATTGCTTGCACAAATGGGCAAGTGGGGTAACCTCCTCCATTCTTAGCCTTTGTTACCAACACTGTTTTATGTACTTTTCACATGTCCAACAGTATGAGCGAGCACCAAATACGCAAGCTCCGATCCAATTTTTTCCGCCAGAATTCTTTATTATCACTTTATTCTAGAATATCAATTCATTGGCGATTCCCTCTTAGATACGGAATCAGGTAAAGCCCATACTTCATTTCAAGCAATCAATGATACAGTTCTTTTACGTTTGACATATAACAGGACACGTATGACAGACATTTGACAGACTAGACGGACACCAGCTGGACACACATATACCTGCCTTCTAATCAATACCCTGACATGGGGTTTAACCAAACTCCCTTTGTGGCGTCTTTAATCGTCACCATAGCCTAGTCGTCCCCTATTATGGGGGCCCTGAGTTCACGTTTCTTCTGACCGCTGTATTAAAGCGCAGGAACAAGGCGAATCCTCTTACTTTTTCTCTCGGGTGCCCTCCCGGTATCCTCTTACTTTTTCTCTCGGGTGCCCTCCCAGGATCCTCTTACTTTTTTCTCTTGGGTGCCCTCCCGGTATCCTCTTACTTTTTCTCTCGTGTGCCCTCCCGGTATCCTCTTACTATTTCTCTAATATACTCGAGTCATTAACCCCTTATATATATATATATATACAGTCTTCTCTACTTCTAACTATTTTACGCCACCCTCCATTACCTTTCCCTTACTTGTTCTAATGCCTACAAGACATTTGCCAAAGTAATGAGTTTATTGTTTCACTCACCACTCGCATCTTTTCCTCTCTGGAACTTCAGGATCACAGCCCCTCCGTCGTTACTGCCTCTTGCGGTCTTTTCGTCCGATCCGCTGCCCGTGGGAATGAGAAGGGTTATGCTTGGAAAGGCAGGTTCCTTCAGACCTACTGCAGATTTGATGGACTTACTTCTATCATTGTCCACAGGAAGCTTCTCAGTCTACTCAGCCGAATGGCGAAGGACTCGTGATATTGCCGAAGGCCTAGAGTTACTTTGTGCCGTCAGTCTATGGGTGTTTTAGTATTAATCAATCAATAGTTGATGGTCGAACCATCCTCATGCTACCAAGTGTTTAGGAGGGCAGAGCACTCTCTGATGGGCCCATGGGTCAGAACTCACCCTCTAGTACTTGTAACACAAGATAGCTGCACCTTGAGGAGGGTAGGGTGCAGGATTCACTTACTCCGACACACTTCAATAAAGACAACTCAATGGTTTGGCAAAGGGAAGTCTGTTTAATGGCAAGTACGAAAAACGGGGAAATAAATGGTAATAATCAATGATGCGATCGCCTGTCTCGCTTCAACTCCCAACTTCTTCATTCAGACAGCAACTTTAATGGGCAAAATTCATCATCATTTGACGTGCAAAACTCATAGGTTTGTCATGCAATTCTATTGGTCGGAAAGATAACTTAAGTATAGGTGCTATATCTGTATATGGTAACAGAGCATGCAGATTGGACAACTCTTCTCGGGTGGGCGTCTACGCCCGTCCCACTGCATCACTTGTGATAGATGTCACTACAACTATGACGTCTTATTGGTTCTACAAGCTATAGGACCCTAGATTATTTGGTCCATTGTGATTGGGTGGGTTACACCCCTGGACATAAATCTCCACTTTAATTAGCAGAATGGACACCCAGATGCGGAGTGCCCCTAGATTCACCCTGCCTCCCTTCCATCTATCAGTGCCTTTAGGGCTATGTGTCAATTAGTTGGTTGAGGATGGCCTTGAAACTGTAATTCTTATCAGGAAAAGTTATGGCATCCTCGGGTTCTGGTTGACATCTTTGCCCCTGGCTGGTCCTGTTCACCATGAATATGCTTCATTTTCCTTCTTTTCGTATATTTGATTCTTTGTTCAGCCCAGCCACTTGCCTGGGCCTCTTATCTCGACCTTTATTGGTTGGCAGTCATGCTCTGATGTTTTGATTATTCAGAGTAACCGATTTCCTCCCTTCCTGGAGTTGACCTCGAATTCCCAAGTATGAGGTACTTCTTGCTGAGTTTCGATTTCGCTCTTTTCTTCTGGCTTTAGCTGGAATATGAATCTCGGTCTTGGTGGCCTCCTTGCAGCCTGGGCTTAGTTCTGCTTTACAAAATGGAGTCACACTCGTATAGCGTGCTTCTTTGAGGTAGAGATATAATTGGCGCATGCCGCTCTATTCTTTTACTACGCATTGTAAGCAGTACCGTTTACTTGGCTTCTTGCATTCCAAGCCTATTTACATGCATTCGGTCAGTTGTATATTTTCATCTTACTTCATGGATACGTCTCTGTTTACTAACATTGTTTCTTCTTATATGTCCGTTACATGATTACTCTTTGTTTTTAGCCCTTGAGTGTCAGTTTTTTGTTCTTCGTTTGTGTTCATTTGTTGTTCATTTGTTGTCACCATCTGCCTTCCATTAGGGCTCTCTGGGACTCTTCAGGGACTGTTTGCAGGTAATCTTCATTTCGTATCAGCTGCTGGTATGGTTGCCTCAGTAGGTACCTTGCAGCCCAAGGTTGCTTGGTTATTGGCGCTTCAATAGGTCGTTGGCGCTTCAATAGGTATACATGTCCCTCTGATGGGTACTGAACAGAGCCCCACCGTGGCTCTCTGTTGGCTCTCTATTGGTTCATTTGCTCTTTATATGTCACATATCTTGGCGAGTATGCTTCTGGCATTTCGACATGGGTGGCTGGAGTGCAGGCCATATTTGGGACCTCCTCTACACACCCCCCTCTGGTCGGTTTATCGACCACTTCTTCTTCTTCCTTTAGATTATTCATGCTCGGTTCTTCCATATCCAATTCTTTGTCATCTGGGTGTGTACAAGATGGTATGAACGTGTGTATCTTTGGAGTCCATATTTTTATCACTCCTTTCAAACTTCCTGTTGTTTTTACATGTTCGTCTTTGTTCCATGTCATTAGCTGGCATTGCCCATTTGGGCTGCAGTAGATCCATTTCCCTTCATACCTTCTTTGTTTTCTGGGGTATGCAAACTTTGTTCCTTCTGGTGCAAATTCGCTGGCCTTCACGAAGCTTATTATTTCTTCATCTGTTAGATCTCTGGGCTTCCATCCTGGTTCGACATTGACCATGATTTTCAACCCAATGGCTTCGTCGCAGTTTTCTGGCATTGTGTTATGATTATCTTGATAACACAAAATCCTAGTAGTATCATTACTAGAAGGGCTCCCAGAATTTTGAATATGTCTGCCATCCATTGTGGGACCCATAGAAACAGTGTTCCAAACCAGCTGTCATCATCCACTTCGTCAGTTTCCTTGATCATCTGATTCTGCAGATCTGCCAATATACTTATGGATTCTGTTAAGGTTCTATTTTCTTCATCATGTGAAGGTGTAAACGTGCAACACGATTCTCTGATTTTTGTGCAAACACCTCCATCCATTGCTGTAATCATGTCAAGTACATATCTGTTCTGAAGGGTCATCAATCGGATTGCTCTCACTTCTTCTTTAATTGTGTTGAATCCTTTTATGGTAGTGTTGATGGTCTGCAATAACTCCCATCTGGTTATCTGCAACCATTTGACATTCACTCCTATTTGGATGTGTGGCAAGAGCAATGTTGAAAATACTGTTGAGGTGAGGCTAAACAGCCTGTGCTCATATGGGATTGCATGAAATGCTTCTTCTGATTTGGCAGAAAAGTAATTTTCTCTCTTCATTCGGGATGCCAGTTCCACAGACCTCCTCTTTCTCATATGGGGAAGCTGTCAATGCTCAAGTCGCTTTTTGGGATCACTAGTGCTGGAATGTGGACGTTCACTATCGTGCATATACCTCCCCAGTTATTCGGCAACCTTATGTATGCTTTGGATCCACACGCCCAGTAATGGTCCATGATTACTGCGGTCCCTTGCGTCATTCCTGGGGCTTCAAAGATTCGTCCGCAGTTTTGATTCTCTCCCATCTTCCTTGTGCCATTGTTCCTAAAGAATAATTTCGGGCTTTCTAGTGGCACTATCTGCAGAGGTCCCCCTCTATCTTCGACCCATGTTAGTAACTTCCACAATTTTGGCCATAGGGGTTTGCATAGTTTTTGAGAGTTTTCTATTGCTTCCTTCCAGGCTCCAAGGACCATCCATGCTCGGCATATCACTACTCCTGCTTCCCATCCGTCTGGGGAAAGCACTGTTCCCCAAATCTGCATCTGGCCTCTATTTCTCCATATTTGCACTTCTTTTGGAGTCTTCCCTTGGTCATTCAGTCTTGGGTTTATCTCCCATCTTGTTCCTGTTCCTTGTGTTTCTGGCTTTGCATACCTAATCACGTGATTCCTGGTGTGAGCTCTGTTTCTTGTCTTGATGTCTTGGATATAGTCGTCTTCATCATGGTATGCTGTTTCTGTTGCCCATATCAGTGAGGCATCGCTCCCCATGAATTGTCCTCTGGTGTTGCACATTGCTACGTGTGACAAACAGTGTGCTGTCGGGACATCAATTTCTACAGCCACGAAGATCTTCGATTTTCCCATGCTGTACGGTTGGAGTCCACAGACATAGCATTCTCCTTCAGCTTTCCTTCTTCCGACCTCTTTCATGTGCTGGTACCAAATGCTATTTCCTATATGTGCTGTGCTGTCTAGGTAATAGTTTAGTTCATTGTTGTCTTCATGTGGGTTTCTTATGCCTTTTCCTTGCTGGAGGATTCTCAGGCATGCTTGTTGGAGAAGCAAGCTTCATGACCTGTATCACCGTGGTAGGAGAAGGTTTTGTGTGTCTCTTCTTCTCCTCTCGCATTCTCCCGTAGGGCTCTTTTATCCACCATCTGTGTATCGTCTGTCCAATGTGTGGCTTCATCATGGGCCTGGTGCTCGTGGAAACTGATGTGCTTGCTGTGATAGTCATTGTGGTTCTATTTTTCAGTTCCTCATGCACTTTCTTTGCTCTCGCTGTAAACGGGAACAAATGGGCTATCAGCATTTGTGTCTTTGCAGCGAATTCTTTTGCAGCAGTCTCTGACTTCTTGAGTGCTTTGGTTATATCTTTTTCGGTTGGCCTCTCGCCTGCTTCCTCTTGGTCACTTCCACTATTTTCTGGAACTGGTTGTTCGGTAGGCAGTCTCTTACTTTCAGTTGCCATCATTCGAGGTTCTGTAGCCATTGACACTTGCCCTTGCTCGTGTGCATTAAGTGGGTGTGTGCGTCAGTCCTATGTTTTCATTTATTCCGTGCTGAACCTGTCTCCAGCTTTTCTCTTCATTTGTTACCTCAAAAGTGTATGAATCGCTGCTAATTATATTTAATTTTAGTTTGTTTACTTTATCGTCAGATTTTCTTGGAACTGGAATAACTATATAGGGTCTGGGTGCTTTCGTTGGATTTGTACATACATTATCTGGTAGGTGCACTAACATTGGAGTGCTTTGTGCACCAATAAAGAATGCAGTTCTGATTGTTAATGACAGAAAAACAATAATAATCACTATACATATGCACATTATCGTTCGATAAGACAATTTGCAGCATTTTCTTCCATGGAAGCGGGGGAGCCTCTCCGCTAGTGGGAGGACTAGGTTACTGTTCTGGGCCCCCATTTCAATCATATCAATAGTCAAAGTTCTATAAAGATCTCTTCTTTTTATTTACTCCATTATGGTCTTTCAGGAGGTCTTGGACGTAAAGTGTCTTGTACTTCGTGAGAGTCCCCCCTCTCGAGGGTGATGATTGTCTCTGGTTGCGGGATGTAGTTCCCTTGCTAGGCTATGGAAAAAGATTAGACTAGCCTCTTTGGTGAGTCACACTCATTGAGCATATTCAAAATAAGTCAATTCCCAGTCCACCCCCCGAATTGGCTTCAGTCCGGAAGAAATGCTGGAATCTTGTTTAAATGTGAAAGAGATAGATAAGTTGGAAACAATAGAAAAAATGGTAAAAAATGGAAAAATGGTACCGTTCAAAATCAAATCAAAAATGGGAGTCAAATAACCAGAAAAATAAAAATAAAAATAAAAACAAAACAAGCGGTGAAGTTCTCTTCCCAGCTCTTCTCGATCTGTCCCATGGTGGTAAGATGAAGAACGGTACCTCTGTTCTCTTGATCTGTCCCACGGTGGATGGTTTCACTGGAATCTCCTAAGAAGTCGATGAACATTAGTATTTTTAATATGAGCTACAATGGCGTGCAAGAGCATGTTTAGCTGAGTATTCTTCACTGGATCTCTGAGGAATGTAAGTACGTCAACATTGGTTGGTCTTCCCACCAGCTCTGGAAAGTTCTCAATGAGATGAAAGAAGACATGGTATGCATATCTGCTGTCTTCTGGTGATAACGACATTTGTCCAACTTTGCTGGGTTCAGGGTCATACGCCTTTCTTTGGACGTGAACAGTCTTCGCATTTTCCTGCTGCATGGATTGCGACCACGTAATTTAGCTCGATCCACACTTGGTTCAGGTATTCATTGTTTCTTGGATCTCTGATGAATGTTAGGGTATCTGTGGTTCTCCCTACGAGTCCTGGGCACTCCTCTACGATGCAAAAGAAAAGCGTGTAAGTGAGTTCATCTATTATCACCTGTGGAGGAAGCATCTGTGTCTATATTCCCGTACTCAGGTAGTACAATGAAGGCTTCTGTGTTGACAGTCAGTAGTTGCCAGATCACTTTGTTGTTGGCAGGATTTTGGACAAAGTCTGTGATGCTGGTAACTCTCCCGACAAGCAATGGGTATGTCTCTAGTATTAACTGAAAATAGGACAGCACATCCCTTGTGATGTTTGTGTTGGGGGATGTCATACGTTCTGCAAAGCAAAGTTTGGGTGTTGTTTGATTCAGGTGACTGTGTGATGTTCTTAACTTTTGTTCTCGGTTCTTCAAAGTCTTGTTTACTAATAATGCTTGGATATGGCTTGATTCAAAAGTTCGTATCACCAGTGTGTTGTGGCTTAGATGTGCGATTCTCTTCTTTACCCTGCAACTAGAATGTACAGAGTGTTCGTTATGTCCTTATCCCCCTTTGCTTGGAGGAACTGTCAAGCTTTAAGCCACAACTTGTATCCGGGTTCTTTATCTTGGCTTTCCTGCTCATGAGTCCTTCTTCCTCGGCATAGCTCTCGTCTGCACATGCTGAGGTTCTTCCCCGTTGTCTGTAGGTTCTTCGCGGTGGGGTGCAGCTAAGGGGATCTCACCGATATAAGGTTTAATATCATTTAGGAAGATCCAAGCTCTCCTGCCTTGCAGTTTCATGGCTGAGGGAGTGCAGTCCTCCACGATGAACGGGCCGTTGAATCTTGGCTCGTCCCACCTTTTCTTTGTGTGATTTTTCACAAGTACTCTGTCACCAGGGAAGATGATTGGCGCATTTAGTCCTTGAGCTGTGTCTGTTTCAGCATCTCCCTCTGGGTCTGGTGTTGTGCTGCACCCTTTTCGTCATCACTGCAGTTGGTCTAAAATAACAACGAGGCTTGATGTCATGCAGTTCAGATATTCTGAAATTTCGGTTCCCAGGACCTCTCGGGTAGACTGGGCATCACATCTAGCTCTATCTCGAGGGGTAAGGGGGGTCCTCATTCTTTTTCCTGTGACTATTTCATGTGGCGTGAGATGATGGTAGGAGCCTGGTTGGTTCCGAAGTGCATACAATCCCAGTGGTAGACAGTGCAGCCAACCCTTTTTTAGAGTAAGCTTCAACTTGGCTATCCTTTCCTTTAACAGGCCGTTGAGCCTCTCGCATATACCATTTCCCTCTGGATGATACGCCGATGAGAACTTGGCTTCTGTGTCTGCTGCGTGATTTCCACGTGACACGAAATCTGTCCCGTGAGTGTGGGCGCCGCACTTCACGACCGCTATGCCCACTGGGAGCTGTAGTGCCTTGATCAGCCTGTCCAATAAGGCTGCGTGCTGCACTGGCGTGCCGTCTGCTCGGAGGTAGCCCCTCCTCTTCCAGCGCGCTAGTCCTGCGTGCACTGTGGACGTCACATAGGCGGAGTCACTGTACACCATCACTTCCTGGTCTGCATGATTCTCAATGGCGAGTATCAACGCCAATAATTCTGCAGCCTGTGCTGAATAATGAAATGGTATTCGTGCACTAACGAGTACCTGAAATTCTCTGTTTGCTATGTGTGTTATTACGGCAACGCCCGTATATCTTTGTCCATCTTCCTGGTCGATTCTTGAAGAACCGTTAATGAAAATGATCTCACCTCCCGCCAGGGCATTTTCTTTCACCCTGGGGATTTCATCATTGAATTCTTCATAGTTTGCACAGTCATGTATCGGCTCACCTTCAGTGACTGGTTCAGCTATAAACGTGGCTGGATTCACTGTTTTACATCGCACTATTTTGATCGATGGATTTGATATGATCACCTCATAGGCAGAGGCCCTTTGAGATGTCAATGTGCCCTTTGGTTTCTCTAAAATGGCAAATAATGAGTGTTCAACATATAACGTCATGGAGCATCCCATTACAATGGTTGTCGCCTTCTCTATGGTGAACGCTACGGCAGCTAAGCTTTGTTCGCATGGGAACTGGCCTCTCATTACTGGATCTAGATTCCCACTGTAATACGCCAGGGGTTTGTACCCCAACAAGGTTTTTTGAGCGAGTACTGCTGTCATAACACTGTCATTCGTGTGAGAGAACATGTAGAATTCCTCTGCAATTAGGAATCCCGAAAAATGGAGCCGCGCAAATTGCTATCTTTAGTTCTGTGAACCCCTCTTCCATCGCTTCTGTCCATTCCATTTTTTTTTGTCACTCTGGCCTTCTCCAGGGCCTGGAGCAAGGGCTTGGTATATGAGCTGTAATCGAAGACCCAGGTCCTAACATAGTTGAACAGGCCTAGGAAGCTCTGCATTTGTTTTATCGTGAACAGCTTAGCCGTGTTCATGATAGCTTCAGCCCTTTCCGGGGTTACCTTTTTCCCCTCATGCGAGATTAGCTGGCCTCTGTACAACACCTCTTGTTGACAATATTGTAACTTTTCTTTGTCAACCTTATATCCTTTCTCAGCCAATATAGTCAGAAGTTGGATAGAATCGTGCCTGCATTGTTCTTCAGTGGTTCTGCAGATCAGAATGTCATCCACTTACTGCAAAATAACACTGTCTACTGTAATGTTGCCTAGATCCATTTGCAATATTCTGTTAAAAATGGATGGGGACTCACAGTACCCCTGTGGCAACCTCATACTTTTTAGGCACATTTGCCTGAACATGAAGGACGTCAGATCCTGTGAGTCATGGTGCAGCGGGATTGAGAAAAAAGTATTTTTCAAATCAATCACTGTGAAGTATTTCGCCTCGATCGGTATGTTACACAAGATCGTAGATGGATTAGGGACTATAGGGAACTCGGCTTCAACAATATCATTTAATGCTCTTAAATCTTGGATTAGATGCCACAACCCTCCCTTTGATTTCTTGACGGGGTAAATCACCGTATTGCAGGGTGATTCTGACATCACAAGGTTGCCATGCTCCATCATGGCAGAAACTGACTTCGCAATCCCCTCATCCGCTTCTCTGGACATGGGATATTGTCGTGCCCTTGGTAAAATTGCTCCTGGTTTCAATTTAATTTTCACTTCTCCTGCTCCTTTCAGGAGGCCTATGTCATAGGGTCCTGTAGTCCATTCTGAGACAGGCACCTGGGCCATATCATCATCAGAGTATGTGGGGCGTATCAGCGCCAACATCATTCTCTGAGGCACTTTTCGTTTGATCATTTTGACCCAAAATATGAGACTTACTTCCACCCTAGTCTCCTCAGACTCAGGGTGTTCTTCGAACAGATCATCATCGGTGACGTCAGTCACTCGGTACCCTTCTTCAATGACGATAATTGCACACCATGGTCTGCCTTCATCATCGTATCCTTCGACCATTACTACCTTCCCTCATACTGCTGCAATATGTATCGATAAGGGAAATACTTGTCCCTCTTCTTCATGCATAGGTATTCTTGGTCTGAATAGAAACTCATCAGGGGTTCTCATAGTTCTATTTGTGAGGCCTGGCAATCCCGCCATAAGCACACGCATGCCATATGCATAGATTTCCGGTTCTAATGGTATAGCTCTCCTGGCTATACGTCCGGAGTATGCTCTGATAATTTCGCACATGTTGGAATAATGCATTCCTGGAGTGGAGCATACTATGCCCTCTTCTGTGAACGATATAGTCATATTCAATTTTTTCATTAAATCTCGACCCAAAATGTTCACTGGGGTCTGGCGTGAATATAACAAGGGCACATTCATCTCACATTCCCCCACAGAGACTGGGAGATTGTCCGTAAAGGGAATTCTACTGTGAGCGTAAAATTCTGAGTGTCTATAGCCTGGCCGGACAAGGAAAACTTGCCTTCTCGTACGCACGAGCGTGTTACACCCGTGTCAACTAAGAAGGAATATTCTTTCCCCCCTATGACGACATTTACCATAGGTTCCCTGTTAGGGTCTGGTGTCACTGATAGGATAGAGCACATCAGAGTTTCCCGTGAGATGTCCTATTGTATATATAGGTTTGGTCCACTGAATACTAGTGGATTTCCCCCATTTCAAGGGTTGACTCCCCCTGGAGTTAGTGCCCTGTGACATTTGCAGTGGTGCCTGTTGGGACTGCCCCTGTGGCAAATTCCCCATATTCGAGGGTTGAACCCCTTGCGGTGTACCTTGCTGCAAGCCTGGTGCCTGCACTGAGTGATTCTGTGCACCGTCTTGTTGTGGGACGGCAGACTGATTCATCATGCCTGTTCCCATCCCTTGGCCATTTTGCCACATGCCTTGGCTTCTGCACACGTGCACCACATGTCCTGTTATTCCACACAGCCAACAGACTGGCGGTGGTCGGGCCATCTGTCCATCTGGTGTAGCTGGACTGCCCTTCTGCACGTTCTGAAAGCCACCTTGATTATTCTGAAAACCTCCCTGATTACATTGAAATCCTCCCTGATTATTCTTCCATCCTCTTCCTCTAAATCCCCTACCCCTCGGATAAAATCCCGAGCTACTCTGGTTATTCTGCAATGGGTCAGTCACTTGTTGCACGCTTGGCTCAGCTGGGTTTGTCAGCATGGCTCCCTCGAGAGCATACTTTGAGAGTTTCTTTTGCACCAGCTTCGCTTCCTCACCTTTATGAGTTGCCTCCTTTTTTCGGTTCTTTTCTTGAAACAATCTACAGTAGTGTGCAATTGTCAACTGTATTTCGGCCCATGGTTTAGCTTCTATTCTTACCAATTTCTTGAGCTGTTTCTGCACCGGTTCTGGCAACCCTTGGCACAATATATGGTAGAATACAGGGATAGATTTCATCCAAGATTCATGCGTTTCGAGCACCCACGCGTCTTGAAAATTCTGGATATAAATCAAGGGATCCTCAGAGTCATTATAGCTCCCATATCGGAGTGTCTGGGTACAGCACTCGTAGCGCTTTCCACACTGCTGCTCTACAATTATTGAATGGTGCTCCATCATGGGTAGTGCTAGTTATGGTTACCCCAGGGTACCCAGCCCGCTTCCATACATCGTCTGCTCTCTCACCCAGTATGGCGATCAGGAGACCTTTAATGTCCCCTATAGCCAGCGTGACACCTCATGTCATTTTTTCTAACTCGTGTATCCATTTCCCGGCTCCCGAAGTCAGCATTGGAAGCTTGTTTTTCAAGTTCTCTCGATCCATGTGTGGCCATGGAATATATTGTGGTCTTGTGCCTCCCTTTTCTAGCAGCCGGAACTGAAATGCGCAGTCTTCGTTCTCCTTCCCCATAGCTCTCCTGTCTATCGCTGGGGTAGCATTCCTACATCGCCGTCTACCTGGCAATGTCCTCAATCTGTCTACATAGGCCGGTGCTGGCTCCCCCCTCTGGATGCGGGGTAATCCCTCATGTCATCCAGGCTGTGCGATGAACGCCAATACCCTAGGTGCGGACTTGCTAGTGTCTGACCATCGTACCCGTTGGTCCCTTGCGAGCCGCTTCTCGCGTTGTCTCCCTTCTTCCTGTGCCTCGTCCTCGGTTTCCCCACCAGAGTCAGATGCTGCTTGTTCCCAGTTCACATAACTCCTTGCATCTTCTTCATTTTTACTAATTTCTAGCCTGTCCAGGGACAGTCCACTGCTTCCACTACTTCGGGTGACATCCTCAGTGTCATCCAGCTGAGTGCTTTCCAAGCGCTCATCTTCCCTTCCCCCTTGGAAATTTTGTTCCAGCCCCATTTCATCGTATATTTTATCAATCATTTCCCCAATGCTTCTGGTGTCGAAGTCATCTTCAATGTTTGCCCCACTCGTGCCTGATATTGACTAATTTGCAGGGAAGAATTCTTCGATGTCTTCCCATTCTACAACAGGATTGGGTTTTTTAACTTCCCGCTCCAAATATTCAAGATCCCGTGCCCTCTGTCTAAGTTTGCGTTCTATATCACCATCGACTTCCTTGCACTTCCTTGCTAATTCTCTAGTCTTATCTTCTTCTCTTATCCTTTCATCTCTACGTTCATTTGCCCTTCTAACTTCCTCTTCTTCCCGTCTCCTTATTCTCCTTTCACATACCCTTTGCTCTTCTTCCAACCTTTGCATATTCTGTCTGTACTGTGCTTAGGCTACACATTGTTTGCGACTGAACGGTTTTCCTTGCTCTTCGCGATATAGATGTTCTCGCCTCAGCCTCTCTTTATTTTTTGCTCTCTCATCCCTCATTTCCTTTTCCTTCTCCTTTTCCCTTCTCTGTGCCTCATCAGATTTCTCTCTCGGCCTTATATTATCACTTCCTTTACCATCAAGTTTCAGCAATATCTGTCCTCCCATCCATTCGTCTTTTGCGAATGCTATCTCATCAGTTCTGCCTTTGCTTCCCTTCCATTTCTTTCTCTCTCTTTCCTTAACGAGAGGTGCACTACTCTGTGCCTTGTCTTTCCTCCCATCATCGCGTCTCTCCTGGTCCCTCGGGATTGCGGAGATAAGATTAATTTCCTGTGCCTTCTCCTTGATTTCGTCACTACTATACGTAGGTGATTCATACGTGGGGTTGCTGTACCACGTAGTTGCCTTAAACTCTCTTAACGGGTAGAGTCCCTCTGACTTACTCCCCTTGATCTCTGGCTCAGGCGGGGCTGGTGGCACGGTAGGCGTCTCAACCCCCTTCGTGCATACGTTTAGTAACCAATGTGCAGGAGGCACTTCCTCCTTTGGCTGTTCAAACATTTTCCACAGTTCTAGAACAGCAAGACGTTTTTCTAGTTTCTTGTCTGTGTATGTGACATGCAAATAAGTCGTCATCTGCTGTAAAACGGCTTTAGATAAAGACCCATTCTGTGGCCACGGCATAAACATTTTGTGGGCGGTACCCTTAACCCACTCTGCACTATACTTCTTGAGCTTGAGTGTGTGCTTGGGTAATTGCTTGCACAAATGGGCAAGTGGGGTAACCTCCTTCATTCTCAACCTTCGTTACCAACACTGGGCCTCATTCCGAGCATGGCGTTAAGGGATAGCGGCCACCGGTAACGAGACCGGTGGCGGTGATCCCTTACTGCCATACTCCGAGTTCCCTTTGCGCCCTTAACGCCTGCTTTGAGCAGGTGTTAAAGTCGAGGGCGCAAAGGGGCCTCCAAGCCAATAACGGTGACCATAATGAACGGTCACCGTTATTTGCATCTTCCCCATTCCCATTGAGCCCTATGGGGGCTCATTTGGGAATGGGGAAGAGCCTTGGTGAATGGGGAATTACCGCCCCGCCAACCTTGGAATGGGGCGGTAATTCCGCCATCCACCAAGGCGCTGCCGGTCCGGGTACGGCGTCAACCAAGGCGTTAATAGCGCCATTGGTTAGCGCCATACTCGGAATGAGGCCCACTGTTTTATGTACTTTTCACACGTCCAACAGTATGAGCGAGCACCAAATAGGCAAGCTCAAATCCAATTTTTTCCGCCAGAATTCTATATCATCACTTTATTCTAGAATATCAATTCATTGGAGATTCCCTCTTAGATACGGAATCACGTTAAGCCCATACTTCATTTCAAGCAATCAATGATACAGTTCTTTTACGTTTGACATATAACAGGACACGTATGACAGACATTTGACAGACTAGACGGACACCAGCTGGACACACATATACCTGCTTTCTAATCAATACCCTGACATGGGGTTTAACCAAACTCCCTTTGTGCCGTCTTTAATCGTCACCATAGCCTAGTCGTCCCCTATTATGGGGGCCCTGAGTTCACGTTTATTCTGACCGCTGTATTAAAGCGCAGGAACAATGCGAATCCTCTTACTTTTTCTCTCGGGTGCCCTCCCGGTATCCTCTTACTTTTTCTCTCGGGTGCCCTCCCGGGATCCTCTTACTTTTTTCTCTCGGGTGCCCTCCTGGTATCCTCTTACTTTTTCTCTCGTGTGCCCTCCCGGTATCCTCTTACTATTTCTCTATTATACTCGAGTCATTAACCCCTTATATATATATATACAGTCTTTTCTACTTCTAACTATTTTACACCACCCTCCATTACCGTTCCCTTACTTGTTCTAATGCCTACAAGACATTTGCCAAAGTAATGAGTTTATTGTTTCACTCACCACTCGCATCTTTTCCTCTCTGGAACTTCGGGATCACCAGCCCCTCTGTCGTTACTGCCTCTTGCGGTCTTTTCGTCCGATCCGCTGCCCGTGGGAATGAGAAGGGTTATGCTTGGAAAGGCAGGTTCCTTCAGACCTACTGCAGATTTGATGGACTTACTTCTATCATTGTCCACGGGAAGCTTCTCAGTCTACTAAGCCGAATGGCGAAGGACTTGTGATATTGCCGAAGGCCTAGAGTTACTTTGTGCCGTCAGTCTATGGGTGTCTTAGTATTAATCAATCAATAGTTGATGGTCGAACCATCCTCACGCTACCAAGTGTATAGGAGGGCGGAGCATCCTCTGATGGGCCCATGGGTCAGAACTCACCCTCTAGTACTTGTAAGACAAGATAGCTGCACCTTGAGGAGGTTAGGGTGCAGGATTCACTTACTCCGACACACTTCAATAAAGTCAACTCAATGGTTTGGCAAAGGGAAGTCTGTTTAATGACAAGTACGAAAAACGGGGAAACAAATGTAATAATCAATGATGCGATCGCCTGTCTCGCTTCAACTCCCAACTTCTTCATTCAGACAGCAACTTTTATGGGCAAAATTCATCATCATTCTGACGTGCCAAACTCATAGGTTTGTCATGCAATTCTATTGGTCGAAAAGATAACTTAAGTATAGGTGCTATATCTGTATATGGTAACAGAGCATGCAGATTGGACAACTCTTATCGGGTGCATCTTTGCACTGCATCTTTGTGATAGCCGTCACTACAACTATGACGTCTTATTGGTTCTACAAGCTATAGGACCCTAGATTATTTGGTCCATTGTGATTTGGTGGGTTACACCCCTGGACATAAATCTCCACTTTAATTAGCAGCATGCAGAATGGACACCCAGATGCGGAGTGCCCCAAGATTCACCCTGCCTCCCTTCCATCAATCAGTACCTTTAGGGCCATGTGTCAATTAGTTGGCTGAGGGTGGCCTCGAAACTGTAGTTCTTATCAGGAAAAGTTATGGCATCCTTATGGTTCTAGGTGACATCAGACGTTGGTACCTCTTTGCCCCTGGCTGATCACGTGTCTGTTCACTGTGAATCTGCTTCATATCCTTCTTTTCGTATATTTGATTCTTTGTTCAGCCCAGCCACCTGCCTGGGCCTCTTATCTCAACCTTCACTGGCTGGCAGTCATGCTCTTACGTTTTGATTCTTCAGAGTAACCACTTTCCTCCCTTCCTGGAGTTGACCTTGAATTCCCAAGCATGAGCTACTTCTTGCTGAGTTTCGATTCCGCTCTTTTCTTCTGGCTTTAGCTGGAATTTGAATCTCGGTCTTGGTGGCCACCTTGCAGCCTGGGCTTAGTTCTGCTTTACAAAATGGAGTTGCACTCGTATAGCGTGCTTCTTTGAGGTAGGGATATAATTGGCGCATGCCGCTCTATTCTTCTACTACACATTGCAAGCAGTACCGTTTACTTGGCTTCTTGCGTTCCAAGCCTATTTACATGCATTCGGTCAGTTGTATATGTTCATCTTACTTCATGGATACGTCTCTGTTTACTAACATTGTTTCTTCTTATATGTCCGTTACATGATTACTCTTTGTTTTTAGCCCTCGAGTGTCCGTTTTTCGTTCTTCGTTTGTGTTCATTTGTTGTCACCATCTGCCTTCCATTAGGGCTCTCTGGGACTCTTCAGGGACTGTTTGCAAGTAATCTTCATTTCGTATCAGCTGCTGCTATGGTTGCCTCAGTGGGTACCTTGCAGCCCAAGGTTGCCAGGTTATTGGCGCTTCAATAGGTACACATGTCCCTCTGATGGGTACTGGACAGAGCCCCACTGTGGCTCTCTGTTGGTTCATTTGCTCTTTATATGTCACATATCTTGGCGAGTATGCTTCAGGCATTTCGACATGGGTGGCTGGAGTGCAGGCCATATTTGGGACCTCCTCTACACCGGTGCATGGAGTTCTCCACCCTGACCATCGTAAGCTGTGCCCTCTCCGCCTGCCACCTCTCTGCATCTCTCTGCTGGCCCAGCCGATGCCACACAGAAGACAAACGTAGACCAGGGTCCTCCTGCCCATTGGCCGATGCCTGCCCCCATGATGTAGACGGCCCGAGGCCTGACGCCTCCCACCTCGAGCCTGCCGCTGCTTTAATGCCAATTGCCTCTGCAACCACGACGGCCTCTGGGATGAAGGAATTCCACGGTGCTGCCATGCTCATGCCCTGCTCGGAGGTGCCTGCTCATTTTCCATTGGCATGGGTCCAGTTGTTGGGGTGACCACCTCTGCTGGTCCTCCGATTCCCGACTGTGGCAGGGATGTGTTCACCACCAGCCTGGCTGTGGTGGATGGGGCAAGTCCACAGGGTGTCCAGGTGAGAGATGGGCAGGAAGACGGCACAGAGGATGACTGGCGCATAGGGTGTGCAGATGAGGAGGGGGTTGCAAAAGCGTCCAGCACACGGAGGAACCCTGTGCCAACGACCTGTCCTAGTAAGTTGACTCAGCCACACAGGTGTACAAAATGAGGGGCGTTGTCCTGCCTGGAACCACGCACATCATCCCGAATCACCAGTGTGTGCAATGCAACACTGACTAGGACAGGCTCAACCCTGTCGTGGATTGCCTCGTCCGCAGACAGAGGAAGGTCAGTTGACGTAGACACATTCCCTACCTGCGAACAGCCCTGGACAGAGGCATCCCTGCTGGTGCAGGATGATGCAGTCACAGGATCAGGGACAGGATTACACACAGGCACCTCCACAGCGACCTCTGCTGCCTCCTGCCCCTGCCCCTGGACTGCACCACTTGCATCAGGGGAACCACCCCCTCAAGGCCCCATGCGTGGGTCTGATACAGCCTCCTCCTCAACCACACCCCCCACCAACCTGGATGACTCTGTGCCGTCTTATGTAGTATGCACCTGGGGGGTCTCACCTGCCCCTACATGTGCCGAGGAGTCCACATCCAACCTTGGCCTCTTGGACCTCCCCTCAGCAGCTGCGGCCATGGACGCGGCACCAGTCCCCTCACTCCCGAAAGATATTATTACCTGGGAGGGGGTCAGGGCCTTGGGTCTCCAGCTGGCAGTGGCATCCCTGCTGCTGGGCTCCACAGTGCCGTCTCTGCCCTCTTCATCAGTCGATGCGGCAGACAGGGAGAGACAGGACACAGGCATCAGGACACCATACAATGGTCTGCAAGACACATGACTATAGCACATGAGTGGCAGTGTCACACTCCCCATCACTCAGGTCAATTGAATGCACACACATGCACAAACAAGCAGGGAATGTGCAACAGGCATCTGCATACATTCACATGTAACTGCATGAAGATCCTAAGGGTGGCATGACGTCACAAGCATCATGGAGCATGCCATTCACATGCACACACACCACCAGACAGACATGCATCTGGCCATCTCTACCTCCTGTCACAGTGCAATCATCGTCCACTATGTCATATCTGCCAATCGGGTACGTACATGTCTGTGTCACATGCATCCATGGCATCTCACAGTCACACACACACCAAACAGACACACGCACATGTACACTGTGCACGTACATGAAGATGGGATGAGCATCCCACCCAAACATGGATGAGTCCACACACATGCATGAAAACATGTGTGCATCTTCACATGCAGTTGTTCATCATGTTCATCATGCATCAAAACACATACACCATTGATGTGCAGCACACATGGCTGGACTCACATGCAGCACGGTCATGTCCCTGTACATACCCATCCATACATGGGCTATGTCAGACATATGTCCAAGCTGCACACTCCTGCCACACCTCAACATGCACTGTGTCGAATGAGAACGCATGGACACTTACCGCTCGACTCCAGATGGGTCTGCCTCTCGAGGACCTGGAGGTGAAGCGCTGGGCAAATGCGCTCCAGGACCCTCTTCTGGTCGGTGTAAAGCAGGACCCGGCGCCCCACTGCATTCGCTGCATCCAAGAGGCGCCTTACTGAGGGTCCTGGACTTGACGTCCTCCCAGCGCTTATGGACATGTTTGAAGTCGCGGAGTGCCACCACCTCCGCGTTGATGACACCCACAATGTCCAACCAGATCCTCTCCTGTCCGTCCTTTTCAGCACGTGCTTGTCCGAAGATGGCATCATAATGCCCCCAGACTTGGTCCACCAGGATGCCAACTTCTTTTGCAGTGAAGCCGGCAGCCCTCTGCCTCCCGGCCGGGGGGGTCGCCACTGGTCTCAGATGGTGTTTGGCCCAACATGGCAACCCCCGAGGGAAGTGTGGGTGGGCAACAGGGTCCTGGGGCTGGGCTGTTGAGCCATGGAACACCAGTCGGGAGTCTTCTGTTCCAGCAGGTGTGGTCACAGCAACTGGACCCCTGGTGATGGCTGATGTGCAGACAGCAAATAGCAGGGCACGTTGACAACAGGCAGGTAGCAGCAGATGGCTCATAGGAGGCTCCCCAGGGCTGTGGGGAGAAGGTAAATGGCCTTCTGGGCAAGAGCCTGGTCTTCTGTGTGTTGTCCTGTGAATCTGCACGTGCAAAAACAGCACATCAGCGTGAGATTGCATGAAATCTGAGGAAAGGCCCTTAGCGCGTAGTGACGTGATGCGCGCAGGCATTTCCCTTGGCACGGGTTAAAGGTGAGCACGGGCAACAGTTGCTGTACATGCTTTTTTGTGGAGACCGACGCGTGTGTTTACTCTTCTTGTGGTTTCACAAGCGATTGCTTCACAGCGGATAGAGTTCTTTTCCACGCAAGGCAGATGGTGAGTCACGCAGGCTATTTTTCCCACTGCGGGTGCCCCTTTGTATCGCGTACCCATTTTCGAGGTCATAGTAGCCTGTGTGTGCCAGGCGTACACTTTTTTTGTGTCCATTGGTGCCACAGCGTACTGCGGGAGGTTTATTCCACACATGTGGGCTACCGGGGGTTGTGTGCACATTTGTCATCATTTTTGGGGTGCCTGAGCATTGCGTGAAACATCATTTATCACCAGGGGTCACAAGCGGCTTTGCAGGAGCACAGGGATGCGTCTAACATCACATACCCTGCCCCATATACTGCTCAGGACAATTGTTGAGTGCACCTCCCATTGGCAATACACCATCTGTACCATGTTTGGGAGGCCACCAAAGGTACAGGGGGGCAAAGTTGGGCGTCTTCCCAGTGTTGTGCATGGTCAGGGACGTGGCCGGGCTGACCAGGGGGTACAGGGAGTCCAGGGTGGCCGCAAAGGGGGAAGAGGCAGGGGTGCACCACTGGGGCAGGATGTCCAGCCATGTGTTGGTGCAGCCATGCCACCACCCCTGTGGCTCCGGGAGATGCAGCTGTTGCATCCGACCCAGGTGCCCATATGACCCGACAGTCAGTAACATCTGCTGTCATGGGCCCACGGGTTGTGGTAGCTGCAGGTTCAACTGTGGCGACCACCACCCAGGCTCAGGGTCAGCCAGCGCATGATGCGTTGGAACCTGAGGACTCCCAGGCAGAAATCCAAGTGGCCAGGAAGCACAGGCCACGTGTGTCCAGGGTTTCTGTGACCGAGACACACATATCTAGGGTAGTGGTGACATCTGCTGCCCCAAGCAGCCAGGTGGTGGTAACTGCATGGGCAGATGCAGCCAAGTACCACCCCGGCTGTGAGTCTGCCAGCCAGGACTGTGTTGGTCACAGACCTTGGCACTGTGGCAGATGTGGCACTGGGTCCTGGCAACAGCACCCAGCAGCCACTGACTCAAGCCAGGCCTTATGTCCTGGTTCCACCAACCACTCCCTTGGTCCAGTCCACCAGCGCCACTGGCCCTACTGATCAGGGTGACATTGGACACTCAGGGTCCGTACCACCACTCAAGAGAAGGAAGTGTGCTCCTGCGCAAGAGTCTGGGGCCCCAGACATAGCTCTGGCCTCCAGCACATTGAGGAAGAAGCCTTTCAACAAGCAGGAACTGGACTTCCTTGGCTACGTGTCGGCACATGAACAGGATATACTGGTGGACCCACAGTGCCATACTATGCCTGCCTGTCACGAATTTATGCCCACTGTGTGTTAACGGGCCCTAAAGACCCTATTTGGCCCCCCTCGGATCCATTGGAGCCAGTCCTGGCGCTGTTGGCATCGGAGGCACATACTAGGACGGAGTTTCAATGGACAATGGGCAAGCATGGCCGCCCCCACGAGGACTAATGGGGAACAGCACTCTGCGGTCCAGAATCCAGGGCGGGGCCGCCCCGAAGGTCACCTTGGATACCTGCTGGCTATTTAAACCACGCCCGAATCGAGGCACTCGCTTCGCGTTATTCTGCTCTTGCAGCGTGACGTTCACCGGGTCCTGCTCAGCATCCTGGCCTGCACGGGGGAGAAAAGGCAAGAACCATTGTCATCCTTATCTGCTCAGCGTCATCCTCCGTCAATCGAAGTCATCCAACAATCATCAGTACATCTTCTGCCTGCTTGGGTTCCAGTGAACCTTTCCTCTTGGATTCTTCTCGACCTGCAATACAAACAATATCACAGGTTAACCACTTGCAAGGACACTAGCAGCGCCGCTTGGCGCATCCATCTTACCTTCTCGAACACAGCCTCAACATCCATCCACAGCTTTCAACATCTGCAAGAAAAGGGGAGAAGATTATTGGGTGCTTAAACCCATATAGACTTGTTCTCATCTTAAAGACTTACCGAAAGTGGAGTCACAGCCGGTCTGGGCTCCGGTCCTCGCCAGTGAAGAAACTCAGCGGTACGGTGCCATCGACAACGCGCCCCTGCTCACTGCGGCAGGATGGAGAGTGCATCTTAACAAGCATCAAGGTGAGAGACGTCCCCAGGGGAATCGCAAGGGGAACCCGGGAGGTGGGTCGCAAGGGGAGAAACAGCAATTAAACTTTGCATCCTGTCTCCTAGAACCGATCTTCGGCCACACAAACTCCAGTGAAGGTGAGGGGTCCTGGAGAGCATCCCGACCAGCCGAGGGGCATCCCTGTGGATACAAGGTGAGCGTTACAGAACGCGAAGCCCTAAACTTAATAATCAACCCGGGCGCCTAGTATGTTAACTTTGGAAACAGACCAGTTAACCCAGTTGTTGGGGCAGTTGCGCGCAGAGGTCCACTCTGTGTGGCAGGAAACTAATGCTTTGCGGCGAGAATTAATTGTGGCCAAGGAAAGAACTGATGACCTCGGTAGGCAGCTCCTTCAGTCACAAGCAGGACAAGCTCCGTTACCCGGAATCAGCCAGCCAACACCAGCTCCAGCAAGCAATCCGGTCCAGATCAATCTCCCTGGGGCAGTACCTCTGGCTCCTCTAGAGCGATTCTCAGGAGACCCCCGATGATATGCTCCCTGCATGAACCAGTGTTGTCTCCATTTTCTGTGCAGATGGGGCGTTCCCCACTGACCAATCATGTGTGGCCTTCGTGTTATCTTACCTGAGTGGGAGTGCCGCAGATTGGTCAGTATCGTTTATCAGGTGGAACGACACTCTGTTATAAGATTTCGACGGGTTTCAGCAGGAGCTGGAAAAACTTTTCGCCCGACGCCACCATGGACAGGCTCTAGATAATGAACTCTTGTCCCTTCGTCAATGGGAGCCAGGATCTGCTGACATACATCGTGACTTTCAATAGACTGGTAGTTGAGGCAGGTTGGCCTGAGGATAAACGGACTACCTTGTTTCACCGTTGTCTTCGAGGGGAGCTAAAAGATATTTTGGCCCAGGTAGTGGACCCACCCCGGGATTGTAGCGAGTTCATCAGTTTGGTAGTGCAGTTGGGTCACCGACTGCAAGATAGAAAGAACGACCGTAGGAAGCCGGATTCACGCCCATTATTCCTGCGACCCAAAGATCAAACCCTGCGGGGACCAGACGGAACCAGTGAACCCATGCAGATAGGAGGAGTGAGGCCTCCTCTAACCCAAGCCGAACGAGATAAAAGGAGGGAATTGCAGTTATGCCTGTATTGTGGAAGACCCGGTCACTTACTAAAGGAGTGTCCGGTCAAGCCACCCAGAGAACAGTAGGAGCCACAGTTCAAGAAACCCCTGATGAGGAGTCGGGACACAACCAAGCCCGGCAATTGTAGGGGTCCAATTGTCGAGCTAAGAAATCCAGTTACAGACCCCCAATTTTGCGCTACCTGTGATCTTAATCACCCATCAGCAGCCGTCTAACATGCACTCGTTGGAAGCATATATCGACAGCGGAGCAGTGGGAAATTACATAGATCAAGACCTTGCAGCAAAGATGGGGATAGTCCTCTGCCCTAAACCAACCGCTGAAACTGTAACCACCGTTGATGGTACTGAGATTGCCTCGGGCCCTGTGTCTGAATGCACCACCAAACTCACTCTCCTGTGCGAAGATGGACATCGCAAAATCATTGCCTTCAATCTGATTAAAGCGCCCCAATTTCGCTGATCCTGGGAATGCCATGGTTGGTCGCACATAATCCACAGATCAATTGGCGAGCTCGAAAATTGGTTTTCGCCCACAGCTTCACACACACCTGTTACCTGAAAGGTCGGAAGGCAATGAACGCTACTTCTCCTGTTCGGGAGGGAGTCACCCATGTCCTCGGAGGGGTCGCTACTCTGCCGGCTCATTACCAAGACTTCCAAGACATTTTCCAAAAGGAGCAAGCCAATACGTTGCCCCCCACAGACCCTATGATTGCCAGATCAATCTGTTAAATGGAGTCCGAATTCCATGTGGGCGCATTTATGCGCTCACTGAACCTGAGAATCAACACCTGAAGACGTACCTGAAGCAGTACCTGGCCAATGGTTTTATCCGCCCATCCAAGTCATCGGCCGTAGCGCCGTTATTCTTCGTACCGAAGAAAGAAGGTGATTTGAGAATGTGTATTGACTATCGTGCATTGAACCAAGTAACCATCAAGAACCGCTACCCTCTGCCTTTGATCCCAGAGTTACTGGACCAAGTCAAGGCGGCCCAGATTTATACTAAGCTGGATCTGAGAAGGGCCTATCACCTGGTGCGCATCAAAGAAGGGGACGAGTGGAAGACGGCATTCCGTACCAAGTATGGCCTGTTTGAATACCACGTAATGCCGTTCGGCCCATGCAACGCCCTCGCGGCCTTCCAGTATTTCATGAACGATGTCCTTCGAAAACTCATTGACGTTTGCGGACTAGTATACATCGACGACATCCTGGTGTACTCAACATCTGAGCAAGAACACATTGGGCATTTACCGGCAGTCCTGGGCAAACTCTGAGAGCACCGTCTTTACGGCAAGTTGGAAAAGTGTTTGTTCCATGTTACAGAGGTGGAGTTCCTGGGCTTTATCCTCTCCCCTAAGGGCATACGAATGGACGCTCACAAGGTGGACGCCGTCCTCAATTGGCCAGCACCCAATTCAATCAAGGGGGTCCAGAGTATGTTGGGTTTCGCGAACTTCTACCGTCGGTTTATTCCCGGATTTTCCCAAATAGTACACCCAATTACTTTATTGCTAAGAAAATGCAACAAGACATTTAATTGGACAGAGGAAGAAGAGAAGGCCTTCCAAGAACTCAAGACAAAGTTTTACCACCGCTCCCTTCTTGCGGCACCCGCGTCCAGACCTTTCTTATGTTGTAGAAACAGATGCGTCCAGTCTGGCAATGGGGGCGGTTCTGTCCCAAAGAGACCCACAAACGAACCAACTACATCCAGTGGCCTTTTGGCCACGAAAATTCACACCAGCGGAACTCAATTACGCCATTACAGACAAAGAGTTATTGGCCATTAAAGCTGCCTTCAAGGCCTGGTGACACTATCTACTGGGGGCGAGGCACACTGTCACCGTACTAACGGACCATCAAAACCTCCAGTACTTAAAGGGAGCGAAGGCCCAATTGCCACGACAGCTGCGCTGGGCCCTTTTCTTTGCAGAGTATGACTTTGTAATTACGTACTGCCCGAAGTTAAAAACGGCAAGACGGACGCCCTCTCCCGCATGGGCACTGACGAAATGGCGCACACGCCTCCAGATCCGGTGGCCATCATTCCAGAGAACAGAATCCTAGGGATCACGACCACCATGACCCAGGACAAGCTCTTGTACGAGATTCGGCAGGTTCTGACCCAAGAGCAATTACAAGAGTGACCAATTGCCGTACTATAGAAACCGGCTGTTTGTGCCGGTGAAGGAGCTACAAGAACAGGTTATGTCCGAATACCATGACTCCCTGATTGAAGGCCACCCGGAAATTGCCAAAACTTTGGCCAAGGTAAAAAGAAACTACTGGTGGCCAACTTGGCGCAAGGACGTCATCGAGTTTGTTTCTTCTTGCGGTATCTGTGCCCAAAATAAGTCCACCAAACCAAGACCAGCTGGACTCCTACAGCCTTTGGACATTCCGCCGGCCCCATGGCACACGTTATGTTTAGACTTCATCACTGATCTTCCTCTGTGTCGAGGATATAATACCATCCTGGTAATCGTGGAGCTATTTTCTAAAATGGCCCATTTCTTCCCATTCAAGGGCCTTCCGACTGCATCCGGCCTCGCCAAAACCTTCTTAGAACACGTAGTACGCTTGCATGGATTCCCTTCAGTTTTAATATCAGACCGGGGAACCCAATTTGTATCCAGCTTCTGGAAGAAGTGCTGCTCATTGGCCTAGATGGACATCCGCCTGTCCACTAGTCACCACCCTCAGACCGACGGTCAAACAGAAAGAACGAACAGACTCTCGAGCAGTACTTGCGCTGCATGCTCCACCAGGTAGAAGGGGATTGGAAAGAACTTTTATGGATCGTTGAGTACGCCTATAATCATTTGCTGCACAGTAGTACGGGGCAAACTCCGTTCTTTACAGTGTATGGAAGACACACACGCACTTCTGAATTAGATGCCCCCACAGCCCTGGAAATTCCGGCTGTCAAGACCCTGCATACAACCATCGCTCAGGCTTTCACAAGAGCTCAGGAACACCTGCAACAAGCTAAGGATGAGCTGACCAGCGTCGCACTGAGGCCCCTGTCTACCAGGTGGGAAATATGGTATGGTTGGCCTCCAAGCATATACCAATAAAAGGAACGCAAACGTTTCGCCCGCGGTTCTTGGGACCATACCCAGTGGGAGCCATAATTAATCCAGCAGCTGTAAAGCTGACACTACCAGCCCAAATGCAAATACACCCAGTGTTCCATGCATCTCTCCTGAAACCATTCAAGCCAGGCACCCGAATAACTACCCAACCTGAGCCTGTCATCGTTCCGGGGGAACCTAAATATGAGGTAAAGGACGTTCTGGACTCTAAGTATGTGAGGACTAAACTCTACTATCTAGTGGATTGGAAAGGGTATGGACCACAGGACATTGCATGGGAAACCAGTGAGCACATCCATGCCCCACGCTTGCTTCAGCGCTTCCATCGAACATTTCCTTCCAAACCAGGACCGGGCCGGAGAGCCACTTTGAGAGGGGCCTCAGGGGGAGTGCTGTCACAACTTTATCCCCACAGTGTGTTATCGGGGCCCTAAAGACCCTATTTGTCCCCCCTCGGATCCCTTGGAGCCAGTCCTGGCACTGTTAGCATCGGAGGCACATACTAGGACGGAGTTTCAATGGACAATGTGCAAGCATGGCCGCCCCCACGAGGACTAATGGTGAACGGCACTCTGCGGTCTAGCATCCAGGGCAGGGCTGCCCCGAAGGCACCTGGGATAACTGCTGGCTATTTAAACCACGCCCGAATCGAGGCACGCGCTTCGCGTTATTCTGCTCTTGCAGCATGACGTTCACCGGGTCCTGCTCAGCATCCTGGCCTGCACGGGCGAGAAAAGGCAAGAACCATTGTCATCCTTACCTACTCACCGACATCTTCCGTCAACCGAAGTCATCCAACGATCATCGTCCTCCTGAATAAGCTACTTACCAGTTCGTCTGGAAGGCCATCGTCTCCAGTACATCTTCCGCCTGCTTGGGTTCCAGTGAACCTTTCCTCTTGGATTCTTCTCGACCTGCAATACAAACAATATCACAGGATAGCCACTTGCAAGGACATTCGCAGCTCCGCTTGGCGCATCCATCTTACCTTCTCGAACACAGCCTCAACATCCATCCACAGCTTTCAATATCTGCAAGAAAAGGGGAGAAGATTATTGGGTGCTTAAACCCATATAGACTTGTTCTCATCTTAAAGACTTACCTGAAAGTGGAGTCACAGCTGGTCTGGACTCCGGCCCTCGCCAGTGAAGAAACTCGGTAGTATGGTGCCATCGACAACACGCACCTGCACACCGCGGCAGGATGGAGAGTGCATCTTAACAAGCATCAAGGTGAGAGAGGTCCCCAGGGGAATCACAAGGGGAACCCGAGAGGTGGGTCGCAAGGGGAGAAACAGCAATTAAACTTTGCATCCTGTCTCCTAGAACTGATCTTCAGCCACACAAACTCCAGTGAAGGTGAGTGGTCCCGGAGAGCATCCCAACCAGCCGAGGGCATCCCTGTGGATACAAGGTGAGCGTTACACTGCCCAGTGTTGGGTCCACTGGTAGGATATTGCGGATGGTGTGAATGCCATGTGATTCCAGATGCGCACAGCTCAAGACTGCTACAAGCCTTGGAATGACCTCCGACACTGTGCAAAACAAAAGCGTTCCTCCAATTTTATGCCATGACTCAGGTGACTGGCAGTGGGCTAGCACCAGAGGAGGATGCACTCCCTCAGCACAAGTAGATCGCTGCAGAGTTCATCGAGGAAGAACTAATCCGTGGAGTGAGAGAGAGGATGGATTATGATGCATCGTCCGGTGAGTGTCGATGCGTGTTTGTCCAGAACATGTGTGTTTGGATTGTGTAATGTGTTGTGCTTGACTGCCACTACATGCTATGTATACATGGTTGTCATGTGTGAGTCATGCAATGCTTCACTGATGCGTGCCTGTTGTGATGCATGCAGGATATGTAATGCACACAGGGACTGTCCTCATGACCACACATGCACCCTACTCACATGCATGTCACTCGGCTGCACTTCCGGTACATGTTCTGCTCTCCAACCTTGACTCTTACACTCCCTCTGTCCTCATCCTACTTGTTCTCTCCTCTACTTTCGACACGGTCAAACATTCCATCCTGCTTAATCGTCTCTCTGACAACCTGGGCATCACCGATCAGGCTCCGGCCTGCTGACCTCTTTTCACTCTGATCGACCCTCCCCGGTACAACTTGGGTCCTTCCTAACCTTTATCTAACTCCCTTCCCGCGGTGTTCCCCAGGGGTCTAACCTCTCACCCAGGCTTTTCAATCAATACCGGGCAACTCTCGTCTACTGCTTTTCATTTTCTGCTCAAATTTCCAGTGCTATGCTGACGACACCCAAATCATTTTCAGGCTTCCCTCAGCCACCTCCTCTCCGACTGCATAATCGCCATTCATAATTGGTGTGCCACAAATGATCCTTGTTTAAACACCAACAAGATTGATATCCCCTTCATTGGTACACCCCCTCCATCCTTTCCCCTCACTCTCTGGCCAGCCTCCCTTGGCCCTTCTCCAGCCACTACCGGCGAAGCTAAGGACCTCAGTGTCATCTTTGACTCCACACTTTCCTTCTCCTCACACATCTCTGAGGTCACCAAAAAGTCAAACTTCTTACTGCACCTCCTTAAAGGCACTCTTCCTTTCCTCTCCTTCCCACAGAAGCCCCTTGTCTCCCAAGCTCAGATTCTCTCGAGGTTGGACTGCTCTAACAGCCTCTTTCTAAATCTACCTTCCTCCACTCACTGCCCTTTACAACTAATTAAGAACAGGACTGGGAGACTTGTCCTGGGCCTCAAGCCCTGGCATCATATTGCTCCGCCTCTGTAATCTCTTCGTTGTCTCCCTGTGGTTGCAAGGATTACATTTAAAACCCTTGGCATTGTCCACAAGGCTTTCTGGGGTCTGGGTCCTAATTACCTTCAACTATCCCTTCGTATATACCTCCCCGCTAGAGCCCTTTGCTACTCCACCTCAAACTCCATCAGGGTCAGCCATTTTTCAAAGGAACGAGCTGGTGGTAAATCCTTATCTTCTGCGGGGGCCTTGTAAAGACCGGTAGGGGGGGTCTGTACTTCCGCCCTCTATATGGTAGAGGAGAGGCACAGAAGACCCCAGTCAAGATTCTCTATTACGGTAGCAATGGACGAGCAATCAATGCCTAGCTTCTCGGGAAGTGATGCGGGCTGGTTCTTAAGTACACTGTAGTCCCCGAACCCCCACAAAGGAATTTCCACACACTGTATTACTGAAAACACAGTCTTTATATAATTAATATTCAAAGGTATGTACACCATCACAATAACGCACTTTGTACTCGGAAGTCAATAATGATAAATATATACAATTCTAAAGTGGTACCACTAATGTTATCGAATCTCATTAAAGTGCATCAAATGTATGGTTAAAATGTCACACAGATTAATAACGAGTAAACCAGCAACAGAGATAGGCAGGAACGTAAGATGGTTGAAACAATAGGCAGGATGCCGACCCCTACCAATAGGCACAGTTCTGTGTGGAGATCCCCCCACCTGGGCAACCTGTAAATAAAAGATATATAGCACAAGCCCAGTCCATATGTTCAATAGTCTCACTTCCTCCTATCAAGGTTTTACCCCCCCAATGTACCTGGTGGAGTAGAGTTCTCCGACGATGCGTCAACCGATTCTTCTTGAATGCCTCCCTTTCAGGCGGGAGCCACGGATCGTCGAGAGGTGTCGGGGAACTTGGCGTTCGGTGTCGGGGAATCGATAGCACTTCTTCAGTGCCCTCCCTTTAAGGCGGGAGTCACAGGTCGTCGAACGTCTGACGGTGAACCGGTTGAACTACGACAGGTAAGTGACAGCTTCGTTCCTAGCGGTGCTCGTCGACGATAGAGCGTTGGCGTCCTGCAAGGAAGAGGCGTGCGGGGCACCTCGGTGATGATAGTTCTGGACCGCAAAGAGATGATGAAGAACTGTGGCCCAGCAAGGGCGTCGAGTCGTCGGCGTCTCTGTGTTCCTTAGGTGGCGGGAAACACACTGGTGGATGCTCCTCGGTGCGTCGACGGTCAGGCCTTTTCCAGCGGGAGACAAGCGGGTGACGATGCAGAGGAGAGCGTCCAATGATCAATGGAAGCTCTTAGGCAAACGGGAGCACGGCGGCTCCGTTTGGCGACGACGGTCGTCGACAGTGGCGGACAACAGTCCGAGTGCTTCTCCTTGGAGTTCCGCAGCAGTCCCCATATCGGGTCGGAAGGTCTGTCTACCAGGGAGCGTTGGCAAAGATCAGCTGTGCCCGATGGTCCCTCGTAGCTCGGGAAGAGGTCGCCTTACCAGGTCCTCTCTGGGTCAGTCCTTGGAGGCACAGCAGCTTTCCGATTGCGAAGGAGAGCAACAGCAATCCTTCTCGTCCAGCAGGGCTTCAAGGTCAAGCGTCAGTTACTCCAGTTACTCGTCATAGTGGACTTCAGCTTCTGAACACGATTCCTAGCAGTGAGAGGTCCCCAGATATACTGTTGATCTCCCATTCATTCCGCTGGGTCACACTCAAGCATCCAATCACGACTACGGGCATTCAGGCAGGCAGGCAGCTAATCAGGCACACGAGGTATTCAGGCCATTCACTTCTCTCCAGACACTCACAACAAGTTATGTGTATTGGGACAAGTACCGAGCCATTCAACACTCCAAGCTGCATTCATACCGGTTTCGGGCAGGGTTGTCTCAGTCATTGTGTCAACCACCAGATACTAGACACCCACAACACAGAATGCATATTCCTCATACACTCTATTCACCCAGGTACCACCCACAGGAGGTACCCACAACATACATCACGGGGAAGGCTCCAGCGAGTCTGGCTGGGCCTGCACAACAACACCATATATGGCATTTACACCCAACAGCCAGTCAGGGGGAAGGGACAGAGTCAGGGCTTCCCAGGACTTTGGGAAAACAAGGTAATGGGTAATAGAAAGCAAGAGGCCACCGGGGCCATCTTGTTTTCCATCAGGAATCAACTGATCCCAATGGCAGTGCCGGGGTATCCCAAAATGGAGGATACTCTGCGCACCTGTCAAATTCAGCATGGAGCTGCCACCAGCCCATACCCTGCTCTGCGGGCCACCCACAGGTGCCCAAAAACATACACTAGGGGCACAGGGTTGTACCCCCACCCATGGGTGCCACGGGTCCATTCACCAAACCAACAGAAAGAGCTGCACCGCCAGGAGTCCCACATGAACTCCTGAGCGGAAAAACACGACAGAACATACGATAAAAAGCAGTAAAGGACAAGGATACGGAGGCCCTGTCCCTCCAATGCATTTCCAGCATCACAGGCCTCCACCTGGAACTGCCTACCTGCCACCTTGAAACTGGAAGAGAACCATCTACGGTTCTGGAAGCTCTTCAGGGCCTTCCTCTTCGCATATGCTTTTGTCCCTCTTCTCCCCTGCTGATCTGCTTTCTCTCTCAGCAATGCTGCACCTGACCACCTTCTGCCCTTCGGGTCCAGGTACCTGCTCACCCTGCCACCCTCCTGCACTGCCTCCTGCCAACCCTCGCACTGGGGCCTGTATCTGTACCCATGCAGGCACCCCTCTTCTTCTGCACTTATCAGATACTCCCTAACCTTTCACTTGGCCACTCACAGGCTGCACTTCCACTGTTTTGGATCACCATGTTTATTTGTTTATTTACTAATTGTTTATCTTGTCCTCTCTTATGCTTTGCACTCTCCAATTTGTCCCGCCTCCCATGTACTTTCCCCCTTTCACTCCGCATTCCACTTGCGCATTTTCCATGTCACTGGGCCCAGTAAGATCGTTGTTTCTGTTTTCTCCACTGTTCCCCTCCCTTTGCCTGGTTGCTCTCTGAAACACCTGTGTACGAGCGCGATATGAATTAATTATCATTTCATGTCACATCATGTTCCTGCTTACTCACATGTCTGCATGTGGCCTGTGGTGTTGTTGCACTCAGCACTCGGCCTATCTGATAACATGAGTGCCGTGTATGTGTGGACAGCCTGCAAGGTGGTCCTCCTTATGGGCATGCTTCCTTGCCTCTCAAAGCCCCTGCAGCTCAATTTCAACATGGCACTGGTGAGTTGCATGTTGGACTACTGCCATTGCCTGTTCCCCGTTCCTGTGTACATGCACACTTCCCTATGCAGACCTGCAAAACATGTACCGTGGTGTACATACTTTGTCCTTGGTTCAGTGTGTCTCACTCAGACTGTGCAGATGGCAGTGGCTCCCCGTGGACATGAGTGCCCATTCATGCTCCATGTGCATTCCATGTATGCCCTTATGGGTCCTTGACAGGCTGATCATCGTGGTACGTCTCCAGGATTATTTAGATGTCATGGTATTTTGTCATCTATTCGATGCTCACTCTGGGTCAGTCCCTCATCACGCACATGTTTAGCGTCTCCTCGTCTGTGTCGTGCACAGGCCTCACCTTGTTGCAGGCCACCTGCCTCTGTTCAACTGGTGTCATGGCTTCTGCATGCATGGATGTATTACTGATGGTTCCTCATGTGTCCTGCTTCATGTCCACTTCTCATCTGTTGTGGTGTAATTTGACTGACGAGATGCAATTGACGCATGCCAACACTGTCTGCCAATGCACTGTTCTCTGGTCAACATTTCATTGCCATGCACTGCCTCCCTGCAATTCCCAAAGTGTGGGGGGTTCACTGTATCCATGCAACCCAGTGCATGCACTTTGAACATGATGGCTGCACTTTCCCTTACACTGCCGTCATGTTTAGAGATTGACATCAATACGTACATGTTGATGTTGGAAGTTGAGGCGGTACACATGCACTGCACTGCACCCATACATGTCTGTACCATGTACCGGCCTTCAACATGCCTACAAAATGCTGCTATGTCAAAGTGACCTGGCATGTATGTTCCCATGTTCATCCCTTCACGTCGCATCCTGTGACATATGTCCTCTGTATTTGTAATGGTTGTAATGGTTGTTGAGTGCTGCATGTCAACATGCATATTACATGTGTCATGGTGTGTTTGGTTTCACTTGCAGCTCTGGCTTTTTGGGTTTTCCACCATGCTTATGCTATGTGCCATCTCTTTGTTGCCATCTCTCATTTCTGGCTTGGATCTGTACCTGCCAGAGGTTGTGTGTGATGCAGGTGAGATGCTACTTGCAGTACATGTGTAGGCTTCACATTTTACCCACATTAGTTTCTGCTTTCGGGATACCCTTGCATTGCAATGCCACTGGATGCATGTCAGAGTTTGAGTTGTGTGTGACATGTCTGCTTCATGTGTTGGCTGTCGATGTTGTGATGTCTATGTGTGTGGTATGTGCTGCTGACATGTGTGCTCATCTTTCTTTTGCTTACATTACAGGTTATGAGGCACTGTAGGCAGAGGATGAGGTTGTGATTCCAGACACAGTGGTGGGTTTAAGTCACCAACCTAACACCAGTGGTGGTCGTGGGGTGGTAGACCATGAAAACCCATTTTTGCTCCAGGCCATCATGTCCAGGGCTGACCATGAGTCAAGCTCTGATGAACTCTCTGACTACAGCGTTGAGTTGGATGTGCATCATGACGTGTCGTCGCCGGTAAGTGATCCTGCAGTGGATGATCTTCTGTCCGTAACAACTGCAGTGAGGGGCCAGGCAGTGTTGGAACATCCGCCTGTGGTGGTTACGGGCGCACGGTCACACTCCACACCAGTTGCTCATGTCCTGGGGCATCAGGTTGACAGAGGGATGCAGTCCTGCAGCCGCAGGCGGTGCCAACCCAGCAACACCTGCCGGCTCCTTGGGTCCAGCAGGGGTAGAGTCTGGCAACGAGGTGGCCGTGTGCCACCGGGGACCACTGAGTGGGAGCATGCCATGTAGGCCATTGCGCAGCAACAGGGGGGAGCAGTTGAGATGATGGCTCAAGGCATGGAAATTGTGGCCTGTTCCATCCCCACCCCTGTGAGGCAGGTGCAGCTCCATCAGCAGGCAATGCAGTCCACATGCCGCTCACTCAGGCTGGGCATGGCGGCCTCCAGCAGAGCACACTGGGCTGAAATGGTGGCTCTGCACCAAGCAATTGCTGCTCAGGCAGAGGCACAGAGGAAGGCCCAGAGGGAAGAACACCAGTCCCTCAGATTTACTTTGGGTGTGCTCAAGATGACCCAGAGGATGCGGTCAGAAGAGAGGATGGAACAGCTTGAAAACACAATCTTGGCTGAACTCCGTGCAACCCGGGAGGTGCTCCGTATGTCATGTGAGGCCATGCAGGCAGGACTCTGTCATACATGTGAGACCTTGCAGGAGGAAGCATGTGTATCACGTTTTGTGATGCATGCAGACCTATGTGACATAGCCATGCAGGACCGGGTTTACCAGACCCGCTTCCTTGCTGCAGATAAGCATGTTGAGGCAACTGTGCCACATCCACCTTCTGATTTACATCCAGAGGGTGACGACGATGACGACTTATCTCTCACACAGGTCGGGCCGTGCAGGTGTTGAGCCCATGGAAGATTTTTTTGAAATCTCAACATCAACGTATGTGGGTGTTGAGGTGCACCCTGTACCTCCCCCCTCCTGGGTGTCCCCCCCGGGTCATATGTGGCCATTTTTTTTTTTGCTTTCTATTGTTTGTCTATTGTGCATTCATGTGACAGTGTGGTGCTTCGGGCATTTGAAAGCATCCACTGTGTGTTCCAGCTGCGCCCATACAGGCTTGTCTCGTGTATGTGTTTGTGGCTTGAGGTCCTGACGCATATGCCACTCCTGCTTCTCCTTTCCATGGGCTCGCAAGGATGGCTCACTGTCCCAGCATCTTACATAGAGGCATTGGGCTTCTGTCATATCTGTTGCTAGTCTGCAGTCCTACTTGTGTATACACCCTTAGTGGGTATTCCGGATGGTTTCTCCAATGCATGTCTGCCTTTCATTTTGGTGAGTATTTTGTTGACTATGCATTTCATCATGTTGCCTGTGATATTTTTTATGACTTGCCTGTCTATGTTGTTCATGCACTTCCTGCTGTCGGCGGTACCGTGCACCCTTTGGCTGTGCAACACACACTGATGATGGGAGGGGTTCATGTGGTGACAATGTCACAATGGGACACTTGGGCTACAGTGATTGGTCACTGTCTGACATTGTCGATGTGGGGTACTCTGTACATGATGTGTTTTGCTGGTCAACCGATGATCCTGGGTTGTGTTTGCTTTTGAGGTGTCAGGGATTGGTGTGGTTTAGCACACTGGGGGGTCCACAGGGGCAATGTTCACATGTGCTGTGTACAGAAAACTGAGGGTTATTTCTTTTCACATGCATGTATTCAGTGCCTGTCCCTACTGACACATACACTTAGACAACACACCCCCACAACAACAGTGACAACAACATGCACACACGTGCACCCAGATTGGCTTCTCAGGCATGCTGTGTCCCTGCAGTGCATGATCACTCTCAATTCCTTGATTGTGTACATCCATCACAGGGTACTTTTGGTTGATTGTACTTATTTTTCATGATGCTCAAGGGCTTTCACCAGCGCATAGCAGATTCACTGTGCTGTCTGGTGAGTGTTGTGTTGCAGGGGACACACACGCAGCACACAGTGTTTCTATTGGAAAATTTCTATTGGCCAATGTGCATTGCAACAGGCATTTTGACTTTTGTTGCTATTACTGCTAGTGGCATACATTTGTGCCACACTTTTTATGGGTGGGAGGTTTTTGTCACTCATTTCATCAGATTCCATGTCAGGTGTAATTGTCTACTGCATGTTTACTTTTCTCACATGGAACTTCATGACAATTGTGTCATGTGTTGTGCATTTGGGTTGCTGTTTTGCAGTTGCATGCCATGGCATGGTGTGGTGGAAAGGGGGTTATGGGGGTTGGGAGGGTTTAGGTTACGTACCAGTATTCTCGTGCCCTGTTTTGCAGGGGGGTGGTGGGATATGCACCTTGTGTAACGCTCACCTGGTATCCACGGGGACGTCACTCAGCCTGTTCTGACCTCTTACGACCTCAAACACTTCCCTGGAGGCTACTCGACTGGAGACTGGGCCTGAAACACAGGATTGGTAGAGTTTAACTCCCTATTGTCTCTGTGCGCTTGAACCCCTTCTTCCCCGGGGTCCAACCCTTCGCTTTGATCCACAGCTCACCTTGTTTTCTTGGATAGTGTGCTCTCCGTCCTGCTCGTTGCTACCTAGTTACTTCACTGGAAAGAGTCTGACAGGTAAGTATAATGAGTCTTTTGAACAGTTCTCTAACTTCGTTCCTTTCCTTCCTTAGATGATGGCTGGCGTCCGGGGATGGCGGCGTGCTGCTGAGATGAGTAGCGCTGAAGGTGAGTGAGAGCGCGATGTGTGATGCACCCCTTTCGTATTTGTATTGAACTGAGTTATTTTTCTGTGTCTTTTAGGTGCCGCAACGTTTTCAGCGTGGATGCCGGTTATGAAGAAAAAATGCGGTGAGTAAGCGCGGTATGCGTCGCCTCTAGATGTTTCCACGCTAACCTGGAGTGTCTTTTCACTCTTGCAGATGGATGAGAAGTTCTGGAGACAGAGTTCCCCCAGAGCGGCTGTGATTCAGGTAAGCGTTTGAAGCTCGTACAGTCTTTAAAAATAAGCGAAGATTTGCAAATGCTTACTAATGCCTTTTTTCTGTTCTTTTGCCTTTTCATTAGGAAGCGGCATGCCAGAATGGGAATGACACCGCCGAAGATGCCCGCACAACAGAAGGAGCAATGAATGATGGGGAGAAGCGCTGCAAGGAAAGGCTGTTCCTAATGGTGTTCTTGTTCTTGCAGGAGCTGAGCGCAGAAGAAAGATGCATGCCTACTGGAGACCGGTCCGAACACGGTGAGTGTCACGCTGCAGGTTCAGAAAACGCAAAGCATGTTTCTCAGCCTGGGCGTGGCTTAAATAGTCTCTGGGTATCCCAGGTGTCTCTGGGCTGAACCGCATCCAAAAGACTAGACTGCACATGCAGTTCTGGGAATCGAAATATGTGGGGGCATCCACCTTGTCCCCATCAATGCACTACAAGTCCAATCCCCAATGTTATCCTATGAGAGTGAGTGAGTCTGGTGCCAGAAGCGCCAAGTCTGACTCCAAGTGGGTCTCTGGAGGGTTGGAGAGACCCATGAGGGCCATGTAGGTGATCGTGGCCTAGCTCCACCCTGGAATCTTGGAGGGCTGGGGACATGAGGGGCAGGAATCATGACAGCACTCCCCCCCAAGGCCCCTCTCAAGGTGGCTCTTCTGTCTGGTCCTGGTTTGGTTGGATGGTTTTGATGAAATCGTCTAAGCAAGCGAGGTGCATGGATGTATTCACAAGGCTCCCATGTCCTGTCTTGTTGACCATACCCTTTCCAGTTTAATTTGGATCTGACGTACTTTGAATCTAGGATGTCCTTGACTTCGAATTTTGGCTCCCCGCCGACTACTACTGGCTGCGGTGGCGTTGCTACCTGGGTCCAAGGTTGAACAGGTTTAAGGAGAAACACGTGGAACACAGGATGAATCTGCATGTTTGACGGCAAAGCTAGTCGGACCGCCACAGGATTTATCACAGAGGTGACGGTGAATGGACCCAGGTATCTTTGACGGAAAGTTCGGGTTCCTTTAATGGCCACGTGTTTAGACGGCAGCCAGACTTTGTCTCCCGCTTGGTATTTGGGGGTCTTTGCTCGGTCTTGATCAGCAAACTTCTTTTGGCGATTCTTAGCTTGAAGTAGGTGTTCAGCTGCCCTTTTAAAGGTTTGAGAAATGGTTGTGTGCAAGGTTTTGACTGCTGGCATTTCCAGGGTTGTAGGAGCGTCCAACTTAGAAGTATGTGGGTGCCTGCCATACATGGGACAAAAGGGTGTCTGCCCAGTGCTGGTGTGTAGGAAATTATTATAAGCATATTCAGCTATCCATAATAGGTCGAACCAGCTTCCTTCAGCTTGGTGTAACCTGCAACGCAGATACTGCTCGAGTATCTGATTTGTCTTCTCAGTTTGACCATCCGTTTGGGGATAGTGACTGGTGGATAGCCGGATGTCGATCTGGGCCATACAGCAGCATTTTCTCCAGAAGTTAGATACAAATTGAGGACCTCGGTCTGAGACCAAACCTGAAGGAAACCCATGGAGCCGTACGATGCCTTCAAGAAATAACTTTGCCAGAGTGGAAGCATTTGGGAGCCCCTTAAGAGGAATGAAATGTGCCATTTTTGAAAATAGGTCCACAACCACAAGAATAGTGTTAAACCCTTGACTGGGTGGTAAGTCAGTAATAAAATTGAGGTACAACATGTGCCAGGGTGCTGGTGGGATTTCCAATGGTTGTAATAGCCCAGCCAGTTTCTGGTTGGATGACTTGTTTTGAGCACACACTCCACAAGATAGGATGAATTGGATAATGTCTTTACGCCACGTGGGCCACCAATAATTTCGTTTTACCTTGGCATAGGGTTTTAGCGATTCCAGGGTGGCCCTCGATCAAGGAATCATGATAACCGGACATGACTTGTTCTCTTAGTTCTTGGTTTGGTAAGAATAAACGATTCCTGAAGTAGGGCAACTGATCTTTTATCATGTAATGTTCTCCTTGTGCACTCCACGCTTGTAATTGCTCCGGACTCATCAGGTTTTGGATTTCTTCATGTAATTCTTTCTGAGTTATGGTTGCTGTAATTCCTAAGAGCTTGTCACTTGGGATGATTGCTATTGAGTCAGGGGTCTGATACCCTTGCTCATCCACCCCCATACGGGAAAGGGCATCGGCCTTCCCGTTTTTCACCCCTGGTCGAGTCATATTCAGCAAAAAAAAGAGCCCAACGTAGTTGTCGTGAGGATTGGGCCTTTGCCGTTTTTAGGTACTGGAGGTTCCGGTGGTCAGTTATTACGGTGATTGTGTGTCTGGCGCCCAAGATGTAGTGCCGCCATGCCTTAAAGGCTGACTTAATGGCCAGGAGTTCTTTGTCTGTGATAGCGTAATTGAGTTCAGGGGGTGTAAATTTACACGACCAGAAGGCAACAGGGTGTAACTGCCCTGTTTCGGGGTCCTTTTGTGAGAGGACGGCTCCCATAGCCATGCTTGAGGCGTCCGTTTCCACCAGGTATGGGAGATCAGGGAGAGGGTGGCGTAAGATTGGGGCAGATGTGAATCTTGCTTTGAGTTCCTGGAAAGCCTCCTCGGCTTCTGTTGTCCACTGGAACTTTTTGTTGCTTTTCCTTAGTAATGACGTGATGGGATGCACGATTTGCGAAAATCCTGGGATGAACCGGCAGTAGAAGTTTGCAAAACCCAGCATACTTTGAACCCCCTTGAATGAATTTGGGGATGGCCAGTTCAGGATAGCATCTATCTTGTCTTCATCCATTCGGATTCCATTCAGGCTGAGAATAAAGCCCAGGAATTCCACCTCAGAGACGTGGAATGAGCACTTTTCAAGTTTGGCGTAGAGCTGGTGTTGACGGAGTTTCTCCAATACGGATCGGACGTGTTTAACGTGGTCCTGCTTTGATGCGGAATATACTAGGATATCGTCGATGTTCACTAGAGCACAGACATCAATCAATTCCCGTAGGACATCGTTCATGAAGTATTGAAATGCAGAAGGCGTGTTGCAAAGGCCAAAGGGCATTTCTTGATATTTGTACAAGCCGTATTTGGTGCGAAAAGTGGTTTTCCATTCGTCCCCCTGTTTTACGCGAACAAGGTGATATGCCCCTCTCAGGTCTAGTTTTGTGTAGATTTGGGCATCTTTGACTTGATCAAGCAATTCAGGGATCAGTGGCAGGGGGTAGCGCTTTTTTACAGTAATCTGGTTCAGTGCACGATAGTCGATGCACGTTCTCAAGTCCCCCTCCTTTTTCAGTACGAAGAATAGAGGACTGGCTGCTGGAGACTTCGAGGGACGGATGGCCAGGTATTGGTCAAGATAGGCCTTCGGGTGCTGGTTTTCTGGTTCCGTGAGTGCGTAAATTCGCCCACAAGGGATTTGTGCCCCGGGTATCAGGTTGATTTAGCTATTGTATGGTCTATGCGGTGGCAGGGTATTAGCCTGTTCTTTCTGAAAGACATCTTGAAAGTCCTGGTATTCACTTGGTAGGGTGCCAATTGCCACAGTCGCAAGCGTGGAGGTTCTGGTGTCTATTGGTTATTTCTCTTGGCGGTAAAATGTGTGGGCGCAAGTCTCGGGAAAGGCAATTCTTTTGCTCGCCAATCGATTTGAGGATTGTGAGCTACCAACCATGGCATTCCCAAAATCAACCGGAACTGTGGTGCCTTTATGAGGTCGAAAATGATAGATTCTTGGTGTCCTTCCTGGCACAGAAGAGTTAAAGCTGCAGTGCATTGGGATACTGGACCAGAAGCTATTTCTGTGCCGTCGACAGTGGTAACAGTGTCGGTGGTTGATTTAGGGCGTAACGGAAGCCCCATCTTTGCCGCAAGATTGTGGTCGATTTAATTCCCAAAGACTCCACTGTCTATGTACGCTTTTACTGCGTGCATCCGAGATGGTTGTTGGTGATTGATCAAGACCACAGATAGTGGAAAATGGGTGGTCTGTAGTTCACTTTCTTCGCTCGACAGGTGGACCCCTACACTTTCCGGGCTGGGGAGTTTTCCGATTCCTTGATGGTATCTTCCTTGTCTGTGGCCCCTACCGTCCTCCTCGATGGCTTCACAGGGCACTCTTTAAGGAAATTACCTGACCTTCCACAGTCCAGACATAACTGCTGCTGTCTCCTTTTATCCCTTTCCGCTTTAGTCAAGGGGGATCAGACCCCCCGATTTGCATTGGTTCTTCTGAACCTTCCGTTGTTCGGGCATTATTGTCCTTTGAACGCACATACATGGGGCGAGGGTCCGGTCTGGTTCGATCTGCTCTTCAGTCCTGCAACCTATGATCTAGTTGAACAACAAGGTCAATGAATTCTGAGCAGTCTTTCGGGGGGTTCACTACTTGTGCGAGAACATCCTTGAACTCCCCCCGCAACCCCTGATGAAATAACATGGTTCTCTTCTCCACTGGCCATTCTGCTTCAACTACGAGTCTATTGAACGTGGTTATGTATGTTAATAGGTCTTGATTCCCTTGGCGTAGGGACAGAAGTTCGTTGTCTAATGCCTGCCCATGAGTACGACGGGCGAACAGCTTTTCCATCTCCTGCTGAAAGCCCCTGAAGTCATGCAGCAAAGGATCGTCTTGGGCCACAAAGGGTACAGACCAGACTGCGGCGCTACCACTCATGTAGGATAGCACAAAAGCGACCCGTGATTGGTCTTTCGGAAAGGCCCCTGGCCTACAAAGGAAGTGCAGGCAGCACTGGTTCTTGAACATTGCAAATCTCTTGGGATCCCCCGTAAATCGTTCGGGCGGGACGAAGGGAACTGCCCCAAAAAGGGTTATCTGAATGGGATTGGCTGATGGTGCTGGCATTGAGGGCATGCTTCCCGGCAATGGTGCATGCCCTGCTTGTGACTGGAGAAGTTGCTGGCTTAAATCATCAGTGCGCTCTTTGGCTACTATCAGCTCTCTCCTCAGGGTGTTGGTCTCCTGCCTGGCTGCATGTACTTCGGAACGTAGCTGCTCCAACATGTGTCAGTTCTGACATTTGCATGACGCCCAGGTGGATTTTGATGTGAGTCTTTGCGTTCTGTAATGCTCACCTGGTAGCCACGGGGACGTCACACAGCCTGTTCTGACCTCTTACGACCTCAAACCCTTCCCTGGAGGTTACTCGACTGGAGACTGGGATTGAAACACAGGATTGGTAGAGTTTAACTCCCTATTGTCTCTGTGTGCGTGAACCCCTTCTTCCCCGGGGTCCAACCCTTCCCTTTGATCCACAGCTCACCTTGTTTTCTTGGATAGTGTGCTCTCCATCCTGCTTTCAGCACAGGGGCGCGTTGATTGATGCGGGCTCATTGCTGCCTAGTTACTTCACTTGCAAGAGTCCGACAGGTAAGTATGATGAGTCTTTTGAACAGTTCTCTAACTTTGTTTGTTTCCTTCCTTAGATGATGGCCGGCGTCCGGGGATGGCGGCGTGCTGCTGAGATGAGTAGCGCTGAAGGTGAGTGAGAGCGCGATGCACGATGCACCACTTTCGTATTTGTATTGAACTGAGTTATTTTTCTGTGTCTTTTAGGTGCTGTGACGTTTTCAGCGTGGATGCCGGTTATGAATAACAAATGCGGTGAGTAAGCGCGGTATGCGGCGCCTCTAGATGTTTCCACGCTAACCTGGAGTGTCTTTTCCCTCTTGCAGATGGATGAGAAGTTCCGGAGACAGAGTTCCCCCAGAGCGGCTGGGATTCAGGTAAGCCTTTGAAGCTCGTACAGTCTTTAAAAATAAGCGAAGATTTGCAAAATGCTTACTAATGCCTTTTTTCTGTTCTTTTCCCTTTTCGTTAGGAAGCGGCGTGCCAGGATGGGAATGACACCGCCGAAGATGCCCGCAGAACAGAAGGAGCGGTGAATGATGGGCAGAAGCGCTGCAAGGTAAGGCTGTTCCTAACAGTGTTCTTGTTCTTGCAGGAGCTGAGCGCAGAAGAAAGATGCAGGCCTACTGGAGACCGATCCAAACACGGTGAGTGTCACTCTGCAGGTTCAGAAAACGCAAAGCATGTTTCTCAGTCTGAGCGTGGCTTAAATAGTGTCTGGGTATCCCAGGTGTCTCTGGGCTGAACCACACCCAAAAGACTAGACTGCACATGCAGACTCCAAGTGGGTCATTGGAGGGATGGAGAGGTCCTTTAGGGCCATGTAGGTGATCGTGGCCTGGCTCCAGCCTGACATCTTGGAGGGCTGGGGACATGAGGGGCAGGAATCATGACAGCTTGCATGTGTTCCTTTTGGTCACACGGGATTGGTTATGTTTAAGTAGCTAGGAGGCACACAATGTAGCACTTCTGTGGACACATTGTCACGGTGGTAAGGTTGTGACAGTTGACTGTCCCTTTGTCATCATCGATTGTCACCTGGTATGTGCCAGGCCTGCGTGCACTCCTCTGGGGTGGGAGTTTAGGTGAAGAATGTGGCCATAAGCTGGGTATGGGGTGCCTCACCATGTGCCCTTTCCCCTACTATGCGCAGTGCCTGTGCGTGTGGTTGACGATGTGGGGGCACCACCATGTCCACCGTTACGCCCCGCCGTGTTGCAACGTTGTGCAGGACCCATGCTGACACAATGATCCAGCACACTACTGGGGGTGCATATAGTAGCTGGCCACCCGAGCAGTCAAGGGAGCAGAATCGTGACTTGAGCACTCCGAATGTGTGCTCCGCTATGGCCCTGGTTGCAATATGGGCTGCGTTGTATCTTACCTGGGGTGGTGTGGTGGGGTTCCGTATTGGCGTCATCATGTAGGTGCTCAGAGGGTAGGCACTGTCCCCTTGGGTGGTGATAATGGTTGTCATTAGTTGGGCTGGTGTATTTGTCTGTGTGTGACATGCATGCATGTGCACAGGCATTTGTACTCACCAATGAGCCATGTGTTGCCCTGCTTCCCAGGCTCCAGGTCCCGGCTCAGGGCGGACATTCTGTATATGAAACTGTCATGTGTGGACCTTGGATAGTTTGCATAGACAGAAGTGATGATTCCCTTGGCATAGCATACAACCTGCATGTTGATGATATGCCAATGCTTGCAGTAGATTTTCTCAGTGGCCCTAGGTGGACGTAGGGCCACATAGGTGCAATCTTTGGCACTGAGCACTTTGGGGAAGAGTGCCACCCTGTAGAAGTCCTGGACCACGGCCTGCCTTTCTTCAGGTGTTCTGCGCATGTATATGTGCCTGCGGACTGAGGGGCGCGCAGTCATGATTGCCAACATCTGGTGTAGGCAGAGTGACTGCGTGGGCTGTGAAGCACCCCCGACTATTGCAGTTTTCCACTGAAATGACCCAATGGCCACAGAAAATGCAGTACATTGAGCCCCTTTTCCAATGGGCTCAGTGCTTGTGAGCACAAGGTGATGTTAGGTCATCCTCCCACTCAGTGACCAGGTCTAGGATGATATGAGGTGGGAAACTATACCTGCCATAGACCTGGTCATCAGGCATCCCAAAAAGGCTGGTCCTGGGCAAAAAAATGCGGGGCATGGCTATTCTCCTCCTCCTGCAGTGTCCCACGATCACTGCTGCGAGAAGTGGGACATTCCTCGTAGCTGTATATGCTTGTTTGTTGTTTGCGCACACTTTTATACTGCGCTGGGGTGCTTCCGCCTGCTTTCATGTGGCAGTTGTATTTATGCGTGTGCGTGTCTTTTGGCGTGCGCGGGTTTTCGCTATTCGATTCCATGAATACGTGTTGTTCGCGAGTGTGTGAGCATTGCGTGTATTTCCCAGCGGTACTTCCCCCGTTATGCCCACATTTTCACGTGCTGTTCCCCATTCTGCGTGTTCCGCCCCCTTTTTAGGTGTGTGTGCAGTGACGTATAGGGTAAGCGTGGATTTGGCACAGCTCCTGGGAATGCCACGCACAGAGCCTTCCATGAATCACTTGCGTGCGAATCGCACGCGTGCACTGGCTTTTTCACGCTTGCGCCACACATTTCGGCACACAATTATTCCATTAATTAACCTTTGAGTGTTGAGGTGGTTGGTGGCACACTGGTTTCTGGTGGTTCTTGGGTTGTGGGGGGTTTGTACGGCAGCTTGCATCAATGGTCTGTTGTATTTCTTCTATTTTTGTTCTTAGGTGGGTAGTGATGTTGTCACACAGGGATTGTGATGGTATGACACATTTGTTGAACAAGGTTGGGTTTTTGATTTCCTTGAGGATTTTGAATAGTTTGTTTTGTGGGTTTATTGCCAATCAGATTCTTGTATTGTAGTATGCTCTTTATCCTTTTAGGACTGCTGATTTGTCAATTTGAATTTGTCGTCTGTATTTCTTTTTGTCCGATTGGTTGCAGTGATTTCTCCATTGGTTTTCCAGTTTGTGGTTTGTTTTTTTAAATTCCCCCAGTTCCTCTGTGAACAATATTGCTGTAATGCTCTTTGTGGTGGGTTTGAAGAGTTTTGCAGGTGCTAATTGGTCTAGATTGTCTGTGATCCAGTTTTAGGTTAGATTTTCACTTTTATGCTAAATCACCCTCACCAGTGAGACCCCCAGAACGTTTTTCTGGACTTGTGGATTAGATTTCCATACTCCTGAGTAAGTGGGAATCTTTTTTCTCACTCACCTGTTTTATGGCTCTTTTTATAGGTGTCCTTTTGATTGCTCTCCATACTGTATTCTTGGAATTATACTTTCCTAAACTTTTTGTCCATCTGCATTTTCCCATTGCAGCACACAGCAGTTTCTGAGCAGTGTTGATGTGGTGCCCCTTTGGGCTCCCCTTTTTTTTCTCTTGGGTTCCTTAGGTGAACTACAGTTCCAAAGGGTAGAAGGATACTCTTTATCCTTTCTACACTCCCTATTGCGAGATCAGCACACCCACCTTATTTGGAGTGCAGAGGAGATACATGTTATCCCCTTTCTCACTGTTGTTGTAACTTTTCTGTTACAGTTACTTACTTTCCTTGCAGAACACATGTTATCAAGGGTAGAGAGAGATATTTTTATCTCCTCTACATTTTATATTGTGAGTCCAGCACACTGGACCTTATGTGGAGTGCTGGGGGGTTAATGTATCCCCCTTTTCACTGCTTCTGTAAAATGTATGTTACAGTGACAAGCTTACAATTATGGCAGGTGGCAGTGGACCTGTTCTACTGACATTTGCGTGTTTTTTACTCACAGGCTGTCAAACCAGCCACAGTAATGCACAGAAGGGTCACCCTTCATCTAGAATAGCGTCTTCTTTCTTTTTTCGACATTTATTGTGTGCATGTCCTTTCTTAATCCTTACTCTGACATTTGATGGAGCGGGAGGTCCTGGTTTCATTTTAGTCTTCAGCAGGAACCCTTTGTGAAGTCCAATGAGGCTCCAGTGTGTCTGTGAAGACAGGAAATGAGGGAGGAGTCTGAAACTCCTCAGCCTTTGTTTTCTGGCATGCCTCCTTTGGAACCAGTTCTGGATGTAGCATGTAATCTGATTGGCTGAGTTCCTGGATAAATGGCCTAGGCCTGGAAGCTGAAGATAAATTGACCAGTGGAGCTGAATCTGATGAGGAAGAAGAAGAGAAGACGGCTGTAGCTGATTCCAGCGACCAACGATGCCTGCTGTGTAACCACTGCCTGTGATGAGCCCATCTTGCATGCAACAGAGGAGTACTGAGGATGATGTATCTAATGCTTAGACTGATCAGACCAATCAATCTTAAGAAGGCCTGCACTTTGAGCCATCCCTCGATGAGCTGTGACCTTCCTAGGCTGCAAACCTTCTATACGCTCGCATCTTGATGCTGAGTAATGTGCAGCATCGTCCCGTGAACGAATATCGCTGAAACTTTGTTGGCTCTCATTGGACCTCTAAAAGCAAAACTCCATTCCTTAAAGTCCCCACACCAGAGTGTTGGACTGAGATAGTGAGGGGAATCACCAGATCCACAGAGTTGTGAAAAGCAATGAACAATTCTTTGTTGGGAGCCTTTTCTGTCAACTGCTGCTGCAAGTTCCCATCCAGTGTACTTTCTTTCATTACCACGACCAAGAATCCAGAGTCTGGGTCCTGTGCTGCTGCATTGTGAAGGTGTCCATCTACAAGCTCTTCATCACTGCTGAGGTACTCTGTGGCTGAGAGTAATACCTAAAGTATTGTGTCCTACTTGTCTGGCTAAGGTGGTGATTCGTTTAGTTGGGAGTTTGCCCATAATGTTCATCTAGGCCTAATGCTGGAATGTATCTAAAAAGCCTTCTACAAAGTCCCTGAACACTTTCTATTAACTCTAAAGTCTGTACTTCCTTATTGGATGAGAACTCCTCTGGAACTCTGAGTTCCCTGCATGTGTTCCTTATCCTGGCCTGCCCACTGTTGGCCAATGGAGAACCAGTGCCCCCTTCTACATCTGAGAACACTCATGCCATAGAATAGAGAAGGACTTTTAAAGTATAAGGCCTCTGTCTAGAAAATAGAACAAGTGTTGCAAAGTACTTACTTCTGATGTGTTAGTGCTGTAACTGATTATCTCTGAAATAGAATAAGTTGCAAGCGTTACCAAGTTCTTACTTACCCTTGAATTGCTTACTGCTATTCTGATAAGTATATAAAGTTATTTGCTTACCTTTGAATTGAGTTGCACTATTTTAGAAAGTACTAACACCATATTATTCCTGAAACTGAATACCTGTAACAGTGTATTTCCAATAGGGTTTTACTCACCTTGAATAGCATACTGCCATTCTAAATGTATAATACTCAGTAATTACTTATCTTTGAAATTCATAATACCATTGTGAAAAGTAATTCATAAGTTATTACTTACCTTTGAATTGTGTTCCACTATTCTAAAATGTAATATGGGTGTAACTGTCATTACTGAAAATAAAGTAGGTTACCCATGTTGCAAAGGGCTAACCTGTTAGGTTGGTAATGTAATTGTATTATTCCTGAAACAGAATAACTTACATAAGTGGCCAGGTACTTACAACATTGTTGGTATAACTATATTATTCCTGAAACTGAAAAAGTAACCTAGTTTACTATCAATAGGGTCTGCTTCCTGGAATAACATGCTGTCCTTCTAGAAGTCTACTAATATGGTTGTACACCCCTTGAATAGCATGCTGTCATTCAAAATATGCAACACTAAGTTTTACTCACCATGAACTGCATACTGCTATTCTAAATGTGGTTTATGCTTTGGTTTACTTACCATAAGCATTGTATTGGTTTTTATAATGCGTTTATGACTCTTGCTAGTACTTATGTTTCTAAAAGAATTCGCCTTGCCTGTGTATATATAAATAAAACTTTATTTTTTACAATACATCAGTGTAGAAGTGTTTCTTTGGATATGTATGCTACAAGTTCTTTCTGCCTCTCTATAGCCCTCTGACCCTCCTAAAATAAGCCTGGATGCTCTGTTATTGCTACCATCATATCAGGTGGTACAGCCTAATACTAAAAGTTGGAGTTTCTGTATTGCACAACGTATAATTTTATAAATTCCCTTTAGGTGGGCTTTAGAAAAACTGTCCTAACACAGGTGTCAAGTTATTCTTCCGCTGAGTCTGGTGTCATTCTATTTAGCTGGGAGGTGTTTGGTTTGGTTGATTCCAGTAGCTCTGTTAGCGTTTCCAGGTCAAGACTCTTCCAGTTTCATTTGTTAGTCGCAGGGAGTTTTATGTTTGTGGGCATCATGCGTTTTGGGATTTTGACAGTGAATGGAAACATATGGTCATCGCTCCATATGACTGTCATCAGTGGGGAGGTGGCCGACAGTCCATGTCAGCAGAAAATTGCATCTAGGGTTTGACCAGCACTGTGGGTGTGTACATTTACTATTTGTTTGAAGTGGGAGGTTTCCAGAATGATGCTGAGGGAGTTTGCTGTGGTTTCGTTTTCTTTTTGGAACCAGATGTTGAAGACCCCAGAACAATTATGTTGTCGTGATAAGTGGAGAGGTTGGCTATGGCGTCAGTGAGATTTGTGGCAAAGTTGGGGTTGTAAGATGGTGGTCTGTAGATCAGGAGGAACAGGAGGCTGGATTGGTCGTTGAGCTTGATGTTGATTAGGAGTGATTCACAATCTTCTATGTGGTTTGAGAGGACTGGTGTGGAACAATGTGGTCTTTGTGAGCTATTGTGATTCCTCCTCGTCTTCGGTTTTCTCTCTTGGAATGTATTAGTTGGAAGTTGTTGGGTATGGCTTCATGGGTGATGTTTTGTAATGGTCTGATAACCATGTTTCTGTAAGGTTGAGCAATTCAGTGCCACTGCCTTTGCTTAGGAGGTAAAACATTTCTCTTTTGTGCTTAACCATGGATCTTACATTGAGAAGACTGCAGTGTAGAGTGTGCATTTTTCCTTGTTCTTTGTTGCGTATCCTTTCTCATGTTTCGGTTGGGTGGTGCTTGTCGAATTTTTAGTTCTCTCTTGGGTGCAGCAGTTATTTGTTCGTTGTGTACTTTTTGTCTCTATCTCTTTGTTGAGGAGTTCAATTAAGTTTTGTGATGGGTTTCTTTATTCTGGTTCATAGTCATCAGGGCTTTGGTAGTCCTTGTGATCTTTCGTCCAGTCTCTGGATATGTAGGGATGTGGATGGTTAGGGATTCTAGCTTGACTCTGATCAATATTGGGGTTTTTCTGAAGATGTCTTTAGAGTTGATTGGCTCTGTTGGTTGTGCAGTGCTGTTCGGTTATCTGGTGATTTTCACTCTAGGGTTCTATGGGTCCATAGTTGTGGGTTGTTCTTTTTCCATTGTGGTGGGATTGTAGGTGGAGAGGAAGCAGGAGATGTACTCTGCTTTTGCTCTTGTCTTGGTCCATAACGTTAGTATGTTTAGTGGTCATTGATGGGGAGTTTGAGGTGTTGTGAATTCTGATAGGTGGCTCCAGTTTGGCAGGGGTGCAATTTCATTCTTCTTTCTTATTCTGTTTTCCATTCGTGTTTCTTTGTCCTTCTTGTATCATGGCGTGTTTGTGATATTGATGTGTCGGGCTGATGTGGCTTTGTGTTGTACGGGTGGTTTGGTTGTGAGATTACATTGTTTTCAGTGTTTTGCTTCCTGCTTGTGTAATTCTCTGGTGTTGCTTGATTATCTGTCGGTTTTGATCTGACTAGATGAGTTGTGGTGTTAAATGGTTTTTGCTTGAGAGAATTGATGTGGGCTTGGATGTAATGGAGTGTGCCTCCCTGTAGTTCAAGGATTGTGGTGGCTTGTTTAATCTTGGGTGTTGCTTATTTGTCCTCAGTTCCAGGTGTAAGATCCTCCTGGATCAACTTTTTTCTTAGTCTTGGTGTCAGTCTATGTGCTGTAATCCACAGTGGTGTGTGCCACGCTGTGAGTGTAGGATTGTGGTGTCTTGCTTTTTGCCTCGGTCTTCGATTCGGGTTTCTGGTATATTTCAGGTGTGGGTGCTCTCCTAGCTTTCTTTCTTTCCTGAGATCAGTGGTAGATCAATGTGTTGCAACATACAGTGATGTCTACCTCAACGTGGTTGCAGGAATGTGGCAGCTTGCTTTTTTCTGCTTGGTCTTAGAATCAGGTTTATGATATATTTGTGATATATTCCAGGTCGGGTGCCCTCCTGGGTTTCTTTCTTTCCTGGGAACAGTGATAGGTTGGTGGCTTGCTTTTCACCTCAGTCTTGGGTTCGAGTTCGTGAAACACTTGTGTATATGTGCGTTACAAATGTCATATCATATCATATCATATCATATATTCCAGGGGTGGGTGTCCTCTTGGGTTGATTACTTTGTTAGTCTCAGGACTAGGTCAATGTGCTGTGACACACAGTGGTGTCTGCCTCACCAGCATTGTAGGGCTGTGGTGGCTTATTTCCCTCAGTGTTCTTGTCTTGTGGTTGTATTATTTCGGTTTGATTTCGATTGATTGGATTCTGAGCTGTGTAGTATTTCGGGTTCCCTGGGGCTGCACTACACAGGGGCATCTGCTTTGCTCTGGTTGTAAAGTTGTGTTGACTTGCTTCTCACCTCAGTCTTGGGTTTGGGTTTGTGATATATTCAGGGGCGGGTGACCTCCTGTGTTGATTGCTTTTCAGGTCTAAGGACTTGGCTGATGTGCAACGCCTGAAATGTTGTGGTGGCTTTTTTCTCTCCATATTCTTGTTACACAGTTGTATTTTTTGGTTTGGCTTTGATTGATTGGGTGCTGAGCTGTGCTGTGTTTCGGGTTCCCTGAGGATAAAACATTCAATGGCGTCTGCTTTTCTGTGGCTTTTGGGTTGTTTTTATTTTTGCCTTGGTCTAGGTTTCGGGTTTGTGATATATTGCCGGGAGGCTGCCCTCCTAGGTTGCTTTCTATCTGGGGTCAGTGATAGGTCGATGTTTTGGTACACACAGTGGCATCTGCCTTGCTGTGGTGGCTTTCTTTTCACCTCGTACTTGGGATTGGGTATGTGATATATTAAAGGGGTGGGTGTATTCATGGGTTGCTTTCTTTGCTGGGGTCAGTGATAGGTCAATGTGTTCAATACACAGTGGTGTCTGCGTTGCAGTGGTTGTAGGGTTGTGGTGGCTTGTTTTTCACCTCGGTCTAGGGTTTGAGTTTGTGGTATATTCCAGGGGCGGGTGCCCTCCTTGGTTGTTTACTTTTGTGGTCAATGGGGTAAGTCGGTGTGCTGCAACAAATAGTGGTGTCTGTCTTTCTGTGCTTGTTGGATTGTGGTGGTTTGTTTGCTTGATTGTATTCTGAGCTGTGCAGTGTGTCAGGTTCCCTGGAGTGTAAGCAGCAGAATCTGCTTTTGGGACACTCTGGGGTTAAAATTAGCTAGGTATTGCCAGGATACAAGCAGTGGTGAGATATCAAGCTCATTGCAATTCTAGGGTGGCAAGATTCAAAATCAGCATTGACAAAATTATTGCAATTCTCATGTGACTAAATTCCATGCAATACAGTTCTAGTGTGGCTAAATTAAAAAGCAGCGTTAGCTAAGTCCTTACGGTTGTAGTGTGGCTAGATTTGAAAGCAGCGTTAACTACCTCAGTACAAATCTAGTTTCACAAAATTCAAAAGCATCACTAACTACATTCTTGCAGTTCTATTGTGACAATGTGCAAAAGAAGCTTTAACTACCTCAGTACAGTTCTAGTGTGGGAAATTCAAAAGCAGTGTTAACTAAATTCGTACAATTCTAGTGTGACTAGATTTTAAATCAGTGGCTTACAACTTCAGTGCAGCTAAATTCAAGGCAGTGCAGTTCTGGTTTGGCTAATTCAAAATCAGTGATAATTAAATTCTTATAATTCTAGTGTGACTAGATTCTAAAGCAGCAGGTTACAACTTCAGGAGAGCTAAATTCAAGGCAGTACAGTTCTAGTGTAGCTAAATTCAAAAGCAGCATTAGTTACATTGTTACAATTCTAGTGTGGCTAAGTTCAAAAGCAGTATTAACTAAAACAGTATGATTCTATCGGCATCTCTCTCTATGGAGAACCAGATCACTACCGTTTGCCAAGCAGACCACTTTCAGTTTAGAGTCCTAAAGAAAGTTCTCCCCCTGATTCCTGAGCTTCTTTGTCCATGGGTGGTAGCAGCTCTTATACAATCACGTCTGGACTATTGTAACTCTCTATATCTGGCTCAACCGAAGAGGCTTATTCTGAGACTGCAGCATTTACAAAATCCGTGTGCTAGAATTGCTATGGGCTCCCCTTATGGAGGCCATATCTCCCCTGTCCTACGGTCTCTTCATTGGCTCCCGGTGAGTCAACGTATTAGGTTTAAAGCTCTGTGTATCGTGCACCGGGCTGTACACGGCTTCGGAGCTGAATTCCTTCAAGTCAAGTTCACATGCTATGTTCCCACCGGCGTGTTGCACTCCACTACTCCCTACCTTCTCATTGTGCCAACTTACTAGCGAGCACGGATAGGAGGCAGGGCCTTCTCTGTAGCTGCTGCCATCATATGGATGAGCTTCCCTTCTCCATCAAGAAATTAACTAATCAGCTTGCTTTCAGGAAGGCGATAAAGACATTTCTCTTCTGAAAAAGTTTTCCTCTTTTGGTCTGTTCTCCCTATGGAACTCTCTCCTCTCAGCACCAAGATGCCTTCGGGCAAACTCTTGCGCTCTACAAAATTCATTAACATATCATAACATAACATAACATAAAATTCTAATGTGGTTAAATTCAAAAGCATTGTTAACTGAATAAATAAGGAAGTGGCAGACAGCAGAAAACAGTAGTTAGCTTTAAGATGAATTAACTTTGAGGATACAGACTGTGAGGATCCTGATGGCATCCTCACTTCCTTCCCCCCTGTATCCTCCTCTCGGGTGGCCAGGGAAAGACCATCGCTTTTGGATCCTGACCCATGGGGTGGATATGTAAGGGAGGATCACCTGGGTGGAGGAAACTTGGGAAGTGGGGAGAGCACATCCTTAGGTGAGACATGGTATCCTCCATTTCCTTTCCATAATGAACCCTCCATCCCACAAGCCTTCATAGGCTATTGTCAGCCCTTTCCCTGTTCTTCCCCTAAAACATTAACCAAGAAAAAACAATACTCTTTTGGGAGGAAGAGACCAGCTAGAGCAACACATCCTCATTTTAATAATGCATACCCATATAGACCTCAACTGGGTACTGAGACAAGGAGGAGGACAGCAAGAGTAAGGCAGGACTAAGGCTTCAGCAGTGAGCGGTCTAATCCTTTTTGGTCCAATTATTATGGCGAGAACTTTAAAAGGCGGAACAGAAATGGAAGCAGAGGCAGCAGCTGGGAAAGCAACTCCGGATCTGCGGTGTGGCAGGCGCCGCGCTCGAGACACATTCAAAGATTCATAGTTTGTGCAGCAGGAAGCATAGCTGGGGACGCTGGAGGCCAGTAGCAGGCCATGAGAGAGAGACCAGCATGACCGAGCAAAGCGGTCGTAAGAGTCCTGAACTGCAGCTGGTGCCTTGCCGCGGGAGCAAAGCCACGGAGAGCCACTGCGAGAAGAAGCGCAGTACCGCGTGGGCAGGCAAGGACCCGTGGCAGCAGAGGACCTTGGAGCACCGTAATACAAATACTTTTGAATACTGAACAAAATGAAAGGCATTACAAATACTTTTGAATTCCGAAGGCATTGAAAGCACGTTTTGAGCCCTTTTGAACATTGAGTGGTTTGAAAGAAAGTTGGTGAATTTGGCACATACCAAAAACTATGTTATATTAGGCACAAGTATTGGCAAAGTCAAGAGAATACCAAGAATGTTATGGCATAAGAAATTTAAAGGAATTGCACTATATGAGAAAACAAGCATTGGCAATAGCCAAAAGAGTTCAAGAAACTGAATTTTCTGTGGAGACCTGCATTGGCAACAGCCATGAGAATACATGCAAGTGTAAAATGTGAATGGTGGCCAAACACGCTGCGGTACAGTGTCAGGGGAGTGTGACACTGGTGAATAAATCAAGCATCACTGTTAAATTGAAGCAGTGGCATATTGTTGATAGGAAGCAGTCAAGAAGGGGTATTGGTTGTGTGACCTGTAATGGGTGGACTGTGTGCTCCGACAACTGCGCCTAGACTGAGTGCCCCATGTACGGAAAAGCAACTGAAAGTATCCATAAAGAAGCTTGTGTTTTACAACAACCTCTTATGTGATTCTGAAGTTAAAATATTGAACTGAAGAAATTGAACTGCTTATGTGAACTAGTGAAAAGTACAATATCAAAAGAGCTGGGAAGTGTCCCACGGTTTTTGAAATGCTGGAAGATTTTAAGTGATGGGGAAGGAAACCCTGGTGCCTTGTGAACTGTTTTGAACTTGGAGAAGGAGAAGCTGATTACAAGGCAAAAGCAGGAAGAAGCTTTGTACTTTATTTTGAACACTACTCATTTTGATGCTGACATCCCTACACATTGTATAGAGTTAGTTGTGGGGGCAAGTATAGGTTTTGGACACAGACAGACACTTGATTTGGACTTTCTGACACAGACTATCCTTAGTTTTCTATGGAGAGAGAAAACTCACATTAGCATAGGGAAAGTTAGGCCTTACTACATCCTGCCTTTTAAGTTAATAAATATTGTGTGAATCAAATTTGTACCTGTTGTCTCTGTCTACTTAATGATGCCATCACAGCACCCACAGTCCTATCCTTGTGGAAAGAATGCAGGGTAGTGGTACAAGTCAGTAGCTGGGATCTTGTATACAAACCTACTGTCATGAAAAGAGAATCAAACCTCCTCGTCCCTTAGCTGGAGGTCGCAGCAGACAGGGTTTGAGGCCTGGCAGGGCCAGGGCAACCAGGGCCAACAGGCAAACAGGTGAGGGGGTGCCCTTTCTCTTAGCCCTTTGCCAGGTGCTTCTGGTAATGGCTTTCTTTTCCAGGTCAGGTGACACGCATCTAACCAATCTGCGGAGAGGCGGGTTAGCGGGACAGTGCCGGGAGGACTGGAGGGACAAGAAGACATCAGCGAAGTGATGACTGATATTAGATGTCAAATGACTGGACCTATTGGTCAAAACATTACATTTCCAAATGAACATGCTACAATCTCTGACCCCACTGGTTTTGCATGGAGACGTGATGGATTATAGACATGATGGATGCATTTCATACAATCCCAATCCACTGCAGCGGCTGGAAATGTATGCACTTTTTTCATTGGGAGGGATCAGTAGGAATACAGAATTCTCCCCTTTGATCTCAAAACTTCATCATGAGTATTCACCAAGGGAGTGGCAAATGTATGGAACTCTAGTTCCTGCATGTCCTCTTTCCAGAAAGTCACAGGACCTGTTTCTGACTCAGGATCTTCTCTCCTCCCTGGATTTTCTGATCAACCAGACCAGGTTGAGTCTTCTGCCATATGAGAGACGTATGTTTTATATGGATTCTTTTCAAGACAGATCTGTGAAGGGACTTTCTACAGAAGGCAAGATCAGAGAAATTTAAGGAGAGGTTATCCAATCTTCGATCAAGACTCAAGCCTCAGACAGAGACTGGTTGGTAGCTCAAGGTTATATGGCATCAACTGCCTTATTAATTCTCAGGTCCCACGTTGCAGCCCCTTATCAAATATGTCCTGAATCACTGGAATCCAGTGGGAGGAAACTAGGAGGCCTTCATTCCGGTTACTTCTCTGAAATTTTCAGAATGGTACTCGTGATTGATTTTTGGTGGGTTGTTGAGTTAGGACGCTCCCTCAATTTAGTGATAACTGTGACAAGTAGTGCAGCAAGAGGAATCTGACAAAGGGGGATGAGTTGGTACAGAGAAGATGGAGCCCTACTAGCCTTTTGCCACTCCATACCAGAAAACAGTGTTCTCATCAGGATGGACAACAGAACAGCAACGCCATATATAAACCCCTTGGGCGGTACCTGATCTCCAACACTCTCATGCTGGCAATCAGAATTCTGTCCTGGGCAGATACCCATTTGCTGCTTGTGGGTGCATTCCTTTTCAGAGTTATCCACAATGTGTGGGAGGATCCGTTGAGTAGGACCTTCACATCCTCCCTGAACTAATGCCTTTCCAGTATTCATTCCATCTGTTCTGAAGTGAGCTTTTGCCCCAGTTTATGGAACATTCTTCCTTGAGAAACACCTTCATGTTCCCTATGTTTTGCTCATAGGGGCCAGACTCTCAGACTTAGGGCATGGATCACTCTAATGCTAGGCTTCAGGTCTACATTATGTCCTGACCTTTCCCTTGATCTTATTGGTTGTGGAAAGATTGACAGCATCAAGTTCAGAGTTGATGCTAGTGGTTTCTTATTGGCCACAGAAGATATGCTCCCTCACTTAGGAGCATGTCAACCAGGATGGAGCTGACACTACCTCTACCTTCTTCCCGACCTTCCCTCCCAACCTCCTCTCTATCCTGTTTGTGCTTAACAGTTTGAAGATTGAGCAGCATGATGTCCAGTCTATAGGTCTCTCAGCTTAAGCCACCCAGGTTAACCTACTAAACTCTAGGAGGTCATCTACCAAGAACATATATGTGCACCACTGAATCTCCTAACAGAATTGGTGGCAGACTAGGAATCTATGTCCCATGCTCTACTGTGTTACTGAGATCTAGAGTTTCTATTGCACAGGCTTTAAAGGTGCGTTGCAGTGTTTACAATGAAATCGCAATGGGCCACACTACAGACTTTTCTTCAACCTGTGAATTGTTGAAGAGGTTTAACCTATTGAACCATCAATGGAAGGCATGCTTATGACCATGGGACCTTATTTTTGAGAGATTTTCAGTGTCCCCTCTTTGAGCTAATTTCTGAGTGTGACATAGTCTGGCTATCATGCAAGGTCTTAATCGTAGTATCATTCACCACACTCAGAGATTTTAATCGTAGTATCATTCACCACACTCAGGAGTGTAGGAGACTTGGGGCTCTGGTTCACAGGGAACCTAATTGCAGATTCCTTCCAGAGGCTTTGGTTCTTCTCCTGGGGTTATGTTTGCTCCCTAAAGTATGTTTCTATTTTCATATAGACAAGGAAGTCGTCCTCCCATTTCTTCCTGAAGGATCTGAGGATTATTCTCTTTATGTAAAGAGAGCCACGTTAGATTACCTTGAGAAGACCCCATCTTCCAGGAAGTGTGAGCATCTCTTGTCATGTTTGGGGTAACAAGGAGGGGGGTCAAACACAATAGTGGCTACTGTAGGTTATTGGTAAGGGTTGTCATCTTCAAAGCCTAAGACATTTCTTCCACTCCTATTCCTCCCAACCTTCAGGATGGATCCCTGAGGTCTATTGCAGCAGCATGACCACAGGCACTTGATATTCCCATGACAGACAGCTGCAAGACAGTGACTTTGGCCACCATGACAACCTTTATATCACCCTGCTTGATATAAGTGGCGGCTGACAAGAATCTTTCAGTTGGATAGGTTCTATTGGGGGATTCTATGTGCCATGACTAGATATGATATGATATAATCTGATTTGGTATTTATTACACGCCTGTAGACAAGTGATTTTAGGTGCCAACAGACAAGGGAGGAGAAACAGAGGGAAGACGAGACAAACAATCCTACTAGCCCTTGTGTCATTTGGATCGTGCAAGTGTGACAACAAGAAGTGTAGGGGAAGAGAGAGCGGGAAGTGCAGGGACGAGGGAGGGGGAGGTGCGGTCAGGGCAACATGGCTCTGTGTAAATGCCACCAGGATGCACAGCTCTGGGTAAGTGCCAGGAGGCAGGGGGCTGTAGGAATTGCAGTTACAGCCCCTAAGTGCATGGTAGGTCAGAAGACAGTACAAGGTTGACTGGTCATGGAGGAGGCTGGTACCCAGTGAGGTTCTGAGGGTACCAAGCAACCAGTCAGGGTAGCAGACATGTAGGTTAGCAAGGAAGTGAGAGAGAGAAGGCAGAGGAGAAAAGGAAGGTCTTGTGCAGATTCCGGAATTTCAGGTGGTCTGGCTTAAGTCTGAGAGGGGCAGGGAGGCTGTTCCAGAGGGAGGCACCTGCAGAGAAGAAAGATCTACCCCTGACTCTCTGCTTGGAGAAGCGTCTGGCCCTCAGAGAGTTAGGGCTAACTGAGCGAAGGGCTCTAGTGGGAAGGTATTTAGGCAGAAAGAGTTGGATATGACGAGGACCCAAGCCCCAGAAAGCCCTGTGGACGATGCAGAGGGTCTTCAACTGGATCCTTGCAGCCACCGGGAGCCAGTGGAGAGGTTTCAGGGCTGGAGAGATGTAGTTGCTGGACTTGAGGCCAAAGATAAGTCTTGCAGTCCTGTTTTGGATTAATTTCAGGGGGTGACGAGTAGAGTTAGGCAGATTGAGAAAGAGGCTGTTGCAGAAGTCCAGCCTGGAGAGAACCAGAGCTCTGTAGACAGAGAGCTTCTGCTGTAAGGTGAGAAAAGGTAGAATGCCTCTGAGGAGGTGCAGCTGGAAGTGGGCCTTCTTGGCAAGGTCCGTGATATGAGGAAAGAAGGAGAGAGTGGAGTCGAAGATGACACCACGATTTTTTGCCTCACCGGAAAGTGAGGGTAGAGGGCGCAAGGATGGCAGCCAGGGCGAGAGAGGGAAAGTGGGAGCAAGGGCCCCAATGCAAAGGATGTCAGTCTTTCTGGCATTGAGGCAGAGTGCACCTTTCCTGAATCGTGCATAGACAGTAAGGAATAACCGAGGAAAGAGAGGAGGCTGAGGGAAGCCTGAAAGAGAGCTGAGTTTCATCCGCATAACACTGAAAGTTAGAAGGTGGAGATCAGGTGGAAAAAAGGGACCAGATAGTTATTGAAGAGTCACAGTGAGAGGATAGAGCCCTGATAGAGAGGTGGTGGAGAGAAAGGACCCAGGTTGGACCTGGGAGGGCCACTCCAGGAAGAAGGAGGTCAGCCACGCCAGGGCTTGATCCATGATGCCCAGCTTCTTATGGAGTCAATTGATCTGGATGACATAATTGACTGTGTCAAAAGCATAGGAAAGGCTAAGGAGGATGAGGACAGGGGGAGAGGTGGAATCAAGATTAGAGAGCAGATCTTCAAGGGTGTTCAGGAAAGCAGTTTTCGTGCCTCTGGCTGCTCTGAAGCCAGACTGATGGTCCAAGGAGACAACCAACAAATTCAGTGTGTAGTTTGTTTGTTTGTTTGTTTTATTCACTTATAATGCGCACCAAACCCGAAGGTAGCTGGGCGCAGCAGGACAGAATATGCAAGGCTTGAAGTTACATGGTTACAGATTACATGCAAAGGCAAAATATAAACAGGCCATAGACAGTCAGTTACAGATTACAAGCAAGGCAGAATATATATACAGTCACTAAAGGGGCGTAAGAGCACTAGCCAAAAAGGGAAGATGTGCAAATGGGGAACAGGTTGGTGAATGTATAAATATATATACAATAGGAGGTAGTTTTGTAAGAACTAGTGAGCAACTAGTCATCAACAGACTTCAGCAGGTTAATATAGTTGGATCTAAATTTCAAAAGCAGCTGCTCCTCACGTAGTGTATTCTGGGAGATGGCCAGCTTTTCCAGGAGTGTGCCCATGAATGGAGAGATAGAAATCGGGTGATAGTTTGCCAGACAGGTAGGATCGGCAGAATGCTTTTTTGGGAGGGGGTGCCCAATGGAGTGCTTGAGGAGAGAGGGGAAAGATCCAGTGGCGAAAGAATGATTACATAAATCGGCCAAGGCAGGAGCGAGGGCGGCAATGTGGTCCGTAATAGTTCTGGAAGAGCAAGGGAGCCACTGTTTGGATGACACTTTCATAGATTGGACTTGTCTAGAAACATTGTCAGGTGTTATCAGAGAGATAGAGGAAGAGGAGAGGGAGAGCCGGACCAAGGGGGTCTGGGAGAGGCAGAGGGAGAGTTAGAGGAAGAGGAAAGCGAGGATAGGATGTCCTGGGTTTTAGTGGTGAAATGAGAAGCCAGAGCCGTACAGAGACCCTGGGAGGGAACAGGAGGGAACAGGAGAGGTGGAGACTGCAGTAGGATTGGCCAGCTCCTTGTAGGCTGTGTTATTAGAGGCTGCATACATGCAGGCTTGAAAATTGACACTCTTCTTGGAGAAGACGGAGAGTCTGTATTGCCTTTGGAGCACGCGGCATGCCAGTTTGTCACAGGATGAGCCTGACACCCTTCACTTCCTCTCTTCTATTAAACACTGGGTGTTCAGTTTATCATGCTGCAGTATTCTTTCCAAGTGGTATCACTGTAACCCAGCACAAATTTTGGTATTTCCTCAGAAGTTAGGATTGTGATGCCTAGTTTACTTGCAGTAATGCTCCTTACACTGAGGATGATAGCCCTTGACACGTTACCAACATCACTCTCGGGCCCTTCCTGAAATGGGTTGCAGTTTGGTTGGATTGTCACTCAAGTATACCATAACCCTATATTTATAGGTAAGGCGGAGCCAAGCCATAGAGCAAATGTTGCATGACATGGGGATAACAAAGGAAAAAATACCGTATGTTCTGCCACTAGTCAAAGAACCTCAAAAGTGAGCATTGTGACCACGGCTATCAGCCAGTGAAATAAGGATTACTGTATGTCTTCTAGGCATCCATAATGTCTTTGACACAACCTCCAGGCAAGACTTGTAGCGCATATTGCAGAGTTTAGAACCAACATACTTGGAATGATTGTTAATTCCGGGTTAGGGCAGACAGCGTGGTGTCAACGTGTCAGGCTGGGTGGCCACTCAAGTAAAAGTGATCTGCCACTGAATGGAGCCAAATAACTATTTCACGAGCCACACAATGCTTGGTGCAGGTGTGCTATAATGCATATATTCTATGATGCATAAACAACCCAGTGCACTCTCGCTACATCTCAACGAGCTGCCAAGACCACAAAGCCGGAAAAGGCTGGTGCTATTGCACGGCTGTTATTCCCCAACCAACCCCAACCCACTTCTAAACCTGTTCTAGTCTACATTTGCACATTTATCTCTCGGCACAAACCCTACACAGTCTATTGTTCATTATTTTTTAATGCAATAAATACTAAAAGACAAACTAGATAATCAAAGCTCAAATGGATATTTTTCAAAGTCTGCATTTGTACTTGGAGTTTTAGAGAATGAACTGTCTCAGAGCCAGAGAGAAGGTCCTCAGAACTGCATTAGTAGTTTTGCGTGGGAGTCCTATTGGGATCAGATACAGGGAGGTCAGAATAATTTGGCATTGGAAGACAACTTGGATATACAGAAGGGAGACTTTATTGTTTTAGTCCCACGGTTTACAGGATGTGGCTGATGTGAGGACCAGATGAGATCCTAGTGGTTGAAATATTTTATTTAACAATGTTTCCAAATGAATATAGACACAAAGGGCAATACTCTAACTAACTGATTAGCGAAACAGTGCTTTAGTTTTGCATACAACACTTTTCACAGAACTTAAACCAACTCTTTTACTACAGTTATGACAATATATTTGTAAGTGTTATTTGTTTTTCTGTTTGTATCAGTGATTTATACATTTATTTTTGAGTTTTATGATTTATGCAGTGCCGCTTCAAAATGGCTTAGAAAAACAAAACAGGACAACAAGTATGATACAATCATGTGACATGGCATAGGAAGCATGGGAGGAGGTTACATGCCCAAGTAGTCTATGATGCCCAAGGGCTGTTTATGCGCTATACAAATGTAAAAAGATTTAAAAAAAATGTAAAACAATTAGTTACAGTCGGTAATAGAGGTCTGAGCTGGCAGGTGGGTTAGTTACATAGTGTGCTTAAGGCACCAATGATAAAAGAAACTCTGGTGCTAGTCAGTTATTCATATTACAACAAACATAGAAGAAGTCGATATAGGAACAAATCAGATAACCTTTTGCAGGGCATGGCTAAATGTGGCATTGGGCCAAAGGTGCTAGTCGCAAGGTATGAGTGCAGTAGAGTCAAGGAGTGATTGGGGGGAGGGGAGGTCATTTGATTAGGTACACGTGCATATCTGAGTTAGAACTTCTGTTCTTGGAGCCATATTTTCACATTGCTTTTAAACCTTTTGATGATGAATTCTGTTTTCAGGATTGTGGGGAGATTATTCCAGAATTTCCCACCTAATAGTGCCAGTGATCTCCCTCTATGTTTCAGTGTTTTGAAACTGGGTGTGAGTAGCTTGTTAACCTGTGAAGTAACATTTTGCTAGCTATAAGTGTTAAAACAGCACGAAATATAACAGTTTAATTTATCATTGCCCCTTTCAGCATCCTTTGTTTTCTTAGAGTAGCTGTAAGATAAGCCAATTTTATACTTGGAACGGAAATGTGGATATTGAACCCCACCTCCAAACCCTCCCATTCTTTCAACTGACCAGAGGTCCAATCTCGGAAATGTGCTACAGTATATGTAAATCCATGCTTGGTTGGCCTTTAGAGTGAGAAAATGTGGGGGTTGATCATTACTTTATTTTATTTCCTTATGCATTTTTACTTGTATTTTATTTATAGAGCGCTTTCATCAAAGCGCTTTGGCAATGATTAAAAGCAACAACACAGTTCAAATAACAGCAACGAAAGTGAAAAATCAGGTAAACAGAGTTAAGTTTGGGATACTGACTGAAGCAGGTGGGTTTTGAGCTGGGTCTGAAAAACATGAAGGGTAGGGGAGAAAGGGAGAGGGAGAGGAAGAGAGTTCCAGTGTTTGAGAGCAAGAAGTGGGAATGAGTGGAAGCGCAAGGAAGCCCGGGATTTTTAGGAACAGAAAGAAGAAAGAGAGCCTGAGAATGGAGAGAGTGTGTAGGGACTTATAAAGAAACCAAAGAGCAGAGGTAAAGGGGGCAGATACAAGTCCATGTGGGTGGAAAACAAAGCATCAAAAATAGAAAAGAAGATAGAGATCAAATGAGAGAAGGAAAGCTGAGTTAATAGTGCCTACGTCCCTGCCTCCGGTTGAAGCCTGGGGTGGTCACTGTGCCTGTCAGACACCAACACAGGCACAAGCAGTGGTTTGACAGCTGGATATTGCTGGTGCTGTGCCCCCCACATGTGTCATCCAGATGGCGGAGGTGCCTGCGCAGCTTGAACTCAGCCAGGCAGCAGAAGATAAGGAGTGTGCAGACGCAGTCAATGCAGGTCCAATTTACACAGAGGAGCCAATTCAGGCAGGACATGCTTGGTATCTGGCAGGAGGAGAGGGGACGGCTCAGGCCCCCTCTGTGTGTCCTGACAAATGTCCACAGGCAGCTGATGGCAGAGAGGCAGCGGGCTAGGGAGGCACTGATTGCCAGGACCAGGGCAGAGGAGTTGGACAGGTTGACATTGTGGGGGGCTGCCTTCCTGGAGGCAGGTTGCAGGGATGCAAAGGAGGAGGAGAAGAGGATGATAAAGAGCCTGCAAGACCTCCAGGAAGGAACGGATTCCTGTGATCATAGTTCAAGGGTGTTTTTCAAACTGTAAATGCAAGGTGGAAAAATGCCTAAGCTAAACCTAAATCTAAGATAGGAGCAAGCATCAACCAACAAATGAAAAATAAGGCAGTCCTTGTGGTGTCTTGTAAAAGTAAAAGGCTTATACTAAGAAAAGTCTATTGCCAATTCCTTGCAAATAATTACCCAAAAAAAGAGTGTGGGATAGGGTTTCAATAAAAAGAAAAAAGAGTCCACAAATAATAAGTCAAGATGTGATTTCCAGGGTTCTCCCTTCCCCACGTTTTGAACACGGGACAAGATGGATTTCCTGAGCACAGCAAATACTCGCGCCTTCTCAGCACGAGCCAACATTTCTGTATTCGCTATCAGGTTCGTCGATGGAAAAGTATTTTTCAATAAAAGTCTCTTGCCTTCGAGCCTGATACTCTCAACAAACAAACATAAAGTTCTGTTCCAAGAATTCTTTGAGTGATGGCTTCACAACTGGCTCCCCCTCTTCCGGGCGCAGACCTCTCACAAGTCGCTTTCAACAAAACAACTAAACAGTTCCTTTCTCAATAAACTTTTGGATGTTGACATTTCACTCTGGGATCTCCCTCGGCCGGGCCCGGACCACAAATGACAAGCGCGGTAGTTCTCTTCTCCTTGTCTTGCAATGCTCCTTGTTTCACAAATCTTAATATCTTTTTAAACCATTTCTTCAGGCTTCACCCCTTTTTGTCAAGTTCTCTTGACCGGGTTCACTCTCGCCAACTTTTACAAACAGTTCACTGTGGACATTCCACAGTCGGGCTCGCTCCAGTAGACATACTATGCATAGGGACTTCAGGCCTTGCCTCTTTTTGTTAGCATCCCTCTACCGGGTCCACTCTTGTTATCTTCTACCAAACAGTTCACTATTGACATCCTTCGGCCGGGTTCAGTCTTGTCAACCTTCACAAAATACCGTTCATGTACTAATTTTCATCATGTGGGATCCATTTCCCTTTCACTTCACAATCTGCCGGTTAAATAAAGACTTTCGACGGTACAGAGGATTTTGCAAGACTCCTGTATTACCACTTTGACATTCTTTTCGTCTTCTCCGAGGCCTTCTGGTTATCGTAGTTTCAACAATCAGGCAATCACTAGCGCTTCCTAAGTGAGCACCCACGTGGTGCCAGACTTGTCTGAAGTTGGCTTTCCCCCTCTTTCTCAATGATATCTTTTCTGCTTTTAAATGTTCAGATTACCCGTTGGCTACTTTTTCTTTTAACACAGTTCGGTTTCTTATCGACACTCTCCTCGACTCACCAACTGTGATGAACCACTGCACTTTCTTCTCCTTGGAGTCAAGGTTGGTACCACAGAGACCCATCTCTCTCCCCAGCTTGGTTATGAGTGGAGGATGGTCTCATGTACCGTAGACATCTACTGTAACACACACAGGCCCTCATTACGACCCTGGCGGAAATCGAAAAACGATGGCGGAAATGCAATACCGCCATCGAATAGCGCTCGGTGCGATTATGACCCGTCACCGTAAAGTACAATGCCATTAGCGACACCGTAGTGAACGCCAACGCTAACTGCACCAAGTACGCGCACGCGCGCCATGCGAAACCGTAATTACCACCATGGCGCAACGGTACGCGAATTCTGACCCTAGCGGACATATACCTAACGCCATCAAGCATGGCGGAAAGTACCATTCCGCCATGGTGAGAAGTACGGCATCGTGAAACAACCGTAAAAGGCCCTACTGAGTGCCTGTACACCACTCCCTGGCCACATTGCACAACTCCTCGTAGGTGCAATGAAGTCACAATGCAACCAGTGAAATGTACAAGTCACCCATGCATGCCAACGAACAAATGAATCTAGGGGCTCCAAGTGCCTTGTGAGTGGCCATCCATATTTGCCATGGCACCATTGCCGTACTGATGCAGCACAGGCATGTGAAGGTTCAAGTCCAGCAACATGAACTGAAATATGAGACAAACAAAAACAGGCCCCCCATCGCTTGACACCAGTGTAAGGCAACATTCAAAGCAGTATCCTGAGTGAGACTGCACCAGCCCTGTACTCCTGCCAGTAAACAAACCAACCATCAGCATAAGCATGTACCACACAAGTTGGCAGAGTGACTGAGCAGCCAGGCTCATCTCAAGAGGGGCCAATGGGAGCTGCAGGGCACAGATGGCACGAATACAGAAGCTATTCCAATGGACATGAGCTCAGTCTCCCTCCAAGAAACGCACGCAAACACAGGCACCTGTGACCAGCCATATTCTGATAATCACATCATTCCACCAATCCACCTGGCTGACCGGCATCTGTTACACAAAAGCTAATCCCCCGCCCCTGAGCATGACATCATTAAAACAGTCATAATGGCAGCCCCTATCCCTGACCTCACTGGGCTTCGTAGGCAAACGCGCCCAGTACAGTACCACGCAACTATACTCAGAAGCCGGAACCCAATGCAGATCTTCTCACAATACATCGCTCCACAAATAGGAATATGCTACATTACTTGCAAAGAATAACGCTACACGGTCAATATCATAATCAAAATTTAATGCACAACAAAATCACCAAGCCCATACAGCTATTAGGTCATGAACTCCAAAATATATTTCATTATTGTGGGCTGCATCCGCAATAAATGACCAGCTTCTTCTTGTGTGACGCCCTGTTCCTTCATGGTACACAGGGGCTACATTCACGTCCAAAAAGGCAACATGGAAGCGCCTAGAACCGCAGGGGCGTCCCATTAGGTAGGCACTAGTCCAGCTGAAAGGTCGATATGTTGCTCCTAGCCACTAGTACTGCGTAAGGGCATGTGGCCCATTGGCGATCGTCCCATAAGATCGTAATGGTGCTCCACTGATTAACACGAAGCAGCAGGTGTCGGGAGTAAAAGCCATCTGCAGGAGTGGCATACAGATGGCAGCGGCAAAAGGGGAGGAGATACCTGTCACCCAAATGAAATGAAAAAGAATAGTATGGGCATCAGAACTTCATTTGAATTACTCACTTCAATGATCACACTAAATCCACAGCCATATGCATGCTAGCCCACTCAAAAGGATTATTCCCACCCAAAAATCACTTGAGAATCATAACTATATAAATCGAGGTGAAAACACTATTACAAACGAGTGTTTGTGTGCATGCGTCTGTTAAAACAGAATCCATTAGATGGGATTAGTAACGTGCATAGACACAAGTGTTTGAAGGCGCGTCGAGACAGGGAGGGTTCAACAAGGGCAGATAGACGATGGTCCCACTATGGCAGCCCTGCATCACATAGCGCAGGGGAAGTGGATAGATTCCAAAAAGCCCTGTACATGGCAAACTCTCCATTAAATCATCTGTCCATGCATCCATACATCATTCCCTCATCCCGGTATGAAAACGCGTGATTATTTACTCACATAACATGTGAAATTTCCATTGAGTCTGTGCGTAATGCAGTCTGCAAAATCCACTGTGCTCCAGCCCGGAATTCCAGTGTTGTGAAGTGACATGTATTTGGGAACGTCCTGCCTTATCGTCCACTACGCTATTGCGCATCCCATACTATTCATATCAATCATTGCATTCTCGCCATGGCCCCTGTCCCAAGGACATTAAACAATAGAACATTATATCGGCAGTCAGACCTGTGGGCGTCTCCTCGCCGCTAGCTGAAAACCGAAAGCGCTGTCCTTCGAATTCCTCATTTGCAACATCACGTCGAAAAGGCATCTGTGACCGCTTGAAATCACAAATCCATCCATGTAGTGCGGCAGTGTGTGAAAATGGCAACTGGCTTCACTCACAAATGGGACGCCCCGCCCGTCGGTGAACCTCGGTACAGTGCTGCATGAGGGTCCACCGTCAATCGAGTACTACATTCCACTAACCCTTCACAAGTTTGTTCGCGACTGCAAAGATAGTATGTGAAACAATGGGACCATAGCAGAATGAACATATGAACCAATATTTCACTGCCATCGGGATTAAATACATGATTGTAATAGCAAGATGCCATGCGTCGAATTGCAGCGTTGTGTGCGGGACGTGCTCGCCCAAAGGGGATTGCAGCTTGCACAGGTGGAATGAATCACCACAGGTGGAGGCTATACAGCCTGAAAACACATAAATTGCACACCCAACCCCCTCCCACAACCACACCCACTCCAAAATGCTACCGGCAGGACTAGCGATGTTGGCCCTGGGGGACCTGATAGCACTGCAAGTACTCCAACTTCAAGAAGAAGACGAACACCAACTACTACAACAACCGGCCGCACAGAGGAGACGCAGGAGGAGGAAGAGGGCAAGGCAGGGCCAGCAAGGCCCACCAGCACAGCCACTACCACCACGCAGGCAGCCCGCAATCCCACGCCTCCGAGCACATCCGTTCAACCTCACTAATGAGCAGATCCACACCCTCTACCGTTTGGACCGGGACACCATAACCGCCATTGTGGACATGACACACGCTGACCTTGTCAGCATGATAGATAGCCCAACCGCCATCCCACCCCTACTGAAGGTGGTGTCTGTACTCCACTTCCTGGCCACAGGCACCTACCAGCACACAGTCGGACAGTTGCATGGCATTTCACAGCCACTGTTGTCACGGACACTATTGCAAGTGCTCGATGCCCTCCTGAAGCACGCAGACGACTACATCTCTCTACCACGCTCGGAGCAGGAAATTACGAACACAAAAGTGGGATTCCATGTACTTGCCGGCATACCGGGTTGCATTGGTGCCATCGACTGCACCCATGTGGAATTGGTTGTCCCACATGCCATGGAGGCCCAGTACCGCAACCGAAAACAATATCATTCCCTTAATGTACAAATGGTGTGTGACTCCAACAGGATCATTACACATTGTTGTGCCCGATTTCCTGGATCAACCCATGATTCTATGGTCTTGAGGAACTCTACAATACCACGCTACATGGAGCGACACGCAGGGAACAGATCCTGGCTACTCGGTGAGTCTCATTTCATGCATGATAATGTGGGGTATGTGATGCGGCAATGACCTGGCAGGAAGGGGGGGGTGCGTACGTAGCAATGTCATTCCACAAACATCCTTTATTGTCCACATACAGGTGATGCCGGGTATCCACTGAAGAGATGGCTCCTTACACCACTCCGGAACCCACAGAACCAGCATGAGGAGGACTACAACCATGCCCACTCACGTACCCGTGTAGTCATAGAACAGGCATTCGGCCTACTGAAGACTCGTTTCCGCTGCCTCAGCAGGTCTGGCGGGGCACTCCTGTACCGCCATGAGAAGGTTGCAAAGATGGTCATGGCATGTGTCATGCTACACAACATGTGCGTACGTAGAAATGTGCCCATGCCCCCTGACGCAGAACTGCAAGCACCTGAAGATGGTCATGATGAGGGTGGGGATGTGGCAGCACCTCAAGGAGTCCGCGAGGCACAGGAGGGCCGTGAAATTCGTCAGATTCTCATAGATTCATGCTTCTAGCACTCACGCCTGGTGGCTGATACATGGACACAGGACTTGTGGCACTGTGTGTGTCTGGAACATGCACAATATGGACTGTACGCCTATAAAGGCCTCGTACACAAAGATCAATGTCCACACATCTCATTGGATGATTGTGCAATGTTTATAGCATATGTGAAATTATGTTACACACCCCATCGACCCGCCACCAAAGTGAGCCCAACACACCCCCTCCACCCTCCTACCTCCCCCCCGAACACCAGTGTCCAAAGATGCTCATTGTCAGTGGGCAGACGCTATTGCAAGCCCCCTCTCCGGGTATCAGGGGCACCCCTGCCTGTGGAGCGCAGGTTCCTCCCAGATCTACGTTGGGGGCTGCCCTGGACGGAACTTGCAACGGATGATGTCTCTGCCTGCTCACGTCCATGCATGTCCGTAAGGGTTTGTGAGAGCTCAGTGAGCACACGGCGCACAGCGGCAAGTTCAGCACATACGTCTTTGGACGTCGCATGCAGTTCCCTCCTCAGGCTCTCGGTGCTTCTCTCCATTTGTACTCTCAGGCTCTCGGTGCTTCTCTCCATTTGTACTCTCAGGCTCTCGGTGCTTCTCTCCATTTGTGCCCTTAGTGTCTCTGTACTTCTCTCCATTTCTGCCCTAAGTGTCTCAGTTGATGTTTCTATGGCTGCCTTAGTACCCCCACATTCATCAGCATGGTCCTTGAGGAGCGTGGCCAGTTGCTGCTGTTGCACGATCACCTGGTCGAGGGACTGTTGCCTCTGCTGTGCCATGGCCATTTGCGGTGGTGTCACAGCGGGGCTGATCACCTCATGTTGCCTTGCCACAGGGCTTGTGGGGGATGGCCAGTCGTCGTCTTGTGGGTGCCCCTGTGTGGTATCCTCATGGTGTACGGGATGAAACAAACAGGGGGATTGAGACAGGTCATGGACGGATCCTACATCGACATCACCGTTTTCTGTGTCGGAGCATGCTGCCATTAATGCAGTGTCACCTATGGTGCTGCTGCCACCAGAAGCAGTGCCTTCTGTGGCATCCATTTGGGGGACCTGTGGTGGTGCTGTTGTGGGCATGCTGGCTGCTGGGGTGCCTGTTGAAGTCCCCTCCTGTGTGCTGCCACTTGATTTGTGCTGCTGCCGTGTCTTGATCCGTGCAGCTGAGGTGGAGGGTCTTTGGCCGTTGGTCTTGGCCCTCTTTGCAGGTGTGCTGGTAGGGGTGTCCTGGAGCTCGTCGTTTGAATCGGACCCTGTGGTGGAGTAAAGGAGGGCGAGCGTTAATAATGGGTCTGTGGAAATTGGAATGGCAATGTATCACATGCATTGGGGTGGTACCTGAGGGTGATTTGGGTCAGGGCCTTGGAGGTGGTTTCATTTTTGTGTGGATTGAGGATGCAGTTGTTTTGCAGCCTGCAGTTAGGGTGTGCCTGCTGCACGTGTAGAGGGTGTTTTTAGGATTTTTAATTATTTATGTATTTAATGTGAGTTTTAAAGTGCGCTATCAGGCCAATGTATGTGGACGTTCTCCTGGCCATGTGTTTCTGTTGCACTATGTGGACACATGGTACTTCACATGATTGGACACTGTGGATTTAGCATTGTTTTATTTGGGCCACCTACCTGATTCTTCGGATGTCTGCACTCCTTTCTCCATCCCTCCGACTCCCTCTATACTCTCCATTCCAATGGTGGAGGCACAGATTTCTTCCCAGGGGGTCAACTTGATGGGTGATTACGATCCTCCCCCGGTAGTTGTGGCAATGTTACGGTTGGCGGATAGTATGCTCCGTACGCGTATCCGCAAGTCGTCCCATCGCTTTCTGCATTGCTGTGGGTTGCGGGGTGCGGTCCCCACCGCACTTACCCGCTGTGCCACCAGGGCCCATATGGCCTTCTTGTTCGCAAGTGCCGTCCTGGTCATTTGCGTCGAGAAGACGACGGCAGCATTCTCCTGGAGGGTCTCTGTGAGCACGGTGAGTTCCTCACGGGAGAAGTGGACCTGCCGCTTGCGGTCGCACGCTTTTTTCGCTACTTTCCCATTTTTATTGTTTTCACTAGGGTGGATGACGGGTTGGGATGTGTCTCAGGGTAGTATTTTTAATGGTTGTGTGGGAATTCTGATTTTATAGGTGTACGGCGTGCTGTTTCCCGTTCCGGGACCATGTTTTTACTTCCGTTTCCGTATATTTACGGTCACCGTATTTTCCGATTGCCGCTCATTACGGTGACCGCTATGATGGGTGGCGGAATTGCACCTAGGGCGCCGTACGACGGCGGTGAGGGGCGTTTTGGGGACATTTCCGCCATCGCGGACTTTGCACTTCCGCCATGGCGTAGTGCTCGTGCCCGATGGGTCGGAATTAGCCGCACTTTACTCCGTCGTGCAATGGCGGAAACGCTATTTACGCTATGGCGGTCAGGTCAGTTACTTTCCGCCAGGGTCGTAATGAGGGCCACTGACTATTGTTTGCGGTCTTAGTTTCCCATCTGCAGAGGTTTTATGGGCCTTGGCTGGAAAGGGCATGGTTGCTTCTCTCCCTGGCAACCCCTCTGTATGCACCGTCTTTCACCTCCTTTGGAACTGCCGTGCCGACTTAGCTCTCATGCCGTGCGGTCTGCCTTGCTCGTCGTGGGCTCTTGTGGTCCACCTTTTATCCCTGTGGGGAAGGGAAAGGGCCATCAGGTGCGTGTGATTCTGGTGAATTGCCTGACTTTGCCTGACCCTTGTATTGGGACATGTCAGGTAAATGGCGCTGGTGTTAGTCCTTTGCCTTTCGTGTTGTGTGAAAGTGTTCGTGTGGGAAAGGGGGTGGCAGTGTTTTGGAAGATCCTACGTGGTAAGATGGAGAAAAGGTGTCAGAAAAAGGGGGATAGCACGTCTCACCCGTCGGTGTCCCACTCCCACTCCCCAAAGAACTGTATCCAATAGCGATGGTTGTTTCCTGGCCACCTGGATGACTGACAGATCCCCTGGGACTAGCTAGGGAGAAACCTTCAGGTTTCTCACAGGCCTCATTGTGGATGTGTGGGCTACACTCATCACTTGTGCACTCATTCTTTGGTAGCTGTTTCCCTCACAAGGCATAGTTCCCCACCCACACCCATCTGCAATCCCCTTCAACCTGCTCTCATATCATGCTGCACATCGGCCAATGAAATGCAGGATTCACTGATTATTTATTCTTAAGTCTGCCTGTTCACATTGCCCATTGCCTCGACTCGCACACTCTGTGACAGCCTTCACATCACCCAGCCACATGTCAGTTGAACTTGTATCACTTACAGGGACTTTGCCACCCCTGTCTACCTGACTAATTTTCTTCATTGCTTTGTACGGGCTACTGTGCAGGCACATGAGCATATTGCCCTTGGAAAAGTGCATCTGTTACTGGATGGGATTGCACCAGAATAATTTGGAGAACTGGACAAACTCAAGAAGATGGCAAGTTGCTGTTTTATTTGCAATTATCTAAAACAGGGAGTTTACAATGAACGTCAACAGACGTACGCTGTCTACTTATCAGATAATTCTCTACTCTCGGTTTCTCTGTTCCCACATACTTCTTCTAGCATCTGCCCCCTCTATTTGAATACTTCCTTTAGGAGTGATCTATGCAACTTTAACTCCTCACTTTTCTATGATACCTGTACAAGTTTGCTTCCATCTCTCACACACTTTTCTACTCTCTCAGCGGACAAAGCAACATCCATTCTCTCGCCATCTCTTTCTTCTAGTCTTGATCAAATTTATCCTCTTTCTTCTTTTCAGCCCATCCATAAACCTGCCCAACCCTGGCTCTCTTCTCATCTTTCTTTTAAATCCTGTTCTCCCGCTAATCAGGCAACTTACTTTTCTTATGATGCTCTCTATGACAACTCTATTAAATCTGATAAGCGCAACTATTTTTCTGACCTTCTCCATAGCCAATCTACTCACCCTCGTCGTATTTCTAAAACTTTGACTTGCCTTCTTTCTCCTCCCACATCTGATCCCTCCATTACATCATCCCTATCAGCATCAGATCTTGCTAATTTCTTCTCTTCTATATTACACTCTTTACGTCAGGATATCCTATTGTCACCTTCATTTAACTCTTCTCCTTTATCCTTTCGTACACCTTCTCATACTGTGTCTAACTTTTTTCCTGTATCGGATTCTGATGTTGCCCTTCTTTTGGCCAAAGCTCACCCCACCACTGCCCCCACAGACCCTGTTCCTTCACTACTCATTCCTATAATATACCCGCTCTTGGCACTTTTTCTCGCCTCCTAACATCTGCCTTACCACCTCGACTTTCCCCTCTGATTTCAAACACGCAATTATTATTCCCATCTTAAAGAAACCCACAGCTAACCCCCTTGTTGTTTCAAATCTTTGTCCTATATCTCTCCTACCCTTTCTATCTAAGCTTCTTGAACGTCTTGTTTATTCACATATTCGTGTCTGATCTATCTCTTCTTCCGCCCACTCAATCTGGTTTTCGTCCTCACCACTCTACAAAAAAAGCCTTGATTGTGTTCTTAACCCTCTGACAGCTCGCTACTCAAAACATTCTTCCGTTCTCATCCTTCTTGACTTATCTGCTGCTTTTGACACAGTGGTTATTCCTTCCTTCTGGACTCTCTCTCCTCTTTTGGTTTTCGTGGGTCCGTTCTATCCTGGTTCTCGTCTTACCTATCTAATCGTACTTTTGCCGTCTCTTGGGCCGGCAATACCGCTCCTTCTTTTTCCCTCGACCATGGTGTTCCTCACCGGTCAGTCCTTGGTGCTTTTTTATTTTCCTTATACACTTCTTTTCTTGCTCCTATTATCTCATCCTTTGGAGTATCACACCATTTCTATGCTGTTGAAAATCAGCGTTTTCTTTTCTTCTCATCTTTCACACCTGATATTCATCACACTCTTTCATCCTGTCTCTCTGCCATTAAAACCTGGATGACCTCCCATTTCCTTACCTTAAATGCTGGAAAGACTGAAGTTTTATTCTTTCCCGCCAACACTCTCTCATCACTGTCTTTCCCTTCTTCTATCTCTTTTCCTCCCTCAATCTCTCCATCTCTCCGACTGCACGTAATCTTGGTCTTTACTTCAACTCTAATCTTTCCTTTGCTCATCATATCTCTCTTACGTTGCGCGCCTGTCGATTTCATCTTTACAACATATGCAAAATTCACCCATTTCTTACTTTACACGCTGCAAAGCTTCTTGTATCCTCGCTAGATTTCTCTCGGCTCTTCTACAGCTCTGTTTCACTATTTTGGTCTTCCCTGCTCACATCTTGCTCTTCTTAAATCAATTTATCATTCTTCTATTCGCTCACTTTGCCTTCTATCTTACCAGGACTCCATTTCTTCTTCTCTTTCCTCACTTGAATGGGTGTCCCTCTACTCACAGCTCAAATATATTTTTCTCTGTCTCATTTTTAAATCTCTCTATGGAGTTGCTCTCGACTATCTTACATCTCTCCTTTCATTCTATTTCCCTTCTCGTCCTTTCTGCTATGCTGGTCTTTTTAGACTTAATGTTCCCCGTCCTCCCTGTGCTCAATCCCGCTTTCGCTCCTTCCAGCTTTTTGCTCCTCTCCATTGGTACCTTCTTACTCTATTTCTTTGTTCTATTTCTTCTTTCTCTCTCTTCCGTTCTTCTTTAAAAACTCATTTACTTCAGTCATCTGACTAATTGATACTGGTTGACTCGGAACACTGATTTTCATTGCTGATTTAAATGTACCGTTAACTCTTCTATGTAAAGCGCTTTGGTTAAAGGCGCTATATAAAGTAAAATAAAAATACAAATACAAATACGCTCATTCTTTGAACAATGTCCACATGAAATACAATTAAATATTTCTTTATGCATCAGAATGACATCATGCTACATGGCAATAGTGAAAAACCTCTCAAGGGTTGTGATTGGTTAAGGGACACATTTAGATATATAATCATATAGGAGCTAGGTTTGTTATTGGCTGTCCGATATCAGGTGGATAAATTATGATTACCTCTTCATACGTGTCTTTTAAGAAAAATCAGTTACACAGTGTTTCACTGGTTTCTCAATCTATAAGGTCCTTCGTTATATGGACTAATACAATTGGTTTGCCACTCTTGTGCCATGTCTGGAAACTTTGGTTCAATTAGCAGCACATATGCCAAGACCCAGTTGCAAGTACATAGAACATGAAGGTGCCCTACCACCCAATTAGCCCACATCTATCTTCACCCATGCCTTCTGCCATGAAATTCTCTTTGTACTTGACCTTGCAGAGCATTCTTGTCCTAGGAATGCAACAGGAGTAAGGGCACTCGCTATCGTGTCTGGAGCTCCAAGTTCAAGACGTGTTTTCAGCCTTAACTCACGTGACAAGAGACCACGATTCTGCTCATTCTGCAAGCTTTAAATGTTTTAATGAATGAAGACTTGACATCTTCTGTGTTCCTTCTTGCACCTTAACGTGAGAGGATTCATCCTCCACACAAATGTTTCTCTTCAGCATAGATCGCTGACCCCGACTTCTCAATTCTTGACTTCAGGCAAGACAGCCTCCCAACGCAGCTCCAACAACCTGCTATTCTACTGCAACATAGCCTTTCATTTTCTATTCATGATTAGTTATCTAACTTATTTCATGATACCAATGTGCAATTTCTGTACAATGGCGGCTTCACCTGCACTCTATTCACTGCTTGTAGCTATCCTATACACTGACTTGTTAAATCTTGCATTTCAGCGTATGTACATTCTTTATACTTCTGATTTCTTCAGCACTTTTTACTATGTAATCTTCTTTTACACTTTTAAGGTTCACTTGATTCTTTTCTTCGTAATTTTTCCTCTAGGATTCATACATTGGGCCTCATTACAAGTTTGCCTGTAGCCTTGCAGGTGAAACCGGTAGGCTGCCGCCGAACTTGCAAATGTTACCGCCACCAGAGAATGGGCAATTACCGGGTCATTACAGCCCCACTGGACCCAGTATTTGGCCATTCCCGGGCACCGGTAAAAAATGCTCCCCATTCCCATTTGAGCCCATAGGGGACATGGGGAGGCCGGATGCACCGGCACCATTCAAAATGGTGCCGGTGCACCCGACATGCTCTGCTCGCGGGTGCCTGTCCGCCCACCAGGTCTGGCCTGGTGGGCGAAAAGGCACCCGCGAGCAGAATAAGTAGATTACCAGCCCCAGTAACTACTGTACCGGCAAGCTTACTGGTACCGTAGTTACCGGACAAGCAAACTTGTAATGAGGCCCATTGCCTTCATTCAGTATTTCAGGACTTTGTGCACACTTTCCTATGACACCATCAGTCCTTTTTCTTAGCTCTTTCTCATATTCCTTCAGGAATCTCCTCCTGCAGGCTGTCATCAACTCGAGGGTACATTCAATATGGTTGTCTACCATCTTTCAAATACTCACTGGTGTATTGGTACACTAGCTGGTGTTAGAAAGGTCATGATCTCATGCCTCCAATACAAGGAAGGTAGATGGTAGGCTCTCCTGTGGATGTGTAGGTCTGCTCCTCTATATTTTCACCTCTGAACGAGTCCTCAACCACCTCCTCAAGCTGTCCTGCTTCTTTTAATTTTTTCTTGAATAAGGGTTTCTTTGGTATATATATCTTCGTCACCCCCCTCAGGGTGCCCACATTTTTGCTGTGTTTTCCACAATCCAGGTCATGTAATTGCATTCTCCCCTTGGGGTACTGAAGACCCAACGTCCCACATATTCGTATGATCTCTTGGGTATTGGAATTTTGTTTCTTCAGGTGCCACAATACTTGCTTTTATGTCGTCTCTAATGGTACCTTCAGTCTGTGCGTTGCCTTCTGTTTCATCCTTCACATAGATCATGATCTTAATTCCAACTGCTTTCTTTGCTGTTTTCTGGCATTGTCCAATTATTATGCTTATAACACAGAATCTGAACATTATCATCACCAATATTGCTCTAAGGAATTTGAACACATTTATCATCCAGTCAGGAATCCATGCAAACAGAAATGAGAACCAATCGTCATCTTCAATAGCCTCTGTCTCCTCCTTCATTTTTGTGTGCAGTTCTGTCAAGTCACCATAGTTATGGCATCCGTCAGAGTCTCGTTCTCACTGTCATTTGATGGTTGGAAAGTACAGCAATAAGGCCCAACCTTGGCACAAACAACTCCTTCCATTGCTGTGATCATGTCAAGGACATACCTGTTCTGCAGGGTCATTAACCTTGTAGCCCTCAACTCTTTATGTCATTAAATCCTTTTATAGTGGCGTTGATTGTCTCTAACAGCTCCCACCTGGTGATCTGTAGCCATTTGCATTCACTGCTGCTTGGAGTCCAGGCATAAATATAGATGTCATTATTATAGCAGTCTTGATGAACAACTTGTGTTCATCCAGATTCTCATTGTAAACTTACTTAGCTGAGAAATAATTCTCTCTCTTCATCCGCCGGAGTGTAAGTGACCTTCCTTTTCTCAACTGCTCATCCACTTTTGGAAATCCCTCGATATTTGAGTCGCTCTGGAGAATCAGCAAGGCTGGAATATGGATGAGTACAATGGAACACACTCCTCCCCAGTTCCTGGGCAACTTCATTAATGCGCTGGATCCACAGGCTCAATATCGATCCATTAGGACAGGAGTCTGTCTCCTCATTCCTGGGATATTATTTATGTTCTCTCACCCTTTATTCACTCCAAATCAGATTTTACCTTTGCTTCAAAATCACAGTGTTGCATTAATCAATGGGACTACAGCCACTGGTACTGATTCATCATCCACCCATGTCAGCAGTTTAGAGTTCTTGGCCGATGACTTTAGGCACTCATTGTTCACTTTCTGCACCTCGTGCACTAGTTCCTTCCTCAGTAGATTAGCTGCACAGGACATCATCCCATCTTCCCATCCTTTGGTTATAATCACTTGTCCATAAAATAACAGCTGTGAACGCTCCCAGCATCAAGGCATTTCAGTGTTTCAGTTTTGTCAGAGCAATTCATCCTCTTCATTTCTTCAATTATCACTTTACCTTGTCCCACGGAAGGATACAGAGGCATCTTGTCTGTCCATCAAGGCTCTTTTTCCATTTGCTTTGTTGTGAAAACACAAAAATAATATGAGGCCGGGAATCCCAAAAAGAAACACACCAACACAGGTTACAAAAGAAACATACAAGTGCTTTATTTAAAAGCTACAACAGTTACCAAGTCAATTGACAAACGTATAGCTATTTGGCTCTCAGAGTAACATAATGAACTTCAACGAGGGTTTGATGTGTTAGTGAGAGACCGCACATCTTTTATACAGTTTGTCCAGCCCCTGGCCAACCCTCTAGCGGGTTAACCATTCTGTGAAACAGGTCTATGGGTTCCTTGCCAGGTCAATCCTTTAATATATGCATTTCGATTAGTTTCACTAATATAGTTGTACATTTACATATAGGTCAATGGTAGGACAAGGTCTCAGTTCGCGACCCCGACAAGTGGCCTGCAGGCATATTAATTATTCATGTGTACGGAGGTCACAACGGCCAGAGTTTTACTTAGAATGTCATTTGGCCTCCATTTTGATGTTCAGGGTGACTTCCATATAACAAGAGAACCTAAAATGGCGGCTTAATCCAAGATGGCGACTTACATTACTTTCTCTAAGGTCAAGACCTTGCGGTGGAGTTTGTTCGCATATGATGTTTAGACAACTTGGCGTAGGCCACCACACATACAATTGTTATGATAGGAGGCATAATATTGTTTCTATTCCGACATTGTCTTGATATAATCATCCTGGTTTGGAAATGTCTGTCTTGATCACCATCGCAGGGTTTCCCAGCTCCCTTGGAACTGTCCTCTGGTAGTACATGCTGCTAGATGGCTGAGGCACTTCAAATCATGTGCAACATCTCTTTTGAAATGAATGTTCTTAATGTACACATGGCATCGGGGATGAGAGAGCAGACATAACAGCTCTCATCAGATGCTCTATTCCCCACCTTTTTTATATGTTGGTACCATATATTATTCCCCAAGTGAGCCGAATTATCAAGATAGGCATGTATCCCCTGGTTATCTTCTTCTGCATCCCTCTTATGTCGTTTGACATGCCCAAATAGGTCAAAGAAATTATCGTCATTTGTACTTATACTGGGAAAAATAACATGTGTCGTGTTTCCAAATGAGCCATCAGAATGATAAAGACTCCGGAGTGTAAGATACAAAAAGAAGAAAAGAAAGCACATGCACATGTATATCATGCATAAGAGTCTAGAAAAACATTTAGTGTGCCACACCATTTCTTGTTGAATTTCTTGCCTTCTTGCAACTACATTTTCTACTTTGTGAATCATTTTTAATACATATACTCAAATCACATTCGTAATTGCACAATCAGCTCGATTATTGCAATCAAAATCCTTATAACTGGACTGTTCTTTGGATCTTGAAGAAAGGTATCAATATTAACATCTCTCCTAATGTGGGTAGAGTATGACTGAAGTGTAAACACAAAAACGGGAACCACAAACCTATGTGTGTCACTATTGGCTGGCATCATATGTGATTTTTGCAATATATTTTCTCAAAATGAATATGGGTATTGATTTCTCTTCCAGTTTTTAATAAGAATTGGCGCTTGGGCATAGTGCCCATATGATTTTACTTTTTCAAAGAATTTCTAAAAAGTACGTTTAAGCTCTAGAATTCTCTGCAATTTCATGCACTTCCTGCTAATATTTTAAGGAGTGTCCAATGAATTGTAGTCCAAAAGAAATGTTTTTTAATCACACACTTGCTTTATCGTCCTTCTTCTTGGTAATCGATCGAGTCTGCACACGCTGCAATTCTTCTTCTTGTCTTGCTTCCTACTCAGCGGGTACTAGAGGGAGGGGCTCATCTTTATAGATCTTTAAGTCGCCCAAATGAAACCAAGCTCTTCTTCCATACACCCTAAGTGCAGTAGGGGAAATTCCTCACGTGATATGGTCCAGTAAATCTTCGCTCATGCCACCTACACGTTAAACATTTAATAAGCACTTGATTTCCAACATACAACTTTTGTGGTGTCAATAATTTGCTTGGATCAGTTAATTGCCCGTCCTCTACCTTGTTCCTCAACCTCTCCCTCCGATGATTGAGATGATTGATCTGAAATCAAAGAAACAACAGTAGTCAGACATGTCAAATAATCATGCATTTCATCACCTAGAGTCTGCTCTACACTCTGGGCATCACTTCTAACTCTACATGGGGGCGTGAGGCGCATCCTCATGCAGCGCCATATCACTAATACATGGGGTTTAAAATGATGATCTGAACCAGGCTGATTTCGAAGGGCATACAAGGCTAGTTGCAGCCAATATAGCCATCCCTTTTTCAAAGTTGATCTAATATTTGTTATTCATTCCTTTAGGAGGCTGTTCAGCATCTCACATATCCTGTTTGCTTGTGGGTGAAGAGCAGAAGAAAACGTTTGCTTTATGTTCCATTAAAGCCTTATTTGTTCAAATAGCTCCTTAACAAAGTGTGGCCTATTATCAGACATTAATACTTCACATACACCCCATCTCGGAAATACTTCACACACTAAGAACTTCATAAGGATGTGTACAAGGACCAGCTTTGATTCATCAAGAAAAGGGACACACCACCACCAATAGATTCCTATATCCATTACAGGTGTACAACATATTGACGCAATCAATACGCAAATGCTGAAACGGGCCATTTGAATGGGGTATTACTCCTCAGATTGTTCTTAGTGTATGGCCAGCTGTAAAATTCTGACACACTATGCAATTTACAATGAACTATGCAACATGTTCCAATAGATTGGGAACAAACCAGTCCTCTGCAATAGTGGCAGCAAGACTTTCTCGGGTTATATGCGTGGGGTAATGCAGCTGCTCAAGTGTGTATTTTAGTAATGCTGCTGGCTTGCTTTCCAGTGCTTTCCTGTCTCAGAGTGCTTCTGTGGGGGATAAATAACACCCCCTGTGTCTCCATAGCTCCTGCACTTCTTGTGGGGCTCTACCCTGTATCTCTATTAGTTGCGTAATTGACAGCATATTAAACCCCTCTCGTACTAACATGGTTATGGTTGATACTTGTTTGACATTTTCAGTTTCGAAACTCTAAATTTCGGAGGAATACGCAACCCCTTTTGGCTTATAAGTCTGCGGCTTCATTTCTTCAAGAAATAAAGTCTGGTTGTTTAGTATGCGCTGCGCATTTTATGACTGCCATGGCTGCTGGGAGTTGTAGTGCCTTAATGAGCCTGTCCAATAGAGACGCATGTTGCACTGGAGTGCCGTCTGCAATGAGATAAACCCTCCTTTTCCAACATAACAGCCCTATGTGTACAGTTGATGTCACATAGGTGGAGTCACTGTACACTGTTACTTCCTGATCTTTGTGTTTCTCGAGCACAACAATAAGCGCTAACAATTCTGCTGCCTGTGCTAAGAAATGGGATGATAGTCTTGCACTCGCCACTACCTCAAATTCACCATTTAATCTATATCTTACAACTGCAAATCCTGAATGCCTCCACTAGTTTGATACATTTTTGATAAACCATCAATAAAAAGAATCTCCCGTCCAGCTAAAGCATTTTCTTTCACAAAGGGTAAATCATCATAAAATTCAACATAGTTAGCACAATCGTGTACATGATCACCTTCTTTTATAGGTTCAGCTACAAACGTGACTGGGTTCACTATTGTACATCCCACAATTTATATCGCTGGATTAGAAATCATTACTTCATATGCAGAAGCTCATTGTGTTGTCAATGTTCCTTTGGGTGTCTCTAAAATGACAAGGCATGCTCCACATATGGTGTCATTGCACAGCCCATGGTAAAACTTGTGGCCTCCTCAATCGCAAATGAGGCAGCAGCCAAAGATTTTTCACATGGAAAATGTCCTCTCATGATTGGATCTAAAATCCCACTGTAATACGCCACAAACTTTTGTACCCTAGTGTTGTTCTTTGTGTGAGTACTGCTGTCATTACTGATCTATCGGTGTGTGAAAACAAATACAATTCTTCACTATAATTGGGAATTCCTAAAACTGGAGCTGTGCAAATAGCTCTTTTTAATTGCTCAAATCCTTCCTGCATTTCTTCAGTCCAATCTATCTTTGTCTTACCAACTTGTGCTTTCTTTTTATTTTTTAATAACACATTTTATTGGTTTTATAACATACATTACAACAGAGGACTCAGTGGAAGTCAAACAATAACGATACTTCAAGAGGTCATTGGATCCATGCATTTCGCTCAGTGCACACATTATACTTGTTCGCATCAGCATCAACACATCACATTACATTGCTTTATACCTATAACAGGTTCAACAGTAAGGCAGGTCACTGCACCTCCTCCCACCTTTGCCCCATCCTCCCGGCTTTCTAGGGACATTCTCTGGCCCTATAGACTCTCTGCTCCATAGATATACAAACATTTACATCAGCAATCCATTGTTCAGCCTCAGATCCCCATAATTTAGCTATGTTTCTCTTGATCAGTGCGGTTGCGGCTGAAAGGAGTTCTTTTCTCATACCGTGTCATCTCACCTTTGCCCTCCATACCCAGTAATAGCAATTTGGGCTCTCTAGGTACTACATGCCCCAAATCTCTTGTAAGCGTATCGCAGCACTGTTGCCAATATAGTTGGATAACTGGGCAGTCCCATAATATATGAAAAAAGGTTCCCTCCTCCTGCCAACATCGTAGACAGTTGGTATCTGCACTCTTGCCCCAACGATAGAGCCCTACTCTCGGATAGTATACTCTATGTAGTAGCTTGAGCTGAATAAGTCGGAGCCTGGATGAAATGGGCGTTTCATGTGGATACATGAAGGCTGTGATCCAGTCCTCCGGCAGGATATCCCTTACGTCCCTTTCCCATTTAGACTTCAGTCCCACCAGCTCTGGAGTATCAAAGGAGGTCATAGGACTATACATAGTAGAAGTGATTCTATTATCAACTCTTTCCAACACAATGTTTCTTTCCATAGGGGTGCAATCTGGCATGTTAGAAATGTCTGGAAGATGTTTCTGTAGTGCATGTTTTGACTGTGTGTAGTGGTACCTTTCAGTTTCAGGAAGGCTGAATGTCTCTAACAACTTCTCAACAGGCATTAGTTTCCTGTCCTCTATCACATCACCTACTTTTGTAATCCCTTTTGTTACCCAGCACGGCCATTTCAGTAGCTTGCCCACCTCCGATAGATTCCCATTCCACCATAGTGGTTGAGCTGGGGTTACTTTTTTGTCCCAACCAATGAACTTATGTACCTCCGCCCAGATCAGCGTTGATTGGGCCACCATGTTTTGAGGGGTTATTGCACCCGTTTTTTGGTATAGAGTCCTCGCAATGGGATCGGATTCTGTCTCATTGCTATCTCGGCCCTTACATGTTGGAGTAAATTGTCCCTGTGTAGCATGTCATTCACCACTTACATCTGACTCGCCCAATAGTACGTTTGTAGGCAGGGATGCCCAATACCACCCTCCCAGATTGATCTTTGGAGCGTACTGAGCGCTATTCTCCGGTACCCACCACCCCATAAGAGCTTCCGTAGTATACAGTGTTGGGTGTCCTGACCCACGTTTGAGCTATCACGCTGCAACATTTGGTGCTGTGGGCTTAGAAAATCCAAGATGGCCAAAAAGCCCACAAGTGCGCCAGAATCCAGGAGAACCACGCAGTTTGTGCGCACACCCAAAATGGTTACCTAACTTGCCACCCACCAGTGTAAAGAAAGATCTTTGTTAACAAAATCCACTGTTACTGATGTCAAAAAGTTGCTGAAATCGTGACTCATTGGACCACTTTAAAGATTCAACCCTTTTGTGGGGTTCCACATAACCATCTTACTGTAAGGAGCCCCATCAAAACAATGTTAAGCAAGGATTTACTACCATGTAAGAACCATTCCTGTTTGGAATGCATTAATCCAAGAAAAATCCCAAAAATGGGTGCATTACCAGTACTCACCACTATCAGAAAGCCGGCGTTTTAAAACAACACCAGACTTTTTTTTTGTGTAAAACTGAATAAATGAACCCAAAGCAGGCCAAAGAAAGACTTACTGAGAGGTGGATTCAATGTAAAGTTATATTCTGAAGTGACTTGAAGGTTTATAACAAGACTGGCTGAGCTGTGGATCTCAGCAGTTTAAGTAAATTTGGACTGAAAGACACTAAAAATGTAAATGTTTAAAAGAAATGAGTGACCTACTTTTGAGTGTCACATAGGTTGCAATTGTTTAAATGTCATAGTTTTAAACTTAGAATCAGCATTCTAGCTGCATATGTAAAATGGTTAGTTTTATTTGAATGCAGAAAACTGGGTAACTAAAAGTGACATTAGCTGGGGGCTGGCTTAAGGAACTGAATTCTGCCTACCAGCTACCCCCGACAGGAGTTGAGACTTGTTCCCAGGCCTAGCTGCCTTTTGCTGCTCCCACCAAAAGGGATATGACACTTCTCTGATTGAATTACCTGGGCTCTGCAGGAAATTGAACAAAGCCCTGTCCTGACTCAGGCAAATGTTTTATTATGGGGGCCGTAAAAGTGGCTTCCTCCTGGAAGGAAAGGGGAGGAGCACTGCATGTGAGAGCAAGCTGGCTTGGCAGAAACTGGGAGGGGGAGAAACTGGAGACAGAGGCTGAGCTTGAAATAAGTGGAAAGACTGGTTTCTGTACCATGTGACCTGAAAAGACACACCCCTGTAGCCAGAATATGTTTTTAGAAAAAGATGAATAACTCATAGTACGGACTTGTCATAATTATTTAAATGATACCATAATTCTTGTGATTTTTCTGCCCACATTTTAAGAGGTTTTTAGAACCGGTGGCATGATCTGGGGGCAAACTAGCAGTTAAGAGGGTATTACTTAAAATGTCTGCATGTGAAAAGTCTGATACTTCATCAATTAATGCCTGCATGCCTTGCACACATTTGGGTAAATTTGAGTAAGAATCTGATATTGGTAACCTGACCAAAAAGTGAAATATGTTGCCATTTCTCAATGCAAGCTCTCAGGAAGAGCAGATTTGAACAGGGTATATCTCATGTGATATGCATGATGGGTGCATGTAATTTCAAACCACTGTGTAGCTATGAAATATGTCTTTTTGATCAAATATAGATTGTGTGTAAAGTTGACAGGGGTGGGTTCTCTGTATCATAAACCGACCTCATCATGATGACACTTCATTTCATTCCCCCAATCAAGGGGAAGAGGAGGAAGTGGCCAATGACAAGTGGAGAGGGGTAGAGCCTAGGAAGCTAGCCTCTCCACCCATTTTCAAAACACATAAAAGCAGACAGTCAGGACAGATAGGGACATTCAATTCCATCTGCTGCGGGACGCTCTGCCGGGAAAATCCATACTTTACCTCCATCAACCTCCAGAGAGCCAACATAGAGACTTCAATCTATCCACCTTCAGAGACCAAGACTTTACTTCAGAATTTGTAGCAGAGAGGTCAAATACAAGCTAAATCCCTCTTTAGCAGGCCTCAAATCATTGCCATTATCACAGCCAGGCGAGCTGTTTGAATTCTTTGCAAGAACTCTTGCCATTTGCCAGAGAGAAGTGTTGTATCCAGAGAGAGACCAGCTGAACCGGAGACCGCTGTATCCGGACCCACAGACCTGATCAGAACCAGAGACCCAGACCAGACCAGCAGAGTAGAGCTGACCCCGACGCTGTGCGCAGAGACCGTCCGTGGCGAGTGAAGAAAACCTGACCAGATCCGTGGCGAGGCCCATTCTATTTCTAAATATATTGTGAGTACCTAGTAGAACTGTGCAGAACCAATCTCTTAGTTAAAATAATCTAATCCAAGCTATTTTAATCTAAGTAGAACTGCCTGCTAACTATCACCTGTCATTTGCAAAGCTGTCACCTGTCATTTCTAGCTGCTAGCTGTCACTTGTCACTTTGAACTTTAAAATTTCAAATAGGAAAAACGACCTTTACCATATCGCTCATATCTCCGTGACCGTTTGTCTTAGAGACTTGCAGTAACTTTCCTCTGAAATCTGGGAATCTTGGCTTTTCAACGAATCTAGAACCGCATTCCTATTCTCTATAAATTTGCCGCAATCGCGAAAAACGCACTCGCGAATTTTACCGCGATTTGCAAATTTCTCCACGTGTGAAAACAGCAGCTTCCTTGCTTTCCTTGCTAAAAATTCGTTTGCCTCTTAAGAACCATCCCTGAATCATTGCTAGAGTGAGCCTGGACTAATATTAACTTGATACCACTCACCCTGAACCTCTAGAGGGAATTAAAAGCATTTTAGCATATTTTTCACTTCATTGCTATCACATATAAAAGCATTTTGGGGCCGTGTTTCAAACTTCTGTAGTCTAAGCTTGCTGGGGTGAACTGAATTACATTTGATTGCATCTCTGAGAACTGTGTGCTTTCCTTCCATTTCCTTGCATTGCATAAAGGGGGGAGTGGATTGCCAGAGAAAAGTGATTACATTGTTTTGTTGAAATCATATTGAGTATTTTCTGTATTGCAATTTCATTCAACATTGCATCCATCTGAATTTATATAAAGCATTCTCTACCACCTTATTCTTCTGTTCCTATTCACAAGTGTGCTAGTGCCAGACTATCCATTATTGATTACTGCTCAGATTAAGTGTGATATTCAATTATTAATTATTATAAAGTGTGATATATATATATATATTGATTGTTTAAATTATCAAATAAACCTTTTAACTTGCAAAACAGAACTACTTCTTGGCTCAGTGGGGTCAAGGGGATTCCAAGAGAGGGGTGTTATATAGGGGTAGTCATCGAGAACGCATGAACTGGACATAAAGATATATCAATAAGGGTTTTCATTCAGTATTCTAGACTAGGCGTTGACTTAGCTGTAGTGTTGAATTGAATCCTCTTACAAATTGGGGGCTCGAGCGGGACGTTTGGGTTAGATCTACCATTTGTGCAGATTAATACAGCGTGCCAGCTGACCAGATACACATATCCGGTCGGATCACTACGCTGTGTTACGCTGTAAAGCACTCCTCAAAGGAACGCTCTAAGGAAAAGGTCTGTTTTGCAAAAATAAAATACAAACTTCTGTAAGTCAGGAAGGAACTCAAATCTCTAGAATGACGACCTTAGTAGACATGAAAATAGCCAGAGAGCACTTCTTACATAAGTTATTTGTGAGAGGTGAGTGGACTCACCAGGACCGCATGGTCTGGTTGCAGGCCATCACGCAACAGGTCACGGAAACAGGGTCAGATATATGGAGAGATCAGGGTCCCTTACATGTGGCCCTGAGTGAACTATACATGGCTCCTAAAGCTAAGGATGAACAAGACAAGATGGTTAGGATAGCGGCATACCTGTACCTATATATGGGAGACATGCAGGATAAATGTACTGAAAGCCAAGATCTGGCGAATAAGCGACAGATGGCGTTAGAGAAGGTCCAATCAGACCTGGTCTCTTCTGAGAAGAGGCTGCAGGGGAGCCAGGAGTCAGAAAATGAGAGTAGACAGCACATCATTAAAATAAAGAGGGATATGGACATCCTGCAACAGGAAAAGGCTGACCAGGATACCAGATTTCTGGCCTTGCAGAAGGAGTACCAAGAAGGTTTGGACTCCCTACTGCAGAGCCAGAAAAAGCTGGAGCAAAAGTTAGACTTCAATAGGGCATGTGCGGAGCAGGTAGTCACCCTGCAAAGCCACCTAGATAGGGAGAAGGCAGAGAGCAATAAACTGATTTTGAAAGACCTGGATACCCAGGCAGAGTTTGACCAGGAGCACCAGAAAGCTGGTGCCTTCCAAAGGCAAAGGGACGACCTGGCGGCACAGATGCAGGCTCTTAGTCAGGAAAGGGATACCTTAGGCCAGGAAGTCTGCCACTTAAAAAGAAAAACTGGAAGAAAATCACCTGGCCCACCAGGGACTGGGTGACCTCCAAAAAGAACACCAGAACTTGTTAGAGCACACCAGGAGGGTGGAGGATGCTCTAGCAAGAAAGGAGCAGGCCAATAGGGACACAGCTCAGGAGGTAACCCTCCTGCAGCAGAGACTGGCCCAGTACTCCAGGACCAATCAGGAGGCACAGAGAGAAAACGAGGCTCTCTGCCAGCACAATGATAGGCTCCAACAACAGGTAGCGATGCAGGAGAGAGTGATAGAGTCTAGTAAGGCCTTAACTGAGGAACTGAAGGCGCAGGCTCTTGCATTGCAACAGGGAGCAGGGGCAGATAGAGACCAAGTTCGCTGGGAAAGGGAAACTCCTGAGCATAACCTCAGGAGCCCTAGTACCAGAGGCCTTTATCTCTCTCAGTCCCTGGACTCTGCCACCCCCATGTCCCCTGGCGCACATGAGCACCGGGCCACAGGGATGGCAGATTACTATCCAGCCAGAAGCATGGGGCTCATAGGCCAGTACCTCCCAGGAATGGATGGGCGGGCATCCGGGTATGGGCACCCAAGCACAGTGCAATTAAGTGGGGAACCCCAGGAGAGTAGGCCCACTAAGGGCATCCTGAAAACCTCTGCCCAGTTAGGTCAGTGGGGGGGGTACCCATCAAATCCTGGCAGCAAAGAGGAATCTGAAGACTCCTCTGAACGGTACAGGACACAGGAGACCAGGTCCCCACATTCTGCCAGCCATTCCCAGGCTCGCAGAATCCGGGAAAACCTGGAAGAACAGACGGGAACCTCTGGGAGCAGTGCCTCTGAGTCAGAAGATGAATGGACCAGGGTTACCCGGACCAAAAGGGCCAATAAGACAAAAATGGCCTTGCTTAAGGACCCCTTAAAGCAGATTAAGGCAATCAGGAGCGTCATCACGCCTTATCATAAGAACGCCAAGTATTCTTTTTGGGAGCACTTAGAGTTGTTTGAGCAAATGATGGAGACTTTCCATTTGAAGGACAGCCAAAGCTGTATTCAATATGTAAAGTGGACCTTCTCCCCGGAATACTCCAGTTTCTTTGCGGGGCTGGAGGACCAAAATCATTTAAGATGGTCCACCTATAAGGCGGCCATTTTGAAACATTTTTCTACTCATAGAAATCCTCAAGAGGCTCGCAAGGCAGCCTACAATTTACAATGTGGGGAGGATCAGGCCCCACAGGAGTTTGTGCAGGAGTTAAAGCATGCTTTTGCACAGACCACAAGAAGGGTGCGCACGGATAGCAGAGAATTTATTAATACGTTTTTCCATGCCTTGCCCAAATACCTAATGACCCAGCTTGTGAGGGATTTTCACGAGAAAAGATCTTTAGACTGGGTCATTGAACAGGCGACCCGGATCTATGAGGTGCAGAAGCCCATAGAAAATAAAAACAATGCGCCCAAAAACCCCAACACCAACAGCACCCCTGCTGCTGCCAAGGTGGCAGAGGTAAAGGTTTCCCCCGTTTTAGACTTGGAGATGGGGGGGCCTAAAAACCTACCTGCACCTAAAAATGCTAGGCCCAGAAGATCCTCGGGCCAGTCACAGACAGGGAGCCAAGGAGGCAGCCCCACAAATGGGGTCCCTCGCTCTCCTGATTATGTAAGCCCCTGGTACAAGGGAAACAGACCCATCCTGGGTTATGTGTGGACTCCTCCAGCCCAAGGGGGGGATCCAGCCAAGCACCTAACCCAGAGAACTTCCCTCCCAACTTCTCACAGGAGGGCAGAAACTCACCAAACCCTGGGCAGAACTTCTTCCCCAGGTATCCACCCAATTTCCAGCCCCAAAATCATCCATCCTTCTTTCCCCAATTCCCTGAGCCCAGACAACCTAATCCGGGAGAGGGGAGGCCAAGGGTGGGGGGGTATCCAAATCTTCCCAACCAGGGGTACTACCAAAGAAGGGATAGCTACCCTTCCCGGGATCAGCCCAGGGGAGAAAACAGGGGAGAAAACAGGGCCCGTATCAGCCTGAGCGGGTTTCCCAGTTAGAGCGCCAGGTTCAAAACATGTCTCGGGATCTGGGTCACATACTGAGGGCTCAGCAGAACCCTCAGATCGGCATGCCGGCGCAGAATGCACCCAACTCTGGACACACCGGTTCTCAGGGAGGAGGCACAAGGGGAAGGGGGGTGTAAACCCTTGGAGGAAGCTTCCTTCCCAACTTGTAAACAGCCCCTGGAAAACCAGGAACCGGAAACAAAATCTCCTGCCCCTGAAAGCCCGCCTCCCAAGGAGCAGAGGGGGGGTAGGAGAAACAAAGGACCCAAACAGACCCACTTTGAGGAGGAGGTACAGATCTTCCAATTTGAGGGAGAGGGATCCTCAGAAGATCCTGGGAAAAGGATCTTCTCCTTCAGAGATGGGGGAACTCCTCCCAAGGAAAAATGGGCCCCAAGGGATTCCAATCCAGACTGGGGAGATATGGAGACTGAGCTACCGCCGCCCATCATCTCATCCCAGAACCCACAATACCAAAATCCCCTGGTTCAAACCCATCCTGATGACTGCCTCCAAAAAGGGGGGGGCGGCCCAGAACCGGAGCCAGGGGAACCCACAATGGCTCTGATCTCCAGTTGCCAACTTTTTCTTTCAGATTCCCAAGGCTCTCCACAGAATTCTGCCCAAATCTCTTCGCAAGCGATGTCCAAAACCAGAAAGTTAGCCCACCAGTTGTCCAAAAATGGTCATTATCTGTGCCCCCTTGAGGAGAAGGAGGGAAGATACTATGCCCCAGTACAAGTACAGGGGCAGGGTACAATTTTGGCACTGGTGGACACTGGATCTCAAGCTACCCTTCTTTCCAGAAGGGCCTTTGACGAACTGAATGCAGGAAGGGGAGAGAATTACTGAATTCCTCTCACCTCTCTTCCTGGACAACTGCAGAACTTTGAGGGGAAGGACATTCCTGTTGAGGGGACTGCAGACTTGGACATTAAGATCGGGCGACACAAGTTGAAACACCCGGTCATAGTTGTGACTCCAGAGGGCACCCCTTGTTTACTGGGGAATGACCTCCTGAGGAGGTTGTCACCCTTAATAGATTGCGTAAACAAGGTCCTCTGGACCCAGACTAGCCGACCAATAAAATTAAAACAGAGTGTCAACCATGTTAGTTTAAACGGCACCTGCCACATGGTTGAACAAAAATCTGACCAAGTAGAATTTCACTTCCAGAACAACCAAATTCCAGACGTGACAGTAATAGCAGTAGGACAACAGACTGGTGATGGGGGGTCCTCTCTATTTCTGAAAATCAACCTTCCTTCCAGTCTAAAGTGGTATTCCACGCTGGAAGGAAACACTCTGAAATTCTATACTAATCCACAATCAGAAACTCCCACTCCTATAGTCCAGAAAGATGTGAAATCAGCTCAGAGCCTGGCTGAGATTCAGCAAATTGGAGAGCAGTTGTTCATCCCTGTTCAGTTAAATGATGGGAAGGACTCTGTTCTCGCTCGAGTGTGTGTGAACAATGGTAAGAGCTTCATCAGCGAAGCCATGTTCCGCCAAATCCCAAAAGATCCAGCCATTCCCACCTTCAAACTGATAGACAAATGGGAAATGGACCTGGAAGCACCTAATTCCAAACATCTCCTGCCAAGCAGGTGTATGCTCAAAATCTCCATTGGCAACAAGAGCATAGTCCACAATTGTTGGGTCGTGCGAGACGTCCCTGCCGCCTTTTACTTAGGCAGTGACATTCTCAATCGCTTTGCCATTAGTTTGGACCTAATAAACTTCAAAGCTTGGTCCCGATTAGCGGATAATCCCATGGGCTTTGATGATCCGGAAAAAGCATTTAGGTCAGCTCAATTGCTACCTTATGCAGTTGAAATTCAGATTAAAGAGGAAGTCACCATCCCAGAAAGGACCCGACAATTCTCCCTGGAAGCGAAAGTTAAAAGAGGACAATATCTGCAAAACCCTGATGCTTACATACATCTAAACGCTTCTCTCTAACAGCAAGGGTTGGGGGTAAACCCAACTCCATTAGTCAACATAGAACGTGACACCATTCCAATAGAGGTGGATAACAGCGACTTAAAGAGTATTACTCTAGCCGCAGGCACCATTATTGGAATGGCGGTTGATGACCGACATTTTTCCATAGATTTAGGTAATGAACTGTTAGGGCCAATCCCCAAGGACTGCTTTGACAGTGACAGTGATAACAATACAACACCAGACAGGATTTTTACCCGGCATGGGGGGAACTTCCTGGTGTACACTTCTTGCCCTTATGGTAAGGAAGATGTGACTTGTGACTTCGGAAGGGATGAGGTGATTTTCCAGGTCCATGAGGGCTGCCTTTCCCACCTGAAGCCTCCAGTCCAAATCAGCACTATGACCAGGGACTTCTCCACCCAGCCGGAGGAGGCCGCTGAGATAGCCAAACCAGAAGTCTTTCCAGGCTTCAGGCAGATGGTGGAAGAGAGAGTCAACCTAGCTGATGCCTGTGTGACTCTGGAACAAAAGCAAAAGTTGAAACAAGTTTTCTTGGATTTCCAAGATCTCTTTGCAGTAGACTCATATGACTGTGGCCGCACCGACATCCACACAACAACAATCCCCACGGACCCTGGCATGACTCCTGTGTTTGTGAAGCAATATCGCTTGCCTCTCGCATCAATGGAGTCCCTTACTGAAATAATTAAGAACCTTGAGTCCCGGGGAATAATACGTCCAGTCCACAGCACCTACAATAATCCGGTGCTGGGAATATTGAAGCCAAACGGCCAGTGGAGACTCTGCGCCAACCTCAGGGAGCTCAACAAACGGGTCCATACTTCCCGATGGCCTCTGCCCTACATTGACCAAGGGCTGGCCCAGATCCAGGGGTCACAGGTATTCACTGCAATAGACCTGACCAATGGATACTGGACTGTGCCTGTCAGTAGGGAGGACCAATACAAGCTGGCTTTTACCTTTGGGGGACAGCAGTACACATGGACCCGGACTCCCTTCGGGTACCTTAACTCCGGTAATGAGTTCAACATTTTCCTACATAAGGCCATGCCCGACCTGGGTGCGAGGGGTAACCTGGCTTATGTAGATGATGTCCTCATCAAAAGTTCATCTGTGGAGGAACACATAGCGGAGATCCGTTATGTTCTGACGCAGTTGAGGGCCGCCGGAGCAAAACTTTCCTTTCAGAAAGCACAGTGGTGTAGAACCCGTGTTAATTTCTTGGGGCATGAGATTACTCCTTAGGGTCTTTGTCCCCAGGAAAAGAAATTGGAAGCACTTCAGAAACTGAAAGACCCCACAACTCTGCGGGAACTAAGGAGCCTCCTTGGACTGACTAATTACAGCAGAAAGTTCATTGGGGGCTACGCAGAGATCACCAGACCCCTGATTCATCTCCTGAAGGGGGGGGGTCAAGTGGGAATGGGGTCCAGAACAAGCCGAGGTGGTAAAACAACTCAAGAGAAGCCTCTCACAAGCGCCTTGCCTAGCTTACCCTGTCAGAAACAAGGAGTTCTTCCTGGAGACGGGGTTCTCTAATACGTGCTTGACAGCAGTATTATACCAAAAGCATGACAAGGTCAATAAAGTAATCTCCTATGCGAGCAAAACTTTATCCTCTGTGGAGGAAAAATTCAACGATTGTGAGAAGGCACTCCTGGCAACGGTGTGGGCATTGAAGAATTACCGCCCGTTTATCCAGGGGGAACACATCATAGTGGAGACTCCACACCAGCCTCTGCAATATCTCCAAAGTGATAGAATCCGGGCCGGAAATGTGAGTAATTCCCGAATTACTTCCTGGATTCTGTCAATGCAAGGCTTTCCTGTGGAGGTCAGATATGGCCAAAACAAGAAGAGTCCCCTCGCGCAAGGTCTGGCTGACTTGCATGATTGTGCCAGAGAAAACTGTCTCGAGGACGAAAGTCTAAAAATAAAGGACAACATGGAGGCATACCTTAATTCCCTCCACAAAGTCTTTGAAGAAGACAAGTGTGAGGGAATGCCCACTGTATATGTGGATGGATGCTCTTACCATGTTGACAACGACGGGGAGAAAGAACTGGTGGCCGGCATAGTGAATGCATGGGTGAAGGAGTTCCCTGAACCCTCCGCTGGATACACAATTGGTCCCCGAAGTAGTCAGGTGGCAGAATTGATGGCTGTGCATCAGGCCATCCTCACTGCTGTCCAGCATCAACTCCACAAACTGGTCATAATCACAGATTCGGATTATGTACGGAACGGGTTCGTGGAGCACCTGGTTAATTGGAAAACCAGAGGCATGTTATGTGCTAATAACAAACCCTTGAAACATGGGAAGCTGATCCAAAACATTGATGATCTGGTCACCTCGAATGAGATGACCATCTATTGGAAAAAGATCAAGAGTCATTCCAAAGTAGAGGGACCAGACAAAACTGGAAATGACTTAGCTGATCAGCTGGCCAAAACCGGGGCCATCCAAGGGGATCTAATTGGGATTGAGTCCCTGTTGGGGGAAATCCAGGTCACTGCTATCACTAGGTCCCAGACAAATGCTCACAACGACCTTTCAGTTGCACAGTGGAGTAAGGAGACCCCTGATGCTGATTCGATTACAGCTCAGAAGGGGGATACAATTATTGGTAAGTTTTACCAACACCTTGAGAACCCTGAGAACTTTCCCCTGACGGATACCGATTACACTGGGAAAGAGGACCTAAGAGTGTTGATGAAATGTCCAAAAATGTTCCGAATCCAAGACGGTTTGCTGGTAAGGAAATCCAAAGCGGGCCACGATCAGTCGGTGGTTCCTACCTCATTCCGAAGCCTGATGTTAAGTCACGCCCATGATGCGGCAACCGCCGGTCATAGGGGGTTTCACACAACATTGGAAATCTTAAGAGAGGTTGCATACTGGCCACACATGGGGCAGGACCTCGACCAATACTTGAAGGGGTGTCTTGTGTGTGCACAATTTCAGCCATCATCCCTCACACACCGTGCGCCTCTCCAAAAGAGGGGGATGACCCTGCCATGGTCAGATTTACAAATCGACTTTGTAGGCCCTGTGATTCGCTCTGCTAGGGGGAATAAGTACATGTTGACTGTGACATGCTTGTTTACCAAGTGGGTGGAATGTCTCCCAGCCCCAAATTGCAAGGCAGAAACTGCAGCTGCCCTGATGATTAACCACATCTTTTCCCGTTTCGGTCTACCTCAAAGGATTGAGTCAGACAGGGGTAGCCACTTCACCAGTGAAGTAATGACAAAGATGTGGGAGATACTGGGGGTCAAAAGGAAGTTACATATTGCTTACAGGCCAGCTTCTTCTGGGGCAGTAGAGAGATATAACCGAACCATTGTGAGCATATTAAAGAAGTTTGTGGCAGATTCTGGGCCAAGTTGGGATATCCGATTACCTCTGGTCCTAATAGCCATCAGATCTACCCCTTCATCTGCAACCAAAATGTCACCATTTGAGTTGATGACTGGGCGCAAGATGGTGCTTCCTCAGCATTTGCTCTACAGGACCCAAGAGCAGACACTGATAAATGCCTCCACTACTCATGAGTATGTGGAGAATTTAAGGAAACACCTTCAACATGCTTTTGCTTATGCTCAGCGGAATCTAGAAAGATCAGCTGATAGCATGAAGACCCACTATGACCTGAAGACTTCCAGGAAGGAATATCAGGTGGGGGACCGGGTCTATCTATACAATTTCCAAAGGAACCAGGCCAAACAGCGAAAATTTTTGCCTGCATGGAAGGGACCCTTTGAGATTATAGACAAAATCTCCCCTGTGGCCTACCAGATCCGCATCCCCAAAGGCGGTTTGGCAGAGGGGGAAGACAAGTGGGTCCACATAAACCAGTTGAAGTGTTGCCATCCCAGGCACACTCTGCAACAACTGGAGGAATCCTCTGGAATCCTAGAGGGTACTGTCTCAGATTAATTCAGTTCTAACTTAAAATATCCTACATATCGCCTATCAAATTCTAAGTTTCTCAATGTGGGTGTTTTCGTTTTTGAATGCAAAAAGAAATGTGCATGTCCATATGTTTTGAATATAAATTTATATGCCACCCCACTATATCAATGGTGGGGGAAAAATGTCTATGAATAGGTATTGCCGCTCTTCCTTTGTCGTCCTAGGAGAAAGAAAACCTCGAGACTGGCCAAGGAGGACGATCCGGAGACCGGGAGCAGAGACGCGGGGGGCCCCGGGGTACCGCCCAATATACCCATCAGGACCGGCGAGGAGAACCGATCGATCAGTACCGGATGGAGGAAAAGATGCTGAACTGTGCCATTTGCAGAATTGGAAGAAGATTATGCGGACAGACCAGTGCGTGGGTCAAAACCCTTGTGCACCCGACTCCCCATCGACTCAAATTCAAAGGGCAGTCACGTGGGGGGATCTGTTGGGTGTCCTGACCCACGTTTGAGCTATCACGCTGCAACATTTGGTGCTGTGGGCTTAGAAAATCCAAGATGGCCAAAAAGCCCACAAGTGCACCAGAATCCAGGAGAACCACGCAGTTTGTGCGCACACCCAAAATGGTTACCTAACTTGCCACCCACCAGTGTAAAGATAGATCTTTGTTAACAAAATCCACTGTTATTGATGTCAAAAAGTTGCTGAAATCGTGACTCATTGGACCACTTTAAAGATTCAACCCTTTTGTGGGGTTCCACATAACCATCTTACTGTAAGGAGCCCCATCAAAACAATGTTAAGCAAGGATTTACTACCATGTAAGAACCATTCCTGTTTGGAATGCATTAATCCAAGAAAAATCCCAAAAATGGGTGCATTACCAGTACTCACCACTATGAGAAAGCCGGCGTTTTAAAACAACACCAGTCTTTTTTTTGTGTAAAACTGAATAAATGAACCCAAAGCAGGCCAAAGAAAGACTTACTGAGAGGTGGATCCAATGTAAAGTTATATTCTGAAGTGACTTGAAGGTTTATAACAAGACTGGCTGAGCTGTGGATTTCAGCAGTTTAAGTAAATTTGGACTGAAAGACACTTAAAATCTAAATGTTTAAAAGAAATGAGTGACCTACTTTTGAGTGTCACATAGGTTGCAATTGTTTAAATGTCATAGTTTTATACTTAGAATCAGCATTCTAGCTGCATATGTAAAATGGTTAGTTTTATTTGAATGCAGAAAACTGGGTAACTAAAAGTGACATTAGCTGGGGGCTGGCTAAAGGAACTGAATTCTGCCTACCAGCTACCCCCGACAGGAGTTGAGACTTGCACAACAGCTGTGTTCCCAGGCCTAGCTGCCTTTTGCTGCTCCCACCAAAAGGGATATGACACTTCTCTGATTGAATTACCTGGGCTCTGCAGGAAATTGAACAAAGCCCTGTCCTGACTCAGGCAAATGTTTTATTATGGGGGCCGTAAAAGTGGCTTCCTCCTGGAAGGAAAGGGGAGGAGCACTGCATGTGAGAGCAAGCTGGCTTGGCAGAAACTGGGAGGGGGAGAAACTGGAGACAGAGGCTGAGCTTGAAGAAAGTGGAAAGACTGGTTTCTGTACCATGTGACCTGAAAAGACACACCCCTGTAGCCAGAATATGGTTTTAGAAAAAGATGAATAACTCGTAGTACGGACTTGTCATAATTATTTAAATGATACCATAATTCTTGTGATTTTTCTGCCCACATTTTAAGAGGTTTTTAGAACCGGTGGCATGATCTGGGGGCAACCTAGCAGTTAAGAGGGTATTACTTAAAATGTCTGCATGTGAAAAGTCTGATACTTCATCAATTAATGCCAGCATGCCTTGCACACATTTGGGTAAATTTGAGTAAGAATCTGATATTGGTAACCTGACCAAAAAGTGAAATATGTTGCCATTTCTCAATGCAAGCTCTCAGGAAGAGCAGATTTGAACAGGGTATATCTCATGTGATATGCATGATGGGTGCATGTAATTTCAAACCACTGTGTAGCTATGAAATATGTCTTTTTGATCAAATATAGATTGTGTGTAAAGTTGACAGGGGTGGGTTCTCTGTATCATAAACAGACCTCATCATGATGACACTTCATTTCATTCCCCCAATCAAGGGGAAGAGGAGGAAGTGGCCAATGACAAGTGGAGAGGGGTAGGGCCTAGGAAGCTAGCCTCTCCACCCATTTTCAAAACACATAAAAGCAGACAGTCAGGACAGATAGGGACATTCAATTCCATCTGCTGCGGGACGCTCTGCCGGGAAAATCCATACTTTACCTCCATCAACCTCCAGAGAGCCAACATAGAGACTTCAATCTATCCACCTTCAGAGACCAAGACTTTACTTCAGAATTTGTAGCAGAGAGGTCAAATACAAGCTAAATCCCTCTTTAGCAGGCCTCAAATCATTGCCATTATCACAGCCAGGCGAGCTGTTTGAATTCTTTGCAAGAACTCTTGCCATTTGCCAGAGAGCAGTGTTGTATCCAGAGAGAGACCAGCTGAACCGGAGACCGCTGTATCCGGACCCACAGACCTGATCAGAACCAGAGACCCAGACCAGACCAGCAGAGTAGAGCTGACCCCGACGCTGTGCGCAAAGACCGTCCGTGGCGAGTGAAGAAAACCTGACCAGATCCGTGGCGAGGCCCATTCTATTTCTAAATATATTGTGAGTACCTAGCAGAACTGTGCAGAACCAATCTCTTAGTTAAAATAATCTAATCCAAGCTATTTTAATCTAAGTAGAACTGCCTCCTAACTATCACCTGTCATTTGCAAAGCTGTCACCTGTCATTTCTAGCTGCTAGCTGTCACTTGTCACTTTGAACTTTAAAATTTCAAATCTGAAAAACGACCTTTACCATATCGCTCATATCTCCGTGACCGTTTGTCTTAGAGACTTGCAGTAACTTTCCTCTGAAAGCTGTGAATCTTTGCTTTTGAACGAACCTAGAACCGCATTCCTATTCTCTATAAATTTGCCGCAATCGTGAAAAACGCACTCGCAAATTTTACCGCGATTTGCAAATTTCTCCACGTGTGAAAACAGCAGCTTCCTTGCTTTCCTTGCTAAAAATTCGTTTGCCTCTTAAGAACCATCCCTGAATCATTGCTAGAGTGAGCCTGGACTAATATTAACTTGATACCACTCATCCTGAACCTCTAGAGGGAATTAAAAGCATTTTAGCATATTTTTCACTTCATTGTTATCACATATAAAAGCATTTTGGGGCCGTGTTTCAAACTTCTGTAGTCTAAGCTTGCTGGGGTGAACTGAATTACATTTGATTGCATCTCTGAGAACTGTGTGCTTTCCTTCCATTTCCTTGCATTGCATAAAGGGGGGAGTGGATTGCCAGAGAAAAGTGATTACATTGTTTTGTTGAAATCATATTGAGTATTTTCTGTATTGCAATTTCATTCAACATTGCATCCATCTGAATTTATATAAAGCATTCTCTACCACCTTATTCTTCTGTTCCTATTCACAAGTGTGCTAGTGCCAGACTATCCATTATTGATTACTGCTCAGATTAAGTGTGATATTCAATTATTAATTATTATAAAGTGTGATATATATATTGATTGTTTAAATTATCAAATAAACCTTTTAACTTGCAAAACAGAACTACTTCTTGGCTCAGTGGGGTCAGGGGGATTCCAAGAGAGGGGTGTTATATAGGGGTATTCATCCAGAACGCATGAACTGGACATAAAGATATATCAATAAGGGTTTTCATTCAGTATTCTAGACTAGGCGTTGATTTAGCTGTAGTGTTGAATTGAATCCTCTTACAAATTGGGGGCTCAAGCGGGACGTTTGGGTTAGATCTACCATTTGTGCAGATTAATACAGCGTGCCAGCTGACCAGATACACATATCCGGTCGGATCACCACGCTGTGTTACGCTGTAAAGCACTCCTCAAAGGAACGCTCTAAGGAAAAGGTCTGTTTTGCAAAAATAAAATACAAACTTCTGTAAGTCAGGAAGGAACTCAAATCTCTAGAATGACGACCTTAGTAGACATGAAAATAGCCAGAGAGCACTTCTTACATAAGTTATTTGTGAGAGGTGAGTGGACTCACCAGGACCGCATGGTCTGGTTGCAGGTGTTACGCTCACCTGACTCCCACGGAGGCGCTGGCCAGGATCGTGCTGCTGTGACCTCTTCTAAGGTGTTGCGCGGGGCTCAGAAGATGGACTGGACCGGACTCCCAACTCCTGCTTGTCCGGCTTGCAAAAGTATCCTTCTTAGGGTCTTGAAGGGCGAGCTCTCCTTCCTGCTTCTGATGCAGGGGCGCGTTGGTATCCAGTTACTTCACTGGATTCTTGGTTTTATGAGAACCAAACTTGCTTGGCTTCCAGGTAAGTTCCTTCAAAGGTTCCCCTTTTGTCCTTGCATCAATATGCTAATGTCAATGTCTTTTTCCCCATAGGGGCCGGGGTACGGAATGCCGGGGAAAAGGCACCGACCCGAGATGCGAGGTGCAATCCCTGTAGAAATCAGGTAAGTCTTGATGAGCGTTTTTGGGTAATGTCTTTTCATTCGCTCCTTGACGCTAATGTCTTTTTCCCCATAGGGGCCGGGGTCCGGAAACGCCTGGATGCGGCGCGGACCCGAAATGAAGAGGGAATGACCCAACAGGTAAGTCTTAACATGGAGGTTTAGGTTTCCTCATTCCCTTCTCTCTCTCACCTTTGCTCTTGTCTTTTTCTCCCTAGGCGTGGAAGCGTGGCTGCGAATCCGGGTGATCGCTGCTGAACATGGAGGCGTCCTGTGAAGGTGAGTGGAATGCGGCGCTGTGGCGGTCGATGCGATGTGCTTTTAAATTAAGTGTCTTCCTTTGCAGGATCGTCGGCGAGCTGACTCCGGAATGCGGCTCTTGCAGGTAAAGTCTTTTCCTTCTCCTATTCTCTCTTTCTCTTCCTTTGTAGGTGATCAGGATGCTGGCAGGCTCGGCAGAAGTCCGAATGCAGGAGCAAACACGGTGAGCGTCCAGCTGCTAGATGCAGAACAACGCGAAGCATGTGCTGCTCTTCGGGTGTGGTTTAAATAGCCTGTAAAGTAGTTCCAGGTATGTATCCTTCCACTCAGGTATGTATTCTTCCTCAGACCACACCCGAGTGATAAAGTAGTCCAAAAGATAAAGTAGTCCCATTCAGTCCTCAAGAGGGCCTGGATGTAGCAACATGGTCTGCTTCAGGTAAGTGCACATTAAAACACTTACCCACATGTCTTGCTTTATGAGCCTGGCGCCTAAAGCGCCAGGACTGGGGTCCAGAATGAGCCTGGCGCCAAAGGCGCCAGGACTGCGTCCAAAAGGCCCCAACTTGGGCCCGCTGAGACGTCCTCTGGGAAAATGATGTCTGCCTCTGTGGTTGCTGGGCTGGGCCTGGCTCCTTGGAGGTAGGCATCATGACAGCAGGCCATCACGCAACAGGTCACGGAAACAGGGTCAGATATATGGAGAGATCAGGGTCCCTTACATGTGGCCCTGAGTGAACTATACATGGCTCCTAAAGCTAAGGATGAACAAGACAAGATGGTTAGGATAGCGGCATATCTGTACCTATATATGGGAGACATGCAGGATAAATGTACTGAAAGCCAAGATCTGGCGAATAAGCGACAGATGGCGTTAGAGAAGGTCCAATCTGGCTGCAGGGGAGCCAGGAGTCAGAAAATGAGAGTAGACAGCACATCATTAAAATAAAGAGGGATATGGACATCCTGCAACAGGAAAAGGCTGACCAGGATACCAGATTTCTGGCCTTGCAGAAGGAGTACCAAGAAGGTTTGGACTCACTACTGCAGAGCCAGAAAAAGCTGGCGCAACAGTTAGACTTCAATAGGGCATGTGCTGAGCAGGTAGTCACCCTGCAAAGCCACCTAGATAGGGAGAAGGCAGAGAGCAATAAACTGATTTTGAAAGACCTGGATACCCAGGCAGAGTTTGACCAGGAGCACCAGAAAGCTGGTGCCTTCCAAAGGCAAAGGGACGACCTGGCGGCACAGATGCAGGCTCTTAGTCAGGAAAGGGATACCTTAGGCCAGGAAGTCTGCCACTTAAAAAGAAAAATGGAAGAAAATCACCTGGCCCACCAGGGACTGGGTGACCTCCAAAAAGAACACCAGAACTCGTTAGAGCACACCAGGAGGGTGGAGGATGCTCTAGCAAGAAAGGAGCAGGCCAATAGGGACACAGCTCAGGAGGTAACCCTCCTGCAGCAGAGACTGGCCCAGTACTCCAGGACCAATCAGGAGGCACAGAGAGAAAACGAGGCTCTCTGCCAGCACAATGATAGGCTCCAACAACAGGTAGCGATGCAGGAGAGACTGATAGAGTCTAGTAAGGCCTTAACTGAGGAACTGAAGGCGCAGGCTCTTGCATTGCAACAGGGAGCAGGGGCGGATAGAGACCAAGTTCGCTGGGAAACGGAAACTCCTGAGCATAACCTCAGGAGCCCTAGTACCAGAGGCCTTTATCTCTCTCAGTCCCTGGACTCTGCCACCCCCATGTCCCCTGGCGCACATGAGCACCGGGCCACAGGGATGGCAGATTACTATCCAGCCAGAAGCATGGGGCTCATAGGCCAGTACCTCCCAGGAATGGATGGGCGGGCATCCGGGTATGGGCACCCAAGCACAGTGCAATTAAGTGGGGAACCCCAGGAGAGTAGGCCCACTAAGGGCATTCTGAAAACCTCTGCCGAGTTAGGTCAGTGGGGGGGGTACCCATCAAATCCTGGCAGCAAAGAGGAATCTGAAGACTCCTCTGAACGGTACAGGACACAGGAGACCAGGTCCCCACATTCTGCCAGCCATTCCCAGGCTCGCAGAATCCGGGAAAACCTGGAAGAACAGACGGGAACCTCTGGGAGCAGTGCCTCTGAGTCAGAAGATGAATGGACCAGGGTTACCCGGACCAAAAGGGCCAATAAGACAAAAGGGCCTTGCTTAAGGACCCCTTAAAGCAGATTAAGGCAATCAGGAGCATCATCACGCCTTATCATAAGAACGCCAAGTATTCTGTTTGGGAGCACTTAGAGTTGTTTGAGCAAATGATGGAGACTTTCCATTTGAAGGACAGCCAAAGCTGTATTCAATATGTAAAGTGGACCTTCTCCCCGGAATACTCCAGTTTCTTTGCGGGGCTGGAGGACCAAAATCATTTAAGATGGTCCACCTATAAGGCGGCCATCTTGAAACATTTTTCTACTCATAGAAATCCTCAAGAGGCTCGCAAGGCAGCCTACAATTTACAATGTGGGGAGGATCAGGCCCCACAAGAGTTTGTGCAGTAGTTAAAGCGTGCTTTTGCACAGACCACAAGAAGGGTGCGCATGGATATCAGAGAATTTATTAATACGTTTTTCCATACCTTGCCCAAATACATAATGACCCAGCTTGTGAGGGATTTTCACGAGAAAAGATCTTTAGACTGGGTCATTGAACAGGCGACCCGGATCTATGAGGTGCAGAAGCCCATAGAAAATAAAAACAATGCGCCCAAAAACCCCAAAACCAACAGCACCCCTGCTGCTGCCAAGGTGGCAGAGGTAAAGGTTGCCCCCGTTTTAGACTTGGAGATGGGGGGGCCTAAAAACCTACCTGCACCTAATAATGCTAGGCCCAGAAGATCCTCGGGCCAGTCACAGACAGGGAGCCAAGGAGGCAGCCCCACAAATGGGGTCCCTCGCTCTCCTGATTATGTAAGCCCCCGGTACAAGGGAAACAGACCCATCCTGGGTTATGTGTGGACTCCTCCAGCCCAAGGGGGGGGATCCAGACAAGCACCTAACCCAGATAACTTCCCTCCAAACTTCTCACAGGAGGGCAGAAACTCACCAAACCCTGGGCAGAACTTCTTCCCCAGGTATCCACCCAATTTCCAGCCCCAAAATCATCCATCCTTCTTTCCCCAATTCCCTGAGCCCAGACAACCTAATCCGGGAGAGGGGAGGCCAAGGGTGGGGGGTATCCAAATCTTCCCAACCAGGGGTACTACCAAAGAAGGGATAGCTACCCTTCCCGGGATCAGCCCAGGGGAGAAAACAGGGCCCCGTATCAGCCTGAGCGGGTTTCCCAGTTAGAGCGCCAGGTTCAAAACATGTCTCGCGATCTGGGTCACATACTGAGGGCTCAGCAGAACCCTCAGATCGGCATGCCGGCGCAGAATGCACCCAACTCTGGACCTGGTGCTCCAGAACAAAGACGGGGGCAGCACCCCGATAACACACCGGTTCCCAGGGAGGAGGCACAAGGGGAAGGGGGGTGTAAACCCTTGGAGGAAGCTTCCTTCCCAACTTGTAAACAGCCCCTGGAAAACCAGGAACCGGAAACAAAATCTCCTGCCCCTGAAAGCCCGCCTCCCAAGGAGCAGAGGGGGGGTAGGAGAAACAAAGGACCCAAACAGACCCACTTTGAGGAGGAGGTACAGATCTTCCAATTTGAGGGAGAGGGATCCTCAGAAGATCCTGGGAAAAGGATCTTCTCCTTCAGAGATGGGGGAACTCCTCCCAAGGAAAAATGGGCCCCAAGGGATTCCAATCCAGACTGGGGAGATATGGAGACTGAGCTACCGCCGCCCATCATCTCATCCCAGAACCCACAATACCAAAATCCCCTGGTTCAAACCCATCCTGATGACTGCCTCCAAAAAGGAGGGGGGCGGCCCAGAACCGGAGCCAGGGGAACCCACAATGGCTCTGATCTCCAGTTGCCAACTTTTTCTTTCAGATTCCCAAGGCTCTCCACAGAATTCTGCCCAAATCTCTTCGCCAGCGATGTCCAAAACCAGAAAGTCAGCCCACCAGTTGTCCAAAAATGTGCATTATCTGTGCCCCCTTGAGGAGAAGGAGGGAAGATACTATGCCCCGGTACAAGTACAGGGGCAGGGTACAATTTTGGCACTGGTGGACACTGGATCTCAAGCTACCCTTCTTTCCAGAAGGGCCTTTGACGAACTGAATGCAGGAAGGGGAGAGAATTACCGAATTCCTCTCACCTCTCTTCCTGGACAACTGCAGAACTTTGACGGGAAGGACATTCCTGTTGAGGGGACTGCAGACTTGGACATTAAGATCGGGCGACACAAGTTGAAACACCCGGTCATAGTTGTGACTCCAGAGGGCACCCCTTGTTTACTGGGGAATGACCTCCTGAGGAGGTTGTCACCCTTAATAGATTGCGTAAACAAGGTCCTCTGGACCCAGACTAGCCGACCAATAAAATTAAAACAGAGTGTCAACCATGTTAGTTTAAACGGCACCTGCCACATGGTTGAACAAAAATCTGACCAAGTAGAATTTCACTTCCAGAACAACCAAATTCCAGACGTGACAGTAATAGCAGTAGGACAACAGACTGGTGATGGGGGGTCCTCTCTATTTCTGAAAATCAACCTTCCTTCCAGTCTAAAGTGGTATTCCACGCTGGAAGGAAACACTCTGAAATTCTATACTAATCCACAATCAGAAACTCCCACTCCTATAGTCCAGAAAGATGTGAAATCAGCTCAGAGCCTGGCTGAGATTCAGCAAATTGGAGAGCAGTTGTTCATCCCTGTTCAGTTAAATGATGGGAAGGACTCTGTTCTCGCTCGAGTGTGTGTGAACAACGGTAAGAGCTTCATCAGCGAAGCCATGTTCCGCCAACTCCCAAAAGATCCAGCCATTCCCACCTTCAAACTGATAGACAAATGGGAAATGGACCTGGAAGCACCTAATTCCAAACATCTCCTGCCAAGCAGGTGTATGCTCAAAATCTCCATTGGCAACAAGAGCATAGTCCACAATTGTTGGGTTGTGCGAGACGTCCCTGCCGCCTTTTACTTAGGCAGTGACATTCTCAATCGCTTTGCCATTAGTTTGGACCTAATAAACTTCAAAGCTTGGTCCCGATTAGCGGATAATCCCATGGGCTTTGATGATCCGGAAAAAGCATTTAGGTCAGCTCAATTGCTACCTTATGCAGTTGAAATTCAGATTAAAGAGGAAGTCACCATCCCAGAAAGGACCGGACAATTCTCCCTGGAAGTGAAAGTTAAAAGAGGACAATATCTGCAAAACCCTGATGCTTACATACATCTAAACGCTTCTCTCCAACAGCAAGGGTTGGGGGTAAACCCAACTCCATTAGTCAACATAGAACATGACACCATTCCAATAGAGGTGGATAACAGCGACTTAAAGAGTATTACTCTAGCCGCAGGCACCATTATTGGAATGGCGGTTGATGACCGACATTTTTCCATAGATTTAGGTAATGAACTGTTAGGGCCAATCCCCAAGGACTGCTTTGACAGTGACAGTGATAACAATACAACACCAGACAGGATTTGTACCCGGCATGGGGGGAACTTCCTGGTGTACACTTCTTGCCCTTATGGTAAGGAAGATGTGACTTGTGACTTCAGAAGGGATGAGGTGATTTTCCAGATCCATGAGGGCTGCCTTTCCCACCTGAAGCCTCCAGTCCAAATCAGCACTCTGACCAGGGACTTCTCCACCCAGCTGGAGGTGGCCGCTGAGGTAGCCAAACCAGAAGTCCTTCCAGGCTTCAGGCAGATGGTGGAAGAGAGAGTCAACCTAGCTGATGCCTGTGTGACTCTGGAACAAAAGCAAAAGTTGAAACAAGTTTTCTTGGATTTCCAAGATCTCTTTGCAGTAGACTCATATGACTGTGGCCGCACCGACATCCACACAACAACAATCCCCACGGACCCTGGCATGACTCCTGTGTTTGTGAAGCAATATCGCTTGCCTCTCGCATCAATGGAGTCCCTTACTGAAATAATTAAGAACCTTGAGTCCTGGGGAATAATCCGTCCAGTCCACAGCACCTTCAATAATCCGGTGCTGGGAATATTGAAGCCAAACGGCCAGTGGAGACTCTGTGCCGACCTCAGGGAGCTCAACAAACGGGTCCATACTTCCCGATGGCCTCTGCCCTACATTGACCAAGGGCTGGCCCAGATCCAGGGGTCACAGGTATTCACTGCAATAGACCTGACCAATGGATACTGGACTGTGCCTGTCAGTAGGGAGGACCAATACAAGCTGGCTTTTACCTTTGGGGGACAGCAGTACACATGGACCCGGACTCCCTTCGGATACCTTAACTCCGGTAATGAGTTCAACATTTTCCTACATAAGGCCATGCCCGACCTGGGTGCGAGGGGTAACCTGGCTTATGTAGATGATGTCCTCATCAAAAGTTCATCTGTGGAGGAACACATAGCGGAGATCCGTTATGTTCTGACGCAGTTGAGGGCCGGCGGAGCAAAACTTTCCTTTCAGAAAGCACAGTGGTGTATAACCCGTGTTAATTTCTTGGGGCATGAGATTACTCCTCAGGGTCTCTGTCCCCAGGAAAAGAAAGTGGAAGCACTTCAGAAACTGAAAGACCCCACAACTCTGTGGGAACTAAGGAGCCTCCTTGGACTGACTAATTACAGCAGAAAGTTCATTGAGGGCTACGCAGAGATCACCAGACCCCTGATTCATCTCCTGAAGGGGATGGTCAAGTGGGAATGGGGTCCAGAACAAGCCGAGGTGGTAAAACAACTCAAGAGAAGCCTCTCACAAGCGCCTTGCCTAGCTTACCCTATCAGAAACAAGGAGTTCTTCCTGGAGACGGGGTTCTCTAATACGTGCTTGACAGCAGTATTATACCAAAAGCATGACAAGGTCAATAAAGTAATCTCCTATGCGAGCAAAACTTTATCCTCTGTGGAGGAAAAATTCAACGATTGTGAGAAGGCACTCCTGGCAACGGTGTGGGCATTGAAGAATTACCGCCCGTTTATCCAGGGGGAACACATCATAGTTGAGACTCCACACCAGCCTCTGCAATATCTCCAAAGTGATAGAATCCGGGCCGGAAATGTGAGTAATTCCCGAATTACTTCCTGGATTCTGTCAATGCAAGCCTTTCCTGTGGAGGTCAGATATGGCCAAAACAAGAAGAGTCCCCTCGCGCAAGGTCTGGCTGACTTGCATGATTGTGCCAGAGAAAACTGTCTCGAGGACGAAAGTCTAAAAATAAAGGACAACATGGAGGCATACCTTAATTCCCCCCACAACGTCTTTGAAGAAGACAAGTGTGAGGGAATGCCCACTGTATATGTGGATGGATGCTCTTACCATGTTGACAACGACGGGGAGAAAGAACTGGTGGCCAGCGTAGGGAATGCATGGGTGAAGGAGTTCCCAGAACCCTCCGCTGGATACAAAATTGGTCCCCGAAGTAGTCAGGTGGCAGAATTGATGGCTGTGCATCAGGCCATCCTCACTGCTGTCCAGCACCAACTCCACGAACTGGTCATACTCACAGATTCGGATTATGTACGGAACGGGTTCGTGGAGCACCTGGTTAATTGGAAAACCAGAGGCATGTTATGTGCTAGTAACAAACCCTTGAAACATGGGAAGCTGATCCATAACATTGATGATCTGGTCACCTCGAATGAGATGACCATCTATTGGAAAAAGATCAAGGGTCATTCCAAAGTAAAGGGACCAGACAAAACTGGAAATGACTTAGCTGATCAGCTGGCCAAAACCGGGGCCATCCAAGGGGATCTAATTGGGATTGAGTCCCTGTTGGGGGAAATCCAGGTCACTGCTATCACTAGGTCCCAGACAAATGCTCACAACGACCTTTCAATTGCACAGTGGAGTAAGGAGACCCCTGATGCTGATTTGATTACAGCTCAGGAGGGGGATCCAATTATTGGTAAGTTTTACCAACACCTTGAGGACCCTGAGAACTTTCCCCTGACGGATACCGATTACACTGGGAAAGAGGACCTAAGAGTGTTGATGAAATGTCCAAAAATGTTCCGAATCCAAGTGGGCCACGATCAGTGGGTGGTTCCTACCTCATTCCGAAGCCTGATGTTAAGTCACGCCCATGATGCGGCCACCGCCGGTCATAGGGGGTTTCACACAACATTGGAAATCTTAAGAGAGGTTGCATACTGGCCACACATGGGGCAGGACCTCGACCAATACTTGAAGGGGTGTCTTGTGTGTGCACAATTTCAGCCATCATCCCTCACACACCGTGCGCCTCTCCAAAAGAGGGGGATGACCCTGCCATGGTCAGATTTACAAATCGACTTTGTAGGCCCCGTGATTCGCTCTGCTAGGGGGAATAAGTACATGTTGACTGTGACATGCTTGTTTACCAAGTGGGTGGAATGTCTCCCAGCCCCAAATTGCAAGGCAGAAACTGCAGCTGCCCTGATGATTAACCACATCTTTTCCTGTTTCGGTCTACCTCAAAGGATTGAGTCAGACAGGGGTAGCCACTTCACCAGTGAAGTAATGACAAAGATGTGGGAAATACTGGGGGTCAAAAGGAAGTTACATATTGCTTACAGGCCAGCTTCTTCTGGGGCAGTAGAGAGATATAACCGAACCATTGTGAGCATATTAAAGAAGTTTGTGGCAGATTCTGGGCCAAGTTGGGATATCTGATTACCTCTGGTCCTAATGGCCATCAGATATACCCCTTCATCTGCAACCAAAATGTCACCATTTGAGTTGATGACTGGGCGCAAGATGGTGCTTCCTCAGCATTTGCTCTACAGGACCCAAGAGCAGACACTGATAAATGCCTCCACAACTCATGAGTATGTGGAGAATTTAAGGAAACACCTTCAACATGCTTTTGCTTATGCTCAGCGGAATCTAGAAAGATCAGCTGATAGCATGAAGACCCACTATGACCTGAAGACTTCCAGGAAGGAATATCAGGTGGGGGACCGGGTCTATCTATACAATTTCCAAAGGAACCAGGACAAACAGCGAAAATTTTTGCCTACATGGAAGGGACCCTTTGAGATTACAGACAAAATCTCCCCTGTGGCCTACCAGATCCGCATCCCCAAAGGCAGTTTGGCAGAGGGGGAAGACAAGTGGGTCCACATAAACCAGTTGAAGTGTTGCCATCCCAGGTACACTCTGCAACAACTGGAGGAATCCTCTGGAATCCTAGAGGGTACTGTCTCAGATTAATTCAGTTCTAACTTAAAATATCCTACATATCGCCTATCAAATTCTAAGTTTCTCAATGTGGGTGTTTTCGTTTTTGAATGCAAAAAGAAATGTGCATGTCCATATGTTTTGACTATAAATTTATATGCCACCCCACTATATCAATGGTGGGGGAAAAATGTCTATGAATAGGTATTGCCGCTCTTCCTTTGTTGTCCTAGGAGAAAGAAAACCTCGAGACTGGCCAAGGAGGACGATCCGGAGACCGGGAGCAGAGACGCTGGGGGCCCAGGGTACCGCCCAATATTCCCTTCAGGACCGGCGAGGAGAACCGATCGATCAGTACCGGATGGAGGAAAAGATGCTGAACTGTGCCATTTGCAGAATTGGAAGAAGATTATGCGGACAGACCAGTGCATGGGTCAAAACCCTTGTGCACCCGACTCCCCATCGACTCAAATTCAAAGGGCAGTCACGTGGGGGGATCTGTTGGGTGTCATGACCCACGTTTGAGCTATCACGCTGCAACATTTGGTGCTGTGGGCTTAGAAAATCCAAGATGGCCAAAAAGCCCACAAGTGCGCCAGAATCCAGGAGAACCACGCAGTTTGTGCGCACACCCAAAATGGTTACCTAACTTGCCACCCACCAGTGTAAAGAAAGATCTTTGTTAACAAAATCCACTGTTACTGATGTCAAAAAGTTGCTGAAATCGTGACTCATTGGACCACTTTAAAGATTCAACCCTTTTGTGGGGTTCCACATAACCATCTTACTGTAAGGAGCCCCATCAAAACAATGTTAAGCAAGGATTTACTACCATGTAAGAACCATTCCTGTTTGGAATGCATTAATCCAAGAAAAATCCCAAAAATGGGTGCATTACCAGTACTCACCACTATCAGAAAGCCGGCGTTTTAAAACAACACCAGACTTTTTTTTTGTGTAAAACTGAATAAATGAACCCAAAGCAGGCCAAAGAAAGACTTACTGAGAGGTGGATCCAATGTAAAGTTATATTCTGAAGTGACTTGAAGGTTTATAACAAGACTGGCTGAGCTGTGGATTTCAGCAGTTTAAGTAAATTTGGACTGAAAGACACTAAAAATCTAAATGTTTAAAAGAAATGAGTGACCTACTTTTGAGTGTCACATAGGTTGCAATTGTTTAAATGTCATAGTTTTAAACTTAGAATCAGCATTCTAGCTGCATATGTAAAATGGTTAGTTTTATTTGAATGCAGAAAACTGGGTAACTAAAAGTGACATTAGCTGGGGGCTGGCTTAAGGAACTGAATTCTGCCTACCAGCTACCCCCGATAGGAGTTGAGACTTGCACAACAGCTGTGTTCCCAGGCCTAGCTGCCTTTTGCTGATCCCACCAAAAGGGATATGACACTTCTCTGATTGAATTACCTGGGCTCTGCAGGAAATTGAACAAAGCCCATGTAATTTCAAACCACTGTGTAGCTATGAAATATGTCTTTTTGATCAAATATAGATTGTGTGTAAAGTTGACAGGGGTGGGTTCTCTGTATCATAAACAGACCTCATCATGATGACACTTCATTTCATTCCCCCAATCAAGGGGAAGAGGAGGAAGTGGCCAATGACAAGTGGAGAGGGGTAGGGCCTAGGAAGCTAGCCTCTCCACCCATTTTCAAAACACATTAAAGCAGACAGTCAGGACAGATAGGGACATTCAATTCCATCTGCTGCGGGACGCTCTGCCGGGAAAATCCATACTTTACCTCCATCAACCTCCAGAGAGCCAACATAGAGACTTCAATCTATCCACCTTCAGAGACCAAGACTTTACTTCAGAATTTGTAGCAGAGAGGTCAAATACAAGCTAAATCCCTCTTTAGCAGGCCTCAAATCATTGCCATTATCACAGCCAGGCGAGCTGTTTGAATTCTTTGCAAGAACTCTTGCCATTTGCCAGAGAGCAGTGTTGTATCCAGAGAGAGACCAGCTGAACCGGAGACCGCTGTATCCGGACCCACAGACCTGATCAGAACCAGAGACCCAGACCAGACCAGCAGAGTAGAGCTGACCCCGACGCTGTGCGCAGAGACCGTCCGTGGCGAGTGAAGAAAACCTGACCAGATCAGTGGCGAGGCCCATTCTATTTCTAAATATATTGTGAGTACCTAGCAGAACTGTGCAGAACCAATCCCTTAGTTAAAATAATCTAATCCAAGCTATTTTAATCTAAGTAGAACTGCCTCCTAACTATCACCTGTCATTTGCAAAGCTGTGACTCTGGAGTCATGCAATCTTTCGAACGCTAGATGTAGTCTGCGTATATTCATACGTCTTGACCTATTTGGCATGAATTCGCATTGGTCCGGGTGCACCAGTGATGTTATGACCTTTTGTAGTCTAATCGCTAATATTTTGGCTTATAACTTTGTCTCGCTATTTATGAGGGAAATTGGTCTGTATGGTCTAAATTGCTCCAGGGGTTTATCGGCTTTGGGGATTACTATTATGGTGGCTTTCCTAAGGTCAATCGGCAGCTGGCCCTGTTCCTTTGCGTGTCTATACATATTTAGTAGGTATGGGGCTAGTTCACTTGGGCCTATACTCTTCCAGGTTTCGATTGGGAAACCATTTGGGCCTGTAGTCTTACCATTTTGGAGTTGTGACATTGCTGTGATCAGTTTTTCTTCAGTAATGAACTTTTCCAGAAGGGATTTTTGTTTGGGATTCAGGGATGGGAGGGTTATCTTGTCTAGTATAGAGATGTCGACAGGGATATTGGGAGGTCCATACAGCTTGGTGTAGTAAGCTGTGAAAGCCTCTGCAATATCCCAGTCTGTCAAGAGTGGATCCGCATTCGTTGGTCTGATCACCCTGACCCGACTATGCCCTTCATCCCTATGTTCCAACCAGGCTAGCATTTTGCTTGCCTTGTCCCCTGTTTCGTAAATTCTGGCTCTCATTGCTCTATGAGCTTGTTTGGCATTATATAGCGCCACATTCTGTAGGCATTTTTGTGCTACTACTAGCGATCTATGCATCTCCGGTCGATCTAGGATTAGGTGAGCCTCCTCCGCTTGTTTAACTTTTAGTTCTGTTGTAACCAGTTTCTCCCCATATTTCTTTTTTGTAGCGGCGGTCCAGGAGAGAATTTCTCCTCAGAGCACCAGCTAGTACGCCTCCCACAGCACTTCAGGGCTGTCTACTGACCCCTTGTTCATCTCAAAGTATGATTTGTACGGCTTGTATATGCTCGTTGAGTTCTGGAAATCCCAAGTAGTAACTATTAAGGCGCCACGACCTTGGAGGGAGTGGTCTCGACATCGCCAACTCCATCAATAGGGGTGAGGGATCTGATATACCTCTCGGGAGACATTTTGCTACTATTGCCTTATGGATACATGTCGCCGGAAGAAATAAGTAGTCCAGCTTGATAACGAGGTGTGAACCCAAGATGATATGAGTATTCTTTTGTGTCAGGTTGCAGCTCTCGCCATACATCTCTCAGTCCCATTGCGTCAGTGAAAGTGGCAAGTTTAGTGTGAATCCCGGGGTTTCTTCCTCGTAAATGTGTCTGGCCTAACTCTACATTCATCAATTAATTAAAGTCTCCCCCTAGGATTAATAGGTATGATGTGTCATTAGTAATCAACGGTGTGATGTCCTGCACTAGTGCTGTTAGCAACGTGGGGGGAGAGTAGATTGCTAGTAAGGCGATTGTTTGGTCCCATAGTGTTCCTACCGCATATGTTTATCTGCCTCCAGTGTCTTGAGTGACTCTGGAAAGGGCGAAGGGAAGTGATTTGTGCAATAGTATGAGTACACCACGTGAGCCCATCGTAAAACCAGCATATAGTGCAATGTGGTAGTAGGTACGCTTAAATAAGCTACAGGTTGTGCCTGCTTAGTGGGTTTCGGTAAGGAATGCTATGTCCATTGTTTGTTTGTTCAGAAATTGTATGACTAGCCTCCTTTTGAGACTACTGCCTAGCCCATTGACATTCCAGGTCAGGAGCTTGAGAGTGCGGTCTTGTTAGTTGACACGTTTTGCCTATGTATGGTGGATGCTGAGCTGTGTTCTGCCATGTCATTTCGATATCATTATAGTTGTGTGTTTCTGGTGTGTTGCTATCTTCAAAGGGCTTCTACGAGGAAATACTGCATCCCAAATGTTCTTCCAACTTTCCGTTAACGTCTTAGAACAATAAACTAAGCAAACATTTCTGAACCCCCCCCTCGCCCCATACTCCGCCCCATTACGAAGTGCCGGTCGCCCGAACATCAGCCTGGAGATCACTGAAACCTACTCCTGACTGTAAACAACAACACTTACAACACCCACAACAAGTCCCAGTGGGATGGGGGGTTTCGTCCGTTGGAGACGGCCGCTCGTTTTGTGTTCATCCATGTCGAACATTTCATTCAGTCACCTTCATGTGAAGGGCTGTCTCTGCCACGCTGGCACTAGGTTTAGGTCATGTTGCACAATGGTATTTCGTATATCAGTCTTCTCCTTTGTGTGGTGGTATGTCTCGTTCGTGCCCTGGGGGCTGTCCGGCAGAGGGATCCCGAGCCGGCAGGGCTCCAGGGTTCCCATTTCTGTTGTTCCGAGTGGATCTCCAATCGCCCTGGATGTGTAGTTCTGCCCACTTCCAGGCTTCTTTCGGGTTTGTGAAGTGGAACGTTGTTCCCTTATGGTAGATCTTCAATTGCGCTGGAAACACTAGGCCATATTTTACATTCAGGGAGCGCAGCTTTTTTTTAAGTTGATCGAATGACTGTCTTGCCTTTTGCATCTCCCTTGTGTAGTCCGGAAAAAATGCTATCCTAGATCCATTGTGGGTTATTGTGGCTTTTGTACGTGCCATTTGAAGTAACGCTTCCCGATCTCTGTAATTTAGGAATTTTGCTACCATAGTGCGTGCAGGGGACCCGGTATTGGGCGTCCAGTAGGCACTTGATGAGCTCTTTCTATCGAGAAGAATTTGGAGAACACCTTTGGATCGAACAAGTCCGCAAGTCATTGTTCAAGGAACAACTCCATATTTGGTCCGTCTGTTTTTTCTGGAAGCCCTAAAATACTTACATTGTTCCGTCTCAACCTGCCTTCGCCCTCATCCACCCTTCCTTCCGATGCTTTTAGGTGCATTGGGGCCCTGTTTAGCTGATGCTCCAGGTTTCTCAGCCCATCTTCCGCGTCAGAGATGTGCTGTTCTGCCTCCCCGGGGCAGGACGTCAGTTTCTGAAGGTCATGGCATAGAAGTGAGACATCTTTACCAATGCCGTCCATTTTCTGCTCCATGGAGGCATGTGAGTCAGCAATTGCAGCCATGATGTCTTTCAAGGATATTGAGTTCTCCACCTCTGCCATTGTCTCTAGGTGGTTTTGTTCTGCCAGCGTTTTTGTCGCGGGTGTGGTAAATTGATCAATTTTACTTTGTGTTCCTGACTTTTTAGCTCTGTCCTTGCCCATGCTAGTACTGGGTGGCGATGGGCAGCGCCCTATTGCTTATCCTGTATCTGGGTGTTGTGGAGAGTTGCCTGCTTTGCTGTCACGTTTTACCAATGACTGCCAATTTGGTGTTGCTTGTATGCATTTCCTTTTCGGAGTTGTCACATAGCGTCTAACTCTTTCCCATATTAGGGGTCAGCTGTTCTTGCCGGACCCAGGGGGCCACTACCACTGACTCCCCAGGGGGTCCAGGGGTTCGGGTTCTGCTGCGCACTTGGTTGTCTCCAAGCTCTGTCTAAGTCGGAGAGGTTAGGTTAATTGCTGCTCCGTCCAATCACTGGGCTCCGGCGAGGTTAGGGCTGGTCTGTGATACCTGTGGTCATGGGTCTGCCTTCTACAGTAGAGTTTGTCATATGCCTTTGGTTGCATGACAGGCTTGTCGTGCCATATGAGGCTTGTAGCCTATGCTCCTTTGTACAGTGGATGGTTTGGAGACTGTGTGAAAGTTACTCTCTTTCACTCAGGGTGGGGCCTCACCCTCGTGCAACCATGGGATGCTTGGCTCGCGGTGTCCGGGTAGCCTCGTTGGGCTGGACTAACCCGTGTTACAGCCTTATGTCACTTCCAGTTATGTCCTTGCATCTCATGCGCCCCTCACTGCCAGCACTGGCCACCCAGCCAGCCTCTCTTCCCACCGTGCCCGTTCCCCCAGGGCTAGGGCGACCGAGATGTGTATTCCCAATTGGTTCCCGGCGCGTATTCAGGGGTGTCCTTGTCAATAGCCCGCCTCTATTGCTTGGGTGAAAGAGCTGCGTGTTTAGGCTAGTTCCCGTAGTGTCAGTATGTCGACTCACGTCTCTGTTGTTGTAGAGCCAGCATCGCCGGAGTGGCTGATTCAATCCCCCACAAGCGCAGAAATTGATTTTTCTCCAGTCTCTAGGGTTGCAAGTACAGGCCGATGCTTTGCCTCCACCTCCCTCGGTTAGTGCCTTGGGTCCCCTGTAGGTTCAGCGATCTTTCAGCAGGGGCCGTGCAGGAGATGCATCCCTTCTTCTTTGTTACAGGGCGCACTCACTGGCCGTATATTTCTCCGTGTTCCGTGCAGTCTTTTCCTCCTCTTCCTCTAAATCCTTCACCTCTTCCTCATGGCCAAAACGCATAGCCACTTTGATCCACTGGGTTTACATTATTCACCTGCGATGCACACATTGTTTCTTGCATTCCTCCTCCTTCTCCACTAGTCAATACTGCCCCTTCTAGAGCATATTTTAACAATTTCTTCTGAACTAACTTGGCTTCCTCAACTTTTCTGTTCTCAACTTTTCTTCTATTGTTCTCTTGCACAATAGTCAACAGTATCTCAGCCCACAGTTTCGTTTCCATTCCTACCTGTGTTATCAATTTGTCTCTGTATTTTTTCTAGCAATCCCTGACACAAAATATGACAGAATAGTGCCACCGTTTTTTCCAAGGCTCACGCGTCTCAAGATGACATTTTCCAAGACGATCCTGAATATAAGCAATAGGGTCTTCATCTTCTTTCATTTTACGTGTCAGAATTGCACCCATATCTGAACTATCAGGATATTGTACCCTGAGAGCCCTCCAAACATCCACCCTACAATTATTAAATGGCGCTCCATCATGATATTCTCTTGAAATGACTACAGGAGATAGCAAGAGTCTCTGATGCAGCATTAAACTGGTTTAGGTCTTTTTTGACCAATCGCCGGCAGCGTGTGAAAATTTCTGTCCAATCTCATCCATCTGAGCTGTGGAGTTCCTCAGGGACCTTCCCTGTCTCCACTGCTATTTAATGTGTATATCCGACCTCTCCTGGAAATCCTAAAACGCCATGGACTGGACTTCCACTCCTATGCTGATGACACGCAAATATTTGTACGAATTTTTAATTTTCAAGAAGCATTCAACAAATTGGAGCAATGTCTGGTCGAAGTGAGCAATTGGATGTCAAACAATTATCTACAGTTCAATGCTGCTAAGAAGGAACTTATATTGTTTGGTCCTAAGCATCTGCTGACAACCACCAAGAAATTGCCTGTTCCAACATTGCTGGGAAAAAACTTGAAATTTGTATCAAAGATAAAACATTTGGGGTGCATGTGGCAAGAAGATCTTGGCAGTGAAACAGAGGTGGGAGCCAAGACCAAAGCAGTTCACTTTGTTCTGAGACTATTACATCAGGCACATCCCTACATCCCTAAAGAGAAACATACTTCAGTATTCGGGGCACTCACTAGTGCTCCTTTTGACTACTGTAATAGTCTACTATTATGCATCCCTTCTAAACAGCTTCAGCGGCTCCAGAGAGTCCAGAATGCGGCTGTTAGATTGATTTTTAAACTACATAAATCTATTAATGTGTCTCCATATCGCAGGGAGCTACAATGGCTCTCAATTGCTGACCGCATCAAATTTAAGACAGCCTGTATTGTCTTTAAATATGTAAACGGCATCGCCCCTTTGTATTTAAGGGAGCTAATTCAAATGTAGCAGCCTGCGAGACAATTACGCTCTATTAATAGCCATCTCCTGATCATTCCTCAATTTACTTATGTATCTCGAGGTGATAGAAGATTTGCTGTCTTCGGGCCCAGGCTGTGTAATTCGCTGCTGCCACAGCTTAGGACCATGAGTTCTCTTTTACAATTTTGCTGAGCACTGAAAACTTTCCTCTTTAGGTAGATGACCCCTGTTGCTTGGGGATCCTAAATTCTGTCGCACTACCTACCTAGTTTATATCATCTGTGCCAATATATGATTAAGTTTGTTATGTGCGCTCTATAAATGTAAAAAATCAAATCAAATCAAATCAAATCATGCACTGTGTTTTGTGCTGTCACACTTGCATATCCCACTCATTTCCAAATGTCGTCAGCTCTCTCTCCAAGAATAGCTGCCAATAGACATTTAATGTCCCCTATGGCCAACGTATTTCCCCGTGTCATTTTCTCAAATTTATATATCTATTTCCCAGTCCCTGAAGTCAAACTAGGTAACTTGCATTTTAAATTATCCTTATCCATCTGAGGCCATCATGGAATATATTGCAGTCTTTCTCCCCCCCTTTTCTAACAATGGGAATTGTGTGAACCCCATTCCATAATTGGACCCCATTATTTGTTTATTTAATGCAGGGGTAATCGCCCCTATCCGTTTTCATGCTGGTAACAACCATAACCTACTCACATAGGGTGGAGATTCTCTTCTCGCACTATACAATCGTCTTTGGGAAAGTTCGGGATCTGGTGTGTTTTCCTTAGGGTGCTCCAGATCTGACCATCTTACCTCTTTGTCCAGACTTTGATTTCCCAAGGGGGCATATGTACTCTTCCCTTCTATCTCACAACGTGACTCCCTTTCTTCGTCTGACATTGCTAAACCCCAACTGGTGCAACTATCATCCTCTTCCCTATCTAAATCCAATCAACTCAAAGACAACGCTCTGTATTCATCACTGAACATGTTTTCCCCCTCATCCAGTGTTTTTAAATCGGGGATCATTTGGTGCTCCGTTGAATCCCATACTCGCTATTCTGCCTTATTTGCTCATATAACTTATCGATTCTTTCTCCAATACTTTCTGCATTATATCTTTCCTCTTCTTGTGCTACTTTAGGTATTTCTTGAGCTGCTTCTCTTATTGGGAAAATGTCTCTTATCGTTTCCTATTGACCCTGTATTTTGTCGCTCGGTCTTATCCGTTCTTTAAGAACGAGACTGGTGTCAAGTTCTCGCTGCCTTCTAATCTGTTTTATTCCTTCTTCTACTTCTCTTTGTTCTCTCGCATCCCTTCTTATCCTCTTCTCTCTTTGTTCTTCTTCTTCTCTTCTTGTCTGTAATATTCTTTCCTCCACTCATTGTGCCACTTCTTCCTCTCTCTCTCTTTCTTTCATTCCTATCCCTTTCTTCGATTTCTTTCATCCGACTTTCATACTTCCTCTGTTCTTCGGCCCGCTTTTCATCTTTCTCTTGTTCTTCTCTATTTATCTTTTCCTGTTGTTTCCTACTTTTCCTTACTTGCTCATCTTCCCTGAACCACTTTTCTCATTCCCTATCCTTCTTTTCTTGCTCATCTTTGTCTTCCTTTTGCCTAACCTCCTCAATGCTTTCCCCATCTAACTTGAGTAATATCTGTCCTGCCATCCATTTGTTCTGTACAGGTGTTACCTCATCAGCCCTATCCTTCTCTCCTTTCCATCTCTTAATTTTCTTGTCTATATCTGTTGATATATTAAATCTCTGGCCTCATTCCTCTTTATCACGTATGAACTTACACGCGTTTTCTTTCTTTTTGCTGTCTTCTGGACTGCCATCACTACTATAAGCAGGTGGTGCATAAATCGGGTTGCTATACCCAGTGGCTGCTTTCAATTCTTTAAAGGATAAAATCCTGTCTCTTCTGCATCTACATTCTTAGTTTCAAGTGGCGTAAAAGGAGCTGAGGGCTTGATGCCCCCCTTCCCCCTTTATGCTGATTAAGCATCCACTCCTCTGGTGGCTGGTCCTCTTTCTCCTCTTGATACATTTTCCAGAGTTCTAAAACTGCCAGTCTTTTCTCTAATTTCTTTCCTGTGTACGCAGCGTGCCCATATGTGGTCATGTGTTGTAATACTGCATTTGACAATGAACCCCCTTGTGGCCATGGCATGAACATTTTATCAGCTGTGCCATTTACCCATTCCTCATTGTACTGTTTGAGCCTGGGCGCATGTCGTGGTAATGTTTTACAAAGGTGCATAAGAGTAGTCTATTTCATAATGACAAGTCACAATTAACTGTCAATACTTACCAGATCGTTACTTTGTTAAATTTAATAAATCTCTACTTATCTCAAAGCTTATTGCTCAACTCTTTTAATCTCAAAAACAATAAATATGAGCAAGCACCATCAATCGCTGCTCAATCCTCTTTTGTCTCAACAACCTATCTGTCTTCTGACTGGCGCCAATCGTTTACTACACTTAGCTCAAAACAACTTAATTTCCAAATTTCACAATTGATAACTTTTCAGAACTTCATACATCAAATAACAATCAAAATAATAACACAGTACACATTAAAAACAAACCCTGTGATCACCTTCTCTTTTCCCTATAACATCTCTAGTAAGAGGTATAATTCCTTCGCCTCCAAATTATTTTACCCCGTACAGAGTTTAAGACGTCACCTTCCATGGTCCTGACCATGTGTATTCTCTCTCTTAATATGCCAAATGGAATTTGAGACATCTTCTTCTATCTCCCTTGAATAGGCATTCCTTTATCCACACAAAATAACACATCATCATTATCATTATATTGCCATTTCCCTTAGTCTACTTACATCAATTTTATAGACTTAAGGCCTTCAGTATCGACTCCTCCTCCAATCCAACCACTTCGCCTTCCATCCTCGGAGCACTGGTGGAAACTGAGCAGGGATTTATTCAAAGGGGGACCTGCCCACCATCCCGGTTTTTCTTGCAAGTTAATTTCTATCGGCCACTCTCCACAGGAAACTCTGCGATCTTCCAGCTAATGGCGGAGGAGCCTGATCATCTGCAACACTGAAGTCAAATTAGTTTAGATCAAAACCATCTGCACTGCTACAAAATAAGCATATGGCCGTTGGATTCGTGCATCTGTTACTGGATGGAATTACACCAGAATAATTCTGAATCCAAATAACCAGACAAAGGCCCTCATTAGAACTCAGGCGGTAAGGGGTTTACGGCGCCGTAAACAGCGGCGACCCTTACCGCCTGAGTACGAGGTCCCTTAGCGCCATGGCGGATTTAACACCTGCTTTTAGCAGGTGTTAAAATCCATGGCGCTAAGGGACCATGTTGTTAATTACGCCACCGTAATTTACAGTGGCGTAATTAATGCCTTCCCCACTCCCATTATGCCCTATGGGGCAAAAATGGGAATGGGGAAGGGTAAATGGGGATTGGGGACTTACCGCCCCGCCGACCTCGGAATGGGGCGGTAAGTCCGCCTACCACCATGGCGTAAACGTAGTAAACTGGTAAAGTCACGGCCCAGGCGGTAACTTACCGCCTGGGTCATAATGAGGCCCAAACTCAAGAAGATGGCAAGTTGCTGTTTTATTAGCAATGATCTAAAACAGGGAGCTTACAACGAACATCAGTGGACGTACGCTCATTCTCTCAGCAATTTCCACATGAAATACAATGATATACTTCTTTATGCGCCAGAATAACGTCATGCTACTTGGCAATAGTAAAAAAACCTATCACGGGTTGGGAATTGGTTAATACAAGAGCTAGGTTTGTTATTGGCTGTCAGATATCAGGTGGACAATTTATGACTACCTCTTCATACGTGTCATTTATGTAAAATCCGTTACACAGTGTTTCACTGGTTTCTCAAGCTATAAGGTCCTTTGTTATATGGACTAATACAATTGGTTTGGTACACTTGTGCCATATCTGGAACATTCAGTTCAATTAGCAGCACGTAGGCCAAGACCCGGGTGCAAGTAGATAGGACATGAAGCTGCCCTACAACCCAATTAGTCCAACATCTCTCATCAGCCATGCCTTTCTGCCATGAAATTCTCTTTGTACTTGGCCTTGCAGAGTATTCTCATCCTTAGAATGCAATAGGAGTGAGGGCACTCGCTATTGTGTCTGGATGTCCAAGTCCAAGCCATATTTTCAGCTTTGACTCACATGACAAGAGACAACGATTCTGCTCATTCTGCAAGCTTTAAAATGTTTTAATGAAGTACGTTTTGTCATCTTCTGTGTTCTTTCCTGCACCATAATGTGAGAGGATTCCTCCTCCGCACACATGTTCCTCTTCAACGTAGATAGCTGACCTTGACTTCTCAGTTCTTGACTTCAGGCCAGACAGGCTCCCAATGCAGCTCCAACAACCTGCTATTCTACTGAGACAGAGCCTTTAATTTTCTCTCCATGATTCTTTGGCTTACTTATTTCATGATACCAATGTCCAGTTTCTGTGCAATGGCAGCTCGCCTGCATTCTTTTCACTGCTTGTTGCTAGCCTATATGATGACATGATCTATCTTGTGTTTCAGCGTATGTACATTCTATATACTTCTGATTTCTGCAGCACTTTTGACAGTGTAATCTTCTTCTTTTACACTTTTAAGGTTCACATGATTTTTTACTTTGTCATTTCTCTTCTAGGATTCATACATTTTCTTCTTTCAGTATTTCAGGACTTTGTGCACACTTTCTTATGATGTCATCCGTCCATTTTCTTAGCTCTTTCTCATAGGGGGTAGGATCTTCTGCGGATGTGTAAGTCTGCTCTTCTACTCACACATTACATATGACTCAGTACAATCTTTGATGTCTCAGACTTGGATCCTCCACTGGCACATGGGCAGAATTATATTTTACATTCTATTTTATTGCCATGTCACATGTACATGGATGGGCCACAGTGTTACTTGAGCTACATTATGCTGTCCTGTTGATGTGCAGCTGAGTGTGATGTACCAGGGAGTCCTGTCATGGGCTCCAGACATGGATTCTGAAGCAGTGCTCCCAGTTGTTCAGGTTGGAGGGGGATATGAGGCCAGTGTACTTCATGTTTGCTACAGACCGGTGTCAATAAGGTGAGTTTTTCATCAACATTGGACTGGTAGGTGTGTAGATTGACAGGGCCAGCCTGGGGGTGTTAGGGAGAATTCTCATTTCATGACTAATTTCCCTCACCTAGTGAGTCCCTCAGCAGCTTTGCTGGATCTCTGTAGTTATTTATTTCTACTTGGTAAGAGTGTGAGCTTTTCACCACTCTTACTTGTGTTTTGCTATGTGTTTTTACCTGTTTTTGTGATTGTGGACTCTGGAGTACACCACTTCAGTAGCCCCCATCTTTTGTGTGTAACACAGCACCTTCTGTGCAGTGACACAGGGTTGTCATTCAGACTTCCCACCGACTCCATTTTTGAGGCTGACTACTGTCCCCCAGAAAAGAGTAAAGTTACCATTAACTTTACTTAGTCAAATGAAACATAGATCCAGTACACCCCATTTTACATGGAGTACTGGAAGGGTTAACTCTCAGCCCTTTTTATCTGTACCTCATAGAGCATTGTTTCACTCTTTTTTGACATTTAGACATGGCTGGTGGCAGCGGTATCTACCCTAATTTTCTACCGCGGTTATCTTATATAACCATGGTAATATTGTAGGCTATTGTGTTAGCCTTGAACTTAAATCCGCTTGACCAAATACTTTTTCTTTTGTCTCTGGTGCAGTTTATTCGCCATTTGTTTTTGTTAAAATCCTTCTTGTGTTTTACTTTGTGTGGCAAACCAGGTTTGCCTTCTTTGTTCAATGGCTTTTGGCAGGCTTCTGCCAAGAAGCCCTCCTCAAGGCGCCTGGGTGTCTAGGTGGGCTGAATGTGAGGGAGGGGTGTAGTCACCCCTGCACAGGGTATCCTAGGAAACCCAAGTCACACTTTTTCATGATTGGCTGAGGTGGTTGTCCGGGCTGGACAACCCCCCTGCTGTGTGATTGGCAGCCAGGCTGTGCGAATGGGGGATTTCCACATAAAAGGCAGGTCTCTTGGGCTGGAAGTCAGAGAGTCGCCACTGGAACTACAAGGAACTGAAGAGAAGCAGAGGAAAGTTTGACTGCTGCAACTATCCCGTACCGGTGAAGCCCTGCTGCAGTCCTGAGCTATCTACCCGTCAACGACTAAGAGGAGATCCAGTCCGGAGTCTTCTTCCCTTGAGCCTGGTGGGGATAACCAGCTCGTCTTCTTCAGCCAGAGGTCGCCTTTGTGGTTGAAATTGCTGCACACTACTGTAGTGGTCCGGATAGCCGCCTGAAGAGCCTCTCCTGTTTTTAAGGAGCACACCTTTCATTCATTGTCGCTGCTGCCAGCCTCATCCCTGTGTGGTGTAGACTCCCTTCATCGTCCTTCTTCGTGCCGAAGCTAGGAGTCGTGGGTCTACAGGAAACTACCAGGAACAAATGCCGTGGCACCAGCTTCTTCTTTGAAAAGGTACTGTGTTCTGCTTGAGGAATTTTGGGTGAAATCCCTAGTTCACGCTTATTAGGCTTGCCCTTATTTTTCCCTCATTCTTATAACTTTTGCTTCCGAACATTTGACAATATCTAAAGTACTTTGGCAACTTTGAATCGCAAACTATCCGACGTGTGATCCTCGACACAGGAACCCGGTTACACTTGTTGTTGTTGTTTATTTATTTATAGAGCGCGCCTGGCCGTTAAGCAACTGGGCGCTTGCAAAGAATAAAAACCTTTTTTACAGGTACATAAATCAGTTACATTTCTTATGTTACAGGATCATATATCAAGCATTTCTTATGTTACAATGTCGGATGACTTACATGTGAGAAATGTTATAGTTTCAAATATTTTGTTAGTAAATGTACAGAGTATTTGGTGCACTTGAGACATTTTAGCAGTCGTTGGATTTAAGCCAGAGTTTGACGTTAGCTTTGAACACGTGGAAGGAAGGGTTGGCTTTGAGTGCATCTGGGATACAGTTCCAGAGATGAGCTGCTAGAACTGGGAAGCTGGATCCGTCAGTTCTTTTCAGTTTAAAGTTGGGGATTTTGATGCTGTTTGAGAGGGCCTTTCTGATGGGTCGTTCAGAGGTGTGCTTTGTGAATTTTTCTGTGAGGTATGCAGGTGCTTTGTTGTTCAGACAATTGTGTGTAATATTCAGAGTTTTGAATTTGATACAGTCATTCATGGCTAGCCAGTTGACGGCTCTTCTATGGATAGATATGTTTTGCCCTTTGGGAATTCCTAGGGCTGTTCTAAGGGCATTGTTCTGCAAGGTTTGCAGTTTGTTGATGTTATGTTTACTGGTGCCTAGGTACAAAGCATTGCCGTAGTCTAATTTGGAGAGGATGAGGGCTCGCGCTATGGTGGTACAGCTATCTGTGGATAGGTATGGTTTGCAGACGTGGATAAGTTTGCAGGTGTAACTGGTTGCTGAGGCTGAAGCATTTACTTGCTTGTCGAGGTTAAGAGCTGAGTCTAAGTAGAATCCTAAGTTTTTAACTTCCCTGGCTACCTTGATTTTGATGCCATCAATCGTAATGGAATTGTACATATGGGGTAATTTGTTCAGTTTACTGGAGGACCCGATGATTAAGAGCTCGGTCTTGTCGTCGTTAAGACATAGTAAAACTGAAGAGAAATAGACCAACCAGACCAGAGATAACATCCGATTACTGTTTCAATTGTAATCGTTGACTATTTATTTTACAAAAAACGTACATCAGATTGCACAATAACAATTCTTTTCATATCAAAAGCTCTTTAAACCAAAAACACATCCCTCCATACACACTTCGTTCACAACTTCTTCATGCATTCATCATATTCACAAACAATAGAAAATGATATTTTATTCATATCACAATGGCGATTAAAACATTTCTTACTTCAACACTTGATTGATTAACAATGTGTCCCTCTGTCAACATTCAGGGGATAGAAAAGAAACTGTTTGTCGACATGTTTCGGTTGAGTTCTTAGCGTGGGCGACTAGTTCCCTTGTATATTATGTTCAACCTTCTTTGGGACAAAAGACAATCGCCAATTCCGCGTTGTCTCAAAGGAAAGTGGGGGTGTGAGGCAAAGAGGCCTTGAGTCTATAAAATAATCAAAAGAATACACAAAAATGTCATCTCTATTTCATGAAAAACCCATTTACTGAGTCACAGCTAACTAATTAATTGAACTGTGTCAAACCGACTCACCTCCTCTGAATTTTTTCAGTGGCTAGCGGGTCGGTGGGTTGGAATAAATCCCGGCGTGAAAATTCTCAATCAATGAGCTTCACGTCGTGTGTCCTAAAAAATTAAAGGACATATATACTCATTAGATTAAAGAAGGTATGGCAAATAATTGAAAGTTGGCATTAGTGGGTCAATACTCACTTGATTAGAATGGATACGCTCGAGAAAATGAACGAGCTGTAGATTCGAGCAACTGTAGAGGAGGAAGCAAACAAACACAGGACTCGTAAATATATGTGTTCCTGTTTCCGTTACCGTACAGCACGTTACTATTATGGTTGATACAGAAAGGGGCTTACTTGACGGGTTCCTTAGAGAGCCAGCTCGGTAGAGTAGAATAAAAGTGCTATAAATTCGAGCAGGAGCGTGATATAAACACTTGTTCTGATGTAGAACCCTTGAAATGGAATGTCAACTACTGATGTGCAGCCACAGATAACAATGTCGCGAAGCTGTGGAAACAGACGTGATACACAAAGTTTTAGTACGGGCCGAGTGAACATAGGCTAGCAAAAGCTATCCCTGCTTTCGTTTACTCACCTTGTGTTTTCATAAGCATTGCTCATAAGTGGATAAGTCTGTGAGCACTCCTCCGTAGTATTCTCGCTAATGCTTGCGGCGTCTCAGCGTGTATTACAACTGACACCACACTGCCGCTCGGAATTCTGGTCCGGATGACCTACGACCGCTCGGCATTCTGGAATACGTAGGTCCGGATATCAAAGGAAAGCAGATAGTATGCTGCAAGGTACATTGTCGCTGGGCATCAAGGCATATAGAGTCCCCCACCAGCAGGAGGAAGAATAACTCCCGGATGATATTTAACTTACTTGAAGGTGGTCGCAGCGCCTCACCGTGTGTTAAAACTAACAACATACGGCCGCTCGAAATTCTAGTCTGGTCGCTCGGCATTCTCGAATGCGTAGGTACAGATGTCAAAAGAAAATATACTGCAAGGTACATTGTCACTGGGCATTCTGGGATATGCAGTCCCCAGACGAAAGGTGGAGGAAAACCTCCACGATGATATTTAGCTTACTTAATGGCAGAGGCACACGGCCACTGGGCATTTTAAAATGAACCAGGTGTTAAGAAGGGCAATAGGTTTAGATTTGGTGAGTTTCAGCCGCGCGATGGCGTCAATCGCCAGGTTGATGGTGTTATTGTACAGGTCAGCAAGATCATTAGGGTTAGAGATCAGGCTAGAGTGATTGGTAATAGGTTGGATCAGGGGGAGAAGATTTGACAGTGTGATATTTTTTTTTGCAGCGGGTGAGGGCAGGAGGAGCATGAGGTTTAGTGGATTTAGGTTGGGGAAGTTCTGAAATGGTCAATGAAATCAGATAGTGATCAGTCCATATACAAGGTTCAATTGCCGTTATGAGGGAAATGCAGTTAATATGTGCGACCCAGTCCAATGTGTGGCCTTTAGAGTGCGTGGGGCCGTTATTTCAAATAGTGAGGCCTGCTTCCACAATAGTGTTGGCTATGATGGAGGCATTGGAGTCTTTTGGGTCCTTATAGCCTAAGTTAAGATCAGCTAATAGAATGATTTGTGATCCTGGTTTGGCATTAATGTTTAAGAGGGTGGTTAAGTCCTCTTCAAAGGTGCCTAGTGGACCAGTGGGTCTTTAGATAAGGTGTACCGTGATAGTACGTGAGGCAGAGATTTCTAGTTTTAGGGAGAGTAGTTCAGCTGACGGCATCGTGATGCTGTCTATTTCTTTGATGGTGAGGTTGGCTCTGCAGGTAAGAGCTATGCCTCCTCCTTTGGAGGTTTCCCTATCTTTTCTGAAGATGGTAAAATGTGGGGCTATGGCTAGCATAAGGGCAGGGCCAGCAGCTTTTTGTAGCCATGTTTCAGTAACTGCTAGGAAATCGATTTGGTTACAGGTGATGATGTCAGCAATTTCAGAGGCGTGGGCTATTAGAGATCTAGCGTTGATGAGACCTCCCTTGAGGTTTTGTGTTATTTTAGTATTATTGCTAATGTGGACCTTGTTGGGCAAAGTTTCAGAGGATTTGGTACAAGGTATTTGATTGCAGCTAGGTTTCCTTTGATGCGTGTTTCGCCTAGCGTGTATGAGCGCCTTCTTAGGGTGGTTGAGAGGTGAGTGTGCACTTGGTGGTTTGGGAAGTGTAGTGCCTAGTCTAAGGTTCCTTAGTGCGGTAGGAAAAGTCTGATTCAGTTGGGTCTGGGTAAAGGGAGCAGGCTGTTTGAGTAGTCTAGTGCCTAGTCTAGAGTTCCTTAGTCCGGTAGGACAAGCCTGATTCAGTTGGGTCTGAGTAAAGGGGGCAGACTGTTGGAGTGGTAGCAGTGTGTACATCTTTCTGGTTGGTTCCCTTTCTGTAGGCAGAATGTGGTGGGGGGCAACCATGATGGCTAAGGCAGAAAGTGTAGAGAGTATAGCTAAGTAGCATATAGGTGTGTCAGACATGGGAGATGTCATAACGGTGTTTGTGGTAGGTTGGCCTGTAGTGACCAGGTGCCTAGTAATAGTATAATCTAAGTGTGCAGACTTAGAGTAGTTAGAAAAGTGCAAGTCAAGTGACCAAAGGGTCTAAATAAGTAACAGGATGCAATGGCGAGCGACCAAAAGGGTCTCAGATAGGTCACAGGGTGCAGTGGCGAGCGACCAAAAGTGTCTCACATAGGTCACAGGGTGCAGAGGCCAGCGACCAAAGGGTCTAAATAAGTAACAGGATGCAGTAGCCTGCGACCAAAGGGTCTAAATAAATAACGGGATGCAATGGCGAGCGACCAGAAGGGTCTAGATAGATCACAGGTGCAGTAGCAAGCGACCAAAGGGTCTCAGATAGGTTAGAGGGTGCAGTGGCGAGCGGCCAAAAGGGTCTCAGATGGGTCACAGGGTGCAATGGCCAGCGACCAAAGGGTCTGAATAAGTAACAGGAGGCAATGTCGAGCGACCAAAAGGGTCTAAATAAGTAACAGGATGAAGTGGCCAGCGACCAAAGGGTCTGAATAAGTAACAGGATGCAGTGACCAGCGACCAAAGGGTCTAAATAAGTAACTGGATGCAATGGCCAGCAACCAAAAGGGTCTAAATAAGTAATATGATGCAGTGGCAAGCGACCAAAAGGGTCTCATATAGGTTGCATGGTGCAGTTGTGACAATGCGGCAGTCTAGGCAATACTGAGTGATTGAGTGGGCACATTCATAGCAGAGGTGCAAGAGGCAAAGCGAAAGTACCAGGCATGCGACAAGTGTGGGCAAATCAGGCAGAGAGCAAAGCAACGTACATGGGCCACCAATCAGTAGTGAGGCAGAGTAGGTTAGGTTATGCTGGAACACTAGGCTTGCATTAAGTGTGGGCAGGTTAAGTGAGGAGCAGTGCAGAGTACACAGGGCACCATTCAAAAGGTGTGGCGCATCAAACAGGCATTGCGCATCGAGTATTATCAGGCAGAAGAGCAATGTAGCAAACATGTGGAGCAGACCAAAATATGTGCACAGCAGGTTTGGACAATGCAGGAGGAGGGCAGATTAATCAAGAATCATGTACATTTAGTCAGAGGCAGGCGCAATAAGGGAGCATAGCTGGTATGCATAGGCAGTATGGCAAGTGTTAAACAGCATTAACCAGGGGTGCTGCGGATGATCGCGTTAGTAGCAAACAGGGGGTGATTACTTTAGACGGTAAGCAGAATGCCGTATCACAAACTCACTAAAGAACATTAAAGGTGGTGCAAGTGGCATAGATTACCTTGCATTGTAGGTAGTTTTAGAAAGGTCCACATGTTCCGGGAGAGTGTTCATATTGGCCATGTTCAGCTGTGGACAGGCGCAGACAGGGGGGCCTTAGTCTGCAGGGCCTTTGTCGTGAGGGTACCGGCTTCTGCCTCTGGTGAAGCCCTATGGGCTAAGAGGCCTCGGGTCGTCCGGTCGCTAGGCAACCAATAAACAAAATAGGGCTGCTCATAGGAGTGGCGGCCATCTTAATTCGGTCCATAACGCTCGCACTCAAACCACGGAGTACAGACTAAACGTGGCACCTCTAACAAAGGTGGGTGCAGCGGCAGTGAGGGGGCTACCTGGCCAAGTGGATTAAGATGGATTCAGGCGGGGATCAGCTGGTCACTGGTCGTGGTCGCAGGTGGCAGCACGGTGCTGGTCTTGGGTAGTGCTGCTCCTGCAGCGAAGTCGGGGACGGCGCTTCGACGGCACGCTGCTCCTGCAGCTGCAAAGGGGACATCTTGCTCCTGCCCTCGCAGGGGTGACTTGACACTGGCTCCGGCCCCTTGACTCTTGTATTTCTGCATATGAGTGTTCTTCGATTCTGTTTGCCTGCCTAATATATTGCCTATGATTTTTGCCCCCCAACTCTCTCTGGGTATCTCAGGTGCTAAGTGTGTTTTTGCCCCGGTAGCATTTCTTGCCGCGGATACGCGTTTTATTTAGTAGACCGAACTGTCAAAAAGTGATTGCAATCGTATCCACGGTAACGTGTATTGTTTCGCAACACTGGTTCTCTCAAACACAGGATACTTACCTTGAGTCATACCGTACAAAGTGAATTGGTCAGTTGTAGTGTATTTAACGTGTCGTTTTAAATTTAATAGAAAGTGTTGTGTTAATAATAAATGGTTTAAAAATAAATGTACTTATATTTTTTACCTGAAATCTTGAGTCAGTGTTTGCTTGAGCCACAGCAATTGTGTCCCTTTATGTAATCTCTGCTACTGCTCATATACTCTTGAGATAAGCCTGGCTCCTCCGCTACTGCTACCATAATAGTACAGGCTTGTACCAAAGGTCAAACTTGTATTGCCACCTGTAGTCTTAATTGTGTGTAGTGGTCCCTGAGGGCACTGCACAGGATTCTGCCTAACAGGGGGTACTGGCAATGCTCGGGGGTGAGGCGAGGGAGGTGTTAGGTGTCATGGGGCTGACTGTGGTAGTGGCATCGGTGAGGGTGGGTAGTGGGTGGTGTCTGGACTTGAAGGGGCAGCCTGGGGCAGTGGTGGCGGTGAGGGGGACTGGTAGCTGGTGTCTGGACGTGATGGGGCTGACAGGGGTGGTGGCAGAAGTGGGGGGTTGTGGGGGTGCTGTCAGGGGGCTGACTGGGGTAGTGAGAGAGGATAGGGGGGCTGGTGGGCGGTGTCTGGACTTGAGGGGGTTGCCTGGGGTGGTGGCGGAGGTGAGGGTGGCAGGTGGGTGGTGTCTGGACTTGAGGGAGCTGCCTGGGGTAATGGTTGATGTGAGGCAGGCTTGTGGGTGGTGTCTGGACTTGAGGGGGCTGCCGGGGGTGGTGCCAGAGATGAGAGGGGCTGCTGGATAGTGTCAGGACCTGAGGGCGCTGCCTGGGGTAGTGGTGGAGTTGAGGGGGCTGGTGGATGGTATCCAAAGTTGCGGGGGCTGCCTGGGGTGATGGGGGAGGCGAGGGTGGCTGGTGGGTGTTATCTGGACTTGAGGGGACTTCCTGCGGTAGTGGTGGAGGTGAGGGGGACTGGTGGCTGGTGTCTGGACATGATGGGGCTGACCGGGTGGTGGCAGAGGTGAGAGGGTGTGGGGGTGCTGTTAGGGGGCTGACTGCGGTAGTGGCAGAAGTGAGGGGGGCTGGTGGGTGGTGTCTGGTTTTGAGGGGGCTGCCTGTGGTAGTGGCAGAGGTGAGGGGGGCTGATGGGTGGTGTCAGTACTTGAGGGGGCTGCCTGGGGTGGTGCCAGAGATGGGAGGGGCTGCCTGTTGGTGTCAGGACTTGAGAGGACTGCCTGGGGTAGTGGCAGAGGTGAGGGTGGCTGGTGGATGGCATCCGAAGTTGTGGGGGCTGACTGGGGTGATGGCGGAGGTGAGGGTGGCTGGTGCGGGTTATCTGGACTTGAGGGGACTGCCTGGGGTAGTGACAGAGGTGAGGGGGGCTGGTGGGTGCTGTCTGGACTTGAGGGGGCTGCCTGGGGTGGTGGCATAGGTGAGGAGGTGTGAGGAGGTATTGTGCTGTCATGGGGCTGACTAGGGTTGTGGCAGAGGTGAGGGGGGCTGGTGGGTGGTGTCTGGACATGAGGGGGCTACTTGGGGTAGTATCAGAGTTGAGGGGGCTTGTGTGTGGCATCAGGACTTCAGGGTGCTGCTATGAGTTAGGGGTATGTGCCAGCAGTTTGGGAGCCTTGGGAGTAGGGGGTACCGTTTGCAGTTTTGCAAGGGTGCAGCTCTGACTTACAGAGAACTGTGCGTAGTTTCACAGGGGATCAGCTGTTACTTGCAGGGAACCGTGTTTAGTTTCTGAGAGGTGCAGCAGTTCCTTATGGGGGGCAGCGTACAGTTTCACAGATGTGCAGCCTTGACTTACGCAGGACCGTGCACAGTTTCACAGGGGGGCTGCCGTTACTTATGTGGGACAACATGCAGTTTTGCAGAGGTGCAGCCTTGACTTTCGGGGGAACTATGTGTAGCTCTGCCTAGGTGCTGGATGGTGGGGCGAAGGTGGACGCAAAGGTAGGCACAAAGGTTTTTCTTTGGCAATGTTTTTTGTTTGCATGGGGGTGTGTTGTGGGAGTTTCTGGTGCAACTCGATTTTCTTTGCGCATCAGGCGGGGAAAGACCATATGCAAATCAGGCCTGGTCCCACTCAAAAAGGGCCAATCCAGCCTAAACTGCTAGGACACATCCCTTCTGCACGAGACGACAAGCATCCCCAGACATGTTTAGGCCTTGTTGAGCAACATCAGTTATCTCGTGTGGTCTCGTGCAGAAGGGATGTAACCTAGCGTTCGAGCTGGACTGCCCCTTTTGGGGTGGGACCAAGCCTGATTTGCATATGTTCTTTTCCCTTCTGTAATGGTTTGGCAGGTTGAAAAACAATGATCTGGTGGGTTGCCCAGAGCAGTGCCCATGGTCATGATGTGATCAAAACTTTCCAGCCATCAGCCCTTTTGGTTTTGCTTTAGTCACCCTGAGTGGTATGGGTATGCCCAGACGTGGGTCCCGAGCCTGCTGGTCCTAGAGACCCAAGCTACTCCTCACAGATGATGTCCAACAAGGAGAAACATGGCTGGGGATGCTTGTAGTCTCTTGCAAAAGCAATGTGACCAAGCAGTTTGGGTGGACTGTCCCTTTTGGGGTGGGACCAACTCTGATTTGCATATATCAAAAAATTAGTCATGGGCGCCCCTCTACGAGAACGAACAAGGCAGAAATTGCCTGTTCTATGGGTTGGTACCCACTCTAGAGTTTGCAGCCACATTTTAGCTCACTGTACCTTCCACAGGTGGGAAATTTCCGTTTGCATATCAGTCTTTGTCCCACACACATGGGCAGTCCAGCACCGACATACTATGGCAATTCCCTTCTGAACAAGAGTACCCACAGCAACCCCATACACATGTTTCAGCCTTGTTGGGCATCATCAGTGAGGTGGAGCTGTGCCTCTCTGAGCACAGTGAGCAATTGGTCCACGTCTGGATGACCCTACGACACTTAGGTTAACTAAAACTAAGTCCCTTGAAAAAATCCAAAAATTAGTCTTGGGCGCCCCCCTATGAGAACAAACACGGCAAAAGTGGCCTGTTCTATGGGATGGTACCCACTCTAGAGTCTGCAGCCACATTTTAGCTCACTGTATCTTTCACAAATGGAAAATTTCCATTTGCATAGCAGTCTTTGTCCCACCCACATGGGCAGTCCAGCACCGAAACGCTATGGCAATTCCCTTCTGAACAAGTGAAACAAGTGAAAGGTACAGTGAGCTAAAGTGTGGCTACGGACTCTCGACTGGGTACCTTTTCAAAGAAAAGGTCAATGGGCTGTGTTTGTTCTCGCAGAGGGGCGCCTATGGACTATTTTGTGATTGTTTAAGGGACTTAGGTTTAGTCACCCTAAGTTTCCTAGGGTCATCCAGATGTGGGCCCCTTGCTCACTGTGCACAGAGAGGCACATCTCCACCTCACTGATGAGGCCCAACAAGGTTGAAACACGTATAGGGGGGTTGCTGTTGGTACTCTTTCGGTGCTGGACTGCCAATGTGGGTGGGACAAAGACTGATATTCAAATGGATATTTCCCATCTGTGAAAGGTACAGTGAGCTAAAGTGTGGCTGCAGACTCTCGAGTGGGTACCTTCCCAAAGAACAGGTCAATGGGCTGTGTTCGTTCTCACAGAAGGACGCCTATGGACTATTTTGTAACTGATTTGCATATAGTCTTCCCCTTCTGTAATGGCTTGGCAGGCTGAAATACAATGGTCTAGAGGGTTTTCCAGAGCTGTGCCTGTGGTCATGACTTGTTCAAAACCTTCCAGCCATTAACCTTTGGTTTTGCTTTTGTTTCCCAAGTGGGACGGTATGCCAAGACGTGGGTCCCGAGCCTGCTGGGCCTAGAGACCCAAGCTACTCTTCACTAATGAGGCATAACAAGGCCGAAACATGTCTGGGGAGGCTTGTGGTCTTGTGTAGAAGGGATGTGACCTAGCAGTTTGGGCTCAACTGCCCCGTTGGGCTGGGACCAAATCTGATTTGCATGTGATATGAATTGATATGTCATTCATAACGCGCCTATACACAAGTGGTCTTTACCCCTCTGTAATGGCTTGGCAGGCTGAAAAATAATGGCGTGGAGAGTTGCCCAGAGCTGTGCTCGTGGTTATGATTTGTTCGAAACCTTCCAGTCATGAACCCTTTTGGTTTTGCTTAAATCAAGCTGTACACCATCCTGAAGAGCTGTTTAGCACTGTTTCCTGAGATGTCAATCGACATGGTTATGTAAAACGTCCTTGCCTTGAAGATTGTGCCTTAGATCCCCTGTGGTGTCTGACCAAACTCTTGCTGGCCCTTAACCTAATTCTCAACTTCCTTTCTTGAGTAATGAATCGGAAGCTTCGGTCCATTGGTGTACCATGCATCACTCTGGCTTTTCCATGCAGACATTTCACAAATAAGAGTGATTTCATCTATGGCTGCCAGGTCATACTTCTCTAGTAAGACATTCACTCTTCAGCGCTATTGGCCAAAAGAGGCAAGTGGGTCTTCAAGGCTTTCTCAGGCTATTTGAGGTTGAGTAGCCCCTTAGGGAAGGTACAATTACCCTCAGGCGCATCACTTACATTTGGGGTGTGGTGTGGTAGGGAATCTTTGATTTCTATTGGGATCATTTTACGGTATGTCCACAGGGGGTAGAAAGATAAAGGGCTGCCAGTAGGCAAGGCAAACAAATGAAATAACAGTACAATGTCTTAAACGGGTGTTAGGCTTATATAATATGTGATAAAACAGCACATGCATACCCCTGTCCAGTGACTAACACTTCTAGCATACCACATAACTTTTATATTCTGGGATTGGAAGTTAGACAGCGAATATACATCTCAATAGTACATAGGAAACTCTTTGGCCCTGTTCACCCAAACTCTGCGCGACATGCACCTCTCACATGATTGCTCTAATATGATGCAAATATCTTTCCGTCCACATATGATGTGGAAGTGACCTATCCCATTTCAAGAACCCTCTGTGCATCCCCGACATTTCAGTAACTGTTTACATACCTTGTACACACCTTGTTTACTGATGAAAATGCCAGATTGGCAAGCAGACAGACAGACAGACAGACAGGCAAACAGAGCAGGCTTCTGTTTACTCTAGTACTTGATGAGATGCAGGTTCCAGGACGATAGCCGAGTGTTGGCTCAGGCGTCCAGCCTTTGACGCTTCAAGGCCCAATTCCCCGAAATGTTTACCGGGTCCCTTTGTAATGGCTTGCCAAGTGTTTACTAGGTAGCTCCCATTGAGTCAATCAGATTGCTTGTGTACTTTAGGCTCACAGTGATGTATGGATTATATTCTGTTGGCAATCCATATAAAGAGCACTGGCTAGATCTTTGTCAGTGACACAAAAACACATGCCGTGCATGGGTTTTCACATGATAGGACCCTGTGATTAATGCTATTAGATATTCGTGCAACACTTTTGTCCTATATAATTTAAATACACATTTAATTTAATCTACCAGTATATATAAACTGCCATTTGAAAAATGCAGAGAGAGTGATGAGGATGGTTTTCCCATAAAAGCTAAGCACGCTTTTGTGATTTCACAAATGTGCATATCATTGACATTACACAGTACATGTGGAAAAGGACGCGTTGTATTACGAGGTTTTAGGATGGAATAAAGGCTCGTGATTGAATTATCTTGCAGCAACACCATCAGGAGATGAACACTCCCAGAAATTATACCTGTACATACCTATAAATAGCCGTCTTCAACAGCTAAAACGTGATTGTTCTTGCATAGGGCACAGTGATGGCAGATACTTTCTAAACAAAATATACGGATTCTGTAGTTTGAAGCAATGCAAGTTAGGGGACATATTGCATTCTTGTTGGATGTATTTGAGAGTAAAATAAATAAACAAACAAACAAACAAATAAATAAATAAATAAATAAATAAATACATACATACATAAATAAATAAAAGTATGTAATGTACTAATGTTAGGGCATATTTTATGCCAGTATTCAAACTATGCCCATGCTCCAAACGGTGCGTCGGACCTTACTTCACATAGACATAGAGCAGCTGTAAATTATTCAAGGAGTTCTAAGTTATGGACAAGCAAAATGCACAGTACATAAACCTGGGCCAACTGTGGTTGCTGAGAAATGGTAGTTAAAGGGAAATGGGTATACATTAAGCAAGATGTCTCTATTACTAAGGGCCCTCTTGCTTTCATATAAACTGGAGAGTATTAAAACAATCACTTGGTGGCACATGCCATCCATGGTCAGCTTTTGTATCCTGGTCAGGTTGGTATTAGCTGTCAAATTTAGATACATTAATCACTGTAATGGCACCCCATAAGTTCCAATACTGGAAGTTCCGGTGCCTATGCATACCACAGTGCTAGCATGCCGCACTCCGTCCATCACGGCTCATGATCTGGTGGTCCGCTTTGACAGTGATCTGAAGCACCAGGACTTTATCACCTGCACTGTTACCAGTGCTGAAATAATCCTACTCAATTACAGTATGATCAATCCTCCTCCTACCTACCTTGTCACACAACTTCTTATCTGCACTCTTCATTAGCTGACTTCAGTCTTCGGCAGCTTTCTCTTGGGTGTTTCCCTTTACACTTTTTTTTATCTTTTGCCAACATTCTCAACTTGGCACCACACTGCGTCTACAACCTTCCTTATTCTTCACCTACCTCTCACCCCTTCCCCCATGTGGGTTAGCGCTCTGTGCTCAACCTATCCCTTTATATGTTTCTGCTAGTTATCTTCAAATCTATTTAAGGGCTGCCCCGCCCGACCTGGTTGTTTCTATCCCAGGTTACTCTCTACCTAATACAGTCTGTTCTAACACCATAATCGGGATTATATTGTGGCGGTCTTCAAGCGCGGGGGACGCTAACAGGAACGTAGTGCTACATGTGTCTTATCAGGAAGTGCAACTCCCAGCAGCCCCCGCAGTCCTGTGCGTAGTGCTACATGTGTCTTATCAGGAAGTGCAACTCCCAGCAGCCCCCGCAGTCCTGTGCGTAGTGCTACATGTGTCTTATGAGGAAGTGCAACTCCCAGCAGCCCCCGCAGTCCTGTGCGTAGTGCTACATGTGTCTTATGAGGAAGTGCAACTCCCAGCAGCCCCCGCAGTCCTGTGCGTAGTGCTACATGTGTCTTATGAGGAAGTGCAACTCCCAGCAGCCCCCGCAGTCCTGTGCGTAGTGCTACATGTGTCTTATGAGGAAGTGCAACTCCCAGCAGCCCCCGCAGTCCTGTGCGTAGTGCTACATGTGTCTTATCAGGAAGTGCAACTCCCAGCAGCCCCCGCAGTCCTGTGCGTAGTGCTACATGTGTCTTATCAGGAAGTGCAACTCCCAGCAGCCCCCGCAGTCCTGTGCGTAGTGCTACATGTGTCTTATCAGGAAGTGCAACTCCCAGCAGCCCCCGCAGTCCTGTGCGTAGTGCTACATGTGTCTTATCAGGAAGTGCAACTCCCAGCAGCCCCCGCAGTCCTGTGCGTAGTTCTACATGTGTCTTATCAGGAAGTGCAACTCCCAGCAGCCCCCGCAGTCCTGTGCGTAGTGCTACATGTGTCTTATCAGGAAGTGCAACTCCCAGCAGCCCCCGCAGTCCTGTGCGTAGTGCTACATGTGTCTTATCAGGAAGTGCAACTCCCAGCAGCCCCCGCAGTCCTGTGCGTAGTGCTACATGTGTCTTATCAGGAAGTGCAACTCCCAGCAGCCCCCGCAGTCCTGTGCGTAGTGCTACATGTGTCTTATCAGGAAGTGCAACTCCCAGCAGCCCCCGCAGTCCTGTGGGTAGTGCTACATGTGTCTTATCAGGAAGTGCAACTCCCAGCAGCCCCCGCAGTCCTGTGCGTAGTGCTACATGTGTCTTATCAGGAAGTGCAACTCCCAGCAGCCCCCGCAGTCCTGTGCGTAGTGCTACATGTGTCTTATGAGGAAGTGCAACTCCCAGCAGCCCCCGCAGTCCTGTGCGTAGTGCTACATGTGTCTTATGAGGAAGTGCAACTCCCAGCAGCCCCCGCAGTCCTGTGCGTAGTGCTACATGTGTCTTATCAGGAAGTGCAACTCCCAGCAGCCCCCGCAGTCCTGTGCGTAGTGCTACATGTGTCTTATGAGGAAGTGCAACTCCCAGCAGCCCCCGCAGTCCTGTGCGTAGTGCTACATGTGTCTTATGAGGAAGTGCAACTCCCAGCAGCCCCCGCAGTCCTGTGCGTAGTGCTACATGTGTCTTATGAGGAAGTGCAACTCCCAGCAGCCCCCGCAGTCCTGTGCGTAGTGCTACATGTGTCTTATGAGGAAGTGCAACTCCCAGCAGCCCCCGCAGTCCTGTGCGTAGTTCTACATGTGTCTTATGAGGAAGTGCAACTCCCAGCAGCCCCCGCAGTCCTGTGCGTAGTGCTACATGTGTCTTATGAGGAAGTGCAACTCCCAGCAGCCCCCGCAGTCCTGTGCGTAGTGCTACATGTGTCTTATCAGGAAGTGCAACTCCCAGCAGCCCCCGCAGTCCTGTGCGTAGTGCTACATGTGTCTTATCAGGAAGTGCAACTCCCAGCAGCCCCCGCAGTCCTGTGCGTAGTGCTACATGTGTCTTATCAGGAAGTGCAACTCCCAGCAGCCCCCGCAGTCCTGTGCGTAGTGCTACATGTGTCTTATCAGGAAGTGCAACTCCCAGCAGCCCCCGCAGTCCTGTGCGTAGTGCTACATGTGTCTTATCAGGAAGTGCAACTCCCAGCAGCCCCCGCAGTCCTGTGCGTAGTGCTACATGTGTCTTATCAGGAAGTGCAACTCCCAGCAGCCCCCGCAGTCCTGTGCGTAGTGCTACATGTGTCTTATCAGGAAGTGCAACTCCCAGCAGCCCCCGCAGTCCTGTGCGTAGTGCTACATGTGTCTTATGAGGAAGTGCAGCAACTCCGCCAACGCTCCTCGAATTAATCCTGAGCCATGTGTAAGCTGCGCCATAGAGTGGACTATCTTCTTGCATGCCTCACGGGTTGTGTTTCTGTCTCCCATGTCCTCTCTATGTTTTGCCCTGTTGCCTCTCTTGCAGTGTTAGCACTCTTTTTTAACTGATATTCCTTTAATTCTATTGTTGTGTTTCTCTTGGCTTGATTCCCCAGTGTCATGAACAGGATAATTCTACCTGGACCACCTTTCGATTGTGTTTTTTTTCTGGCTTTGTTGAATTTTGTGGTGACTCTAGGAAGAATTCCTCATTTACTGGAACTGGACTGCCTTACTGGACCACCTTGGAATTGACTTCAGGGCACATTTTGGTTTTGAACCTTGACTACCTTGACTCTAGGTTTTCTTGAAATGTGGTTATCTGTACTACTCAGATATCTGCATGGTGCCAGACAGCTTCTAGTTTATAAACTACTAATTTTCTCTGATTTTGGTATCGATTTTTACCTACAATGGGAGCTGGACATCCTAAATGGAGGTGCGACTCATTGGCCCTCATTACGACCCTGACGGAGGACCATGGCGCAAAGCTGCCAACTCCGCCATGGGGGTTGGCGGATTTACCACCCCATTCCGAGGTTGGCGGGGCGGTAAGTCCCCAATCCCCATTTACCCTTCCCCATTCCCATTTTTGCCCCATAGGGTATAATGGGAGTGGGGAAGGTGTTAATTACGCCACCGTAAATTACGGTGGCGTAATTAACAACGAGTCCCGTAGCGCCATGGATTTTTCCGCCTGCAAAAAGCAGGCGTGAAAATCACCATGGCGCTACGGGAACTCGTAGTCTGGCGGAAAGGTACGCCATGCTTTACGCCGGCGTAAACCCCTTTCCGCCAGGGTCCTAATGAGGGCCATTGTGTTTATTTTACTTTGTTTGCTAATTTTTTCGAATACTCGAGCAATACCTTGTATTTCTTTGCAGTCAATGGGTAGGGGATACTGAGGTTCTACAATCCCATCCCCTAACATGTATACTTCTAGATGAGGTCATATTTCTAGGGCGCCCCTCTCCAGTGGAATTCAGAAGGTTCATGAGGCCCCATGAAACCATTCATATGATTAAGCTCCTTCTCTCTCCTTGTCCCCACCACGGGAATTCCCTATACACTGAAATCAAAAACACCACCAACCACCATGAATTCAAGATGCCCTTAAAGTTGCATTTCATTCACATTGAATGGGCCCTCACAAGACCCCTGCTCATTGCCCACATGACTTCCCTTCTCCCCTATCTTCACAGTAATTACATCAACATCCCCACTAAGTATCCCTTGGCTATTCCCTGCTAGTTTGAATTGCCCCTGTTCATGTTCTACCTCACCCCAAACCTGACCTGGTTGTTTTCCATTGTGCTTCGTTTATTTCAAAGCACCAGCTCATTGGATTACCTTCACTACCTATGCATTTGTCTCTCGTCAAAGCAGCATGCCCCTTAAAAATACAATTACAAAGTATTTACTGGTTGTAATATGCTGTTAGCTGGATACAAGCTTTTAGGATCATTGGGGTCTCTTTTCCAGGCAGCCTCAATGGCTGCCATAACAATTGTGAAAGAGTCTGATGTGAAATACATGAAATCTAGAACCAGAAACCATGAAAAGGCTAATACATGTATTATCTCTGCCAGATGCGTTTTGCTTTTCTTTAAACAACAAGCTGTGCTGATATATAGCTCAGGGCGCTGAATGGATTTTAGGAAATAAGCTGTTACTAAATCTTAACAGGACAGATGAAGGGCGGCTACCTCAGGTTGGTGACTGAAGTCCCAGTAATCAGTATGTGATCTCACATTAAATAACAATATCAGAAGATAGCTGTTTGCAAGGCTTTCAGCCACGGATTTTTGTTGAATTAAAGCTTCAACATGGAGGTGCAGGTTGAATACACGGTAAGGCAGGAGGGTGACGCCTCATCCTGTTTGTTTGATTTCCAGACTGAAACATCTGATGTACCTCAACACCTCTGCCACTAGCATAAGGCGACTACCACCCGAAAGGAATTTGGTATAGCCGGCCACACATAGATTCTCTCAACAATACCAAACTATCTCTAATCCCCATCAACACCCACCCATGTGTCTGTCCTCTCTTGGGCTGCTTAGTCGCGCCTTGTCGGCCACCCAAGTCATAGAACGGCAACATGCACACACACATCTACTAAACTAAACCCCCTAGAACTTTCCAACCACACGGACTACGGTCACAAGGACGTTCAACCGAGAAATAAAAGCGCATTGAGGACACACAAATGGGGAAAGAGCGCTATATAAACATACAATACAATAATCACAAAAGATCATTGAGCTGCAATATCTGAAGTGTGAAATCCACATCCGGTTTGCCTCTGTTGCCCGCACAAACATTTACAGCTGTATTAACGTATATGCCGGCTTCTTGCAGAAGGCTATTCTGTCGTGTTTCCCTAAGACACTTCCCTTTGGTTGATTACTACAGCCTGCAGAGAAGCCATTGAACACCCATGCCCACAGGACAGATATGATATCTTACCTAGTGATTAGTGAGCCTGCACAGGAGAGTCACTTCTGTCATGGGACTTGGTACCAGGAGAACGGCACAGCCAAAGCATTTCAGAACCTCACAGGGAAACCGTGTTGCTTCATTCACTGCACTCTGGTCTGTTCCCACGCACATCTTAATGTAGCATCAGCACATCATCTTGGGGCCTCCAAAGGTCCGATGTGATGACACTCACCATTGCCAGGTGCAACTTCAGTCTTGTTCCACATTCACTGCATCTCCGATGCTCCAGTCACTCAAAGAACACACCCGTTGCACAGATTATGCTCCTTTCTTCTGAACTTGCTATGGGTGTGCATACTTTTTCTACCACAAAGGTCTTGCCTCCACTGCCGTCTCCGCCACTTCACCCCTGAAAGCGGACTACGTCAGTGGAGGTTAGCAATTGACTGTGTATATTCTTTCTTGAGGAGGAACACATAAAATGTGACAGATTTCTTAACCACATCCTATAATTGCTAAAGTTGGCGTAGCCATCTTTGAATCAATCCACATTGTAAGAATACATCTTGAATACAATAATGCTAGTTGCTTTTCCAGGGCATGGCGTAACTTAAATGTGGTATAAGAAGGACCAGTGTGACTTTTTTAATGCTCAATAGTTTCATACCAAATCTTTGACAAATCTAATGATTTTACATCCTGAAATATCCGCTTCCGTTTAGCCTTGAATCATTACCCGCGTCAGCAGATTAACTGAAACACCCATGTCCCCAGTACTGTTTCACTGTGCCACTTCTATCTTTTAGCAATTATGATTTTAATTGTGCAGGAACATTAAAGTCAGCAGGCTCCCCGTTGTTAATGTTCAGGCCACGCAGGTATTCAATTCTTCTTAAATCTTGATGGTAACCAGACAGTGGGCTTTAATCCGTCTGTATCCTCACAAGACCAGAAATGTTCCAATTAGTAAACTGGCAATGCTGAGCCCCTGGCTTGGTGCTCAGCCTAGGGCCCCTTTATCAAACAAGGGTGCTCAGCCTAGGGCCCCTTTATCAAACAAGGGTGTAGGATCCATGGCTAAAATCTCAACAGCCATTGATAATTATAGCACAGCCAAAAAAATCTAGCTGTAAGTTCTAGTCACAAGCTAGGAAAGCATGGTTTACAGTGCATCTGGCAGGAAATTGGTGTGCAGAGCGTTCTCTTTGTCTAACTAGGACAATCATTTAAAAGCATCCATCTTCACAGACTTTGGTCTTATAAGAGTAAGCTTTATTATGGCCAACTCAAATTCCTACCAGTCCTAACATTTACAAGACTATAGTTAAGGTATGCAAGGAATTACAAGTGCCCATCTTGCATGCTTGTCTGACTCTGTCTTCTCAACAACTTAGTGACAGCATAGAGTATTTTATTGTTGACAAGATCACCACCATTCAGACTAAAGAGTAGCTACCCTCATGCCAACATGCTGTCAGATTGCAAAACGGAAGTAACACCCGAGTTGACCTGGTTTGCTCCTGTCACTGAACTCCAAATCCAGAAAGTTATAGCATAGCACCAGCCAATAGGCTCTCCCAGAGACCCTTGTCTCCCATGTTTTCTGAAGGAGTCCTTCTTGATAATCGAGGGATAGGTGGATTACTGCACATAAGAATTCATCGAATTCAATTTCATCAAATTATTTTCAATGAATGTTGCCGCAAATGTATGTGGGTGGTGGGTTTAGGGTAATAAATAATGTGGCGGGCTTATGGGAGGGTGGCTGCAGGGGGTTTCCCCCACATATATTTGCAGCAAAAATCTAATTAATTTAAATTAATTCAACCAGATCACATAGAACCATAGTTGCACATGACCTGTGTGACCGTATTAATTCATGATTCCTTTTATACATAGTACTTCAATGCCCAAAACGGTAGTGGTTGTCTCCCTTTCATCCTGCATATCTGTTGAACCTTTGGCTTATTTCTCAACTCTTCTAAAAATTAGCAAGGTTATGGAGTCAATTGTCACGTCCCAACTTGAAATATATAGAAAAAATGTCCCTTCTGGACTATTTACAAGTGGTTGTTAGGCACGGTTGCAGTATGGAGTTTTTTTTATCATCGCTGCCATGGATGACATCAAAGGGGTATTGGATAGTGGCATCTTTGAGGCACTTACTCATTCAGATCTCTCTGTGGCATTCAACACTGTTGACCATCCCACTGTTTTGGGTAATGTTTGCTGTTTAGTATTCTGGGCAGGATGAGATCTTTCCTAGAAGGTGGAGTTCAGTCTATCATACTTCCCTATTTGACTCTGCATCCAAAGTTGATCACCTCCTCATTGAGACCACTGCTGTTCAAATTTTTCATGAAGTCATTTGTTGATTTAATCCACACCGAGGTCAGCGAGGGGCAGGATCTGGGTGCCTCGAATGACAAGTTTCGTAGTTTTATGGAAGATGTGGGGCAATGGATGACTCCAAATGTAAGTCCAGGTCTACAAAGTAGTTACATCTGATGCTGTATCAGCCAAGACCTGGCCTTCTAACCTATGGCATTAGCGATTGGGGCCTTGCCACCCTGCAGTCTCTCAAGTACACAATCTAGGCATCATTGTCGATTCAGTCCTATTCTAAAACACCAAATCAACATAGTCATACAATAGTGTTTTTACACCTGTGTATCGCTCCCATAGCTTGATAATATTGATAATATTTCACATTCCCACATAAAGTGCACTTGATGAACACGCGCATCTCAAGTGGTACAGTGTGCAGCAATGGTGTCTATTGAGGTCTCACAAAGGGAACTCTGCATAGACAACCACATTGTCGAAAATAAGGTGCGACACATTCTTTTGAGATTAAGGAGAGTAATGCAAGTTCGCTGACAGCAGACCATATATATTCTGCTGCTACACTATCCTTAAGCATGCATGCATTGATGGTAGAGGAACACAAATCTACATAGTCTTTTGGTTTGTGTGAGAGAAGGGAATGGATATGGAAATGTGGGGCAGCACGTGGGACAGTGCTGTACACTTTTTTAGGCTGGCGAAGGACTGGCAGCGCTAATCTGCCAACAACAGCATTGACAATGTCAACAGGGGTTGTCTGTGTTAAAGGGCAGACCTTCTACTGTGTAGGCCTACTCCCAGGTCTCAGACACAGGGATCAGGATTTCTAAAATACAGCAAACATGAGAGAGGATACTGGTATGCCTGCAGTCCCCCAACCACACCAAAATCACAGGGCCCAACTTCACTCAGTGTGCACAATCTGCTGCTTTGCACGTCCCATATATCTATAACAATATCTCTTGCCCTCTCTGTTTGGCCCTAAAGCGGCACCCAGGACCAAAAGTGGTTGTGGCACTAAATGACCACAGATGAGCAGAAATGATGTGTCCAGCCTAGGTTTCAAAATGATTGATAAGGCTCATGTACTACCTATGAGCCAAAACTAATGGTGGAGCTTGATCACCATTAAGACGCCAAACCCATGGTGATGATTAAGCACCACCTTTGACCCAAAGCTAATGGCAATGCTAAATCATTCTCTGTGTGCCAAAACTAATGGTGACCCTATAGAATCATGTATGCTTCAAAACTAAGCACCATGGAAAACTACAGACCATATACTGCCCCAATATCATCCCTGTCACTTAACATTCAACACCGACATTTTGCCTCATCTACGAACCAAAACTAACAAGTAACTACAACACTCACCCCTTCCAAAGTGAAACATTTAAGGTCGAAGTGAAATTGTTTTTTGTTTGGAATAGGTAGAAATACATTTTCTGGTTTGTATGATTGTTTTTATAGACTTCACTAAGAATTCGGTTGTGTGTGCTTTGGGAGAAATTTTCTGACAACAATGAGAATATTGGGGCAAACAATTTGACCAGCATTCTGTATGGACATATCCAACGTATGTTTACACAATTATTGATAGAAAGGGAGGGGCCCTGTCTAATCCATGATCTACTTTATCGGTGCCATTGACACAGATTCGGAGACCTTAAAAGATTAGGAATCAGAGAAATCTTATAATAAATGTAAATTGCATGAAGGGGATCACCAACATTTGCACCTGTTGGGACCCCTGCATGCAATCTTAAACATTCACAAGGCGGACGGGAAAAGGAAAGAGTAAAGCGAGGAAAACTCACTCTACTCTTTCGTTTTCCTCTCTGTCTTGTGAAGAAATAAATGCTGCCGGCAAGTTATGCTTTGCATGCAACATTTGTTAACAGATTCCTGTGGAATCCTTCTAGTCTTTAGCAAATGCAGAACAGATGTTTAAACCTGCATGGAAATCTTATGCAGGTGAAAAACAAAACACAGTGGGGCTCATGTTCAAATTCCCTGTTTGTTACACAAAGGGGACCTGTTACATGTGCACTTTGGTGCAGACAAGTACTTGTGTGTTTTGCATTTTCTCTTGCCACCAGGGACACTTTTGAGCTATTCTTCATGGAGTCTTTTGGCTTGCTGTTTCATTGCACCTGGCAAACAAAAGCTGGTTGTGCTCTTATACAACTTTTATTATCTGGGAGTATACTGCTTGCTTCTTAGGAATTGCTATCTCATGCCTTCGTTCTGCCGTTGCAATCCTCCCTTATGTCACACTCACCTTGGCACGAAGTTGCCAGTTACTATCTGAACTGTGCATGTATGTGTATTTCTGTGGATTCGCCCTTTTGAGTTTTCCCAAGGTCTTAAGGCCTGTGCTCATTCAGAGTTATACTATGGCTTCCATGTTTAAGAAGATAGCTTCCCATTTACACTCTTGTTTCTGTGATAGGGAGCTATAGTCGTGTACTATTTATGTTATGTACATTGGTCATGTTAGTGTTCTTCATGTCTGTGGATGCTATGTTAGTATTCTTCATGTCTAAATGCATGTATTACCTATTGTACATGTTCCTCATGTGGAGTGCATGTTTTCTTCGTGTCTAATGCATGTGCTTTTACGGTTATAGCGTTGGTTTAAATGCTTTTGTCATCTTCAGCTCACATTGTCCCCAAGGCTGTGGGGGATAAGGGTGGTATGGCTGTCTCAGTTTGTAACGTCTCTCACCTTTGCCATATTGGTGTAGAGGAGGGGCAGAAGCTATGGATGACGTATTTATCTGCCTCCCAACAATGGCATAGAGGACGGTGGAGGCAGAATCTTAAATTAGAATCCAAGCCCTCTTTTTCACAATACAAATGAATGAAATATGGCATTTAGTAAAATGATTGCAAAAAATATGTATCCATACATTATTTGCATGAATTATATTCCACACCATCATGAAAATGAAGCCCACTGACGAGACAGATCTTATCTTTGATCTGTGCCCCTGCCTTGCATTGCCAGTGCTGGAAAATGGGTCAGAAAGGTAAATCAAGGCATACAAGTGCTAAACCCTTCTGTTCCGTCCCTGATTTATCACTCCACCCCATTTAAAATCAGAGTCAATGTCTTTTAAACAAGTCTATTTATAATCTTTAAAGATTCATCTGTGTCTGTTATCAATTTTAGAAATGTTATTGAAAATACTCTAAACACCTGGTTTAAAAAATGTGTGTATTGTCATCATAAGTTTCTAGGTGGCTTCCTACGTGAAACATTTAATCTACAGCTGGAGGTTTGTGCTTTCTTCAAAGACACTTTGTTTGCATGTAGCACAGTATATAGAATGATTTAAGCAATTGGTTATTATGGCCAGCAATTGGCATCTATTTACACGAAACATGTGAACCTGGCTGAGAGGATGTCACAGTGGTGTGCCGACTAGATGGTCTCAAAGCCTGCTTTTGCAACATTCAATAGTATTTGCGAATTCAGAACATCACGCAGTGTGGTAGAGGGAATTGGGATTCAGATTTAGGTTGCACATTGTTGGATATTGATTGGAGCCACATATGTGCAGGTCCAGATAAATACAAAGTGGATTTAGATTTGAGATATACACAACAAAGAATTACTCATTATTTATATTGGTCCCCATGGAAGATGAGAATGAGTAAATTGAGTAATGTGGACTGCTGTTGGAACTGTAATAGGGAGGTGGGCACTACACTCCACATGTTGTGGTTATGTGGTAAAATACAATTATTCTGGGATGGTGTTTTCCAGAGGATGGAGTTGGTTCTGGATCTCTCTATACCCAGAGATCCACTTGTTGCTGTGTTAGGTTTACTGCCTTCAAATATTGGTTTAACTACAAGTAAACTGTTTCGGATATATGGAGCTCTTTTGCTAGCCAAGAAGCAGATTTTGAAATTTTGGAAAAGTGATACCTCTCCTAACATTGATGACTGGCTGCAGAGTCTGTCCCTTTTGTCCAAGAGGGAGAAAATATCCTTTAAAGCAAAAGATCAGCTTCATAAATATGAGAGGATGTGGGGTGCATTTAATGATCTCTACGCTTAAAATATTTGATCGTGTTCTAGGTTTTTTATTTTGCTTTGTTTTTGTTTTTTCATTTTATTTCTTTCCTTTACCTTCTGTCACCTTACTCCCTGTATTCAATTCCCCTCTGTTACTTCTTAAAAATGTATTTAGGAAATTATGGGTGAATAAGTATCACCTTGTGCATTTGAGATATTGTATTATGTTCTATTGCTTCTAAATGTATAAATAAAGTTTTGAAAAAAAGAACATCACGTTGATTGGCATAGAAGCTGTCACTGCCTTACTATCTTACACATTTACATATTCCCAATCTTACCATGCATACATATTACTACTATGATCAATCCATTTACTAATAAATTAATAATTCATCCATCAATACACTTCAATATCCATTCAGAAGAGCCATCTTATCCTTTCACTTACTCTGTCACCCAGACCTCTTTCCCAGTGCCTCCATCCCAGCTACTGTGGTGTCATGCTGGAGGGCGGAAAAGGGTCATCAAATGGAAACAGTACAAGTTGGCAAGACTAGCTGTGCCTGCCGTTCTGCTTCCTGCCTTTTGCTTCAGTTTTCTGAGCGTTCTTCTGCCACATCTGCTCCTGATCTCTGTCTGCCACTCACTCCCCCTCCTAGCCATTTTCCTCTTTACATACATCCAAAAGGTTGTGATGATAAACTAGTAAGAATGGAAGGGTCTGGAAAGCTTCTAATTATATCAGTCAGGTGTATGCGGATGACACAAAGCCGTGTGTGATGTTGACGAAGCACACTCTGAGGCTTCAGATATTGTGATAATATCTTTGCAGTAATCAGAACTGCCATGGAATGTAAATGGTGGGGCTTGAATGGTGATTAGGGGTCAGATTACAGAAACTTTGCGCCAATGCAAGGGCAAAGTTGCACGATATTAGCACTAGGGCAAAGTTTGCCTTCTTTTTTTCAAACACTGGCACACACTAGAAAACTACTGCACCATGACAAGGGCAGTTTGGCATGTTAAAAGCACCATGGGAAAACCTGTCCTAGTGCAAGAAAGATGCATTTCTACTGCATTTTTGCACCAGGGCAAAGTTTGCCCTAGTGCTAATACGGAATGGTATTAGCACTAGGGCAAACTTTGCTCTGATGCAAAAATGCATCAAAAATGTATCTTTTCTGCACTAGGACATATTTTGCCCTCATGCTTTTAATATGTCAAACTGCGCCTGTCAGGGTGCAACAGTTTTCTCATGTGTCCAAGTGAATTTAAAAATAGGGCAAACTTTGCCCTAGTGCTAATACCGTGCAACTTGGCACTTGCACCGGTGCACAGTTTCTGTAATCTGGCCCCAGAACTGCAATTCCATCTCCGATCCTTCTCAGGCCAACAAATGGTTCTAAAATGCCATGGGGTGTAAAGGTCAGGTGTAATTGGCTAGTGCCTTGCGTTCACACCTTACCTCTGTACACCATTGCCTGGAAGAGGATCCCCTCAAGAGTATTCCTGCTTTTAGGAGGTGCTACATGCAGGCGTGTTCCATAGGAATCCATTTGTTTTATGCCAGCATAACAATCACATGCTGGTGTAAAATTGGGAGATTTTGCAGGCGGGGCAGATGGTGTACGAAATATCGGGCACTCCCATTCCCTGCACACCTTTTTGCTGAAAAGATCAGCCGAGAGTAATTCAGATACATGTGCATTTAAACATTTAGATACAAATTACATAATGAGATTCTTGTAAATGTTATAAGCAATGATGATAGTGAGAAAGTTGGATTTTCAAATCTTCCTTCATATTCAGATTAAAGCTGCACATCGCGCTTCGGTATATCACTCCCTTCATCGGGTGCAAATCAAATATCTACAACACAATAAGATATAATAACAACACTGTAAGTGTATTTGAAAATGAAATAATATACACAAATATTTAATCAATAATGTAGTTAATAATGTGGAACTCTTGATATGAAAACATAGGGTAGTGAATGTTCAAAGCACATTCTGACCATCAATTATGAATATTTCAGAATTAAATATTATAATGATGACAAAATCTCAAGAATAAATATATCTATATCCATGTCCACTAAACCAGAAAGGGTTAACATGCAAGAGAGTCAAGTGTGTTAAACCAAGCAGACCGTGTGAGGGCATATCTTATGTGTCTAGAGAAATAGTGTCTATATCCTAATTAAATTGATATTGTGCACTAGAATAAGATCACAATGTGTAACATGCCAGAGGAGACATGAAGTCCACATTTTAAGAAAGCCAATAGTGTACCTCACGAGTACACGAGCAACAGCTCTGTCACAAGTTGAGAAAGTCGGAATCCACTCATAACATGAGTTCTACTAGGAAGAGAAATAACAAAGTCTTAACACTAGAATGAAACATCTCAATAAGAGAAAGAGCGAAAAAGTAACCTGGAAAGTACCTCAGGGATAATGGAAACAATTCATCCGACAACCGGGAATCTGTCAGACTGTAGTATCAATAGGACTCCAACCTGAGTCTGTGATCCTAGCGGATTATGATCGTTGCACACTCTAGGGGAAATTTCAGTAAGGCTGTAATGATATATCCATTCTTGTGACACAAGGAGTAATGGATTCCAATGTATATACATTTATATCAACTCTGAGTCTGACCTGTAAAATGTTTGCTGTGGAACACGAAAAATGCCATAGCAATTGACGCGGACGTAACTGTTGTGGTATAAGTAACCACAGAAATAGGTATGTAAAAGAAAAATAGGACTAAGCATGGAAGGTAAAGTAAAGCGCCATCATAGTTATGGAAACCAAAGAGGACTAGAGGCCTAGAGTCATGAAAATATATGTGGGGGTGTAAAAACACTAACTGTGTGGTTTAGAAAACAGGAAGAATTCTATGGTAAATTAAATAAGTGAGAGCAATTAAAAACACAAACAAAGAGTGATAAAACAATTCAAATAACATGCAAGGAGACCGAGGGAGACCATCCACCTCCTAGAAGGAAAAAGTATGATTCCTCAAGTATCGTGAGCGATATGAAAATGAGGACTAGAAATTATTATTGAGATCCTATCACAATAACAGAAGGGTGTAAATACACCCATGTATTCAAATTGATACTGGGAAATTATGTAAATCAATTTTAGAGAGTGGACAAGATTTTCAAAAAACAATCAACAAGGTTCCTAATGCTATATACAAATTATAAACATGATGGCAATTCTCACACATTATATAACTCAAGGCAGTGCATTTCCAAAGAATTTACATGTCTCACACACCAGGAAAAAAAGTTAGATAAGAAGGTTCATATATATGGCAAAGCATTAGGAACCTTGAGACAATGGCCAGATATAATTGTGATCAGATAATACCATGTGGCTGGGACTAGTTAAATCAAATGATATTTAACAAGTTTAGTTTAGTTAGTTTATTTGTATAGCGCAACCAAACCCTGGAGTAACTGGGCACGTTGAATTTATAGAGCAGCAAATTACAGAGGGTTACACAGCAATAAGATGCAGAGGACAATGATAAATGCAATACGTAGCATCTGGGACCAGGTTACAGAATGGTCCGAGGCAGTAGATAGCAGTAGTTATTAACGTGAAGGACGAGGTTACAGTGTAGTCCATATCTAGGATAGCACAGGTGATACAAGAGGAGGGAGTTAGTGTAAGCATACCTCAAACTGCCATGGTGCCTGTGCACGAGAGTAGTATTACTGATTTGCCAGCAGGTCTTTCACCTTGGCTCTGAAAGGCCAGAACGAGGAGTCAGCTCTGAGGTCCGTGGGGAGTGAATTCCAACATTTCGCTGCTAGCACAGGGAAGCTAGCCACACCTGCTGTTTTCAAATTGAATTTGGGAATGTTTAGTTGGTACAGATAGGGGGATCTGGTCGGTCTGGAAGAACTTTGTCTGGTAAATTTGTCAGATAGGTAACGTGATGCTGTCAAGGAAAGGCATTATGTGTAATGACGAGTGAGCGTATTTTAATTCTGTCACGGATGGGGAGCCAGTGGACTTCCTTTCTGAAGGAGGAGATATGTACTTTGCGAGGGATATTGAGGGCACATCTCAGGGTGTTGTTCTGGAGAATCAATAGTCTGTTCAGATTGTGATTAGTGGTAAAGAGAAATTATTTGTTGCAGTAATCCAATCTGGACAGAATCAGAGTCCCGGCCAGGGTGAGGCAGCTGCTGGATGATAACAATGGTTTACAGGCATTAATCAGTTTATTGGTGTATGCTGTAGATGAGACAGTAGCGTTTATTTGTTTTTTAAGGGAGTGTGTAGAATCTAGATATACAGTCAACGTTTTGACTTCTTTTGAGACTTTTATGATGTTGCCGTCAACGGTGAAGGACTGGTACCTGGGGTCGAGTTTGTTGAGACGAGTTTGGGAACCCACTATCAGCAGTTCCGTCTTGTCGTCATTTAAACAATTAAAACAAAGGCTATGGGTAGCCATCCAAGCTTGAATTTCAAGGTAGACTTCATTACGTTTTACAACATCTTTCTCTTAGCAGCCGCTGAGGGTAATGAGGATCTGGATGTTGTCAGCATAATTCATGTATATGACAACCAGATCATCAAGTCGGTCACAACGGAGCTTTGTAATGATGTTGTAAAGCGTGGGGGAGATCCATGACCCTTGGGAGACTCCACATTGGATGGGGACAGGGTCGGCTACAGCCAAAGGAGCAAAGACCCTAGTCGTTCTGTCAGAAAGGAAGAATTGAATCCAGTTAGTGGCATTATGGGAGAATGCGGCAGCCGATGAGAGATATTTGGTCAGGATTTGATGATCAACCAGGTCGAAGGCTGCAGACAGGTCCAGCAAAAGCAAGATGGCCACTTTGCCCTTGTCTTTGGCTTCGTCCATTTGGATTTTTAGGTCTAGGAGAGCTGTTTCTGTCTCATGCCTCGGTATAAAGCCGGATTGTCGCGGACCTAAGAGATTGTTGTCTTCTTTTTTTTTTTTGTATTTGGGGGTAGGACACTCTGTCTAGTATTCTCAAGAAAAAAGGAACAGTAGTGATGGGTCTGTAGTTGGTCGGTATATTAGCATCAAGATTGGGTTTTTGAGAAGTGATAGGACCCATGCTTCCTTGAGGCTATTGGGGACAGACAAGTTCTTAAATGATGAGTTGATCAAGGTGGTGATGAAGGGGGCTAGGTCTTCAGCCCCATCCTTAATAACTGAGGCTGGGCATAGGTCTCTATTGCAATTAGAAGGTTTGAGGCTGGCAATTATGTTGACAACTTCATCCTCTGTGACTGGGGAGAAGTGGAAAGGAGGGCAATCAGGTCTAAGAGCGCTAGATGCCTTGCGTTGGTAGCCTTTGGCGGCAAGGTTGGCTTTTTTGGATTCTATCTTAGCTTGCAAAAGAGCAATTTGGTTTGATAAAGCTTGCTGGATGTTGTCACACCAGGCTTTGTCTTTGATGCAGTCATCAGTGGGGGGTACTGGTGATTCCATTTCTTTTAGAATAGAGAATAACTCTTTAGTGGCAGATTTAGCATTATGAATTCTAGTTTTGAAGACCTTTTTTTTTGCATTTGTAATGGCAATTTTGTAGGAGGCCGCTATAGTTTAGACTCTTTCTTTAGAGGACGGAGATGGGGCTTTTCTCCTGCTAGCTTCAGAAGTTCTTTTGATATTCCGAAGAACTTTTCGTTCTGCTGAAAACCATTTGTTGAAATGAGCAATTGGCTTAGCTTTTCGTAGTTTAATTGGTGCAATTTGATTTAGAGCCTGCTCAAATGTGTCATTGTAGAGGTCGACTAATGAAGTTCGGTTAATGTTAGTGATGGTTTGGGTGTTGACGATCGGTTTTACTAAGAGTCTTAAGTTCTCTATGGTAATATTACGTTTGTTCCTGGACATAATTTGTGGTACAATGGTTGTAGATGCACTCTTAAGAGATTCTTTAGGTATGGTAGAGGTAATACAATAGTGGTCTCTCCAAGCGCATGCTGTGTTATTAAGCAGGCAAATGTCACAATTGATATCAGCCAGCCAGTCTAAGGTTCTGCCTTTAGAGTATGTTGGCTTGTTAAAATGTTGTGTAAGTCCTAATTGTGTGATAGTGTCATTGAGTAAGGAGGCATTAGCATCGTTAGGATCATGTAGAACCAAGTTGAAGTCACCCATTAAAATAATTTGTGAGAATGGTTTGGTATTTAATGTCAATAGATGGGAAATGTCTTCCTCAAATGAAGTGATAGCTCCTTGGGGTCAGTAGATAAGGTGAAGTAATATAGTCTGCGTGTTGGATAGTGGGAGTTTGAGAGAGAGAAGTTCAGCTGATGATAGTCCTGGATTGGGGACTTCTCTAATGTTCAGGTTGGATTTAGCAATGATGGCTAAACACAACTTCCAGACCCGGTGTTCCTATCAGCTCGAATGATGGTATAGTTCTCTGGGATCGTGATCGAGAGTGCGTTGCCCGCTGCGGGATGCAGCCAAGTTACCGTGATTGCAAGGAAGTCCAGGTGGTTAGAGGAGATCAAGTCAGCAATGTCAGGGATATGCGCCACTAAGGAGCGAGCGTTGATCAGAGCGCCCTTGATTATTGTGTTGGCAGTGGTAACTGAGTCTCCTAGGGGGGGATCGGGCCTGACGGGACTGAGATTGTCGTGAGAAGTAGTCTGTGCCACTGAGGTGTTGGGCAGCCGCAGATTGTCCCTAGTAAGCCGGATGGGAGTCCTAATGGGTTTAGGTTTGAGGCTAAAGCGAGAACATAGTCTTGCATTTCTCAGATGTGTTGGACAAGGAATGAGCAGTGTAGGGGGGTGGCAAATCTAGTGTTCCATTCTGCAGGTGATAGGGGTGGTTCAGCGACTGGGGAGGCTGTGGTCTGTGAGGCCAATGACGTTTGGTGCAGTATGGCCGGTGGGAGGTTTGAAGGTGTTATGTTCTGGAATAGTGGGAGAATAGTGGCCATAGTGAGAGTCACTCTTCTTAAGGTGGCCATAGCTGGTGGCTGGTTAGGCTAGTTGCAATAGGCAAGCAGGCTAGTTGCAATAGGCAAGTAATGAGGCAAATCAGGCCAGTTGCAATCGGCAAGCGATAAGGCAAATCAGGCTAGTTGCAATGGGCAAGTAATGAGGCAAATCAGGTTAGTTGCAATAGGCAAGCGATAAGGCAAATCAGGCTAGTTGCAATCGGCAAGGAATGAGGCAAATCAGACTAATTGGAATAGGCAAGCAATAAGGCAAATCAGGCTAGTTGAAGTAGGCAAGTAATGAGGCAAATCAGGCTAGCTGCAACAGACAAGCAATGAGGTAACTCAGGCTAGTTGCAATAGGCAAGCGATAAATCAAATCAGGCTAGCTGCAATAGGCAAGCAATGAGGCAAATCAGGCTAGTTGCAATAGGCAAGCGATAGGGCAAATCAGTCTAGTTGTAATAGGCAAGTAATGAGGCAAATCAGGCTAGTTGTAATAGGCAAGCGATAAGGCAAATCAGGCTAGTTGCAATAGCCAAGTAATGAGGCAAATCAGGCTAATTGCAATAGGCAAGCGATAAGACAAATCGGGCTAGTTGCAATAGGCAACAAGTAAAAACATAAAGGTAAAAACCAAATAGATATATCTGGTTGAGAGAGTGTCCACTAAAATAGATTAACATCATACAAAACAGTGTAAATTAAACTCCTCATGCATTCCTTAAGGATGCATTGTATCCAACAAGTGGATCCAGTGCATTTCTCTCTGCATACCTTTTTGAATTGTATTGCCTCCTCTGTATGATCTTTTAACGACTTCTAGGATCATAAATCCAATCTCTGCCAGATTATGTATATTATCCTTGAAATGTCTCGCTACCAGTGACTTCAAGTTCTGTGTTTGAATGTTGGATTTCTCTGCTCAAGCCATCTTTCTTTGGCTGTCCTGCTAATTTGTCCAACATATAGGAGTCCACATGGACATTTTGTAGCATAGATCACTCCTTTGCTGCTGCATGTGGCAAAGTGTTTGAGAGCAATTTTCTGACCTGTGGGAGGGTGTTGGATTGTGTTGCCTTTAATGACATTGTTACAGTTGCTACACTGCAGACACAGATATGTGTCCTTTTTGTGTTTCATGAGCGTCCTTTGCATATCTGGCCAATTCTTTTGAGCACTCACTAGTCTATCACTCAGATTTTGACCTCTCCTGTAGGCCAACATAGGTGGTTTGGGCAAACAATTTCTGGAGTTGTGGATCATAGTGTAAATGTTTACAATTATTACAAATGATCCTATGTAGGTGCAAACTCTGTCTCGAGAATTCAGCAATGTAAAGAATTGGGGTGCCCTTATCTTTAGGAACTGGATGGAGTAATGTTTTCCTATCTAACATTTCAGTCTTCTGCATGACTTTGTCAATGACCTCTAGGGGATAACCTCTCTTCAGAAATGTGGCTTTTTGGTCAAGGTATTCTTTTTCAAGTGATGTAGTATTGGTTGTAATTCTCTTAATTTGTAAAAATTGACTGTAGGGTAAACTCTGCATCATTTGTTTGGGATGAAAGGTCGCGTAATGCAAAACATTGTTTACATCTGTTGGATTATTATACATGTTTGTTTGAACCTGTCTCCAGAATCCTCAGTTAAATTTCAAGAAAGTGGAGGAATGGTTCTCCAACCTCCAGTAAATTTAATAAGGGAGTTTATCTCATTGAGATAATCAAAAAAGGCCAGAAGTTGTGCTCTAGATCTGGACCAAATCCTAAAGATGTCATCTATAACCCTCTTGCAAGTTATGAGATATCTAGACAATTGTTCGTTCTCCAAAATATTTTCTTCTCAAAATTGCACATGCAAATATTCGCATAGGGTGCAGCCACAGCTGAACCCATAATTCTCCCTGAGATTTGTACGTGATATTTATTATCGTACCTAAAGTAGCTGTTAGATAGAATAATGTACAGTAACGCAATGATATACTGTCTGTTTCCTCTCACTGTATTGTCTCTCAGTATCAACCATTCTTCTGCTTCTAAACCCTCTTGGTGAGGTATAGATGTGTAAACACTACCTACATCTAATGTGAACAGTATATTGGTACCAAAGATAGTTTCAAGACTTTCAAGATGATTGAGAAAATGTGTGGTGTCACGTAGATAAGTATCTGTGGATTGTACGAGAGGTTGTAGTACTTTATCTACATAGATTGCCAGCGGGTCAAAAAACACTTTGGTCTGAACGGTCGAAGTGTAGTATGTTTGTGTATTTTTGATAGGGCATAGAAAACTTGAGTTATGGGGAATTGATTACTGAGAAATTATTTGGTTTTGGCAGTGATCCAACTATTATCTTCTGCGTTTTCTAGTGTATTCTTAATCAGCTCCTTAATTTCGATGATGGGACCTCTGTCTTTATTCATATACACATTTTCATCAAATAGGTGATTAAGGCAGCTCAAGTCCATTACCACAATGGCTCCCCCTTTGGCAGCCAGTTTGATAACCAGACTGTCGTCTTTAGCTAAATTTGCAATACATTTGAGCTGGTTATTCTTAAGATTAGCTGGTAGTATTTTTTTTTAAATTGACTTTGTTAATTTGTTTGATACCTGACTCTTGAAAATATTCTACGCTATAGTGTTCAAAGTAGGGTTGAACTGACATTTAGGCCGTAGTTCTAGGAAATCAAACAAAACAGATTCACTTTCAATCAGTGGTTACAATTCAAACAACATCTGCAAACGCATCTTTCAGAGCAGTTTGTGAAAGTTCACCTTCTCAGCGAATAGTGTGCTATTCGATGTAAGGGCAAATGACAGATCTAGATTGAGTAGCTTTAGTTGGTGGTCACTCAGAGATTTTTTTAGATATATTCACCACAATATTGTTCTTTTTGCTTATTTCTTCTTCCCTCTTCTTTTTTGTTTCTTTGGTCTAAAAAAGGGGCCTGTGCGATTGTGCTGCTGGCAGGAACTGATTGTGAGGATATACCTGTATCTGAATGTACTGCACTCGTGGAGGGAGTACCAGAAGTTCGAACAAACCTTACTCTTGTGCTACCACTCGAGTTGCTATCGTCAGTTTGTTCACTGGAATCGTTTGAACCTGTTTCCAGGCGCAACGGGAAGTATGAGGATGAAACACATTCCCCTCCCTGTCTCCTACACTGCCTACAAAATATTTCTAAATCTCTGGCAGTGGTATAGCCAGGCCTAACTCACTTTAAGCCTTGTTTTATGGCTTGCTATGCGGCTCTGTGTGTTGTAAAATGACCCCCTATACTCCTATATGGGGATGGGTGGTGCGATGTTGCACAATATCATTAAAATAATCACTAATAGAACATTCTTTCACACCCATTTCTGTATAAACACTAGTGACCTGGTTACCTACCAGTAATGTTCATTACTCCAAGTCCTGATCTTCCTTGTCACTGTGTTTGACATACAATAAGGACTGTGACGAGGAAATCGGACAAACCCAATTACTTACGAGTAATCCTCATTACTCCAAGTCCACTCTCGTCACAGTCCTTTACCTTTTGTCAATGACTGTGACGAGGAATAGAGACGAGGAGGTAATGTTCCTGTCTGCACCTACTTTATTAAAGAGGCATGTTCCCTAATTGTTAGGGTCTGTAACAGAAATATGAAACTTCGAAGACTAAGCAAAGCTTCGCCACCTTTTCCTTCTGTTGACAAATGGAGATATTCAAACACATCTCTTCGTGTAGGGATCTGAACGGTTCATTTTTTAAGTAGCTGCCCAAAGCAGGCACAAGGCAAAACGTACTGCCAAGTTATTTCATTTGTTTGGCTGTGAACTGATGTTGACTTGTTTTAATGGAGCGTCTTTGAAACGTTATCCGATCTGGTACACCTGCATGAGAAATGTTCTTCTAATCTCATTGCACACAGGATTTTCTTTCCAGGTGAGGCACTTAATCTCTCCAGCTGACAGTTTAGAAAGGAGTAAATGATGGCATGTCATCCTTTAACCTCCTAGAGTCTATACAGTGCCTGAGTAACCGGAGCAGGCGCTGCAGAGTAGAATGAGGACCATTCGAAGGCCACTTTAAAAGGAATGCACGGCTGCTGTTTTTTCGCAGCCCTTCACATTCCATTCGGCTTGGATTACAACAAGTGATGATACAAAAGGTTTTCGGTTCGAACCGTTTGAGAATTCTTGCCTATATTTGTAGGTGAGCCACAGGGAAGTACAGGTGTAATTAGAGGTAGAGGCCTAATTCACAGAAGGGTTTTCTAATGGCAAGACCTTGCCGGAAAACGCTCTGTGAATTAGGCCTGGAGAGTTTTTCTAAACACAAATGAATTTTCCAAGCTGGAGAGGGGTCTAAACAGACACTTATTTTCAATTTCGTTAATTTTAAGGAAAGGGATGCAATTTTCTATCCATCTTGCTAAATACTAAATATTGATAGGCTTATTGTGTCAAGTAATGCATTTAAATACAAATACATATTTTTGCACAAATTCTTTAAACACGTCAATGAATGTTACCCTTGAATAACAAGCTGTGTGTGCCTTTAAGATGAATCAAAGAGCATCTTTTAGAGTCAATAGTATGTTTACCTTCTAAGTTCAGGTATAGATTTATACGCAAACAGAACATGCACCAAACCTTTACACTCAATCCATCATCGTCACGGACCCCTCTCAATTTTCAATCTCCCACCAAGGTAATTTAATATCAGGTTTTGCTGCAAATCTGAGATGTACATTTGCGTTGACTCAGTTCATGTGCATTCTCTCTTGGCATCGGTACAGTCTTGCTTAGATAGGGAACTGCACCTATAATCTCTTATGGTCGAAATTAAACTCCTTGGGCCTCATTTTGAGTAGTGAGATAATAGCAACACATGTTTTTTTTCTGAATGCCACATATTTTACTTCTCCAAACTACTGTGGGTTTAAAAACCCAGAACCGAACAATCTGCCTGCATTTGGGTGGAGGTAATAACCTCCACAAAAGCATTATCAGATTCCTTATTATCCACGTGGCATTACTGCCTCTGCTACTAGTGCGTTTTGTCCATGGGGGTTCCAATGGTACACAAAGTAATCATCATACAATGACCATAGCCTCATGTGGAAATGGTAATTGAGCTTGGCAGCATTTCCAGAGGAATATGGCCCTTTGTCTTGCCCAGGCTGACCCCCCTCTCAAGAAAGGAGAAGCTACGAAAAGTGTTAGGGCACACGAAGATAGCCAAATGCATCAGAGAAGATTAGAAAACATTGTATACATTCTTATATTTATATATGTGATAAAAGGGCCCTTATTACAGAAGCTTTGCAACAGTGGAAGAACAATTTTGCATGTATTGGGGCTAGGGCAAAGGCAGCCCTAATGAAAAGAAAAACTATTATTGCAATGCATTTAGGCACAGAGAAATTCTGAACAGGGGTTAATTCCACCTGTATTATCACTAGAGCAAACTCTTTCCTAGTTCAATAATGGATTGAAAGAATACTAATACAGTGGTCTGTAATGCAACCACAACTGTGTTAAGGAATAGTGATTATATATTTTGGGGGCTCACGTCACAGCAGTGAAAAAGCAATAGAGGACACTGTTAGGAATCAGTGCAGGTTGTCTCACAGATCATTGGCTCCACGGGTCTATGTGCTCTTTGAGGTAGCGCAGGAGATAGCACTATCTAAGATTGTTTGCACAAGCCCATCTATCAATGAGAATATGCAACCCACCGGTGTATGCAGCAGTTCCACTGCACATGTGCTGACCCATGCCTTCCTGCATCTATCCCACTGAATTCGGTACCATTTCTATTAATATGGGCTCCTTCCTGTGTGACTTCCTGCTGTAAAGGCTTGGAGTAATCTCCATGTTTGCTATATCGATTGGAAAGTGATCTGAGCCAGAAGGCTACCCATTTTTCATTCCATTCATTGCATCCTGGCGTCAGCAGCTAGCTCAACTAGCTCCCCACCAAGTTACTATGAAGGTGGGGTATTCTAAACACATGATGTTCTTTGCACTTGATACAGACTCGAAAAATGAATGTACTATTACGTAGCACTCATTCGCCTCTCTATGCATTCACTTGTTCTGCCCCTCCCCCATAATGATTCATCAGTAGCATTTCTTTTTTTTTGTAATGGCTGCCCCGAGAAATGTTTCCCACAAATTCTTAGATGCAAATGCTGCCCTCTTCCAACTCCCTCTTCTATTTTCGATTAGCCATCTTCTGATCAATACTCTCAGTGCTATTTGTCAAAATCTCCAGTATTGCGGCTTTCGTCTCACTGCAGGTTATATCAAACCAAACCTTAATGTCACAACGTTTCCGCGCTGTGCTATTACTGAGGAGTTTAGAACACTCATCCCCCACCCGCATAGCCAGGTTTCGATAAGCCTCCGTAATAACTGTTGAATATGCATCTGTCAATATAATAAATTCAAATTCTGGCAGCATTAACATTCGGTTTCCCCCTCTTTATACTTTTCCTGTTACCCCCTACCGCTTTGGTAGGGGGTAACGCCTACTAAATGTATAATGTACTCAGAGTAGCACTAAGGGTGGACTCAGATCCATCACCACAATTTACTAATGCCAGGAGGGGTTCCTGATTGCTTTCTACCTTGCGCACAGTGATGCAATCTTTAACGTGACCCTTAGACTCCAGGGTCACACAAATATTTTTGACTAGCTGTTGTCCACAGCTTCACTTGCGTGGATTTTGGCATTTGGTACAATTGTTTTAAAAGACACCATTTCTTCAAACTGTACAAAATATAATTTACAGATTGATGTCTTAATGTAATGAGCAATGTTTATTGCAGACATTAGTGGGCCTATTGGCTTCAAAACAAAGACAGTTGATATATTGTTGTGCATCCAGACATTTTTTCATGTTTTAATTACAAACAGACAATGAGACAGATAAAAAATGCGAATTATTTATTTGGCATCTGCAACCTACAAAACAAGCTATTTGAGTACTTCTTTGAAATTCTACATTAGTGGTTCTCCCTTCAGGTGCTAGGATTACCATAGAGTTAGGTGAACTCACTCTGGCACAGGCCACATAAAACTGCCCATGCGATAAGCAATCTTCCCTTAGGTCAATCCATGCCCATGAGATTTGTTGATGGTCATGGCGAAACAAACTTTTATGGGGAATTAAAACCTTTTGAATTCAGCCGGCTTTTCTGAAGCTATAAAGGTATTTGTGGTATGAACACAGACTCCCGCTGGACCTAACCGGTCAGCACTGTAGCCTCAATCACATTTTTGTTGAGAGCTTTCCCTCACATTCTGGTGCCATTACAGAGCTTAGGTCGGTTGAGGTTCCAAAATAATATCACAGGTGCTCCAACTTTGAGAAGAAGTTTGTGTTTGGGAATACAAGGAGGATTTAAAAGGGGTAATTCATGGAATCAAGCGCAGAAGTGGTGCACGCGGCTGGCGCACAGAGGGAGCGTGAGCCAGTGTGCGCCAGCCGCGTGCGCCAAAACCCATTATCATGCAAAGCGTATTCATGGATACTTACATCCATAACCAGCCGTGGTGCAGAGTGGCGCAGCGACCCTGCAGCAGCGCTAGTTATGCCCCAACACCGCCCCCTGCGCCAAAAACATTGCACAAATCCCCTACATGGCACAAAGGCCAGTGGACCAGCATACAGCCCCCAACCATGAAAACGTGCTAAAAACGCCACTCAGCCCTCACGTGCCCAGCAAAATCGGGTGTAAAACTTCCTGCGCACCCCTCGGAATACGTGTACTCCGCTCGCGCCTAGCGAAATTGCGTGTAAATCTCCCCAGGCACCCCTCGGATTACGCGTACCCTGCTCGTGCCAGTCAAATTGTGTGTACAACTCCCCGCGCACTCCTTGGAATATGCGTACCCCGCTCATGCCAGCGAAATTATGTGTAAAACTCCCTGCGCACCCCTCGGATTACGGGTACCCTGCTCGTGCCAGTGAAATCACATGTAAAACTCCCCGTGCACCCCTCAGAATATGCATACCCCGCTCGTGCCAGCGAAATCACGTGTACAACTCCCCATGCACCCCTCGGATTACACGTACCCCGCTCGCGCCAGTGAAATCACATGTAAAACTCCCTGCGCACCCCTCGGATTACGCGTACCCCACTTGCGCCAGCAAAATCATGTGTAAAACTCCCTGCGCACCCCTGGAATATGCGTACCCTGCTCGCGCCAGCCAAATCATGTGTAAAACTCCCTGCGCACCCCTGGAATACGCGTACCCCGCTCGCGCCAGCGAATTCGCATCTAAAACTTCCCACGCACCCCTGGAAATTGCGCACCCCACTCGTGCCAGTGAAATCGCGTGTAAAACTCCCTACGCACCCCTGGAATACGTGTACCCCACTCACACCAGCAAAATCATGTGTAAAACTCCCCGCACACCACTCGGATTATGCGCATCCCGCTCGCGGCAGCGAAATTGCATGTAAAACTCCCTGTGCACCCCTGGAATACGCGTGATCCACTCGTGCCAGCCCAATCGCGTGTAATTCTCACCCCCGTACTCCCAGATTCACGCAACAGTGTGGTGAGAAGCCACATGCACCCCCTGCAGCCAGACCACGCCACAGGGGTCCACCCTACACCCCTCCCCATGCCCCGCAGGCAGCCCATCCACCCTGACCATGCCCCACAGGCAGCCCATCAGGCAGCCCATCCACCCTCCCCATACCTTGCAGGCAGCCCATCCACCCTGACTATGCCCCACAGGCAGCCCATCAGGCAGCCCATCCGCCCTCCCCATGCCCCGCAGGCAGCCCATCCACCCTCTCCATTCCCTGCAGGCAGTCCATCTACTCTGACCATGCCACGCCAGAAGCCCATCTACTCTCCCCATGCCCTGCAGGCAGGCCACATGGCACCATGCACTTGGGAGCCTCGACTCATGTCCCCCCCGTTGACGGGCACCTGCCAGCAGGCCCCAACTCATGTCCCCCCCATTGACGGGCCCCTGTCAGCAGGCCCCGACTCATGTCCCTCCATTGATGGACATATGTCAGCAGGCCCCGACTCTTGTCCCACCCACCCACCGCCCATTGACGGGCACCTGCCAGCAGCCCCCGACTCATGTCCCCCCACCACTCCCCATTGACGGGCACCTGCCAGCAGGCCCCGAATCATGTCCCCCCAAACACCACGTCATAACTATACAGACCCATGGCCCTAATGGCAATCCAAATCCCACCCCCTCACCCCCCAGTACAAACACCCAACGATCCACTGCATCCACTCCCTAGTAAATTACCCATTCCATGATAGTCTGAAAAGAACCAGCATGCCCATCAACAAATGTCCTACAGAGCCACACAGTGGCAACACATGACTTAGCCAATGCTCATGGAGGCATGCACAAAATAAATCATAGTACACCACACCAATAATACTGAATCATGGAATGTATTAAAAAGTAAAACAAATGACAAAATGAAAACCACACATGCAAATGAAGAAATAAATAGTGCAATAAGAAAAAGAAAGTCTAATGCAAGGAAAAAAACAAATCCAAAACATGAACATGAAAATAAATGGTCCATTCCCAAAGTCCATAGAAAAAAATCATAAGTTGAAAAGCATAAAAAAACATTAATCCATGTGAACATCTAAAAAAGAAAGTATGTACACATCCGAAAAAATTGTAAATGAGAGTCTGAAGGGTCCATTATCCCAAAACAAAAGGAAACCTACCTAAAACCCTATCTAAAATACAACTATACACAAAAAGTGGAGCAAAATCTGTGAACTCCAAATCATAATAAAAACCAAATGAAACCTAAACCTAAATAACTAAATACAAAGGTGGTGGGCTAGTCAGACGGCTCACTTATTGATTTCCTGGGCCAGGGCATCATTGAACTCCATGTCGATGTTACAGAGGCTGGCCTGTTCCCTGGCCTCGAGGTCTCGCAGGGATGCAGCCATGGCCTCCTCCAACTCCCTGCGAGTTTCCTCGAGGCACTCAGCCCGCCTCAAAGCCCGGTGCATGGAGTTCTCCACCCTGACCATTGTGAGCCGTGCCCTCTCCGCCCGCCGCCACTCCGCACCTATTCGCTGGCCCAACCGCTGCCACATGGAAGACACTCCCAATCTTGGGTCCTTCTGCCCGACGGCCGATGCCTGCCCCGATGATGTAGTGGGCCCCCAAGGCACATGCCTCCTATGCCGAGCCTGCCACCGCCGTTCTGCTGCCTGCCGCCACCATCACGACTGCCTCCGGGTAGATTGCAACACCTGGGGCCATTGTGCAGGTGCCCTGCTTGTATGTGCCAGCACATCGTCCGTTGCCAGGGGTCCAGTTGCTGGGGTGACCACCTGTGCTGGAGCTCCGACTCCCGACTGTGGCAGGGATGGGATCTCCACCAGCCTGGCTGCGTTGGTTGGAGAAGGTCCACAGCGTGCCCTGGTGGCATTTGGGCCGGAAGATGGCATGGAGAACGACTGGCGTATAGTGTGCACAGAGGAGGAGAGGGCCGCAAGACAGAGCGACACATAGAGGAACCTCCCGACCATGAGCCCTCCCAACTGGGCCATGTTGGCACACATCTCTTCGTGATGACATGCGTGGTCCCCCCAGGAAGCAGGCACATCATCACAAATGTCACGTGTGCGCAATGCAACACCAATCAGGACGGACTCAATCCTGTCAAGGGTCCCCACGTCTGCAGGTAGAGGAGTGCCAGATGATGTGGGCCTCCCCCCTACCTTCAGACGGGCCTGGGACGGGGCATCCCTGCTGGTGCATGGTGATGCAGTCACAGTGTCAGTGACAGTGACATGCACTGTCCCCTCTGCGACGACCTGTGCTGCCTCCTGCTCCTGCCCCTGGACTGCACCACTTGCACCGTGGTGCCACCCCCACCAGGCCCCATGTGCGTCTCTGAAGCAGCCTCCTCCTCCTCCGTACACACCACCAACCTGGATGGCTCTACACAGTCTTCCGCCATCGCTAGCCCCTGTGGGGGCTCACCTGCCCCATCCTCTGCAGGCGTAGTGGCGGACGTGGCACCACTCCCCTCGCTCCCGGATGATACAATTTCCTGGAAGGGTGACTGGGTCTTGCGTCGCCGGCCAGTGGAGGCATCCCTGCCGCTTTCCTCCACAGTGCCGTCCCCGCCCTCTTCTTCACTCGCCGCTGTGTAAAGGGAGACATTGAACACAGGCATCTGGGTACTGTACAATAGTCCGCTAGACACAAAGCAATAGCACATGAGTGGCACTGTCAGACGTCACTTCCATCATGTCCCTCCACAACACATGGGTCAGTGCAGGCAACACACATGCAGGAACAGGCATGGCACATGCAACAAACATTTGCATCCATGTCCAAGGCACCGTAGAAACATCCAATGGTGGGCTGAAACTCATCTGGCCACGTATACCCCCAGACACAGTGGCTACAAGGATGACTAGGCTGTATCAGTGAATCAACACATTGTCACGGACATGTGTCATGCATCCATGGCATTTACTAGTCACTCACACACTACTCAGACACACGGACATGTACACCATGCATGTCCATGACAGCAGCACCCATCTCTCACACCCCAAACATGTCCAAGTACAGACACAGGCATGCATGTGTGCATTCCGCATGCTGCTGCACATGATGCATTGTAACACATGCACCATCCATGTGGGTCACGCCTGACTGGACTCACATGCAGCACCATCATGTCCCTGCACACACACATCCATACATGACCCATGACACACATACAGCCAAGTAGCTAACCACCACCACACTGCAACACACACTGTTTTAAACGGGAATGCATGGGCACTTACCACTCGACTCCAGACAGGCCCGTATCCTGAGGATCTGGTGGTGAAGCACTAGGCAAATGCGCTCCAGGACCCTCATCTGCTGGGTGGTAAGGGGGCCCCGGCGCCCCACTGCATCCGCTGCGTTCAAGAGGTGCCAGGCCTTCTTGAGGGTCCTGGACTTGTAGTCCTCCTAGTGCTTCTGGATGTTTGATGTCGCGGGGTGCCACCCCCTCCACGTTGATGGCACCCACTATGTCTGTCCAGATCCTCTTCCATCCTTCCTTGTTGGCGTGCGATTGTGTGAAGAGGGCATCATAATGCCCCAGAACTTGCTCCACCAGTATGCCAACTTAATTTGCACAGAAGCTGGCGGCCCTCTGCCTCTCTGCTAGGGGGTTGCTACTGGTGCCGGATGGTGTTGCGTCGGACATGGCAACACCCGAGGCAGGTGTGGGTGGGCAACTGGGTCCTGGGGCTGGGCTGTGGGGTGATGGAACACTGGTCAGGAGTCTTCTGTTCCAACAGGGGGCAGATGGCTGATGTGCAGGCACCACATGGCAGGACTCTTGCCAGTGAAGTAAGTAGGCAGCAACGAGCCTGCATCAATCAACGCGCCCCTGCACTGAAAGCAGGATGGAGAGCACACTTTCCAAGAAAACAAGGCCCAGTCTCCAGTCGAGTAGACTCCAGGGAAGGGTTTGAGGTGTAAGAGAACAGGCTGAGTGACGTCCCCGTGGATATCAGGTGAGCGTTACAGTCACACACGCTATTGCACGCTATTTTCCCCACTGCGGGTGCCCTTGTTTGTTTCGTATCCCATTTATTGAGGTCATAGTAGCCCGCGTGTTAATCGCCTATACTTTTTTGTGTTCCTGGGTGCCACAGTGTACTGCGTGAGGTTTTTTGCATGCACGTGAGCTGCAGGGGTTTTGTTTTTCTTGTATTTTTGGGGAGCCTGAGCATTGCGTGACTGTGGTTTATTTCCAGGTTCCACAGGCAGCCTTGCAGGAGCACAGGGGTGCGTCTACCATCACGTACCCTGCCCACTTCACCCCAATTGGCCAGGACAATTGTTCAGTGTAGTTCCCATTGGCATTAGTACATCTGTGCCATGGTTGGGAGGCCACCAAAGGTTAAGGGGGGCTCAGCTGGGTGTCCTGCCAGTGTTGGTAGTGGTCGGGCATGTGGCAGGGGTGACCAGAGAGTACGTGGAGTCCAGGGTGGCCGTAGAGCGGGAAGAGGCAGGGGTGCACCACAGGGACAGGATGTCCAGCCATGTGCTGGTGCAGCCATACCACCACCCTCTGCGGCTCCAGGTGATGCTGCTGTTGCATCCTACCCTGGTACCCATGCGACCCAACAGTAAGTAACGTGTGCTGATACGGGCCCACCGGTAGTGGTAGCTGCAGGTGCAGTTGTGGCAACCACCACACAGCCCTCCACCCGCCATGGTTACTCGTAATATGGTGGTACGGTATGGACGGTGCCAGTGACGTACCGGCACAATCTATGGCATACTGCCATACTCATAATGACCCCGTTTGTATGTGTGTGAGATTTTTGCCAAGTGAGTTTATCAGGTTCCATGTCAGGTGTGAATGTCTCATGCCTGTTTACATTTCTCACATTGCACTTAATGACGATAGTTTCATGTGTTGTGCATTTGGTTGGGTGTTCAGCTGTTGCCTGCTATGGCATGGCATGGAGGACAATGGTCATGGGTGTTGGGAGGGTTTGGGTGACATACCAGTGATTTACATGGCCTGTGTTGCAGGGGGTGGTGGTATAGGCACCTTGCATGTGTTCCTTTTGGTCACACCAGATTGGTTATGTTTAAGTAGCTAGGGATACACACAATGTAGCACTTCCGTGAAAACATTCTCAGGGTGGTATGGTTGTGACAGTTGACTGTCTCTTTGTCATCATCGATTGTCACCTGGTTTGTGCCAGGCCTGTGTGCACTCCGCAGGGGTGGGAGTTTAGGTGAAAAATGTGGCCACGAGCTGGGTCCGGGCTGCCTCGCCACATACCCTTTGCCCTCCCATGAGCAGTGCCTGTGCATGTGGTTGGGGATGTGGGGGCACCACCATGTCCACCGGTATCGGTATGCCCCGCCATGTTGCGGCATTGTGCAGGGCACATGCTGCCACAATGATCCTGCACACTACTGGGGGTGCATATAGTAGCTGGCCGCCAGAGCGGTCAAGGGAGCGTAAGATTGACTTGAGCACTCTGAATGTGCGCTCCACTATGGCCCTGGTTGCAATATGGGCTGCGTTGTATCTTACCTGGGGTGGTGTGGTTGGGTTCCGTATTGGCGTCATCATGTGGGTGCCCAGAGGGTAGGCACAATCCCCTGGGGAGGTGATGATGGTTGTTATTAGTTGGGTATGTGTATTTGTCTGTGTGTGACATGCAAGCATGTGCACAGGCATTTCTACTCACCTATGAGCCATGTGTCGCCATGCTTCCCAGCTTCCAGGGCCCGGCTCAGGGAGGACATTCTGTATATGAAACTGTCATGGGTGGACCCTGGATAGTTTGCATAGACAGAGGTGATGATTCCCTTGGCATCGCATACAACCTGCATGTTCATGAAATGCCAATGCTTGCGGTTGCAGTAGATGTTTCAGTGGCCCTAGGTGGACGTAGGACCACATGGGTGCAATCTATGGCACCAAGCACTTTGGGGAAGTGTGCCACCCTGTAGGAGTCCAGGACCACCACCTGCCTTTCTGCGGGTGTTTTGGGCATGTATATGTGCCTGCGGACTGAGGGGCGTGCAGTGATGATTTCCAACACATGGTGTAGGCAATGTGACTGCGTGGGATGTGAGACGCCCCCCACTATGGCAGTTGTCTGCTGAAATGACCCAGTGGCCTAAAAATGCAGTACATTGAGCACCTTCTCTAAGGGGCTCAATGCTTGGGAGCACAGGGTGGGTGATGTGAGTACATTCTCCCACTCCGTGACCAGGTCTAGGATGATATGAGGTGGATACCTATACCTGCCATAGACCTGGTCATCAGGCATCCCAAATAGGCTGTCCTGGTAAAGAAAATGTGGGGCCTGGCTATTCTCCTCCTCCTGCCGTGTCCAACGATCACTACTGCGAGGAATGGGACATTCATTGTAGCTGTATATGCTTGTTTGTTGTTTGTGCGTACTTTTATGCTGCGCAGGGGTGCTTCCACCTGCTTTTGTGTGGCAAACGTATTTGTGCATGTGCGTGTGTTTTGACTCCATGAATACGTGTTATTCACTAGCGTGTGGGCGTTGTGTGTGTTTCCCAGCGGTACTTCCCACGTTATGCCTACATTTTCACGCGTTGTTCCCCAGTCCCCATGTTCGGCCCCCTTTTTAGGTGTGTGCGCGAGAAGTTGTGTGCTTTCCCCATTCCTGTCAGGCACGCACTTGGAAAGTCGCAGTGACATGTAAGGTAAGCGCGTATTTGGCACACATCCTGGGAAAAACATGCACAGGGCCTTCTATGAATCGCACACGTGCGATTTGCACGCATGGACTAGCTTTTTCACGCTTGCGCCACAAATTTCGGCACACATTTATTCCATGAATTACCCCAAAAGAGTTCAAGAACCCAACGGGATAGTGGACTGTGCCATCGCTTTGAACAACTAAGTTTAGAGAGATATTCAAACTCCATTTGTACTCCTCTGAAAGACTTAATAAGAATCTCATTGATTACGACAGCCATGCTGTTCTTTGGCGTTAAAATGGCATGCTCACATAACAATTCTGTAGAATTCTCAATCCAATTCTTTTTGTCAGGGTACATTTTGGATGTGAGGCCTGCTAGGAAATTGACGACTGTGCCTAGGCCGAAAGGGATGACAATTGTACTTGTTACCAGTTTTAAGAAGCAGTTTGGAGAACTGACCTGCAGACACATCATTTTGCAAATTTCACCTCCCTTAACTGGATTGTGGTAAAATGGTAAAACACATGTTTCTCTACTTTTGAAGAAGAATCTAAATACCAATTTCCACATCTGTAACATTTTCGGTTTTTGAGATATAGGCATCCTCATAACCCGTACCCCTTTTCAGCCTCTTAGGGATGGAATTTCCAGAAATCCTTCATTAGTGGGTGCCTAAGACATCTGCTATCTTCCTTTTATGTGTGTAATGTACCTTTCTCTGATCATTACTCACTCATAAATGACATCTGGTCCTGGTTTGGCTCATAGATCTGGCACTTAAGCACCACCTCGTATTAGTCTGGAGAGGGCTGGATGGCACTTCCTGGTTGTAGCTGAGGAGGCACTCAAATATATGTGGTGATTTTCTACTTTCCCACCCACTCCACACTGACGATGGGCAGGCATTGGCATCCCCTATCCCAGCCTGTCATTAGACATTTGCTGGTGCTACTTGCATTTTTCAGATGCGAGATTGATGTGGTATTAGCATAAACAGAAATACTTTGTGTATGCTCCCACTGAAAATAAAACATTTCTGAAATATGTTTCTTCATTTTCAGCTCGACCACCGGACCACAGAGGTTTTGTTTTACTTTTCGCAAGTGGTCTGTTGATTCTGCAGTGACTTGTGATGAAGATTCTGCAGTGACTTGTGATGAAACTACATAAGTACACTTGTGTTTGCCATGTGAATGGCTACCTGTGCGTGTAGTAGTTGTTCACATTTCTGAACTGCACAAGACTTTTTTTGTTGGTATGCTCCAGTGACTAGCACTGAAAATAAAGGAAAAACACTAGAAACGTGTTTATTTTTTTCTTCGTTCGACCACACAAGAATTATTATTATTATTATTATAATAATGATTATTATTATTATTATTATTTTTGACTTTGTATCTGACAAGGATCTACTTTACATATGGCATTATTGAGGAGCTGGGGGCTCCACTCGCCATATGATTGCAGAGCCTGAATATTTTTGGTTACAAATTAACAGGTGTGACTATAGCAGACATCTGATTGCCTTATTGGGGGTTATGATGCTACAATTGTCATTTGATGGCAGCAGAGGAGCATGTGGGGCTAAATTGCACACATGCCTACTATGCCAGGCATATATGTGGGCTTTATTGGAAAATGAGAGGCTGCACTTTGCATATGATTGCTGTACTTGCACATACATATCGTGATCCTAGGTTTGCCAAGTATTGGCATTATTTGTTTAGTTACACCATTTGTAGTACGGGGATGATGGAGCCGTCCAAAGCATTGCCATGTGGGATCTCAGAGACTCAGAGACCCCACATGGCAATACCTACAAAATTATTCTAAAACCTGGCCAAAAGATAGAAACAGCTGGCAAACTGTGTGAGTCCCTGGGAACATGAGGCCAGTGCATGCCAGACGCCTAGCTGATACCTGTACAGATACCAAAACCGTTGGCACTGTTAAGAAAATCTCCAAGTTAATCAATAACAGTCTTGCAAAATGCATTGTGTCTGGCAGTTGTGCATGATATGCACAGGATCTGTGGCTCAGCTGGCCAGGATGGAGCTACTGGGCATTAAGGTTCGGTGCTAGCCAGAATCACGATCTCTTTATGTGGTAGCACGGTGTCATTCAGCATGCTTCTATGCTTCTACATTGGGCCTACATTAGACATTTGAAAAGGGATCATGATTAAAAGGGCTCCAATTTCGATCGAAATTTCCTGGTCCTAAAATCCACCTCAATATAAAATCACAGGAATAATTTGCGAAAAGCTGTTCCTGTTTAAAAGAGTACCTTAAGGTGAATGCATAGCCTTCATTCCTCTGTAAAGGTGGATGCCTTTTTATTTCAATGCATATCAGAGGGCAGAAAGGCGTCTTGCTCATAGATATAATGTTTGTATTGCTACTTTTTCATGCATATGATGTCATTTGCATCCATAATAAAGGTTGACCTTTTTTAGAAGCAGTCATGCACAAACCATCACATCACGTCAACTCACACCAATGCATAATGGCTGCATTTTGCTGATTTTAATTAGCAGGCTGTCCTTTATTATTATATCAGTCCCTGCAGAACACATTCCAGATGCCCTTTATATGGACCACTGCTTTAGCGCCAGAAATTCACGTCCTCAGTGAAATAGGACATGTCCCTGTTTTTTAACAGTTAGGGTAATTCTGGCGGGTTACCAGCAAACCTGCCTTACTTTGACCGGCGGCCGATATTCGGGTATTACTGGGATATTTCAGATGCCGGCAACAGCTGTAGGTTCCCATTCCAAATAGTTGCGTAGGACTCCATGGGTTTGCTGCAATCACTGTCACTGGTAGTACTAGTGTTGGTGACTACAGCCATTATTTTGCGGTAAGGGCCTGAACTATCGGCAGGGTATTACTATGATATGCGGGTATTACTGGCATATTTCAGATGCTGGCAACAACGGTAGGTTCCCATTCCATGGAGTTCCCTAGGACTCCATGGAATGGGTTTGCTGCAATCACTGTCACTGGTAGTAATAGTGTTGTGACTGCAGCCATTATTTTGCGGTAAGGGCCTGAACTACCGGCAGGTCAGGACTGCCAGTGTATCAGAGCCTCTACTGGTAAACTCTGAGTATGCCGGTCCAGTAAAATGTCAGAGCTGGTATTAACAGCATTTTTCCAGCATTTTTAATGGACTGGCACACTCGTAATGAGCTCCTTAGACACTGCGAGTAAGTGTTTAATTTATCATCCAATCATTCTTTTTCATCGAACACAAACATTCTCACTGAGCATAATTTGTTTGTGGAACTATATGATAATGTTTATGAGGAGGTGAAGGGGCATTCAAACAACCTAGACGCTATAGCTCGAAAATTGGACATGATGGGTGACAAATAGAGTACCCAGTCGGAGGCATGGGCACCAGACCTTGCAAGGATTGTGCGAAGACCAAGCACCTACATCAAAATAGTGAGGGAAAGAGCAGAGAGTACAATTTGATGTACCGGTTTCCTTTAGTACACAGACTACCAGGAGTATAATGGAGGTCCATAGGGATCATCTGAGGGAGAACCAAGGTTAAACCCCAGAGGTTAGGGCCTAGGGGGAAAGACCATGTGATTACATGATACATCAGAACTCCAGAGAGGCAGTGGGCCAAGGAAGGGAGGAAGAACAATGGGCCAGGATTATTACTCCCCAAAGAGCTGTTAGGAAAGAAGAAATTACAATCAATGTGTACAAAAGTAAGTCTAATGGAGATCTTGATGGCCCATATAAGAAACTGTATTGGCCAGGACAAAGAAGTGGGCTAAGAAGTAATGTACGGAGAGAGGAAAAACCATTGAAGGAAGACAAAGATTTGGATAGAGAGGAAGAAACATCGACATGAACATGAGTGGGCCTCGACATCCAATGTTAGGTCAACGGTATCAACTCTCTGGGGTACAATTGTCAACATATGACAGCTTAAGAACTAGGTTAGAGGAATCCAACAGCAGGAATGATCAAGGATCTGTGAAGCAATGAACAGTCCCAGAAGGCATACACTATGAATCTGATGATCAGAGCCTGGACCAGGATGAGACAAAATTGGTTTTGTCATGCACTCCGAACAGTTGGGTCGACATATGCTTAAATAGATTAAATGTGCTGACAATCTTTGCCGAAATTTCAGCCTTAAGACCAATTTCCTCCCCTTATATAGAGAGGATCCATTTTCGAACAAGGTCTAAAGCGAATTAGTGTGTAATTTATTTCCATTCTTGTTTGGACACAGGGTTGGTGCTAACAGAAGTGGATAAACTGAATGACTTGGGGTTCAATTTGGCAAGGATGGGAAAGAAGCAAGAATTTAAGAAAATGAAGAATGTTACTTGGGGCTCAAAGGAGTGGCAGATGGTGGGGAAATGGGAGGATTTTAAGGAGGAGAGTGGCCAAGCGTGGGGTCCTAGGTATCAAGGTGATTAGGCCCCCATAACAAACGCACAAGGGTTTAGAGGAAATAAATGACCATGGTAATCGAGAGGGGTCCTAGAAAGAAGATTGAAGATGGTTTGTTGGAACTCTAGGGACTACCTACACTTGCAAAATAATACCGATGCATGGGCCATCTTGAAATAGTAAGGCTGTATGTTCTTACAGGAAACCTGGTTACTTAACTGTCCATTGTTGGATGGCTATGAAGTATGTTACCAGTCTGCCAGAATGGGAAGAGCCTTCTTAGGAGGCTGTTGGTAGCAATTCGTACAAGTGACACATGTCTGGTAAAATCAATATCGAATTTGTCATTTGGAATGCTGGCTGTTGAAGTGGCCAACAAGGAAAGTGCATTTACTTCCTATTGCTAAGTATATACTGGCATCTGCGGATGGCGGATCTGAATTCTTTTTCAGAACAAATTCATGATTTGGCGGGGGGCAAATGAAGGTGATTTGGTGTTGGTGGTGGGGATTCTGAATGTAGACTGTCCAGAGACTCTCCCAGGGGTAGAAATGCGGGAGGTAATAGCGGATCCAATCCCTCGAACTTCCAAATCCCGCGCTAGTTTAAAATGAGTAGCAATGTTGACATAATTTGGCCTGAATATGATTGTTCAAATTAAAATCAATTCTGGCAAAAGGGAGCACACTTAGCAATGAGTCCGTTTTGGATTATGTGTTTGTGGACAATATGTTATTTTATGTGTGCTCAGATTTTGTGGTGACACATAACAATTGGAGCGACCATAGCATGATTAGTGCAACTTTCGATATAAGCTATGTGAAAACAGGATGCAGTGAAGTAAGGGATATAACTGTCGCAAAGGGGGGGATTGAAATGGATAAATGGATGAAAAATAATGTTGCTATACTAAATCAAAACCTAATGATGCTGGTTTATTCATCTCGATACAAAGAAAAACGTGTGTGTTTCAGGGTACAAAACTACTTGGAAACTGTCGCAAAATGTACACATAATATACTGAGGGATGATAAAAGCAATAACTCGATAGGGAAATTCATACATACACACAAGTATAATGAGAGCTTGGCTTTCAAGAGAAGAGCGCTGAGAAGCAAGTTGAAGCTAATAAAGGATAGTCCAGTTGGGGCATTGGAAAGAAAACGAAAAACACATGCCCAGAAACAAAGATACAAGAATTTCTGCAAAGCCTATAAAGCGACGTTGTTTCATCTTGATGCAGAATGCATGTTGAAAGTATTAATAAGAAAATGCACTAGGAATTTTTGGTCCTTAATGAACTCACTGAATAAAAATCAGGTTTTAAGGCAGGCAAATGCTGGCTCAGAGGTCGGGTGGGTGAAGCATTTTGGGATTTATATTCTGGGGAAAATAAAAAGCCACAGTGTGAAGCAATGGAAAAGGTTGGAACAGAACCGTTACCTTTCCTTTGGAATTGGATCCTGGTACAATATGCCAACTGATTAAGGGGTAAAATCATCAAGGTCTTTAGGCGCTAGTAAGATCACAAATGAGGTACTAAAAAGTGACCCGAATACTTGGGCAATTGTCCTGTCATTTCTCTTTAAAAGTATAATGGAGACTGGGATGTTCCCTGAAACATGGAGGTCAGCGCATGTGGTCCGAATTTACAAGAGCGGGGACAAATGCGACCAAGAATCACAGACCAATCTCCTTATTGGATGTGGAAAGCAAAATATTTGCGGGAATACTCTTAAGCCATGTGGCTGATTGGGTAGACTCAACAGGGAGATTGGACCAATGTCAAACGGGTTTCCGTCAGGGCCATTCGACTAATATCAGCGTGCCATAGAGAGTGAAATACATGAAAGGACATGAGGGGTGCTATATCTGACCATCTATGTGGAATCAATAGACTTATCTGTGGCATTCGACTGAGTGACTTGTTGCTGAAATTACAACAATGGGGAATGCCGCAGGAACTTCTTAGGCTAATCGTGGCAATACATGAAAATTCAGGAATATATGTCAGTTTGAATCAGGATGGAGACCTCTCACGCAGGATTAGTACGTAGGTTGGTTTGAGGCATGGATGTGCCCTGGCTCCCTGCCTCTTTAACTTCTATGGCTTTCATTCCAACCCAGGCGTTAAGGGTTTAACGGCGCCGTCGGCGCCGTTAACCCTTAACGCCGGATTTCCACCTTAACGCCTGCTTTTAGCAGGCGTTAAGTACCAAGGCGCTAAGCGTCCTTGGCGCTAATTACGGCACCGTAATTTACAGTGCCGTAATTAGCGCCTTCCCCACTCCCATTATGCCCTATGGGACAAAAATGGGAATGGGGAAGGGTAAATGGGGATTGGGGATTTACCGCCCACTCACCTTGGAATGGGGCGGTAAATCCGCCATCCACCATGGTGTAAACGAAGTTTACAGCATGGTGGTAAAGTAGGGAACTTACCACCTGGGTTGGAATGAGGGCCTATGTCTCGGACATAGGGGCACCATTCGGTGCAGTGGCCGTTTGGGAGGGGTAAAGATATTTTGTGTGGCATACGCGGATGGATGATTTCCTGCTTTTCAATGGCTCTAGGATTGGGATGAGGAGGCAGCTCTGTGCTTTCGCAGAGTATGTGAAGCAGAATGGCTTAACAATGATCTGGCTAACACCAACATCCTGGAGCTATCGAGGACCAGGAAAAGCAGTCCCAGAATATGGAGGTTAAAGGATCAGGTGGTAGGGGTGGTTGCAAGCATAACATTTCTCAGATTCAATTTTTCTTCAAAAGCACTCCTGAAAGAGGTACAGGGCCAGCTGAACGTGAAAGTTTTTAATTTCTTGAATCAGCTGGTCCAGGTTGACAGAAGATATGGAAAATTCTCTGTAAAGGCCGGAATTCAATTCTATGAAGGAAAGGTAGTCCCAGGTCTCATATATGGCCTGGAACTATGGCAAACTAAGAATTATGATTGGTTGGATTGGGTTGAAGGGAAAATATAGAGAAGCGTACTGGGGGTCCCGAGTGGGCTTCCGGTGCAGCAGCCATTAGATATGAGTTGGTCCTTCTCTCATGACGGGTGCGAGTTCAGTGGCAGGGTCTGTCTTTATATTATAAGATACTGTCTTCCAATTCTGAGGATCTGTATAGGGTAGGTAATATGGAATTTAGAAGGAGTGGGAATGTATTTGCCAATTCAAATTTGTACTAGGGAAGATTGAAGCTAAACTGTGAGAACTTGTTAGTGAAATTGGTAATGGACAATAACATTCAGGTATCTGATCCCGAAAAGGTTAAAAAAAGCCCCGTACGACCACCACTCCCATGAGCACAAAAAAGGGGCATGGTAGATTCATATCTAACACTCTTCCCGAATAAGTCCTACCGAAATCTGATAATGAGGCTGAGGTGGAACTTGCTATGGATGGAAGATGTACAGATAAGGAGGGGGTTAATGGAATCTAGGCTCTGCGGGGGCAAGAGTCAGTAGAATCCGTAAGGCATCTGTTCTTGGAGTGCTCTGCCTTCGACCTTGAAAGCAAGCACATTTTGGAAATGAAAGAGGGACGAGTGTTTAAGACTTGGAGGAAGTGTGGAAGAAACTCCTAAATCCCTAGTCCAGGTCTGTGAGTCTGCCAGTGGCGTCATTTGTCAAGACATGACCATTTGTATAGGTTGATACCATAAGAAGGGAAGAATATTTAATGATGAGTTACATATTGCAAGTTTGTGACTGGATTAGTTAGATGTGGGTCTTCCTTTTTTTTTATATAGGAATATTATATGGTGCTTTCGTTTTCTGCTCTTTTTATCTATATGACTACTCTTTTTTTTCTTATATGTTTTTTTACTTTTTTGTTGTGGGCTTTGATATGCTGAGTTGAAATTGAATTGTAAAGGTTTGTAATTGAACCAAAGGCAAATAAATAAATTAAATGAAATGCCTTGAACAAATTACATAGAATATGTAATGAAAGTGAATGAAGTCTTGTTTGCCATCATTATCCCCCAACGGTGCTACTGAGATCACACTGACTAAAATATGATGGGCCCATAAACTGTTCACTGACTCTGAAGCTGTTGATCAAATCCCTTGCATGTTGATCCTTTTCCTGGTCCAACAAAAAAGCTGTTCTCTCCTTTACATCACTTCCTGTCCAGCTCTGTCCACATGACGTGCAGTCCTGAGAATCAAGCGCTGATACTTGTGCCCATGTCCACAAATTCCACCCTTGGATTAGATTTGAAGTCTGACTCTTTTAAGCTTCTCCTATAGTTCTCAAAATATGTGTTTCCATTGCCCTGCATGATCCCCTCTCTAACAGTTTTGATGACTATGTAAATAATTGCTCTTAGTTACTAGTAATGGAAAGTGGGGCATCTGAGAGTGTGTAAACGTTTAAACTACTTCCAGGGCATGGTGTCATTTCCCTGAGTCTCATCTTAGAAGCACAGATGAAGAGAAACCTGGTGTCTTCTGGAAGGTGAGTGGAGTGATCCAGCCCAGGGAAGTGTCTTGATTTGAGCCCACTTCTGTTGTGTACAAGAAGTTTCCTTTGTTGAGATGTAAGGGGAGGGCTCCGTGCATAGCCTGTGCCACAGGGCTAGCCCCTTAGGAGTGTTTTGGGCTCTCTCTGCCAGAGCATGCTGTGAAAGTAGTGTACATGGAAGGCCGGGCACTGATACCTCTGGAGAGCCACCTGTGGAGAATTTCTAGGAGGAGTTAGCACTGACAGACCTTCTGGAGGGACAGAGGAAACCCTAGGCGTCTGAGAACAAACTGCAGGGCAAATTACAGAGCAATAAGATAGAGAGGTATCTAGGCCCCTAGCCTCATAATAAGGTCCACGTGTAAATATTGGGACTCGACAAGTATATGAAGTTCATGAAAATCCCCTGAAATATATGCCCTAGACCAGTCCACTCTGGTTGCCAAACATGGATAAAAATATAGCTGTGCCAAACTCTTCTCCCTATAAGGCCTGTTTGTCATAGTTCCCCCAACTGAGATTTCGATATGGCACCGATATGGCAGTTCCCTTACTCTTTGTTCAATGCTAGACCACCCCAACCCTGCTAAAAGGTCTTGAATTCTGCCGTATAATCCAGGCAACCAGTGCCAACCTCCCACAGAGGTCCATAAATAGGTGGGACTTTCCAATACTCCAGAAGAATGATCTGCCTGTGGGATAGAAAGGTCAACCATTCAGGGACCTTTCCACTTCCCTCGTGTGTGAGTCCTGATGCAGATCTCCCCAGGCATCTACAATGATGTAAAAATATCCTCATGAAAAATACATGAACATACTGAATGTAGGTCTATTTGTTAATATAGAGTGCAATACGTAAATTAACCACATATTCTTCTGTGACCTTTTTATTAGTTGAGATGGCAAGCATTAGCTTTGTATTTTACAGATGTGTAGACTGATCCGTATATGTGTATAAAATCAATCCGCGACTGAGTCAGAGATGTCCATAGTTGCTTTATCTACCTCAGGCACCATGTCCACCCAACGGGGCTGTCAGAGGCCGGCTAGCACTTGTCAATCATCACTGGCCTGTATACAAGATTTGCACCAGAATGGTGTTTAGGGGTACATGGGAATACCCCCAAATAAATCAGGATGGAAAGCTCATAACCTCTCTCCTGGGTTTTTAGAAACAATGCAATTCTTTGGGGAATGACCAGGGTTACGCATAAGTTATATAGTTTTGAATGAATCCAAACTCCATAATGTCAACAATAGGACAAAAGGTTTGATTTCACTTAATGTTGTTAAAAAAAAGGCCCCATTCACAGTGTTAATTTTCCCTTTGCTCTTGCTCTTGTGCATGCACCATGTAAAAATAGACATGATTCACTATTAGAAAAGTGACATATGCACAAACATATTCAGATTCTGCTTAGTTTCCGGTGTCTTCTCTTGAAATTGAATGCAAGTGCTATTGTTGGCTGACCTGTGCCAGATCTGACCTGTGCCAGAAGGGGTATTTATTAAATTTCCAGCATTTCTTCCACCTGCTCTGCCAATTAAAACAAATCTAGCAATGGTAAATCACTTCCTGGAAACTTCCCTTCTGGCAAGAGGCCTTCCTGTGTTAGCATAGTCTAACTCAAGGCACAGCCACACAAGAAATATCTTTCCCACACCATACTCATACCCCCTGCAAGACGGCCACCCCGCAGGTCAGTGGCCATGTGTCAGGGCCTTGCAGGGTTAGGACAGTATTTCTCCATGCTGTATGCTGTTTGAACTATTTTGAACAAACCACTGCAAATATGGTTCAGAAACCTATATTTTGCTGATCCAGAGTTTTTACAAGAAAAGTGTAGTGGAACCAGTGCCCGAGATAAGATTTTGAATTACTCACCATTTTTTAAAATTGGGAGTAAAATGATTTTTTAGGGAGTAAAAAAGTAGGTCTAATTCCAAATGCGAGTATTTTATAAGTGAGTCAACATGTTTTAACTGAACAACGGATATTAGCTCACCAGTTCAGGCAGCGATAATAGTTTCTTCCTATAGAACTATGTATACTACTGGCCCAAACATATCCATGGATTTGTGTGGGTGAAAGCAGAAAGACAATCTCCTATGTGTTGGTTTCCTGTTTTTTGTTTGGAGTAAATTTATTTCCTTATTTTATTTTTTGGCAGTATTTGCCTATTTGTAGGAAGTAAAAGTGGCTGATAGACCCCTTGGCTGTTGGGCTGAGCAGAACCACCATGGAATAGGAGTGATGGCCCTATTTGTATGTGGAATCAGGACATTTTCTACTCTGCATGTGGAATAAGTTCCTCAGCATGACTATTATTTGCAATCGGCCCATCGTAAGTCGATGGATTTCACTGCCCGTTCTGGAAAAGGGCAATCGGATGAGGGCTTAGATTCAAAACTGAAAGCAAGCCCATGGGTCTGCTACTTACCCTAAAAAACTGATTGACAGTGTGTATTTGTATTTGGGCATGTATAGTGTAAACCTAGCCAGGGGACAATGACACACTTCACAATGTTGAATCAGCTAGCCCTGGAGGTGGGAAGGTATGGCTGTGGATCTGGTAGTTCCAAGTCGACGTTGGTGGCTTTCTCCTTGGAGGAGGAGTTGAGAGCACTTGGTGCTCCCTGGGTACTCCCTGAAGAGTTTGGTCTTCAAGTATTTCCTGAATTTCAAGAGCAATGAGGCAACCCTAATTATGCTGAATGTTACTGAGCAGAGGAGCAGACTTTTACCAGACACAAGGCAGGTTAGCTCTATTTTACCTATCTTTAAGAGATTCACCCTCCAACCCCACTTGTTATAGACCTGTATCGCTCAGCGATCTTAAATGTCTCGGGTACATTTATTTACTCTATGCTTAATGAGTGGATCCCAGCAAATCAGCTTTAATCTGATTGTCAATTGATGTTTGTCCAGTTATAGACACGGTGGAACAATGCTTAAATCTGTCTTTGGTCACCATCAAATATCATGAAGTCATAACGGGAAATCCAGTGCTTTAAGTGGGCCGGGGCCTGCCAGTCTCCAAAAAGTGGGGCTGAGCCGGGGCACAGCCGGGGCCCCCCGACCTCATCACGCCATGGCAGGACGCATTATCCCGCCGCGGCCGCAGCCGCGACGGGAGATGCGCCCACCACTTTAACGTCAGGCAAGCTGACAGAAGTGCCAGCCAGGCACACCGTTGCTGTGCCTGGCTGGCACTTCCGTCAGTCACTGTAACTTTCTCTGATGACCCCTCATCTGAGGGGCCATCAGAGGAAGCTAGAGTCCTTTAGTTTTCCCTCGCCAGGTCACTGACCCTCAGCGAACCCGCGGGCTCCATGATCAAATATGCAGATTAGATCACGGAGCCCGCGGTTTCGCAGAGGGTGAAAGACGCCTCAGGGTCTGTGATCTCTGCTCAGAGCAGAGATCACTGAGCTCGAGGCGCCTTTCTCCTTTGGCAAGGCTTTATAAAAGATGCCTTCAACTGTGTACGTTTAAGCCATCTTTTATAAACGTAGAAATATTTCTATGTTTATAACAGACTGCTTGAATCGTACACAATGCAAGGCATCTTTTATAAAGCTTTGTCGACGGACAAAGCCACCTTGGGTTTTGTCCGTCCTCAACGCTTTATAAAAGATGCCTACTTTTCAAGCCGTCTTTTATAAACATAGACATATGTTACAAATGTCTATGTTTATAAAAGACAGCTTGAAAAGTACACAGACCATAGTAAGGTAAGCACACAAGTGTGCGTAATTTACTATGCTTTGTGCACTTACAAGCCACCTTTTATAAACATAGAAATATGTAACATTGCTATGTATATAAAAGAAGGCTTGAAAAGTCACAAACCATAGTAGTACGCAAACAAATATATAAATGCTCAAATGCATTTATATATTTGTTTGCGCACCTTACTATGATTTGTGCACTTTTAGGCCACTCCCACAATGGAAGCCACGCCCCCAAACGAGGGCCCCCCCTCAATTTCTTACCCCACTTAAAGCACTGGGGAAATCTCTATTTGGCATTCATGTATTTGTCAATGTTGTTTGATGGTAGCATAGAGGGACTCCCTTCCTGCCCCCCTTGTGCCAGTATGTGTGTATGAAGACCCTTATCTCCAGCCTTACCTTTTTGTTCAGATACTCACCAGTGTTTTGTCTTCTTTTCCGTAAACCCCAGAAAAAAATCAGAAAATAGTAGAGAAGGCCAAGTGAGAGAACCAATACCATGGTCTCATGCTTTGAATAGTGTAGAGAAGACAAAAGGAGCTGCTACAGCCCTACAAAGACCTGACCTCAGACGTGTAGCAGCAGCAAAGAGAGGGAGACCAGAGGCAACTGCACATAGCCCCTACGTGGAGATCCAGCGTTGCACACCAGGCAGCAGGAGAGATAGATCCGCTGCAGCCCATCGCAGGCCCAGCTTGTAGAACTGCACAGCCAGAATGGCAACAAGTGCTGGAGAGCTCGCACCTGTGATAACAAACCCACTTCCCCGAAGGGGAAAAATCACCATCATTCTCCAAGCCTACTGAGAAGCTAACCAGGAATGAAACCTGGAACTGAAACAATGAACTCTTTACGCCACCATCCTCTTGGAATGACAACCCCATGCAGAGAAAGTGGGTGTGGCTTAACCCCTTTTTCAGACTTTCCCTGGACCGAACCACCCTGGAGAGGGAAGCAAAACACAGATTGGTTAGCAATAGGGGGAAGAAAATTCAAGCAGTGAACAGTATGTTTTTTCGGGAGAGGTCAGGTGTGGAGGATGACCAAGAGACCAGCAGGAGGAAGGAAGGAAGGAAGGAATGGCATCATATGGAATGGGTTGTTGGAGCAGTGTAGAAAGAGAGTAGTAGTGGGAGGATGAGAGCAGTAGTGAGGGAGGAGAGTCGTTGAAGAGAGAGGAGTAGTGAAGTGGAGTGATAGGTGCGATCATAGGGTGGAGCAGATGAGTAGGAGGAACATCTCAGGGATGGAGCACTGGTGGGAGGAGTATGTTGGAGGGATTGTTATTAGGATTAGAGAAGAAGAGTTGTGCGTGTTTGAACTAGCTTGTATATCACAGAGCAAGTGCAAGGCACTTTCCAACCTCCAATTAGAACACTTATCTTTGGTTATAGTACGGATGGTTCGGACCATCTGCATGTAGGGTAACACACATAGAAAAAGGCAGATTTCAGACAGCAGGGGGGTCAACATTTGGGATAACAACACAGGGGTTACGGATGCCTGGGTTAGGAAGGAGGGTCATGGGCAGACAAGTGAGAGAATGGCACTAGGCCCACAAAGGAAACTAAAGACCCTTGAACTGTCTCTGTCACACTACCACGTGACTCTGCTTTCCAATTTGTGATTGCTGCCTTAAGATTGATGTCCATGCTCAGGAACCTTTTTCAGTGGGGGTGAAGATACCTTTTTTTCTCATCTTACACTAAGCTATTGTTTGGCAATACTCCAGTGAGCGATTGGACTGTTGTGCTGCTAGCTTTCACTATCAGCCCCCACATACCCTTTAAAGTCCACATAGCTGTTGTCATCCAACCATGCAACCTACAGCTACACTGCCTTTGCAAGATACAAATCATCCTTTGTACCACAGTCTAGGCACTAGCCCTCTCCAAGCTATATTATGGAGAGCCTGGGAGCTGCTGTTCTGCTCGTTGCTGCCAAGGCAGGCCCCCCTGCAGTATCAGTGTTGGGAACCATGCCTCTGCCATCTGGCCCTTCGCCCCGACTTCGCAGACCCGGAAGCAATACGAACTGCTATCGGGACAAAGCCCAGGCAATGTCCGTACAAGTCATGTCTCCCCTTTCCACTTGTCCTGCCTCAGCAAAACTATGCTGCCCACTTCTATGTCTTGGCACACTTCTTCCTGTGGTACTTCCACCCGTCACTTACCATCTCTGGACTTTTGCTCATATTGATGTCTACAGCAAAACAAAAGAGGTGATGGCTGGAAGGTTTTGAATTAGTCGACAACCCTCCAGACCATCGCTGTTCACCTGCCAAATCATTACAAAAGGGAAAGGACCATATGCAAATCAGGCTTGGTCCCACCCCAAAAGGTGCTGTCCAGCCCAAACTGCTTGGTCACATCAATTTCGTAAGAAACCACAAGCATCCCCAAACATGTTTCAGTCTCATAGTGCCTCATCAGTGAGGAGTAGCTTAGGTCTCTAGGTCCAGCAGGCACAGGACCCAAGTCTGGGCATACCCATCCCACTTGCGCTGACTACAGAAAAACAAAAGAGGTGATGGCTGGAAGGTTTCAAATTAATCTGAACCTCATATTGATGTCTACACCACTTATAATGAGTGGTTCATACCTTATTTACATCTTGGCCCTTGCATTCTCACTCTGTCTCCATTTTTATTAGTCCCTCATTTCCTCACTCCTTTTCTCGATCTCTCTGACATCCATTCCCCTGTTTTACTCACCTCACCCACCTCCCTTGCATCCATCCTCCAGGAACGTATCTAATCTTACCTTTTCTCCTTATTCTCATCACCCCACCCACATCAACTTAGAACTCTGGAAAACTCATTCTGCTTTTGATATGCTCTTTCGTCTTAATATACATTTTTTCTGCTTTACTGAGACCTGTATCTCACCAATCAAAACTGCCAAACCGCTGCCTTGCTACTACTTCTACTGCCTTTAAACAGGCTGCTTCTCATTGGGCTGAACGGGAGAGGTTTACAAAGAAGAGAGGAGGTCACCCAGCAAAATTACTTTTTAAGCAGTGACCCCGAGTGGGAGAAAAAACATGAAAAAGGGGCAGAGGGTGGGAGGAAGAGATTTGCTGCAAATGGTATGCAGTGATAAAATCGCAGCAAAAATGTCGCCAGTGCAAAAAATTGCAGCAAAAATGCTGTGGTTTGACCCGTAAAGGTGTATCCCATTATTTCACTTAAGGGGAGTGGTGGTTGCGGGGTTGTTCCCCGCTTCTCTTAAATGGTATAATGGGTCTGGGGGTTGCAGGGGTGTCACCCGCATCCTTTACATGGATTGCAGCGGCAAAACCACAGCCTTTTTGCAGCAATATTTTGCATCCACTGCCATTTTTGCCACGATTTGAACACATAGAACCCTGCAAATGTCATTTTCAGGGCAGAAGGAGTTTTCAACAGGGAAGCAAGAGTGGACAACATAAAAAAATATACAGTAACCATGTTTAAACCTGCCCCACAAGTGTCACAAAAAAATAAAGTGTTAATTAAAGGTACAATCCAACACAATGTACCGTGTTACCTAGACTATTCAATCGTTTTAGTAAAAAAGCACATCATATTAATGGAGGGACACAACTGTCCATGTCGTATCTGGGGTCCCATCTAGCGACAGAAGTCTGTGAAAAGGACAAATGTGTCCTAACTGTCAATTATCGATAGATGCTCACAAAGCAGACTTTCAAAATCAAACCAATCAATCTGCTAACTGTGTTAAATTTAACCACAAGTGCATGGCCCTGCCCAATGTCTTGGAGATAAATCTTCTATACTGTTGCTTACTGTGGACACATATAAAAGAAAAAAAAAACTCAATCAGTCCAACTTACAGAAAGACCTTGCCAAGAACCACTCTCGACTAACAGCTTCTCTTACCTCAAAAGTAGTTTCTTACAGCATTCGTTCTGGAACTCGGTGAAACCCTCTGAATGCTGGAAAATCCCTATGGAAGCCATTTGAAAGCCTTCATATGGTCATGTGACCTGTCCCAAGGAAGTCTCTGAACAGAGCACTACGCCAGAGGCCATTAGGCTGGCATGGAAACGTATCCACATCAAGCAAAAATACTGACAGGGGGCACACAAAGCCAAAATGCCAATTTGAAAATATCCAAATCCTCCAAGAGGATCAATATGTCTGCACTCAGGGCTGCACCCATATAATGAGGTAGCAGTCATATACACTGTGTTCACAAGAAACCGAATCTTATGAAACCCAACTAGTCTGTGTACAGGTGTGCAGGAAAAAGTTCCTAAGATATTTAGGATACCACCTACACAGGTGCATCAGCACTCACCAAGGCTTTTAGCAGGGACAGCCAGTGTAAGTTGTCATTCAATACAGAGAGATGAGTTTTGAGATGGAATATCCAAATGTATTCCAACCTGAAAAGACGATTATTAGTGCTATAATCGCTGACATCTAGTTTTATCGAGTCTACCACCATCCATCGGATGACTGAATCTGTATGCTTGCTTGATATGTTATGTTCCACCAGAGGTGCAGTCAGAAATGCCATTCCGAACTCTGGACCTGTGTTCACCTATCCTGGTAGATACTTGCCAATGTAGGCTCTTTTCCAAGGACGTAGAATCACATACACCACTTTGGCGGTGTTGCAGTTGGTATGAGTCTTTAATTTCCAATGCATGTTTTTGTAAAGCACTTCAGTGCTGGAAATGCAAAACTGGCACACACTGCAATTGCCAAATTGATAGTGACCCACCACTGGGTCTAGCGGTATGTTCCACAAATTGCTAATGGTGTTTAGTCGGGGTGGCCGAGATGGCAATCTAGAATGAACCACCTAGTCTTTGATATTCTTGCCTCATTTGAGGGCAAATCATGGCAATCGTGAAGTTCAGCCTGTTCTCACCAAAAGTTTCCAATCTTTGTTCACAAGTTTTTTATATTTTCATTGTTTTATTTGAAAATGTCGTATCACTAACACATTTAGTAGTGCTGTCTGTTTGGATATTGGGAGTCAGTAGAGTTTCTCGATTTGAATGTAAAGCACGTTTGGCTGAATTTTTGAGCATTTGTAAGGGTAGTGTTGGGAAGGGGAGACCACCAACTCAAACCCCCAAGCAGTTCAGGATAAGGCAAAGGCCGTCAGACATAATGTAAGAGACCAGGGAGTAGGGGGGGCACTCAAAGCCCTTCACACAATCACATTATTGCATGGTTTGTTGATTTAGTGCACAAGCAGGCACAAATGCAATCTTAGATATTAGCAGCCATATTGAAATGCAAAGCCTAAATGTAGAGCATCAGCAAGCATCACAGGGTGCAAAAATGAGGAAAGGAATAGGTTGTATCCCGGGCAGTGATGAGAAAGTCCAGAGCCATAGAGATCCATAAACGCTTCATTGTTTTAAAAGTTGCCAGCCTTTGTACTCTGGGAAGAATGTGCCCTGCAAGGCCAGGGGAGGAGAGCTGAGCGTCTCTGTCCGATACAATCACACGAGAAGGAGGACACAGGCCTCCAACCCCCACCAGTCCCAAATCTAAGTTACAGCAACCAAAGTCCCTTGCCTTACGACCCTGAATTCCAAAGTAGCAGCCAGCCCCAGACCACTAATCATAAACCTGTTGGACCCCCAGTCAATCAAGAAAGTTCAGAAAGCAGGGCTTTCTTGCCTTCACTTATGGGTCACATGATTTGTGCTGCTAGTTGCAGAGAGGGATGAAATGATATCCCAAAACGAGGGTGGAAGAACTTGCAGAGCTGCCGGCCTGGCTGGCATCGAGCGAATCTGTGAGTTAGTATGATCTCAGCTTTTCCCTCGGGCCCCTGTCTTCTCGTACCAGGTGCACTGTAACATAGATAGAGATGTATTCTTTACTCATTAAACACCACCTCGTGACTGATGACAAGTGCAGCATCACTCACGTTGAAGAAGACGGACCAAAGGGACTGAAACCAATGACCAGGCCTCCCCTATGGAGCAGGCAGCCTATGTATAGGGTCTCATCAACCAGCTGCATGGGTTTCTACTGTATAAAATGATGTCACTGATGACACTATGTACCTTCTTAATGTGCTGCTCATGCAGATTTTGGCAGAACGTTTGGCGGCAGCAGAGCTCTTTGCTGGTACACTCCTATTTTTTAGGAATAAAATACTTCTTATCTTTGCAAGAGGTGTCTTGTGCCTTTTTCCCTAGTGGATTGTATTTTTTCTGGTGTGAGCATTCAAAGGCATTCCTACATTTGGTGATCCTGATTTGACCCCAGCAATGACACAGGCTTCCAGGCTGCTTCTCTGAAGGGGCTGCGACCAACTGCAGTAACCAGTCCGAAGCGCAACCCGCAGAGGTGTGCAGGAGAGGTTTTCACATAATTCCTGTCTGTTCTTTGGACGGGGGCGTGGTTCATGGGAGAGTGCAGACCATTATTGGGACCCAGTGATGGAGGAGCTCGGGTGAACACGCAGACGTGAGAATCCCCTTGCAAGGGATAACAACAAAGGGTCTAGTGTATGGGGAGTGTGGTGTCCATGAGTGAAGGAGGAGTGTGGTGAGGCCATGTGACGAGATTCCATTTTTTACTGTTATTTTTTTATTGATAATTTAGGAGGATCGTACAGAGGAAAAACAGGTTTGTGGGAATTTTTCCGAGTGAGGGAAGATGATGGTGCCATTTGTTTTGTGATAAGGAGATACATAATAGGAGCTCTGTATAATTAGTGGGCTGGGTTGAAGTAGTGGTTGTTGTTTTAGCTTGTTATTTTAGCTTGTTATTTTTAGGGTATTACAACTTTGTGTAAAAGGTAGAGGTCAGAGGTGAGACGCTGTTGATAGCTTGTTTTGAAAGTATGTTGTGTCATATTATGTGTGTGTGTTTGTGTAGAAAGGGGGAAAGAGTACTGATAGGTGGCAATGGTGGACTGGTTGTGACTTTGGTGATAAAAGTGCTTGCAGCACATAATTGCAAAGGTTTGGGTTTTGAGCGTGCAGATTGCGAAGATGGGACATTGGAGTATATGTATAGTGCATTACCACTATACCAAGAAAAGACAGAAAAGTATCACAAACAATGGGTGGTAGAGACCCAAGGGGGGATGCCCTGCTCCTGGCCAAAGCAGGACACCCACATTAGAAGAATATTGGAGCATATGAAAACGTTCTTAGATGCTAAATATAAAGGTAAACAACTCAGAAGAGGAAGGAGATATTAGATCTGTGGAAAATGATAGAGAATGTGGAGGACCCTGATGGAGGGGGAATTGTGGGATGTTTTAACCCACTCATCCAAGCCCTGCAACATCACTGTGCATTGCTGGCAGCAGAAACATCAGAATGGCCACTGGAAAGCATGCTGCTTGCCAGAGATCACCAGAAAATGTGCAGTGAAAACCGGAAAAATAGGCTGCCACCCACTTTGAAAACACATAAAAAGAGACTGCTTAGGACAGGCAAGGACACACTAATTTTTCCACTTCAACTGATTCCTGCGCAGCACCCTGCCGGAAGACTCCAAATCCAGATAATATCCAGACAGAGACTCCAGATAGATCCAGAGACCAGACTCTAGAACCAAGCTCTAGAACATGAAAGAGAGGTCTAATCCACAAGCTGAATCCTCTTCAGCAAGCCTTCAGGATCTTTTGCAAACCTTATTCTAACCCCTAAACTCCCCAGGGGCTCTCAGATTTAACAGCTGGGCTGAGCTGTTCTATTCTAGCTAAGAACCCTGTGCTAGAACCCAGATCCGGACCCAGAAAGCAGTGCTATAATCCAAGACCCGTCAGATCCAGCTCCAGAGGCCACAGACCGCCGTGCAGTGCTGAACGCAGAATCCAGAGGGCCTGAGACCTGTCAGGTGGTGAGTGAAGTTAAACCCTTGACCAGATCTTTGACGAGACACATTCCATTCCAAAAACTAGGCGTGAGTATCTAGTCTAGAACTGCACATAGTCATCTCTTAGTCTAAAGTAATCTTACCCCATCCATTTCAACCTGTCCAGAACTGCATTTAGAATGTTGTGTCCATCCTGTGATTCCAAATCTGTAACGTTCATCTGTCATTTCTGAAATCTTGACTGACTTTCTGAAAATCTATCTTCACAAAAATGTCTGTATCTTTTGAACTGCACGTCCTAGAAGCGAAATTTAACTGTCATTTTAAAGCTAAGATCCTCAGATTTCCAACAAACCTAAGACGACATTCCAATAGTTTTTCCGTAATCGCGATTTACGCACGTGGAAAAAGTGCCTCGAATTGCACTTTAGCTCAATTTCACCACATGTTAAAATAGCTGCTTCTTGCTTTCAACTGCTTAGATTCGTTTTCAACCTGGTAATCACTCATGAATCATTGCTAGTGTTGACCTGAACTAATCCAAAGTAACTCTCACTTATCCTGAATATCCCTTAGTGAATTAAAAGCATTCTAGTATATTTTCCCATTCTTTCCAATTACATTCAAAAGCATTTTGACCTGTGTTTTAAAATCATACCTGTTCTCTATAAGCTTGCTGGGGGGAACTGGAATTGAACTGCATTATTGATTGTATTCTTGAAACCTGTGTACCCTCCTTCCCATCTCTTTATACTGCATAGTGGGGGGAGTGAGTAGTCACAGGGGAAAAAGTGATTATATTATCTTCTGATTGAATTCATATCAAGTTTATTTCTGTGCTGCATTCTTTCCCATCTTGCATTTCCTTGAACCATACAAGTATTCTCTGCTACCTTATCCTTCGTCTTCCGACTCCTTTCAGATTAAAGAGATTGTGCTATTGTAATATTACCCATTGTTGATCCCTGTTATATTCATAAGTGGGCTATCAAATATTATTTTATCCATAAAAGTGTGATATATATATATATTGTTTAATTATTCAAATAAACCTTTTAATTTGCAAAACAAACCTACTTCTTGGCTCAGTGAGGTCAGGGGGGATTCAAAGAGAGGGGCGTTATATAAGGGTTCATCATCCAGATTTAAGAACTTTGACATAAAAAATATATAAATAAGGGCTTCCATTGGGCATCCCAGACTAGGCATTGACTTAGTTGGAGTGCTGAATTGAAATCACTTACAGAATACAAAACACTGAAGGGGTTGCCCTAGATGCCATGCCTGTGACCACACAGGAGAATGGGGCTGTGCTCTCACACACAGGACTTTACCCACTCACCACTCGCCCAGCCACGGGTCATACAAACCCGACATATGTGCCAAGGCAGGTTACTGCCCCATCTCCCTACAGATCAACACTGAGTGCTATCCCGCCCCTGGATAATAAGGATTGGAAGGAATTAGAAGAGGCACTGGAAGCTACACAGGTAGAAATAGACCCACTGAGGGTGACACAGGAAAGGGGAGGAAAGAAGGGGAGTGGGTTGGATGAATGGAAGGCTGGAGAAATGTTGTTCTGGTCAGATAGTACAGCTATCAAGGATATACACATTGAGATGGAGGGGGTGGTGCCGGGAGAGCGGGGAGCACAGGATACAGGACAGTAAGGTCTGACAGGGATGCAGATCGAGAGCTAAGGGAAGATGAATGTGATAGCATGGACTAGATTGAGGACGATGAAGGGGATACACAGCAGGCACCGGAGGTCACGCCATGGATGGAGAGCTTGTCGGGACCAACGTTAACAAATAGGTTTGGTTGGGTGGCAGTAGCAATGAAAAAGGGAAGAGCTTGACATAAAGAAGGATGGAGTACAAGCACCCAGATGACGTTGTTGTATAAAGGTCTAAGCAGGATGACCTATGTGCCCTGGGTGAAAATGGATAAGCACAATTTGATCAAGTTGTTTCCGCCCCTTACTGGCAGAGCTGGAAAGTAGATTTATGCTTTTGAGAAGCAGACAGCAGGGATCCCCTTGGCCATGGGGGATGTAAAAAGCCTACTTGTTGCAATTATGGGGGTTCAGGGTGGAGACGTGCGGGTTAAAGCAGGGTATACAGGAGCAAAAATAAAACATTGACGCACATGATGGTGTACCCTTTAACGATATCAGAGCACAGGTGTGGGACGCACTGCAGCAAATGTACCCGGACACGCCAGACCTACAGTCGGTCATGGAGTATACCATGAGGGATGGTGAAGACCCTGCGCAGTACATTATTAATGTTCAGGAGATGAGACCTGCAGCAACGGGGGATCAATTAGACTGCTCTCTTCCTCTTTTTTATTTCTTTTTTTAAAGGGATTTACCCAAGAAAGTTCAGAAGTGGCTCGACAAAATAGTGGGCATCGAGGCAAAAGGGTGGGCAGAGATTCAAACAATAATTATACACCATTGTAAGAGAATAAAGGAGTGAGAAAAGGAAATGGCTCAAAGGAAGTGAAACTAGTACAGAAAAAGTCAGCCAAAATAGCAGCTCAAGGCGTGTTGCCATCAAATGCACAAACAGAGCTGGCAAAAGGGGGGATCTGGAGAATGATTCAGGATTTGCACCCTATTAATGACATTGTACAGGCTCAATTTCCAGTGCACCCAGACCCTGCGACAATACTTTGCAACATCCCAAAAGAGGCAACCACTTTACTCTGGTAGATCTTAAAATGCCTTGTTTTCTGTTCCCTTGCACCCCAATTCACAATACCTCACCTCGTCTACGCATGGGGGTACACTTTAAACACACAAGACTGCCTCAATGGTACTGCAAGTACCCCAGCATATTTAACAGAATACTGCATACTGATTTCGGCAATATCCAGGTGCCTAGTACCATTATTCAATATGTTTATGACTTGCTGGTATGCAGTGTCAGTGAACACCAATACAAGATGGACTCTATAACACTCCTACAATGCCTGGCCTGCAAGGGATACAAGGTTGATAAGGCTAAATTATAGTACTGCCTCCAGGAGGTACTCTGTTTGGGTCAATTGATCTCTATAAATAGCAAAAGAATAATCCGGGATCGCAACACCTCTGTGCGCCCCCCCCCCGCAGCCCAAAACAGTGAAGGAAATTCAAAGGTTCTTGGGGCTATGCAATTACTGTAGGACATGGATACTTGACTATGCAGCATACACTAGGCCTCTCTTACAGGGATCAAGGAAGCACAGAAAGATAACAACAAAATAGTATGGACGGAGGACATGCTCACCAATTTCAATGACCCCAAGGAGGTCATATCCAATGCTCCAGTGCTCGCAACCCCAGACTACACACAAGAGTTCTATTTATTATCCCACTCCAACTGGCAACTGATGACTGCAGTGCTGACACAGAAGAGCACTATGGGCCACAAGCCTTTGGCTTATTACAGTGGTATGCTAGATTCAGTAATGCAGGGCCAGTTTGCATGTGAACAAGCACTTGCTGGTGTGGCGTTTGCCATTGAGAAAAGCTCCACTATCGCTATGGGATGGTTTGTATCGTTGTACGTCGAGCAAGGTGGTTTTTGCCATTTTAGAGAATTCTAAATCCACACTGACCACACAGTGAGCATCTGCATACAAGGCTATTCTATCAAGCCCAAACATCCACATGGTGCGATCCAAAACAGTGAACTCTGCCACCTTTCTGACAGAAAGGCGCTCTGATGAAGACTTGGCCAACCATGACTGTGTGACTTTTGAGGGAGAGGAAGATGATATTCCAAAGGCCTATGATAAGCTGCTCGAGGGTAGAGAGGTTCTCTTTATTGGCAGGTAAGCCACGATTGATCAGGACACCAGCTGACGGCACACTTTGTCTTGTGGATGGGGAGTATGAGACACTAGTACAAAAGGGATTAGCACTGCATTTTTTGGCTCAGGCATTAAAACTCATAGCACTTATTGAAGCACTAGAAATTTCTCAGGGGTGCCACATGACCCTTTACTTGGACATAGCATATGTTACTATCACAGTGGATGCAGGTCTTGCACGGTGTAAGAGGGGAGGATTCAGGAGATCTGATGGGTCTGCATTTCAACATGCTGTATTATTAGACAGATTTATTTATGCACTATTTCAACCATCTGTACTGGCAGTCATAAAATGCTCTGCCCATACAATTAACACAGATGAGATCTCACTTGACAAGGCTGCCACGGTAGAGGCAGCGAAAACCACATCAATCTTCCAGTGCCACAGGTCTCGGAGTATCCCGTGTTAACAAAAAACACAGAACAATTTCCAACACTGTACAATGCATTACCAATCGCACAGCTGATTGAGTTACAGGGATGAACACGACAAGAATAAAACAAGCTTTGGGTGAAGAGGGAATGTAACCAGAACCCTACTTATTTTTTGTGGAGGCAGTAGGCATCTGGGAAAGTGGTTATGCCACGTGAGTTACTGCTGGTCGCATTCGACCAGTTACACCATCCGTCACACGTTTCCAAACAGCACATTGCAGCAGAAATATAGGATAACTGGCTTGTCCCTAACCCATAGAAAAACTTAACTAAAATGGCTGTGTGTTGCACTACCTTTCAAAGTACAACACAAGGCTTACATTGAGAACTATCAGAGACCCCCTGCCCTACCCTACTCGGACTTTCCGCGAACTGCACATTGATTGTGCAGACATGGGTGAAAGATGTAATGGATCTCGTTACCTTATTGTGGTTGTGTGTCCCTTCTCATGATGGGTGGAGGCTGGACCTTGTGTAGAGCTGGATGCTAAATGTGCTGGCAATTTTTTTGTGCAGGAGGTTTTTCCTCGATGGGGCATGTGCAATATACTGAGATCAGACAACGGCCGACAGTTTTTTAATGAACTCTTTAAAGAGATTTTGACATTACTGGGCATCAAGCATAGGATGTGCACCTATGTCAACATCCAACACCACTACTCCCCCCCCTTGTCTAGCCAGTTTGATGACGGTGTGCTGATTATCCTTAAGGTGACACAGTGCACAACACTCTTGCTCATGTTCGTGGGAATGAAGTTAGCAGGGAATATTTTGATTCTGGACAAATCCCTTAGAATCATTGTTTCAAAAGAAATAATCTCAGGTGGTGTTTCTGGATCTGATAGGGTGAAAGTGTCAGGGCGTCTGAGTGTAGTCTGGGCCTGATCTTCAAAACTCTCCTTGCCCATAAAGTACCCCACGAGCTGTGACTTTCTGAAGAAACCCCTCAATTCAAGCTCTATTTGGTCAGAACCTTCCGCCTGTGTGGGTACAAAACTGAGTACCTTGGACAACACATCCAGTTGTGTTTGGGTTGACACAGTGATGGAAAGTTTAAAAATAGGTAAATTCAATGCAGGAAAGTGCGTTGTTGCATGTTTAAGGTATTCTCTTCCTCCCCGGTTGGTTGGTTCTCCTGACCTTTTAACCGGCGGACGGAGAGGGCGACAGCCCCTCGATTGATCCTGTGCTAAAAAAGGCTTTTTGGAGTCATCTTGATGTAGTTTGTGTTCTGGTTCCTCGTTCGAAGAACTAGAAGTATCGGAAAATGTCACCCATTTACGTCAGGGACCTTCCTGAAATCTGGATGAGTGACTAATTAAAGTTTGGCAACCTATAGCCCGGGAGTAAATAGCGATATTTGTTTTCTTTAGTGTATTATGAAATGTCCATTTTCCGTTTGATCACTTTCTTCCATAAGTTACATTTCTTAAACTCGTCAATTTCCATATTGATAGCTTTTAATTTGTTGACAGCACGAGCTATACCTGTGCTGTTAAGGAAAGTGCGATCCAAAATATCCAACTTTTGTTGGAGTTTTTTAGTCTTCGTCATTGAAAAACACATAGGCAGTGTTTGGATTTGCAAGCCACAAAGTATGATATTAGACGTCAGATGCACCTTTAGGAGGTGGTCATAAAGTTTTGTCCTGAATGCTTTCTTTTTGAGATGCAAAATGCGATCTGCTGTTATGGAGAGCTCCAACTCAGATGTACTCAGCAAGTTATCGAAAATAGACGGAACGCAAATTGCTTGATGGATCTGTGCTTCAGTAAAACTAAGTTTATCAGACTATGCCATGAGACAGGGCACAACGGAAGAGACCTCAGCAGCCACGGGCTGGGCAAGGTACTAAAAAGAAGAGAGGAGGTCAGCCACCAAAATTACTTTCAAAGCAGCAACCATGAGTCCGATCCATTAGAAAAAACATAAAAAAGGGGCGGGGGAAGAGTTGTGCTAAAAAGTAATTCACAGCTGAATAAGCAATGACAATGTCAAGAACTATTTGAAATCAAATCACAATATTTTAATAGTTTTAACAATAAAAAAATGTACACATAGATGCACATATATGCAGTGATGCCAACGTCATACAAAAGTCAATTAAAAAATATTCTATGACAAAAACTATGAAGACAAAGAAAAACATGACCTTCTCCAAACACACAAAAAACACATTTAGACCACCACCATGCACAGTGCGGAAAGTAGATCTTAAATAAAAGGAAAAAAATCCTGAACAAAAACAGGCCAACGAGTCACCAAAAGGTCCTGTTTAGGGGAGGGGTTGGCATTCTCTACCACTCCCTTTTCTCTCTCTCCTATTCCGCTTCTGACTTACCAACCTTTTCTTCCTTTAAGTACCCGTACTTGTTATTTAAAGGTCCTTTTTCTGTGGCCTTCCTCCTGATTTATCACCCCTGTGGCCCTATTACCACTCTCTGTAAGGGCCTCGAGTCAAAATATTACTATTCAGACCTCCAGTATTCCTATTCATCACATTCTTGTTGTCTATTCCAAACTCTGGCTCGCATTCTCTACCCCCTTTTTCTGATCCTGCTCTTTCCTCGTCCCTCTGTTGATGACCTGTCCCTGTATTTCACTTCTAAGGTCACTCTTCTCCATAATACGTCCTCTTCATCTTCCCGCTGTTCCTCTTCTTTGCCAATACCCTTGGCTTCTCTGTCTTACTTCACCCCTCTATGATTCCAAAACTGCTGCTTTGCTGGCTTGGGCACTCTCTACTTCTGCCCCTCTCGATCCATCTACTCTTATTCTTAAAGTCTATCCTCTTCTTCTTCTCTTTCTTACTGCTCTGTTTAATACCTCTCGCGCCACTTCTGTTTTTCCTTCACTATTCTAACATGTCACCATTCTTACTATCCTTAAAAAAAACTCCTTGAATCCTTCCCTTCCTTATAACTTTCACCCAATCTTAAGTTTGAAATGTCTCAGTAATACTTGCGAACAAAAAAGACTTTAGGGATCCACAAACATTTTGACAATAGAAAGAGAAGTCTGTTGATTTAACTTCTGAAAAAGCTCGACCTGCCCCTCAGTGCATATGCCCTTCTCATATATATTCTTTCTGCAAAGACGACCTAATGGATATTACTCCGACAGCATTGTCGAAGTGCCTCCCTGAGTAAAGATTCTTGAATATTGTACAATAGATAGAAAGCCATTTTTCCTCACAGTTTGCTAATATGGGCACACACTAATAAAACTAATTACGTCTTGTCTTTCAGCTAGGTCCTGCATTGACGGCCCCCCATTTTTCTCTCGAACTCAGGAGCAACTTGTACATAATGCAATGTCTCACCCTCCATTATGGAAAAACCAAGCCAGCCCATTGAAAAGACCAAGTGCTACCTTAGTTGAGAAAAGAAGCTGAGGGAGCCCTACTGGTATGGCTGTAACTGTACAGGGAAATATGGCTCCCTTTTGACATTAGGTGCCCCAGTGTGATTTCCCATAAAAGATTAAGGCAAAAGGTACATTGCCCGCATTATAGCCAGGTTCGTACCAAGCAGGCGCTGTCTGTTAAGTGACAATATTTGGCTACGTTCAAATGCTTCCAGGACACTGACCTAATGCAATGCGTGATCACTGTATTGCTAGTGCATGGAGTAGAGAATGGTGTCCCACTCCCCAGCAATGACACAGCTGCAGTAAGTTCAGAGGTAAAGGTGTGGACTAGTGGTTGCCTGCTGCTTGTCTAAGAGTATGCGAAGGGATGCACTTCAGATCTTGTGACTTCTTCCTATGGTGTATTATTATTATTTGGGTATTTATTGAGCGCAGACTTAGCGTTGGCAGCCAAGGGAGTGCTCTCCAATCACAGGGGAAATAATATGGTTATGGTATGGAAACAAGGGTATAGGGATCTATCAGGGGAGGAAGGGCAATAATTAGCAATGAATCTACAAGCAAACAGCAGAGGAAACAGTGGGGATCAGTTCACCAAGTGTCAGGTAAGCCTATGTTTGTGCATGGTTCAATACCATACGGGATTGGATAGATTTGGGACCAAAGTTGGTCTGTGCTTTTCCCTGGTACATGTTTTCTGAACGTGTGTGCAAGTGGCTAAATTCATTTGCTGTTTATTCTGCACAAAGTACTTCCACACTTTTTGTTGTGGGCTAGCAAAGCACAGGCTGGGCTCATCTGGAAATAACGCTGCTAGCAGTGGTGGTGGTGGGGATGTTTTGAATGCCACATAATGATGTAATGCACGTTCTGATCTGTGACAGGAAGGCACTTTCTTGAAGAGGCTTTACATGAGTGAAGGGTGAGCTTCTATTACTGGTACAGCCTCTGTATCTCTGGCACCGTTCTCCTCCTCCATGTCAGCATTACTGCTTTTGGGCAGAAATGCACATTCCCGTCTGTGGGGGGTGGACATGGCTGGTAATAGCCCCTCATCAACCCTGTCGTCTTCATCATAATCCACAATATTTTCCGACCTATCAGTGGATGGGGCTGAGCAGATGGAAAAGTGGTCTTTTTGAAAGAGCTCCAACTGTTTAGTTACAGCATATTTTGGTCACTATCCGTTCTTTGGTAGACAAGATCTGTCCCTCTCCCTTCTGGCCCTGAGATGGAAGAAGTAACTAGAAGTGTAATTTCCTACCTTCTGGCCCTGAGATTGTAGAAGGAACTATAAGTGCAGCCTCATCTGTGGGCCTAATTGGATGTTCATCATTGTAATGCAATACTTGTTCATGTGCTTGTACTGGCGTGCTCCAGTCCAACTTATGACAGGGGTCTGGAGTATGAGTTGGATATCACTTCAATTGATCACATGCAATTCTGGCATCACCAGTGCACAGAACACGTGATTCTGCAGATGGAAATAAAACATGAGCAACTCATTTCTTCCTGCCTCTGGCTTGTTTGGGTGTTGTTGATATGCCCAATGTTGACCCAACGTGTCGTTGACTCACAGACTGTTGTATAACCACACCTCACCAAATCTCAATTCCGTCCTCCCACAACAATGATGTGGCAGTGATTTTCCCACTATACACAGTGATTCGATGTGCTTCCCCTCCCTCGCAGTTGTCCCCCGAAGGGAAGTGTCTCATCCATTCACTTCAAGAGACGGGCACTGACTGGAGTATCATTGATCTGCCTGAATATTGGCTGATTCCTTCCACTAACATCTTGCAAGCGTACCTCTCTCTTAAGCTGCCCTCATGATTTCTGAGCTGCTCCTGAACCCTTACACACAGTTGTCAATGGATTACATGCATCTCATCCACTCACTATAAGAGGTGGACCCTGACTGGCATATCATCCTCCACACTGAATCTCGGCTGCTAACTTTCACCAAAAGCATACAAGGTGGGACTTTCCCAAAAGCTGCCCTTCTGAATTCCCTTATCCTCCCTGGTGGGAAGAACAATTTCTTTTCTAATGGCATGTATGTCACTTACAATCACATAGACACAGAACTATTATTGCTATTTTCTCCAGACTCAAAGAGGTGTTGCACGAAATCAAGAGACCTGTGCATGCATCCCTCCCATTCCTCCAAACTGCTCTCCCTCGCCGGCATTCCCACACCCCAAACTCACAAGAGATGGCACTTGTGCTGTTCTCCCACTTCAAATCGCTGAATGTGTCACACAGTGTTGAGTCAGCAAAAACTACCCTTAATCTAACAATGAGTCTTCTTTTGCTAACTATCTCTCCCCAACCTCCTTTCTACCCAACTACTCTAACTGCACTCCAGTTTGACTTTGACCCCTTCTATACATTTTCTACACCTGCTGCTCTTCTGCCTCTCTGAAAAGTTTCTAAGCCAGAAAAGGAGATCCAGATAGGTTTTTCGCTTTAATCCAAGATTTCAAACTTTGGATGAACTTCTTAAAAGATCTAGTGAATATGTTTCTGCAGGCCTGGTATTGGTATAATGAAGAGTACGATGGGATTGTCACCAATGTTATTCATCCAGACTCTTTCTTTGTTCATTCATTTTATTTCAAACCGCAAATTCGTCTCACAAAGATTTCCGAAAAGAGACATAGAATTACACATTGCATGATAGTTAGTGTAAGCCAATCAGTCAGACATTTTTCTTTGAAATATTGTACTAGTCATAACACAAGTAATTGAAATATCACTATATAATATCTCATACAAGCTTTTATATATTCCAAGCACTTCATTATTACAGGTTCACCATAAGCCCAACAAAAATTCTGTCTGTCTAAAATAAGATCTAGATCTCACAAAAACTGCTCTGATTGTAAGGTATAGACAATACCTTTGTCCGCAACAAGTATGAAGCACAAGAATGCTGTTTTTATTGGGTATGCCTTCTTGCTCTAATCAAGAGAACCAGCAGCCTCTGAAGTTTGTCCTTATAAAGAGTGCAGAGCAATAAACAATGGAGGTGTAATTGTATCTCCACAAGTCAATGCGGTCAATACCAATCACACACATCTTTAATAGGGCTGTCGAAGTTGCAGGATTTTGCCTTTCAGTACATCATGAAGTTAACCATTATAGGAAATCAGCAAATACATGCAAATAGAGTTTGCTCTCATGTAAGTAGGTAGATTCCTTTATTAGCGTGCTAAAACAGCTGTAACCGAAGGACAACGTCTACTACTGCCCCACGCTAGCAAAACAAGGAGGCCTCAAAAACATGCACTAGCCCAAGATAATGTTTTAGTCTCAACACATTGGTGCAGGGTGCTATTCTTAGTCCGGTTGGGATTACAATGATTTAAGGCAGATAATGTGATGCAGCGGCAAGAAGCATGCTAATTCACATTGTAGTTGGGACAGCTGGAGGCTCGTTGAAACAATGGAAATGTAAGCGCACAGTACTGTCCAGGGAATGTGTGAAAAAGCATATACATTTTATTTCTCAAACTGTGTGTCTTTGAATCTTACATTTTGGAATTTCTCTCTAATATCGTCATTCAAACCCTGAGGTTCGTCAAGCTGTATGGGGATTTGAGAGTCATCAGCCTAGCTCTAAAATTGGCACTTAGAACAAATCAAGCAGAGTGGCCAGGGCTCGAATGTGTACATTACTGAGCCACAGGGAGAGTGCTGATCTTTGGGGCACTCAGAAAGGCAGGCTGTTAGCTTCCAATTTGTGGATCCAGCTTCTCGGTTCCACTTATTAGACGCATAGTGGTTAAGTGTTTGAACACAATACACATGGCATGGAAAACATTGGGTTTATAATGCGGCCCTGCCATGAAATGTAATTTCCCTGCACTGGGGATGAGAACTGTTTCACAATGGTTAAGTATGTGTCTATTTCTTCCCTTATGACTTGCCTTGTAGATAAAGAGGGTATGATTGACTGAATTCCGTGTATACATCTTCCTGCAACCAACGTATAAAGTGGTTGAATCCCTTGGTTTTATTCTATGTGAAATATTTGTCCAGCTCATTCTGTTATTTTGTTCATTGCTCATTTATCATATGACCACCATCTGGGACGTTGAAACATGTATATCTTTCATCTCCAAACAATTGTTTCAGTTAGTCCAATAACTTGGATTTTTCTTGATTTTAAAACTGCCCTGACATGTAATCAAACCTTTTTGCTGATCCTTTTATAGAACAATTCCAGTCTGGTAGAAAGGAAAGTATCTTCTTGGTGGGACTATTGAGGCCATTTGTGTTTCATGACAGAAAATGGCTTTTCTTCGAGGGAAGCGAGGGCCTTGGCAACGGCTGGAGGCTTTTAAGCAGCCACGTCCACCACCCCCACAGCTGGGGTGAAAGCCGTTCGCACCCCAGGATGTATCCGGGTGCAAATGGTTTCATTTTCCCCTGTGAAGATTGGCAGTGCAAGCAACGCCAATCGCCCAAGGGAAAAAAAACAAATATGTCTGCCGGCCTAGGGAAAAGGCACTAAGTCCCTTTTACATTTCTATGGTGGTGGCTGGGAACAGGAGGAGTGCTGGGACCGGTGCTCAAAACTCCAGTCCAACAATTAAATGGGGAGGGGTCGAGAGGGTGGGGAAGAGGTATGGTTTATTTTGGGGGTATAGGGAGGTTAGGAGGGAAATGCTGCCTCCCCAAATAAAAAAAAGATGGCGCCACCCGAGGAAGAGCCTCAGGTGGCTGAAAACAGACAGCAGAGGATGTGTATTCTCCGCTGCTGATCAAACCACCTGATTGGCTTAGCGGCCTTCCCTGGGTGCAAATGGTTATCCTCCCACTACGTTACCTTATGTTGTAGTTGGCTGTGAACTGGGCTGAGTGGTGAATGGTGGAGGCGTACATCTGATGTGCGAGTGCTAGTTCATTCAGGTCCACTCAGTACTTTGCTGTCAATGGATTCTCAGTTGAAAGAGTAGTGCTCAGTTTTTGTGTGGAAAGATAGAGTTGAGATGGTTGAGAATTAAAAAGAAAACAAAGTCAGTAGATTGATAGGTTGTAAGTGAAAACGGAAATAAAGGAAATAAAAGCTAACCGTTTGTGACACTACTGTTCTGTAAAGTGGTTTGGGAAAGGACCAGAGAGCTATCCCCACAAGCCAAAAAAGGAAAACGTAGTGCAGCCTTATCGGAGTGGTCAATATCCAGGCATCGTGGCACAATAGGGAAAAGGCTGGTCATGTATTGGACCTGGCAATGACCTATGCAACAACGAGGACATATGTAGCGTTTTCGAGCTGCTCACCCATGTTGTGATAACAATACAGTTGGGGTGCATCCACCACTGGGCATTCCTCTACTAGAAATGCATGCCTCAATCCTGGTAGGCGATAATAAGCAGTATGTTGTCATTGGGCCATTTAGAATTCATTCACCAGCTGACCTTTCAAAGTGTGTGTTAATAAGTAGAATGCCACGCATTGAAGGTATTCTGCAAGACCTACACGCATCAAAGCAACCTAAGCAACCTATTCAAGCAACCTAAGGTTGATACAGATGGCTCACATATTGGGTGCGGAATGGGGAGGTGTGGGTACTCCAGGACGAACAACCCACATGAGATCACATGAAAACACAGCCTTCATAGAACTGTGCCATCAGATTCACATGTGCGTAGCTGCGGAATACTTGTGACAGGAGAGAGTTATTAACTTACATCAAGTTCATGCCTTCAAGCATGTCTTTGATGTGGCTCTTGCAGCTTACATCCATATAGTCTTAATCGGCAGGCCACCCAGGTGACAACACCATGAAGCAGCTCTCAACTTCTACTTACCCAATTGGCAAAGGTGCAACGCCATGGTAGGCTTGACATCAGTAACCCTACTACTGCCACTTATGCTGTCCTATGTACTTTGGGGGACGCATTGAGCAGCACCGTGCTTGCCATCTACGTGCTTGGCTCAATGTGTGAACAACGCAGCATCTGGACATTTAGCACTTTCCAAGAGTTCAGATACAGTCTGAGAGTTTCTGGTCAAGGTGTTGTTAATTTGAAGCTCCTGAGCTATCCTGCATGCTTCACTAATGGACTCCATAGGTAGCAATCTTGGTTGAGGTCTTTAAATGAAGTCATGTTGGGGCCTTTCCACATAAAAGAGCCACTTAGAGTTTGGAGTTTGCAAGGGAAAATTCCACTGTCTAAGACATTCCACAACTGAATGAAAATGTGCCTTGTGAGATCAGGGTTATGTCTAATTCTCACCAAACTGTAGGCAATCGCTATTACAAGGCCGCTGGTAGGAGGAGCAGCTGAGATCTCAAGCATGATGTCCTCTAGGATTTGTTTACCTACACCCTATGTGTCCAGTTTCCGGGTTGCCACACACCTTTGTAGCTACCAGCACAGGTTTTAGGATAACTGCTCCAATTTTGCACTGAATTAGCTTGTTTTTCTCCAAGAGCACGACAACATCTTGCAACCCCCTTGTGTAAATCGTACAGCAGTCCTCCAGTCCTTTATTGCAGGAGGTTGCTCTAATGTCAAGATTGCTGATTTGGGGTTCAGTAGTGGACATCCTGCTCTCAAATAGTCACGGTGAGACCCTAAAACTGCTGATTTCTGCCAGTATTTGCTGATGCAGGTGCAACATGTCAGTTGAAGAGAGCTCTGACTCTTTTGTCCCCATGTTGGACAACTGTGACTTGGCAGTTGACTATGTTCTCTGGACCGTTTGGTTTCTGGAGAGAGCTTTTGGTGTTAGTTTTTTTCTTCCACGATCACGTTGCAATCTCAGGCAACACAATTGGGACTTTTTCTATAGCATTTTCAACGTAAATTATACATATTTTCCATGTTGGTAACTGAACAAGTTAAATGAGGCTGGACAGCATCTACTTTAGAAAAATGTTTCCGATTTGTTCACCAAGGATTCCCACTGGAATGCATTATTTATTATTTATTTATGTATTTATAACACGCCATGACCCGCCCGCATCAGGGCACACATTAACACAACACAGGAAGATTCAACGAGACAAGGCAACATGGAAAGGGCAAGTAACCTTTTACTTGAATACTAGAGTCTTTAGGCTTTAATGGAAAGCCAGTAAGTGATTTTCCTGTCACAGGTCCATGGGTAAGATATTCCAGTCCTGGGCAGCTTGTACTGGAATCGACTGCCCATTGCCCCTCACCCTCTTGGGTATTGGGTTAATAAAGCATTGAATTTTGCTTGGTCACAGGGGTCTGCATGGCTCATACAATTTTATAAGGACATACATGAATGTGGGAGAAATCACTTTGGGTTTGCTTCAAGTTCTTCGAAATAGTCTGTGCCCACTTATTTCTTTACTATGTTGCTGTTAATGCAGGCCACCCCGGTTGGGAAGGACAGTTACTTTCTATATTGCAAGCAGACAGTGTGGGTAGTCAGAACCGCCCATTAAAATAACTATTTTGCATTCATGATACAACAAACAACACATTCTCTTTAAACCTTCTCTGCTGCTCAAATCATTTCAATCTACTGCAATTAACCATTTATTGTGCTGGAAAAAATACACCACATATAGAGAAATACAGTTTTCACTGTATGTTTTAAAAGCCTTCGGCATGTTTTGAGGTAGACGTTGAAAGTGTGTAACTATTTGTAGATTTCGACTTTTCATAATGTGCGCTGCTCTGCCTTTACTAGCAACCAAAATCCCTTGTTTGTTATGTTTCCCTGGGTGATTGTTACAGTTTAATTGGATCCTGTCCTCATATATCCTCCACCCAAAGTATCCTTTTTATGACCCTTGGCAGCAAGTGTGCACTGCTTATGCACTACGTCGTGTGCTGGTTTCCTGCTCATGCAAAGTCACTTTTTCTAAGATAAGTAATTTCTTATTATTTGTCTTCTTTCCTCCATATCTTTGTTCTCTTTGCGTAAACTTTCAAATTTTCCTCCATGTACATTGAGGCGTTATCCTGTTATTCCTTTGGTTAGCCGAGCACCCTGGTTTTGGGAAATTGTGAAGGGAAAATATGGTGTTTCCGTCACCTTTATTTTACTGCCGCAATGTACACCAATCACACACATGTATAGCTCCCATTTGCAGTTTTATGTAGGCCAGGTAGACACTGTTATTTGAGGGCAATGTAAATGCAAGACCAGGATTATCTGCTAAGGACATCATCTTGTGTCTTTTCTATCCCAAGATGTCCTGTGCTCCAGCGGACATGAGCTAGAGCGATCATTGCCCTGGTGGAAGGCTTTTGGAACCAATAATTGCATTCAGGGTGGTCCATTTTGTTTGGAGCCGGGATTAATCACGTTTTTTAACCCACTCGTCTCTGTGAAGAAAACCTATGATTATTTCATGCTTTCTTCATGAAGCAGAACTTGCTCAGACACATTTCCAGGGAGAAGAGTGTCTCTTTGGGCATTCACAGGGTAAGGTGAGATGAGCTTGTCTTCAGTCATATCCAGATATGTAGGTCCCATAAACTTTGATGATGCTTTCAATGTTGCGGGTCATGCTCCAACACTTACTTTAGATGAGCCAAACCCCCTGGGACCTCTGCTGGTAGGCTTCTAGTTGGGGATAACCCCATTTGCTGATTTCATGAGTAATTTGATCCCATGAATGTAGATTAAAATGCTAGCATCCGAAAAGAAAAGGGAGAATGTACACATTGCCTCTGTAATCTTCGTTAATTACTCATGGAAGTTCTTGACTGCCAATCCTGACATGAGAACTATGCACCCATATAATCATGTGATCATTCTGAGCGTTTGGTTGTTTTGACCAGAGTGTGATCCCAAGCAATTATCAATATTCGTAGGCTCCATAAAAGTCTTAATCAGATGCTTTTTCAAAGCCCTGAGTTTGAGTTAGAGCTGTTGGTCTCTTTACAAATTCTAAAATGAATACTTATTGGCAGGTCTGTCAATGCCTTTCATATGATTGAGGCATTGTTTTTGATCTTGGTGGGTCGGACATCCAGGTCAAGTGCAGGTGATTACAAAACCCTGCCCTTCTATTGTCCCGCTTGGACTATTGTAATGCTCTTTATCTGGGATCCTCTAAAGCCACCACCAGTAAACTATAAACTCTTCAGAACAACGCTCTCAGAGCAGCTTTGGGCATCTCTAGAAGAGAGCATATCACAGGACACAGCCAACAGAACAACTGGTTTTCCATCAAAAACAAAATCCTCCTAAAAACGGCATCACTCACTCACAAATCCCTTAACAACGCTACCCGATCTATCTGATTGACAGATTCCATAGAAAGCTCTCCCTGAGACCCACAAGAACAGCTTACAAAGATTGCCTTTCTGTGCCCAACTTCAATCGGTCCTCAAAAGGGGGAAATAGTTTCCCAGTGTAAGCAGCGAAATTGTGGAACTCCCTACCTCCAACTCTAAGAATGGACTTGCCCTATCAAAACTTCAGATCCAAGGTAGTTTCATGGTTGAAAACATAGGCCTCCTTACACATCCAACTGCCTAATCTGTCCTACCTTGCCATCTGCACATACTGTAACCACTTGTGCCCATTGTGCCCTCTTGTATACATGTATACAATCCTGCTACTTACGTTTATTGTGTCTTGTATATATTACCTTGTTATTGCCCACACTGTAACCACCCATGCCTTCCTGTATACTTGTATATGATACTGATATTTACAAATTCTGTGTTTATGTATATATTTTGTTTGCCACAACTAAGCCTCGCAAATTCATGTAAATGCTGTGCACTGATACCCTAGGGTATGCCAGCGCATTACAAATAATAAAACAAACAAACAAAACTATCTGTGATGATTCCCAGCCCATATAAACAATGTACCTCAGTGGATAAAGTAACAATACAATATTTCTTGGGAACATACAATGTTTGATATTCATCTGCCTTTTCTGTAAGGGTTTTTTCTCATGTCTGCCGTTCTGCAGTTGTCTTTGCTGTAAAACTGCACTACTTTTCCAACAGTGTAATACAATCCATCTTGTTTCTCTCTTTTTCCTGTTCCTTCTTCAACTTGAACATGGACTAGGATATGTCTCCTCATCGGCACACCTGCACCCTTCTTTCCTGTCACTCTCTGACTGGCCTCTCTTGGCCCTCTTCCTGCTCCCACCTGTGAGGCTAAAGACCTTGGGGTCATCTTCGACTCCACACTTTCCTTCTCTCCTCACATCTCCAATGTCTCTAAGAAGGCACACATACAGCAGCACCTCCTCAGAGGTATTCTCCCTTTCCTCTCCTTCCCCCAGAAGCTCACTGTCTTCAGAGCTCTGGTTCTCTCTAGGCTTGACTATTGCAACAGACTCTTTCTAAATCTGCCTGCTTCTACTCTCCGCCCTCATCCAGAACAGGACTGCAAGGCTTGTCCTTGGCCTCAAGCCCAGGGATCGTATCTCTCCAGGACTGAAATCTCTGCACTGGCTCCCTGTGGCTGCGAGGATGAAGTTCAAAACCCTCTGCATTATCCATAAGGCCTTCGGGGGCCTGGGGCCTCCATACCTTCAACTCTCTCTTCCTAAATATCTTCCTTCTCAAGCTCTTCGCTCATCCGCCTCCAACTCCCTCAGGGTTAGTCACTTCTCCAAGCAGCATGTTGGTGGCAGATATCTTTCTTCGGCTGGGGCCTCCTTCTGGAACGGCCTCCCTGCCTCCCTGAAACTTGAGGAGAATCATCTCTGGTCCCGCAAGCACCTCAAAACCTTTCTCTTTGCTTCTGCTTTTTCTCCTCCTCTCCCCTGCTGATTTCCTGGCTGAAACCTAAACTGCACTGGTTACCTGGCCACCCTCTGATCTCGGGCCCAGGTCCCCTCCCCACCAGTCGCACACCTGCACTGCCTTCTTGGCAACCATCACACTTTAGGACTGTTTCTCTATCCCTACAGTCCCACTACCAGTACTTGACACATGTTGTCTGCACCTACCCTTGCCACCTGCTTGCTGCACTTCTACTTTTTTATTTATTCTTTATCCCATGTACTGCACTGTCCCCTCCCACTTTGCCCCACACTCTCTCCCTTCCCCTTTCCCATGCACTTGCGTGATCTGAATGACACCTGGCCTAGTAGGATCGTTGTCTTCCCTCTGTTTCCCCTCCCTTGACTCGTCGTGCCTTGAAACACTTGTGTATAGGCGTGTTATAAATGCCATATCACATCACATCATATCATATCATCATATCCTTTATCCGGATTTACAAGCTTGACTGTTTTGTAAACATTCTTCCAATTATCCACACTAACAAAAATAAGGGAGCAAATAACGGTGCATGAAGAGACCAGCATTATTGATACATTCAGCTGGAAGCAGGCCCACAGATGGTCTTAATTAATTTCCTGTCAGCTCAGGGGTTATAAACCAAAACGAATCACATCATCATTATCATAAAAACAAAATTCACAAGATACCATTGGCTGCTACACTTAATTACATATATTACCCTATACATTTCTATTTTTAATTGGACGGTCCTTATATTTAACAATGCACAGGGTACATCCCATTATGCAAGATGTCATATACCCAGCATCATCGGACCATATTCTGATTGGTTGGCACTACAACGTGCTGACACTATTACAACTCTGGTGTATGTTACTGCTGTGGCCTTAGATGTTGCACTTATCCACAATGGCCCAATTAACTTCTGGGTGGGAAAGGAAGTACTGAAATGTTGCTTTGGCCAAAAATTATCAAACTCACTCCCATCTCATTCACGCTGGGCCCCAACTTTCTAGACAGTTTGCTTGACCTTGGACAGCTCGTTCTTTTCTCATTTTTTGATACAGCGTACTGCATGCAGGTGCTCACTCTAATTGGGTCATGACGTGCATAGCCTATTCATTACAGTGTGAGGTCTCTGTATAAGACCTTTTGCCTTCAATGTATGCAGCCTATTTGTGTGCTCTTCATGCATGCACTGAACTGATTTCACCATTGGGGGCGCTAAGAATACATCTTGCTAATGTGTCCATGGCAATGTTATTGCATGCACCTGGCAATTAAACCTATTCGTGTTTCTGCCTGCTAACAACAAGAATAACTTAATTGTTGCTTTTCTAAACTGGAACCATGAGAACGTTCTGTTTGTGCAGTTTCAGCTATCCTCCCTTTTCTTCTCAGCCTTGATACTTTCAATCATCTGGACACCACTTGTGGTCACACAAAAATCCCTATTGAGCTATTTAAACAAACATTCTGTGCTTTCTTAACAGTGTACTGTCAGGGCCTTGCAAAGGGGAAAATGGCAAAATGGCATTTCTCTTGTTCATTTACAATGCTGTTATGCAAATGACCTGTACCTAACTATGCATGCCACCATTTGATACATTCCCTCTCTTTGTAGGTGATGGCCCTTTAAACACTTCAACCAAGCGGGCCCACCACTTGAAGAACAAGTGCACACTTTGTACATCAGGAAAGATTATTGTACAATTATCCGGGGAGCATTTAGATGGTGTTGAAGGACCATACTAACCCAAGTCTCAACAAACCACATCAGTTGACATCTTTTATACAGTTTTGCAACAGTTAAAACACTGCCAGATACTTTATTACAATCCACCCCCCACATTTGATTGGACAAAACCCTCTTCAAAGAATTCCCATTTTTCTTCAATTGCTACATTTTAATTGGCCGGTTTTATCTTCATCTTCAGCTCATGTGTAGAACACACCTCTTCTTAGGATTCATTGTGGTGGGTCACAATGTCATTATTTAGTAAAATATTTGTATGCAAACATAATTCATTACTAGCAATAACTGGCCTAAGCTGTTTAAACTTAACTCTTGATTTGCACATGGTTTGCATGAAAATTCCCAGCGATATGATGAAGGCTGAGAAGATAATTTCTCTTTGAGTTAGTGATGCTATCTCATTCAGCAGGCCATTGGTTTCAGTGGAAAATTCTAATTTAAATACCCTGCCTCTTTATCGCACATAGCATATCTGACAATACAATTGGAACTCCTGTTTTTTTATTAGTTAGCCTTGGGCATTGACTCACCCCGTGTTTCACTGCTAGCCAAAACAAATAGTGAAACTCTTTTGTCACACTCCCATTCATCAGAAGATTATCTCTGCCGTCTGTGATATTGATCAAACCATAACACTCATGGCCAGTTCCTGCAGCTGCACTCACCGTGAAGGTTGTGGAGTTACTTATTCACCCATCTCATTGGCTTATAAAACTTCACAGAATCAGTTACTTAGCAGTAAAAGTTAAGCTTCTTTATGTATGTTTTAACATTTTGATGGGTTTCAAAATTTTATCTTCCTACATGCGTGCAAGCTAATATGTATCAATTCTAGACAACCGTAACACTAAAAGTATCATCCCATCCATAATTAACTACACTTTGATACATATGAGCAACAGTTTTTATTATGTATTATTTATTTATTTATTTACTTGTTTATTTATTTGTTTACTTATTTGTACCATGGCGCCCAGTTCGCTGCCACTCCCAGTTATCATTACAGTGCATGCAACATGACCCCATAATTTTTGTAATTGTGATTGGTTATTTATAACACGCTTAATACTCAGAGGTTCCTAAGCGCGGAACCGGGGATCAAACCTGTGTTGCTCTGCATCGTCTTGCTTCCAATGTGAACGTGTTGCCCCTGAGCTATCCTCCTGAGATGGGTATCTTTCCTGACATTTTAACATTCCCCCCTTTAGTTACTACTTTAACTAACAATGGATAATCATCTTGAGAAACAACTGCACAGCCATCTCTCACACTGGTCTCAATATGTGCATAATCCTCCTCCGCTGAACAATCCCAACTCATCCCCCCACCATTCCTGAAACCTACCTGCTGCTCCAAAAAAGAATGCCAATTTGGTAGAGGACACAAAACAACTTCAGTTTGAGTACCTGTATGGGATGAAGAGGTGGTGACCCTAATCCTGGATAGGGTTACAGTCACCAAGGCAGCAGCTGTTGGTACCTGGACAGGGCAACATCGTAAGAGCATTTGACAGGAACAGAAAATATTGAGAAAAAGGAAAAAATGGGTAACAAAATCTTCACAGTGAAGCTGAACCAAGAAAGTACCCAAGAGAACAAGGAGTTGATCGATGAATCGTTGGTGATCCCAGCCTCAGTCTCCATGATCACTTTAAGTTAATTCATGGCAGAAAAAGTTAGATAAACAGCAGGTATCGATCGGGAAAGCCCGCTAAAGCCTGTGATGATGCTGCTGAAAGGTAGTTAGATCTTCTCCTTCATTGCAATTGTTTATGATTTATTTTCACCCTCAAACATTGTCTTTGGTTGATGAAAGGGGCGCAAAGGGCACAGGGGACAAAGAGGCACAGATGTAAATTCAGGCTTTGTATGGGCCAAAATAAGGTATTCTTGGGGATTACATGGATGGACACATGATGAGCAGAGAAGTTGCACACACCTCGCCAGGCTGGATGCAACTGCCTATGTGCCACAGGTCCACACATTATCTAAAAAGAGCAGCTGTGCCGCCAGCCAGGTCTGTAATGTGAAGCGTGCAGCTGCCGTTTCCATTTCTGCCAATTGGCATCATGCCATTGCATTTAAAACACAGAAAGAAATGGGTGTCTTGTGAGAAACCTGAGGGTATTCTCACACCTTCTCCCCTAGGATCCTCTGCACAGGTGGCCTGGGAAAGGCCACCGCTATTGGATCCTTGCTCTGGGGGTCGAGAAATTAGGGAGGATCACCTTGGCAGAGGGTCCTTGTGGACTGGGAGTGGGGTGTCCTTGGGCAAGACATTGTATTCCCCTTTCCCTATTGACGATCAACCCAACCCTTCCCCAACCTTCATGGGCTATTATAAGTCAGTTCCCCTAATTTCTCCACATATGACCCTTGACAGTACTGGTACAAAGAAGAGACCACTAAGAGCAATGAAGATTACACCTTTTCACCACTTTAGTACTAGGACGAAGAAGATGCCAACTAAGACCTGAGGGTCAGGCATGTCCCTTTAAATATGGTCAGGCATGACTGATTGGACATCCCCAACTGCAGCCTGTCAAGGTGCTGCAGGTGTATAAGGGGAGATCGGCCAGACAGAGAGGGAGAGAAGGAGCATGACAAAAGGAGCAACGGAGAGAGCAGCAGAAGACCGTGTGAGGAGGCAGCTGTGCTGGAGCCAGAGACCAATCCAGGATGCCGGCAAGTATCCCAGCGGACTTGGGGGACCCAATGGGCCATGTAATTTCCCCAAGCCTGGCAGCCTCAATACCACACAGCGAGCTGCAGGAGCTGCTGAGGAGCCAGAGCAGAGAGGGCGCCGCCCGCATTCTGAAAGAAGCATTAAAGCTGCTGGTGTGTGAAGAGAGGCACACAGCAGGCGAGCGAGGCTCAAGCTGGTAAGGTTTCCCGACTTCAGAAGTAGATGAGAAGTCATGGGAACTGATGGAGAAGAAGCACAGAAGACTGGTGAGCGGCATAGAGGCTCTGGGGAGCTCCAACAGGACAGCGCGTGAACAACGGTCTGTAATATGGTAGCAAATGAATGCTTATTGAATACCAAAAACAAAAGGAAAACTTAACTTTGAACAACTTAATGCTTATTGAATACCGAACTAAATGGAAACTTAACACTGAAACCAAAAAGTACATATTGAATATCAAACTGAATAGAAACTTGAACTTGAGCAATAAAAGTGCACATTGAACACTGAACTGAATTGAGTTCATGTTGCTCAATGATGGAATTCAAATATCATAGTCAAGAGTATTAAAGGTAGACAAGAGCAAAACAGTGAACTTTTTATGAGCGAATACAGTGCGGTAGGACCACAGCTTGGCAGGAGGTGTGTGACACGTAGTGGTAGGGCTAAAAGGCTAATAAGGAGAAGCCAGATAAATGCAAGAATACCCATAAAGCCAAGAAGCCAATAAAAGGAACTAAGTGAAGGTGTCTTGGCACCCAGGAGCAAGTGCCAAGGAACCTGTGTGTGTGTGCTGAGGAGACCCGGGGCCCTGGTTGCACGACCTGTAATGGATTGGACTGTGCAGTAACAACTGTGCATAGATCAGAGAGCCCTGAATGGTGAAATATAAGGACACCGAGAAACAGCCTAATGAAACCACTGCATACAAAATGGTGAAGTAAGCCAGAAAGAAGGTCAGGTTGACCTGGTGTTTTGTTGAGATTTTTTGGAAAGACTGTAAGCGGGGTTGAAGTCTTGGGGAAGAGAGCCCTGAGGCTTAAATGAACCATACTTGTTGTCTTGAGAACGGAGTCTCAAGTCTCTGGGGAGCTCAGGGGTATAAAGCACTGTCTGAAGACAAAGAGGGAGAATGTGAAGATCACCCCCAATAGGCATTTGAAATTTCTACATTTAAAGATGTCCTCAGCTTTTATCCTGTAAAGATGTGCAGATTGGGCCTGAAGGAATATACTTCCGGTTGGAGATACGGCTACCTAGCAGTAAGATATGCATATATATTTATTGAAGAGAAATTAAGAGACATTTTTGCTTGGATAGACTTGCTTACTGACCACATTTTTGCTAATTCTGGGAGACATGAACACAACCCTTGCAATAAGGGGTCAAAGCAAGAAATAGATTACAAGAAGGCCATCTGTAATGAAAGTACTTATAGCCGGACGCCGCAAAGGGAAGCAAGATCACTGTGCAAGAAATGGCTTGCTAGCAGAGATGGAGAAAGTGGCGTATAAATGAGTGGCTCAATGGCAGAATTCTTGAATGGATTTCGGCAGATGCATGATGATGCTGTCAAGTTTCTATCAATTGTAAATTATCACTTTAGAGTAGATCTGATACCGGGAATGGCGAATGACTTATTAACTGTCTTTTGTTCATCACAGCTATTTTCTTCTTCCACTAAAAATATTTTTCTTCTGAGGGCTAGTCCAGGCTTAACCGGCCTCAGAGGGGAAATACAGATCATGATACTGCTGCATATTTACTAGGTATGTTTAGATATTTATGTTATGTGAATATTTTCTTCAGTATTGTATGTTTCACATATCTCTGGAATGTGTAATAAAGCATATTAATACATAAACACTGGATGATTTCAGATAAGTGTTAAAATGATGGTTGTTGTCAAACCAGCAGCAAGGCAAGCATTGGGTGGAAGGAACACAAATCTAACATTAGAACTCATAACAACAGTCTCCTGTCGCCAGATATTTTCAGCAACACAGGCATCAACTGTCAATGATTAGATTCCAAATAATTGAATCAGTCAGAACCACCCACCTAAGAATCAGCAGCAGCACGAAGCTTCAACAAAGCGAGGCATATTGGATCGGTAAACTTGATACTGTCTCTCCAAACAGCGTGAATGAAGAAGTAGATCTATTTTGCTATCTGTAAGACATCATCCATCCTACAGTACACCACTGTACATGACAAGTAGCATAGATACAGAGATTTACCATGTGTGTGACCATCAAGTGTATAATGGCACCAAGGATAAAGGATCCCATCAGGCATTTACTATGAAAAACTTTATCAGCCATGAATACTGCATTAGAACTCCATGAAGCACATTTAATGTCTGCAGCCAATTCCCTAAAATGAACTAACACATTCCAAGTTTGTGCCGGTAAAGTAATAAGCACTCTTCATTTTGTATTCTGTTTGTGCTACCTTTTTGTTCTTGTCTATTGCGATTACTGCATTATAATATCAATTGACCAACAATGTTATGATCAGCGAGCACCCACCACTGTTGAATAAAGACAAGAATATGGGCCTCATTACAACTCAGGCGTTAAGGGTTAACGCCACCGTTAACCCTTAACGCCTGATTCTGATTTTAACGCCTGCTTTTAGCAGGCGTTAAAATCCAGGGTGCTAACCTGCCATGGTGCTAATTACGCCGCCGTAATTTACGGCGGCGTAATTAGCGCCTTCCCCACTCCCATTATGCCCTATGGGGCAAAAATGGGAATGGGGAAGGGAAAATGGGAAATGGGGATTTACCGCCCCACTCACCTTGGAATGGGGCGGTAAATCCACCATCCACCATGGTGTAAACGGAGTTTACACCATGGTGGTAAAGTTGGTGCACTTAGCACTAAGGTTGTAATGAGGCCCTATGTGTTTTGCGCAATACTGCATTGTGAATAGTAAAGGGCCAAAATGCATTTGTTTCTCAATCATGATTATTATGCACTTGATTGATTTTGAGCCCTCACCAAGTTGTTTTTTTCTATGTAAAAATGTCCCTAGAAAGATGTAAAAGTATGCACATCCTTTGTCTGTATGCATAAGGTGATCAACCAATCAGCTGTACTCACTGGAATGCCTTACCATTGATATATGTACTTGGACTTAAGTGATAGACACGGTGCAGCCTACAACTGAGTGGAATCCAATGAATGTCCAAGCCGGGTATAGGTTTATTCAAGTAAACACAGCCCAGTGTTCTTCTCCCTTATGTAACTACACTACCCATCGGCCATAGCGCCACGTTTCCAGATGGCCCTCTCAGTACGTCATTATGTTACCACAATTTGATGGATCCAACATTTTTTTCAACACGTTTCCTGCGTTGTTAGTATCCTCCAGACGTTGACCAATGAGCTGCTAGCTTTGTACACCAATGCGCATTAACGACATGTTGCCTAAGGTAACAGGACTGTGTACATTAAGACTGCCATGGTAACGGTTGCGTTCCTAGGCAGCGCACTCGCACTCGCACTATCTACACTTAGGAAAACAGACCTCGATCTGCTTCTCTCAACGGATCCCTCAGCTTGCGAAACATGTGCTATAGAGCACACTAGGCACGTGCCACATCACTTATTATGCACCACACTTAGTACACTCTGTTAGTTTTGTGTTTATACTAACATAGCTTGATCAAAACTCTGACGCACACATTTGGTGTGCTTCCTTTCCCACAGGCAGCGCTACAACCTTTTCTGTGCGAACTCAGCAACATGTATACAGCCCCAAAGGTTCCTGATCCAATTACCTCAAGACAACATGTTATCATCTTGTGCCATTGCCCTTAGCTTTAGCATCCATACCAGACATGCGGTAAGAAACTATATAGCATGTCTTTTGCCATACTTACAAATTATGGATCTGTTCCGCTCATCACAGGTCTAGAGACATGACCATGTGCCCAGGGAATTATGCTGGTTGTCATCAACACATACAGGAGCGGTGTAGGCATTACTTCATGCACCGCCAGCCCACAGTCAACTCAACCTGCTTACAGCTTCTCTCTAGACATCCCGGAATCGTAACGACCTCTACCAGCTTTCACACCAGGTACACATCCATACTAGTGATTGTATTTCTTAACTGTGTTTGAAGATTGAAGAGTTGTTAGAAAAAAAATATATGAAACTGAAACACTGTTGTAATGATTATGTATTCATAGAGCCCGCCTTGAAGAAGGACACATTGTCCGAAATGCATTGGCAAAGGACCTATGTACAGCACCAATGAAAAATGTAAAAGAAGATTTCACCCACAATATTATGGGTCTACTTAATTATTGTACACTAGCATGAATGTTTGTAATATGAAGTAGTATTTACTACACCCTTTGTCGTCCTTAGGTCTGGTGATCATTTCATCAGATGCTTTGTTTTGTAGTGGGTTTAGATTTTTACCAGTTCCTGGAGACCTATTGGGGTATGGCGCCATAGGAATAGGTCATTCAATCACTTTTAGCATCTCTTTAATTATCGTTAAGTTACACTCCCACAGAAATGGGTTATTTTGGAAAGGCTTATAACTTTCTGTCTCAAGAAAGAATTTTCACAAAACCTTTCAACAACAAAAAATAATGTGTACAACCAGCTGTGAATTAGTCTGGAACGTTTTAAGTTTGGTGCAGGGCAAAACATTGGTCACTTGGTTTCAGTTGCTGCAGCTCAGTGGTCCGTCTGGTGAATAAATTAAATCTTTTCAACTATGGCAAAGATGGATTGGCATTCATTTCTTATGTCATGATGGTGTCCTGGGTAACAATGATTGATGTGTTGAAGTGATAGACAGATGAGGCCCTTCAAAGTGCAGGGGGTTGGATTATGTCATCATATATTAATTTATAATACATGGCAGCCTACAAACAGGGATGTCATTTCACCAAAATGCCTGGGGTAGCGGAAGTGACATTTCACGACCTTTGACCCCGATGACACCACAGGAAGTGACGTAACTTTACCCCGCCCCAAGTGACATCACAGGAAGTGATGGCAAATGACGTTCAGATTTTTTAGATGCATCTAGCACCCGTGTTTCCAGGTGCTCTTATTTCATTCAGATATAAGAACCGAGGCACAGAGGGAGGCATGATTTGTCCAGGAGTAGACATTTGGGGAATGTCATTTTTCAGATTCGATTGGGGTATATATGTAAAACATACATAATGAAGAATTTCTAACAAGGTAACCAAAATCTGTAACACAGGCTACAGCTAGTGAATGAAACATCTATAGATCAATGGACACAGAAGTATGTGTTGTCTCTGGTGTTGCTGTGTTAAACAAGCCAAAAAAGCACTGACCTGGGAGGCATGCACTGCTGTTTAACTAGGAGAAAAATGCTGCATGAGCAAGGCCTGAAAAGTAAATCATTGACCAGGATTTAGTTTCGTCAAATTTCCCTGGTTCTAAATGTATATATGATTCAGCTACCACTATGATAGAAGAAACCTATTAGACTGGTCTGCGTGCATAGAGGGCTGTGCACCTGATAATGTTATCTTTGCTGCAGTATAATACCTGGAAAAGTTTCTTTTAATATACCCAAGAGACCCCCATAGTTTTTATTATCTAAGCGTAATACTCTGTGCCAGAGGACATTTAATGTAATATCATTGCTGCACACAGAAATTCATAGCACTGCACAGTTATTTAAAATTGAAAACACCCACGAGTTGCTTCTCACCCGGGGACACACTGGCAGACTTCAAGGCGCGCACTGCACACTACGCCTTTATCAAACCCAGTGGTGCTCAATGGCATAGCAGAACATGTGGCGGCTCCCCTGCGAGCCATGCTGTGGGCCCCCCGCCACGCTCCTTAACAAAGCACAGGGCATGGCACACCCCCGGGCCGGTCCGAATCACCACGTGTGTGGAATGTCCATGATGATTATGCTGCTGCAGGCCCATGCAATACTGCACGTGAAAGAAGTAAATATGCTTTTCAATCAAATCTTTAATGCAACATAGAGAGAAGGGGCAGTGCATGGTCCACAAATACACCATCCACAAGTGGTGGCTGGTGAGTTGTTTTTTTGAAGGGTGTACATATTTGCTGCAAGTATGTGATTGCAACTGAGCATAGTGAGGGAGCCCGAATTAACGAAAATGGGTTGGGGCAGGGGTCCCGGGGGGATTCTCTCCCTCCCCAGAGTAAATGTTTTGAATAATGGGTTAAAATGCTGCATTCCAAAGCACACTTTCTGGGAAAATGTGGGTAAATTGCCAATAATGTGTGTAAAAGGTCAACAATCGGTTTTGTAGGGTGTAGGGTAAATCATGAAAAAAAGTAAAATATATGTAAGTCACCAAAAGTGCACTGGGCATTTCCCAATGCATTATCATGCCAGCCCCTACAATATATGCCAGTATAAAAAACATTGTATGCTGGCTGTGCCCATACATTTCCATGCTGGCTCCACCAACTTATGCTAGCATTCCCATATAAGACCATACTTATGTTCGCTTTAAGACGTTTTTCTATGGTATCATTACTGGCACTGGGCACATAACTGCCTCTGCCAATATATGCCAGTACTCCTGTGTAAGTAAATACTCCCATTGGTTTGGCCATTAAAAGTGACATGTCACACTAGGAAAACTTGTCCAAACTGGTTCCAATGTAAGCCAGTCTGGACCCAAATAGAAAACTTATCTTGCTTGATTCATCATAGATGCTCAGTTAATATAACATCATGCTACAGTGAAGAATATAAAGGCTGCGACGCCAAAACATCAGTCTAGCAAGGTAACACTACTTATCATGCTTGCTTTTTTAAAGATGCAGAGTAATACATGTCATGCCACAGTAAGCAATGGCTAGACTGTCTGCACCAAAATGCCAGTCTAGCCAGGGAATGGCACACATGAACTTGCCTTTGCCTCACAATGCTAGTAAAACATGGAAAGTCAATAATGGATGTGGCAAAAATGCTCCAGTGATCCCCAGTCTCCCAGGGCCTTACACACAGATGCATCCCCTTTCACCCACCGGTCACTCACCCATACATCTCCCCTGGCACTCGTTCACACTGGATTCACCACACAGGCATACACCGGACCCCATCCAGAACATTCAAACACACACTATTCACATTCATACTCATTCGCCCACCAGTCACTCAATCATACACCTTTCCTTACCTCCACCCATTGCATTTTCTACACATGTGCCACACACACCCACCCACCCAGAACATTCAAAAACACACGTCACATCACTTCTCATTCACCCACCAGTCACTCACACCTTCTCATCCATCCATTCATTGCATTCTCTACACAGGTGCACACCCACCCACCCAGAACATTCAAAAACACACATCACATCACTTCTCATTCACCCACCAGTCACTCACACCTTCTCTTACATCCACTCATTGCATTCTCTACAAAGGCACACACCCACCCACCAGAACATTCCTTCAAAAACACACATCACAACACATCACATATCATTCACCCACCAGTCACTCACACCTTCTCTTACATCCTCTTATTGCATTCTCTACACAGGCACACACCCACCCACACAAAACATTCAAAAACACACATCACACCACTTCTCATTCACCCACCATTCACATGCATACATCTGACACGTACTCCACACATGCAAAACACACATCATATTACAAAAACATGCCTTCTTACCTTTTTCTTGCACCTTCAGTCCATCCTTCCAGGCCCCCTTGGCTCCTCCGTTCTGTTCACAAAGAGGAACCAGGAAACTGCAATAGCTTCCTGGTTCCTGTGTATGAGCTGTAAGGAAGCTGAGGGAGAAGTGGTTGGAGCTGAACATGGCATGTGGCATGTATTACATGTCCTAGTCAACTCCAACCCCTACTGAGAGCCTTCACAGCCCAGCCTTCACGCTGATGGTTGAGGACTGAGCAGGGGGCCCACCTGACCTGGTGTGGCGGGTCCTCCCATGCCACGGGAGGGCCACTACACCAGGAGCACCGTTTTTATTTTAGCAAAAAAAATATTTTTATTTTACAGTGGGGGTCCCAAGGGTGTCCCTGGGGTTGCAACTGTGGCCCCCAGTGGTCAGTGGCCCCCAACTGACGTCCCAGCCTACACAACCTGTATAAAAGCCTTTGAATCATTTCCTTATCACAGGCTAGTTGTGACATCACTACTGAATTGTACGAGGAAAATGACATCACTGCAACCTTATTGCAGTTGTGCTGCCACAATGCCTGTTGCTTGAGCCAGCACAGACTAGAATTTCGGCTTTAACTGCAGCACTTAATTAAAGCTTTGACAAACGTTTCAAATTCTTTTCTTGTAAAATAACTTTCTCTGATACTTTACAGCCGTTCATTGATAAGGAATTGTTTATGGTAGTATGTTTATTTGGTGCACTGCTGGTGTTAAACAGGTGAGAGCAAGAAACCAAATGCATACTTTTGCTTATTTTAAAGGACAGACGTTTAAAGATGCATGTTATTAAATGTATTCAATTAATTTTCTGCAGAACATTAGAAGCTGCTTATCAGTTTTGGTGAGCAGGATGCGGGGGGGCATGCTTCAAACGGATCGATGAGGTTTCCTTGCATTTTCTTTGCCGAATGCAACTTTGTCGATATTTTTTGGCTCTATTTCACACTTTTTTTAACACAAAAAAGCAGGGGCAGTCCCCCTGCCGGCCCCATTTATTCACTAACCCCCATTCTCTATAGGAAACTGTGGTAAAAAAAGTGGTAAACAGAATTGCCCCAAAAGAATTCCGCAAAGTTGCACTCAGGAAAAGTGGGGAATAGCCTTCAAACAGTTTCAGTGAAGGAAATTGAATTGTTGAACAATGGTTTATATCTGCAGAACATCTACAAGCACTTGACCCTAACCCCTCTGGTCCAAGGCGTGCCAAATTGCCAGGGACCCCAGTAAAATATCCTGGCTGTACTTGTCCATAGTAACTGAGCCCAGGGCGCTTAAAACTTGGTGCGGCTTGCAGAAGAGATCATAATTGCTTAATTGGCTGTGACAAACATAGGAGTGCAGGCCATGTGTTGAGGGTCGTTGATATCGCTGAATTTGCATGGTGACATCATTGGATATGCGAAGGTGTGGGTGCCCTATCATGGGAACAGTAGGAGGGATGAAATGCAGAACAGTTGCCATGGTAAGACAATACAAAAAGTTTGCAATGTATAGATGTAAAAAAATATTTTTTTTAAGACTATTAAAAACCAAAGTGGAAATTAAAAAAACTGAAGAAGGATGGAGACATTATTGAGTAAAGATTGTTCGGATTTAAAGTGTAGCGCTTCATGGAAAGAACAGAAACCCGCCTGGAGAAATGCATGACACCAACATCTGTGTGCAATAACATTGCATAGACTTGCATAATAATGAGCTGCTAGATCCAGCTTTCTTCCCTCCAAGTGCCATGGGGCTGCCAAACACAACAAAAGCTGTGAAGATGTCGCTCGTTTATAAACAATGTCACATGATTTAATCGCTTCTCTCACTGCTCGACCGTCTCGCTACAGAAGCCAAGTCCTCGGTCTGTAAATCCCATCCAGAAATGCTTGCTAGCGCTGGCGTTGAACTGACTGCATTTCCGGCCACGCAGAAGCCTCCAAGATTCGACCGGATGTCACTACTAACGGCGCAGCTTGCCTTATGTTTCAAGATACTCACTTATGAGTTCCATGCTAGTTCTTTGCAGTGGAGTAACTTTGCTGAAAATGTTGGGGGGGACATCATGACAACTGAAAAAAAGGGGCGGGGTGCAGTGGGCAGGCGTTGGCACTGAGGGATAAGACTAAGGTACTACACGACAAGAGTCCATTGCAGACGCCCTCGGTTTTAACTTTCATAAGACTGATGGGTACCTTTAAAATTAAATTCTAAAGACACGCCAGTCTTCTGAAACTTATAACACCACAGTTGGTCTTTAGAATTCACTGCATTGACAACAGTAAAAAAGCCTGCTCCCCTCTACCTAAAGAGGGCCTGCAAGCAGGCAGAAGGGAGCTGGTGTTTGATCATTGCCACCAGGGCAGTTATTGGCAAAAAAGTTCAGGTACATGCTTTATCTAACAGAGCTGGCTTTAGCATCTCTTATTAGTGCTGGCCTGCAGCTAGTGAAAATCATGGTGTGGCAGTGTAAAAGGGTGTTTGGCCTAGTGGATTTATACATTGAGGCAACTTCTTTGCTTTATCTGTTTCAGTGTGGGAACAGTATGGCATGCTCGTCAGAATCATATACAAAAAACATTCCAGTGTGCTCTTGTATGGACATTGGGCACATCAGACAAAAACAGGTATATGTGCTGTTACATAAGGGAGCACCACATAGGCACCATTAACCAATTGGGTGGTGACTTGTGCAGCGCACAAACCATTGCTGCAAACATATCACTGCACTGATTTGCCATGGACTACTGTCTGCATGGTGACAGACAATGAACTCTAATTTCCTAATCACGGTGCCAGGTGACATTGAGTTGCCATCTGGTGTACGCACTAGGCAGTGGCTGGCTTGTTTAGACAATTAAACAACCTTTGATGCTGAGCAGATGCATTTAGCCCATGTCTCAAAGCAGCCACTAGAATACTGAAGCAGGAAAATTAGAGTTTACCTTCCCAGGGATGCGCCATATGTAACTAAAAAGTTAATATACAAAACAAAACAAAAAACTTTTGATGTGTCAAATAAAGAGACATGAAAATAACGAAAATAGTTTTAAACTTTCCTGTGTGGCATTTTAATTCTCTTTGAATAATGCATAGGTTTGGTCAGCTATCTGATGGCCTGGTGAATACAAATGCCCCATGTTCAGTTATTAACACTGAAATGTTAAGCACAACATACTGTGTAAAAACAATGGCTTGTTAAGTGAGCCAAATTTATAAATTGCCACACTTGAAAGGCTGTCAGCACAAAGAAAAAGGGGGCGGGTGTGCGACTCCAGAGCACCTCACAGGAGCACTCACCGACCAGAACAGCAGGCTGTTTAATCTGTTGTCCAGTACCCCGACCCACTCCGCCACACCTTTCGGGGAACGCAACGCAAACCTGCCCCTACACCAACCAAGTTACACTTGGTGGCACTAATCCAGGGGATATCCCTGTAACCTCAACCACTCACTCACCCAGGGCCTCTTCAGTGCACATGTGTTTCCCCTACCAGACCTTGTCCTCCTCCCCTTTCACCACTTGCATTGCTTCCCCCTCCAGGTGCCTGGCCGGGCCCGTCCCCTTTCATGGACCATCCGGTCCAGAAAGGACATGTCACACTACCTTTTTCAGCAATGGATGGTGTGCCTCCTTCACCCAGGCCCACCCCTCCAGTGCACTGCCATCTAGAAGGATGAGCCCAGCCCCCAACAGACATTAATAATGCACTCACATTCCCATTATCCAGGGAAAATAAGTCATACTGCTGCTGTGCCATATAACTTTAAAATTACGTTCATCACAAGAATGTAAATTGTGAGGGAAGGGTTAAAAGTATCAGCAATACCTCACGTTCTCTTCTACAAACTGTTTGCCTCCATCATTGTTGTGGAAAAACACAAGCTGAGACTTCCTCCTCCTGCAGACGATTTACTGGCATGTGTGACGGCAAGGGGGCCCGGAACGCGCGGAAGACTCCTAACAGAGCTATAACTCTAGATCTCAGGCATTGTCCTGCACACTATGCACACGGAATGGGTTTAAAAGTAAACGACAGAAGACGTTCCTAAGGCACACTTTAATTGCAAACATAGCAAAGGATCCTGTCTGTCTTCCGTGTCAGGAAGAACACCCTACTCCAATTCTGGGCCCTGCTTTTATTTCCATTTCAGCCCTTTCATTTCTATTGAAGTGGCCCAACACCACAAAGAAGTGAAACCCTAGTGCTGGGACATTGTGTGAGGTGGCAACCCGGTGCAGTGTGTGGAGAGCCCAGTAGAGGGACTGCAGCGTGTATAGAGGTTGGTGTGTTTGTACACAAAGAGCTACAGAAGGCGCACATGGCTATATGAAGGGCTGCAGTGTTTTCAGTGGAAAACAAACGGGTTGCATTGTCGGTACAAATGGCTATAACTGCGGATGAAATGTGTACAGAAGGTAATAGTAGAGGGGTTGCAGTGTGAAAATAGTCTGTAGTGTTGTACAAAGGGTTATAGAGGTATGGATGCAATGTGTACAGAGGAGGGGCTGCAGTGTGATCTACAAAAGGACAATTTGGGGGGGCTCAGGTGTTAAATGAAAACTTGATGGGTTGCATTGTGTATGGAGGGCAATGGAGAAGGGACTGAAGGGACTGAAGTATCTACAGTGGCTTCAGTGTGTACAGGGGCTGCAGTCTACCATACAAAGGGCTGTGTGCGGTATGGCAGCAGTGTCGTACAAGGGGCTATGTGCTATGGCTGCAGTGTGTACAAAGGGTAATAGAGATGGGGCTGCAGTGTGTCGTACAACAGACTATAGTGGTAGGGCGTCAGTGTGTGCAGGCAAAGGGCTGTGCAGTATGGCTGCAGTGTCATTCAAGGGGCTATGGGTGCAGCACAAGGATTTCCGAGGCCCTGTGCAGCAAAATTCATGCAGACAGCATAATTTGCATTTGTATTGGTCAGAAGTAACCGCTCAGAAAATAACACTACAAGGAGTGTCATCAGACTTTGATACTCAGGGCATAAATGGTAGTGAAATTAAAAGACGTTCACATGTGTAAGCCGAGAGACACAATGACATTGTGTGGGCTTTCATGCAAAGCTGGTTTCTATTGTTGCATTTGTAGTAACATTTTAGTCTAGTAGCCCATCAGAGTGAATTTGATTTTTATAAAATAAAAGATGCACACTCAATGAATTCCTTGGTCTTCAAGTTCAAATTTTGGCAGCTGAGCTAACACATATTAAGATTAAACATTTGCCCAGGATCACACACTTGAGTTAAGTAGCAAAATTGGGATTTTGGCCTAGTGTGCGATGTGTGTATCTTCTCAGCTCCAGTTTACAGATGTTTTGGGCAGGCTGTGTATGGGAACGTGCCGCCAGGTTCAGGGCAAAGAAAAGCACACTGCAAAAACAGGGAGAATGAAAAAACTCTTCTTACCTGCTGTGCTTTGCAATTGCAAATCAATCACTGAATCTTCGTTTGGGTGCTCGCAGTCACAACAACAAGGCTGCAAACAACTTAGCATAGGAACCGTCGGCAAAAGGCACACCACCGATGAGGTGGTGCCACACTCCATATCGCCCACGCCTTCGATGGCTTCCATGCCAATCATGCTGGCACAGATCTCCTCCCACCATGGCCTGGCTCCTGTTTGCGGACAGGATGTTCCTGACTCACAGGCGCAGGCCATCCCATCTCTTCCGGCCATCTTTTGTGGTGCAGGGGGTGTTGCCTACCGCAGCGGGACTCTTTGGGCGACAGGTTCCCAGATTCCCTGTTTCTTGATAACTGCCTCTCTCTTGAGGCTGTTTGCGAATACGTAAAGGTGCCGGTGCCGTTAACCCCGTACCGCCCTATTACGAGGTCCCCTAGCGGGACTCGCTCTGGATGTCTGGTTTTACCAGACATCCTTTGAGGGTCCTGCGAGGGGACAAGCATGCTAACAACGGGCCCGTTATAAATGGGCCCGTTGTGAGCATCATCCCCATTCCCATTGAACCCTATGGGGCTCAAATGGGAATGGGGATGAATTTTAACCAGGTCCATGGCATTGTCAGCCAGGGGCTCAGCCAGCATGGTGAGCTCATCCTCATTAAAGCACTGCTTGCGCTGGTGGGAAGCACCTTTTTTTAAGTGCCTTGGGCATGATCTAGTTATTGGAGGTTGATCTATGTACTCAGCAATATGCTTCAGGTCCTGGGTGCTGAGGATAGCAATGGATTGTGTTTTTAAAGATGGCCGCCATGCTCTTTCCCGTTCCTGTGCGATGACGCTACTTCCGGCTCCGCTTATTTACTGATAGCGGTCACCGCTAATGCCGTTTCAATTGATGCCAGTAGTGCTGTCTGCGCTTTCAATGATGCCGCTAAGGGCCATTTTTTGGACTTTAACGGCATGCCGGTAATGTCTTTACCAGCATGGCGCAAAGCTCGTGCACGCGTACTCGTAATGGCCCTCTATTAGCGGGCTCTTTACTGCACGGACACAGTATTTGCTCCATGCCGGTAAGGACAGTTACTTAACCTCCAAACTCGTAATGAGGCCCATAGAGTTGAGAGAGAGAGATGCAGCGTGTGAGAGAGCGAGAAAGAGAGGAAGTGAAAGAGTGAAAGAGAATGACAGCGTGAGAGAGAATGAGAGAGAAAGAGATAGAGAATCATTTTAAAATTGTCATTATTGCCCGTATGTAGACAGGAAATAGCTAACACCACTCACCCACTTACCAATGACAAGCCTTCCACCTACAAACTTGCTAGGTGGACCAACCCACACCCTTAGAAACTCTCCAATGTCTGCTGCACTGTCTTCCTACCCAGTAGAAGCACCTCAGTGAGGAACCTCCTACTTTTAACAGGCATTCGATTCAGCATCACCCAGTCATTTGTCCCACTCCAAGGGATCCAGAGATCTGTCATTCAACCTGAACATGCAATCTCCTTCACAGGGGTCTTAGCCATCCCTCACCTATGATATGACATGATAGGTTATTTATAACGTGCTTAATAACCAGAGGTTTCTAAGCGCGGACCCGGGATGGAACCTGTGTTGCTCTGTCGTCTTGCTTCCAAGGCGAGCACGTTGCCGCTAAACTATAATCCCGAGACAGCGTTGGTGCTAACGTGCTCCAAACGAGTCAAAAGGCCTTTAAGAAAAATGTTAGCACTTCATGAGAACCTGAAAACATAAGCTGCTAACATTCAGTTTGCACATAGATGCCTAAAAAATGTATACAGTCTCTTAACTATTGACTTCCAAAAGATGATAACTATGCATTGTGCATTTTAGAAATACTTCATTACATAGTAAGCTTAGCTATTTCAGTTTCTAGCAGGTCAGACACTTATCTTGGACTTTTCGCAAATCAGGATGATCTAGTCAATAAACTGCTACTCTGCAGAATTGCAATGCTCATATTTTTCACCGGGGCAGTTAAAACAGATGTGTGCAACTTCTTTTACTTCTATTTTGGTGGCTTCAGCAGCGAGACGTATTGACAGGGGATCACCTCTTCCTCTGTGTGGCGTGGGCCACATTGCATGTCCATATCAGCTTGGTATTTCCTGCATGGCTTCCCTTACCTCAACACCACTCTTTGGACCATCTCATAAGTCGCCCTAATAGTGGTGTTGCTTCTCTTTCATCGCCGTTTCAGTAATCCTTCACTGTGTGTGTGTGCTTATTGATGGACATGCTTGCAGACGTGGGCAATGTTCCATTCAAGTTTGCCACTGAAAGGGTTGGTACTGCTTTAGTGTTAACTCCTGGGGCATTGCAATTCAGCACATCTGCGGTACAACCAGTATTTTTTTCATGGTAGGTAGTGTACCCTATCACCCTTTATTTAATGGGGCCCTTACTTTTTTATAGCACAGCATTGCTGAAATATAGGTTCGTACAAATTGTTTTGCCCATCTCTTCTATATGGCCCCAAATTCTCTCTGTGTTTGGATTTTGCCACAAAAGTAATTTAGGAATCGGGATTCAAGACTTTAATCCACGGTTTACAAAGAGGTCTCTACAAAAAACAGTATCTTCCTCAAATGCTTTATCAATCGTTTGGAGAAGATAAACCTCCCATTGATACTGTGATCAGGATGGAACAACGATTTACTTGCAAGCATCTATGGTCACACGACTACTTTGCCATAAGATGTCCAAATGAAAATAGAAAGATGCATCGCAAAGACAGTCATCCGCTTGGCCTACAACTTGTGCTTCCCACTAAAAAGAGCTCTTTTTAACTGCACCAGTGGAGCAAACGTGTTGCTAAATATGGGGCTTTGTGAGGTATTTTATTATAAAAATGAGGCTTAGAATAAATGATATGATATGGCATTTGTAACGCGCCTGCCTATACACAAGTGTTTCAAGGCGCAACGAGCCAAGGAAGGGGGAACAGAGGGAGGAGAGAGACAACAATCTTACTAGGCGAAGTGACTTTGAGATTGCGCAAGTGCAGGGGAGGGGGCAGGGGAAACGTTCCAGGGGAAAGGGGAGGGGGCAGTGCTGTACATGGGATCAACACAATAACAAGAAGTGCTGGCAGCAGGCGGCCGGTGCAAGGATAAGTGCAGACAGCAGGTGTCCAAAAGTGCAGGTAGGGGGACTGTAGGGTTACAGATACAGACCCAAGTGCAAGGGTTTCCTGGAGGCAGTGCGGGTGTGCAACTGGGCGGGTAGGGACCTGGGCCCAAAATCAGAGGGTAGCTAGGTGACCAGTGCAGTATCAGACAGAAAATCAGCAAGGGAGAGGAAGCGAGAATGCAGAAGCAAAGAGGAAGGACTTGAGGTGCTTCCAGAACCGGAGGTGATTCTCCTTGAGTTTCAGAGAGGCAGGGAGGCTATTCCAGAGGGAGGCCCCAGCCGAAGAAAGAGATCTACCACCAACTTCTTGCTTGTAGAAGCAACTGACCCTGAGGGAGTTGGAGGTGGAGGGGTGAAGAGCTTGAGTAGGAAGGTATTTACAAAGAGTTGGAGGTATCGAGAACCCAGGCCCCAGAAGGCTCGGTGGACAATGCAGAGGGTCTTGAACTTAATCCTTGCAACCACTGGAAGCCAATGCAGTGATTGTAGTGCTGGAGAGATACGATCCCTGGGCTTGAGGCCAAAGACAAGTCTTGCAGTCCTGTTCTGGATGAGTTGCAGAGGGCGGAGAGTAGAAGCAGGCAGATTTAGAAACAGGCTGTTGCAGTAGTCCAGCCTAGAGAGAACCAGAGCTCTAGAGACAGTGAGGAGGTGCAATTGGTACTTGACTTCTTAGAGACGTCAGAGATGTGAGGAGAAAAGGAGAGTGTGGAGTCGAAGATGACCCTGAGATTCATAGCCTCACAGGTGGGAGCAGGAAGAGGTGCAAAAGAAGATGCCCTGAAATAACAGGGTATAACTAGGGGCACACACAAATAACTACCTAGTTCAGTATTTTAATTAAACAAAGTAGGTCATGAACATACATTTGAAACAAATACTTTTGAATTGTTCAATACTTAATGAATAATCAAGCATATGTGTCACTTCCAGGTAAGTGTCGGTCTTTATGCAAAACTCTTTTAATTTCACCAAATAACATATGTATACAGAATTCTTCAACTGTGGGAATGCTTACATAAACATTTCATTCAATTTCTCATGAAAAGTACCAAACATAAAAGTTTGTATTCATAAATAAACAAATAATTTCATTTTCCAACACTTCTAAACATATATGTGTGTATGTGGATCTCCAAATCTACAGACAGGTAATGCTGTTCTATACCTATCTATCTAGCTACTACGCGTTTCGGGCCAATCCGGCCCTTCTTCAGGTAATGGAATATCCAGAGCAATACATTCATTAGGGTTTCCCAACTACAAACTTTGTAAGAAACTTTTGTTTGAACCAAAAACAATTTGTGTCTATCAATATACATTCATCATCATAAATAAATCAAAGAGATGCTGTTCTGTTCATCAGCCTTTACTGGGAGCGAGTTTTAGGGCGAGATCCGCCACTTAGGTGTTCTTGACTGCAGTTTCCTTCTTCACAAAAGGACCCTGTGAGAAGACATCATTGTATTACTACATTTGATAGTATCACCTAGTAGAGTTATCATCAGAGTTTGTGTGGGAATAGGCGCAAAAGTATGCGCTGGGTCCCACTCCAAACTCCTAGTTACATAGATTCAAGTGTCATGTTCAACCATTCCAAAAATACTCACTCATAGTATTCTTTTAATCTGCTCCGAAATGATATCTGCAGATTCCCTTGGACTGCCCTGTCTGTAATGAGATACCCGAGTCTCCATTAGTGTGTTTTAGATTAGCCATAAGCGTGTCTCTGGTGACTTGTAAACATAAGAATAGATAGGCATACCTGTGGGACTACGATCCCCTTAGAAACGAGAAAACGACCTCCGTAGGCACGGATGAATCAGTTCTCAATGTTGCACTGGAAATCGTGTCGCCAGAGCTGTGATAATGGGCTCCTTGTGGATGAGACGGTTCCTATTAGAAATAATATGGGTCTAAGTTATGGTCCCGCTGAACTCCAGTATTTAGATATGCTAAGTAGCGAACTTAGAAAACAATTCAGGTATAAAGCCTACCTCGCGCGGACACGCCACATGCAACACGGAGCGTGAGATGCGCCCGGCTGGTGCGCGTGAGTCGGTTTAGGGTTCGGCTGCTTCCTCCGTGGGCGGACAATCTGTCTGAGCTGCTAATTCTCCCGACTACTTTGACCGAGTGGCGGGTACTGTGAGTAAACACTGTACCTTGCTGGTTACTCCCTCTAATCTACGCTGCCACATCTAGTGCATTACACTTCAGCACCTTAACCTCCATTTTGGGTGAGTATCAAAGCACTCACCCAGAATGGTGTAGATTCTGCAAGTCACGTGATACGTGTGTGAGGTCACGTGATTTGTATTTACTAGATGTTAAGATTTTAACCATCTATATGAGTGAAAGTACTCACCCAGGAGGGTGCAGATTCTGCAATTTGCTCACGTGATGGACATGTTATGGTAACGTGGTTAATATTAATTAGATACTGATAATATAACCATCTATATGAATAAACACCCTGGATGTGCTGATGTCGGCTATATTTCTTTAAAAGTTGATTATAGATCAACTAAGAGCCTTTCTTTAATAATGTAATCTACGTGTTTACAAACTGATTGTCGCGTGAACCAGCCAACAGCATGTTTTTCTAATATTACGCTTCAAGTAGGGAAATGTTAAATGCACATATTATACTAAATTCCTTACTTTGGACCTAAGTGAAATGATTCAATTGCAGCAACACAAATTTATGTACAACTCTTGCTAATATGTAATAACTTGATTAAACATGCCTCTTGTTCAAAAACACAGTATTATCACACCTGCATAGAAAAGCACCATATCTTAGTTGGCATAAACATTGATGTAACCAATTTCTGCTTCAGTGCTACTATAAGGGTTCTCGGGTGACTCAATAGTCAGAACAAGTCCAATATTGACAGGTGACATACCATCTGGTCTTATATGTGTATTCTTATTAACATTAGTACATGAAAACGTCAAAGCCAGGGAGCAAACAGTTTGGTATTAAAGAACAAATTTACAACTTGATTTTCACAGGTAACAAGATAGATCCCAATCTAAATTCATCCCCCGGGGGGACATTGAGTCGAGCTTGTCTATCCAATACACTTCTCTCTGTTGTAACAATTTCAGTTGATTGGGAGCAAGAAGAGGGCCAGCCAGAGAAAAGGAGGGTGCAGGTGTGCGATATGGAGAATCTCTGTCTTACTGGCATTAAGGCAGAGATCGTTGGTGGCACACCACTCCTAGATAGCAGACAGACAGTCAGAGATGAGAGAAGGAGAAGAGGTGGCAGAGGGGAGCCTGAAAACGAGCTGAGTGTCATCCGCATACCACTGAAAGTTGGAGCATAGAGTAGCAATGCAGTGGATGGGCCTTCATTGCAAAAGAAAGAGAAATGACATGCACATGCTTTGGAATTTTTTTGGGGAATTTCTACATCCTGTTAACTGTGAATTTTAGAAGGAAGATGAACTTCATGAAAAAAAATGTACTATCATATATTTCCCTTCACCCATTGTAAGAAATTCAAAGGATGGAGCTGGGAGTTCCACAAGAACATTGTCACTTCTTTTTAATGTGCATTCATTTCCCAAGGGATACAATAATCCACAGAACATGTATCAACAATGTATTTCCATCAATGCCATCTTTAATATGTGTTGTGGAGTACACAGATCAATATTGGTGATGCACATCTCTGTCATGTGTTTATTCCTGAGGCCAAAGTATCAAGCACAGGATATTATAAATTAAAGCCTAGTACAGCTTTAAGCAGAGAAACATGCGTTTGTTTTAAGTGACTATATAAGTGACTATCTAAGTGAAACACATGTTTCTAAGAATATGGAACAGCTATTATTGTGTAATTACTCTGATCAAAGTTATATAGATTTAATTTTAAGATAATGGGGCTGAAATGAAAGAATAGAATCAAAACTGTAAGTTTTAATGTCCACTGAAAGGAATGCTGAGGAACCCATAGAGGCTCCCATCTGGTTGGAACATGTTAGACAATGCAATGGTCAGGCTAGATGGCTTTTAGACCACACCAACATGCTCCTTCATTGTATGCAAGGCAAATGTTTAACCAAGATATGCACAATAAATTCACTTCAAGCATTCACCATTGAACAAACAACTTCAGTTTCAAACGATACTTTATAGTCCAGTTCATTATCCACCAATGTTAAAGATGCATTAGCTATGAGAGGTCAACACAAGAGGAGAACGATATTCAAATGCACTGTGAAAATACATGTTCCTTGGATTAGTCAAGGTGAAAGTGCATTGAGAATAGGAACTCCAAGACAATTTACTTTGAATAGTGGTAAAACAAGGAAGGGAATCTTTAGGCAATGTATTGTCTCTGATCTCTTGTGGTGAACAGCTGAAACTGCACACCAAACAAATAAATGCATTGAAAGAGAAGGCATATATTCAAAATGTGCAAAAATGAAATTAAGCTTTGCATCACAACGATATCACTGATTGAGCTGAACTTTTAATATGTTGTAGAGAAAAGAAATACCTATCAGATAGTGCTGTTATGGGGGGTCATCATGTTTCAAATGTCCCAGAAATTGTGAAAACTGATAATATCATCAAAAGTGTACAGTATTCAATCATCTAACATCTTAATATGCTCGCCTTGAATCGAAGAATCTAAAAATATAGGTTTTATTACGGTATCACTGATGCATCAGAAAACAACATTAGTATTTCTTCTGAACAAGTACTGCATCCCTCCCACCTTTTAGTCATCTGTTTGGAAAACCGCATCTCTGACAAATCAGAGGTGGTAGGAGCGGGAAATATAATGGAATGCACATAGGAAAGAGGGATAGGTCTGGATTAGGAGATGCATATTGGGAAAGGGAATACACTGGAGATTGGAGAGCAGAAGAACTAACCTAGCAAGGCGGAAGATCTGTCCGTTTAGAGAAGGAGTCCAGATCATAGAAGGAAGATGATTCTGCTCATGGGGATTGATATCCAAATAAACCACCTAAATTGTTCACCACAGCTTTCCTCCTTTATCAAAGCCCTTCTCCTTTGTTACAGGCCTTCTCCATCATCACCATCCTTCATCACAATTATTCTCCTTCACAAATTTCCTTCATCACAGTCCAACTTCACCACAGTCCACTCCCTTCATCAATGTCCTTCTTCATCTTGGTCCTCCAGGATGTCATGCCTTCACCTTTATCCAATTCCTTTTCCTTCATCACAGTTCTTCAATAATTTTTTAAGAAGTCCTTCTTTTATCATCATGATAAGACAAAAGTGGCTCTTGGGGAGCGTGTGTTGATTATTACCTAACTGAAAGAAGTCCCAATATGACAACACCCCTAATCATGAAGAAAAGTAATCAGCTGTGAAGACAATACGTCGTATTAATCGCAGGCAGAAATAAACTTATCCAATTCCATATAAACAACACATGAGATCACAGAAGCATCAAATGTGTTGATATAAACTGCCCATTTTTAAAAGACTGCTGACAGAAATGCCAAATCTTGAAACTCCGCAACTCTCCAGAAATATAATACTCTCCCAGCCCTACATGTTACAATGATATGATATGATATGATATGGCATTTGTAACGCGCCTATACACAAGTGTTTCACGGTGCGATGAGGCGGGGGGGAAACAAGGGGAAGACAGACAATGATCCTACTAGGCCAGGTATCATTCAGACCGCGCAAGTGCAGGGGTAGGGGAAGGGAAAAGATGCAAGGGGAAGGGGAGGGGGAAGTCCAGTACAAGTAAGTAGAATACAAATAAATAAATAAATAGGGCCAGCTGGTGGCAAGTGCAAGGTAGGTGCAGGCAAGTGCTGGGAAGGGGGGGGGCTGTAGGGATACAGAGACAGTCCCGCAGTGCAGGGGATGCGATGCCAGGGAGGCAGTGCAAGTGGAGAGTGGCTGGGCCCAGGACCGAGGTCGGTGAGAGTGGCCCAGCTGCAGATTCAGTGCAATTTCAGTGTAGAATTTAGCAGGGGAGAGGGACAGAGAAGGCAGAGGCAAAGAGGAAGGTTTTGAGGTGCTTCCGGAACCGGAGATGGTTCTCCTCAAGTTTCAGGGAGGCAGGAAGGCTGTTCCTGAGGGAGGCCCCTGCCGCGGAGAGAGATCTAAACCCAGCTCGTTGCTTTGAAAAGCGGCTGACCCTGAGGGAGTTGGAGACGGATGAGCGAAGGGCTCGGGAAGGAAGATATTTAGGGAGAGAGAGTTGAAGGTATTTTGGCCCCAGGCCCTAGAAGGCCTTGTGGATAATGCAGAGGGTTTTGAACGTAATCCTCGCAGCCACTGGGAGCCAGTGTAGAGATTTCAGTCCTGGAGAGATACGGTCCCTGGGCTTGAGGCCAAGGACAAGTCTCGCAGTTCTGTTCTGGATGAGTTGTAGAGGGCGGAGAGTGGAGGCAGGCAGATTAAGATAGAGGCTGTTACATTAGTCCAGCTTCGAGAGAACCAGGGCTCGGGAGACAGTGAGCTTCTGGGGGAAGGAGAGGAAGGGAAGAACACCTCTGAGGAGGTGCAGCTGGTAGTGTGACTTCTTAGAGACGTCAGATATGTGAGGAGAGAAGGAGAGTGTAGAGTCAAAGATGACCCAGAGGTTTTTAGCCTTGCAGGTAGGAGCAGGAAGAGGGCCAAGAGAGGTCAGCCAGAGAGCTGCAGGGAAGGAGGGAGTGGGTGTGCCAATGAGTAGAATCTCAGTCTTACTGGCATTAAGGCAGAGGTCATTGGCGGCACACCATACCTGGATAGCAGACAGACAGTCAGAGATGAGGGAAGGAGAGGAGGAGGCCGAGGGTAGCCTGAAAATGAGCTGGGTATCGTCCGCATAGCACTGAAAGTTGGGGCAGAGTGCGGCAATGCAGTGAGCAAGGAGTGACAGGTACTGGTTGAAAAGCCAGGGAGAGAGATTAGATCCCTTGGGAACACCACAGGTGGAGAAGAAGACGTCAGAGAGGAAGGACCCAAGTTGGACCTGGGAGAGTCGATTGGAAAGGAAAGAAGTCAGCCACGCCAGAGCCTGACCAGTGGTACCCAGGTTATCACGGAGACGGTTGAGCAGGATGGCATGGTTGACAGTATCAAAGGCAAAAGAGAGATCGAGCAAAATGAGAACACAAGGAGTGTTAGAATCAAGGTTGGAGAGTAAGTCTTCACGGATGTTCAGGAGAGCAGTTTCCATGCTTCTGGCAGCTCTGAAGTCAGACTGATGGTCATGAAGGCTACCAACAGATTCAGCATGGAGGTTAAGGTGGGAGATGGCCAGTTTCTCCAGGAGCTTGCCCAGGAAGGGAGTGATGGAGATTGGGCGCTAGTTAGCCGGGCAGGAGGGATCGGAAGAGGGTTTCTTAAGAAGAGGGTGCACAAGGGAGTGCTTGAGGGGGGGGATGGGAAGACTCCAGAGGCGAAGGAGTGGTTGCAAAAGTCAGCCAGGGCGGGAGCCAGGAAGTCGATGTGGTCCTTGATAGTTTTGGAGGAACATGGGTGAACCTGTTTAGACGAGACTTTCATAGATCGGACTTGTCTGGAGACCTCGTCAGCAGAAAAAAGGGGAAAGGCAGAGAAGGAGGGAGAAGGATCATTTCGGAATCTTCTCCAGCAGCAAATAACATTGTATTGGTGAACAGAACAAGCTAGACAAGAAATCTAGTAATCGGGTGAAATTATATAAAACTATAATATCTATTATTTTATTTAAAATTGCTGTGTGTTACAGTTTATTTAAAACTGTTCACACTTTGACAAAATAGATTAATATAATACAAACTGCATAATATACAATACACTAAAACTATTATAATCCACCACCTTTACCCTTATTGTGCACTCATCATAAACTATTAATCACTTATTTGATATTCACTGTATCATCATCATTTTGTCACAGCTTAGGTTATAGGCATGCTCCTTCCCAAAATGCATTTTTGCCAGAAGTCATACGAATTGATCATTCTATCATCATGCACAAATCAATTTAGGAATAACCCACACACTTTGACCAATTCTTGGCATTCAATAAGCAAATATTTCAAGTTCCTCTTTTTCTGCGCAGAATCTAGAACATCTTTTGTTAGGTGTCAGACCTAGTCTTGGTCCAATCACATTTAGTGAAGTTGCTAAATTCCATCTAATATACATGAAAGTCCTTCTTAGTTTACAATCAGGGAAAATTAATATTTACTGTTGGGGTTTAAAAATGTTTATCCTATCAATTCCCAGAGTTTTGAAATATGTTAAGTTAGCTAGGTGTGCATGATTCTCTTGCCAATCCCATTCTTTAGTTCTTTCTTCAATTGCATCATCAAAACTCCCACCTACTTATGTCAATTGCCGAATTACTTGTATTTAAAAATTGTTATTTAGGTTAACAAATGCGTTTAGCCCTTTTCATTTTCCAGTTTTAAGATAACAGACCCAATGATTACCAATATTGGCATTTCAGGGTTAATACTTGCTTTTAAATATAAAACACCTTGCTTTATTGCCAACATTGTAGATAATGGAATGAGTCCCAGATTGAGCTTCAAAGCTTTTTGGAAGTCTCAGAACAGTTCTCCAACCTTTCCACTCTATTTTATTAAGCCATTTAATATGCTGAACCAAAGTGGCTTCCAATCCATGTAAAATGGTAGTGACAACAGCAATATAACAGCTTATAACCCATATCCATTCGAATTTTGAAGAGATTTTCTCAAAAGCTGACATCAGAGTTACAACTTTCACAGCTTTCCTATCAAACCATACAGTATCTTTATTAGTTTTAGTAGCACCCAGGAATTTGTATGTATTATTTAACTCTATATGTTCTTCCTCAAGTATCCATCCCTTATTTTTACACCTAGATTTACTGAAACACATCATTTTCATTTTAGACATATTGGGGGTCATTATGATCCTGTCGGTACCCATGCCAGTAAATAATGGCACGGCTGCCATTGGAATCATGAATTTTACCGGCACCCTGTAATGAAGACATACCAGGGCATTACAGCCCCGGCAGACCCAGTAAATCCCCATTGCCGGATGCCGGTAAATTATCTCTGCCCATTCCCATTTGAGTCGCATTGGACTCAATGGGAATGTGGAGGCCGGAAGCATCGACAACATTCATGAATGATGCTGGTGCATCCGTCGAGGTCTGCTCGCGGGTGCTGGTCTGCTTGCCAGCTCAGACCTGGTGGCCGGAAATGCCCCCCATGACCAGAACTCGTAGTTTGCCAGTCTGGTAACATTGCTAACGGACTGGAAAACTTGTAAGGCCGTCCATTGACTTCCAAATTATTGTGAATAGCATAATTATGTAAATCAATTAGTTTACATGCCATTCCGATTGTTGTGTGGTCAAATAAAATGACATCATCAGCATCTGCATAGGCCATTGGACGTGCTCATGCCCTAATTTTGGGGGGTTATTATCAATGTCAATTATTCATTCAGGGAGGTCGGAAATGTATAGATTAAAAAGAAGGGGGCTAGCATGCATCCTGCTTCAATCCCAGATTAGTCGAATATTCCCTGGATAAAGAGGTTTCACATTTCTAATCTATTTGAACCTGAGTGTCAGTATACAGTTCAATCATCATATATAATATGCCTGCTCCATGCTCTCAATGTCTTTCATTTGATCGATGAGTCAAATACGGTAACACAATTCACGTACACAGCCTATAACGGGGGAGGCCCCTTTTGTAGTGCTTACCGTTTTAGAATATTAAAAATAATTATGTTGTGAGTTACCTTCCTAACCCCAGTATGACATTTGTTCAATCTGCCTTGATTATTGGCCCATGCCTGCGGCTCCTTCAGAATCACAGTTGCAGATATTGGACTCGTCACATCTGACAAAGTCAGCAATCTGTCATTTGTAGGGTTGGAGTGTTCTCCTTTTTTAAACAGAGCAATTAAAATAGAATGTATTCAGGACCTAGGTAAACCACCAGTACTTATCACCTTTCTGAATGAGTAGTGTAACCACTCTTCCGAATGCATGTGATTTGTTTTTTAGGACAGCATTAGCTAACCAATCCGGACCTGGTGCCTGCAAATTCTTTAATCGCTTAAAATAGTCTTCCAAGGTAGCAGTAAGTGTGACCAGCTCCCATATGTCTGGTGTACCTTCTTCTGGCAGGCTATCCCATCTGCCATAACCCATGTTTTTTCATTCACTGAGTTGATTTGTTGGTCATTAAGATGTCCTTTGTATGAATTAAAAACTCTCCAGAACCTTTGAGTTTTATTATTGCACAAACTATGAATCATAAGTTGGCTCCGGCATTATTTATAGAATCCTTATAATTGTTTAGCCAATTAGGATATTTCCCTTCTTTTTTTTTTATTGATTTTTTTATTTGATTTAGTTGCACGCAACTTTTCAAATTGGTATACAAAAATACAATTCATATATTAGATAACAGAATAGGTACAAGCCGAAATAAAACACACAAATCACCCATCTTAGTTAGGGTACAGATTCTTTACCACCCAAGGTTTTAAAAAAAAATGTAGTTAGGACCACACAGTAATTGATAACTTATCTTGGTGACCCTAAATCATATACACCCAAAAGAAGACCAGACTAGGCAGGCCACAACAGTGGCGTATTAAATACAACACATATGTAATCTGTGCTAGTCTGTTCTCTACCGTTTTTCATAACGCATGTTCTTATTTACATTTCCTTTATACGTGGTAATATTATTCGTAAAAATTGTACTAGAGCAATCTGAACCCTTACACGCATATTTACAAACAACATTTGCCATATTTGATCACTCTCGAGATCTGTGTGAATCGAGAACACGTTATTAAAACATCTCGCTCGCACTTCTTTCAAGGCTATACATTCAACTACCAGATGTTGTAGTGTTTTTGTTGTAGAGAAAGACAGTATCTACAATAGTTTTGATCACTTGTCAGCAATTTCCATTTACAGAGGACCTCACGTGTGCTCCATAAATTAAGTCTAAATCTAAAGTAATCAGAGCGAACCTTCGGTGGCAGGTATTTCAATAAGAATGACGATGTCATACCATAGCGCTTCATTCCAAACAACCAGATGCTGAAATCTTTATATTGGGTACACCTTGACAAGTTACTGGACCAGTCAGCTTGATAAATTTTCACCTTTGCTCAGGTAGGGCTCCGAGCTAACAAGTCTAAGGAGATATCTGCTTCTGCCAGGTTATTCGCGACTTCGTTTCTCCATGTTTTTGGGAAGCCATAACTTGATTTAAACAGATTGTAGCCTATTATTTCTAGGATGTTTCCACTCTTTGACCCCACCATACATTTACGGAAAAAAAGCGCACTGTCTCCACAGTGCCTGAGCATAAAGGGAAACCAAGCCAAGTTCATAACGTAAAATTACTAAGGACAAGGGTCTGCTTCCAATATGTCGCTTCTAAGGCATCCCAGTAATGCTGATTCCCCAGGTATCTTCCCTCTGAGCCATATAGGATGAATGGTATCACCTTCATCTTATAAAATAATAATGTTTCAGAGAGAATTTTGCGAATTTATAAATCAAAATACAGGACTGGGAAATTAGTTGCTGGAGTTTGTTCTGTGCTATTGCCTCGACATCACTCATAACCTGTCTGTTTTTAATAGTGACCCCAAGATATTTGTATTGTGTAACATTTAATAACTTAGCATCTTGCAGGACCCAAGAATAGACGGGACGGTGGCTCCCAACTCCGGGGCTTGCAGCACAGCTCAAGGTTTGGGATTTCAATATATTAATTTCCAAATTATTAGTTACAACATAAACACCCAATCGAGACAACATACGTTGGAGGCCATGCAGAGTTTGTGAAAGCAGAACAAGATCGTCCGCATATAACAAATACGGAATTTTCTGCGGTCCTATCTTCGGGGCATCGTTGTTACAATTCATAAATTCCTGGCCCAAGTCAATATTAAAAAAATTAAATAGAAATGCTGCCAAGGCACATCCCTGCTTTAGGCCACGTTTCGTTGGGATTTCCGGGGAGAGCTTGCCATCAAGAGTGATCCGCACTCTCATAGATGTTTTAGAATGGAACAAAATTATTAAACCCACAAGCGACGGCGGGCACACATATGCTTTTAGTTTTTGATACAGCAATGATCTATCAACTGTGTCGAAGGCAGCTCTAAAGTCTATGAACGCCATATATAGAGGCTGCCTTCGCTCTGCCTGCTGGGCCTGTATCATGTTCGAGGCAATTATGTTGGAATAGTTCCAAGACCCTTTACAAACCCCGATTGTAGCGGATCCAGTAGGTTTTTGGACTTTACCCATAACTGTAGCTTCTCCAAGTTTAGCCGACAATACAGTTTACCAGAAACATCCAGTAACAAAATAGGTCTATAACTACTCAGGGCTTGCATATCCCCCTTCTTATAAATTGGAATAGTAATTGCCTGAGTCCATGAACTAGGTAAGGTCTGAGTTACATTTATAAGCATCAATATTTTAAACAAAATTGACGCCCATAGTTCTGGATGTTCTTTAATGGTGTAATTAAATAGCCCATTAAGGCCGCTTGCTGTGGAATTACTAGCAGTATTAATTAAATATAAAATACCCGCTAACTCAAACTTCTGTTGAAAATCCAATGCATACCGCAGGTCCCCCTGGGTAGAGATAGTCAAAGGTAAGGCATACAGGGAAGTAAAGTGCGCCACCCAGGAATGGGTAGAGACTGCACTGGCCTGTACAGCCAGTTGAGGTGCAACAACCAAGTGATTAATCACTGTCCACATTTTCGCGATGTTTTTACTGGCCAAGATCTTTAACAGGTTAGCACCATCCTCTTGGTACAAGGCCGAGTGATTATTTTTAGAACAGTTCCTAGAGGTAGTTCTTAATTTAGTAGCTAACTGTTTTCGCAAGTGGACAGGTTCTTTTTGAGCTCGTCTCAAATCAGCGCAAAGCTGTGATTTCCTTACTTTAACCGCTCTATCATACACATGGAGGTGCTGGGTAGGTAGAGTGGACTTGCGTTTTTGATGTTGAAATACTAGGAACACATCGAATTGTAAGTTTGCCACATTCTCAGGCTGTATATCAAGATCAGGCAGCCCTAATCTTAGCAACCGTTCAAGCTGAAATACTTCTGTCTCCGACCATCAAAGTTTGTTCCCACCCGCATTCACCACACAACACCCTTTCATCGATGCCTTAATGGGACAGCTAAGCATTGAGCGGTCAGCCCACTTTGCTATAAGAATATTATGATCGCTCGCATCACATTTCACAACCGTACAGTTCGTCATTGCGGGCCACAGGCCCTCATTCACATAATGGAATGACAGACGGAGTCGGTACAGATCTTTGATGACTTGGCGCTTGCATCTTATTTAAAGCACTCTCTATAAAAGCCATAATGGCTCAAGACATATGTGCCAAGTCACCAACCTGTTCTTTTTGGTTACATTGTTCTTGATTTGGAATCTGGCACACTGGGGGTGACAATTGGGGCTAAATGTGATTTTTCTTCAATTCGACCCCCTCTCTCTGGCTTGGATCAATTATTTTCAATTTACAGGATTACACACTTTGGACCACCCCTGGGATCTCTAGCCTACTTCCACCTACCCATACTTTAGGGTCATTCACATCAGGGCAAGATGTCCTATGTGAGGGGAAAGCTAGCAGGGCAGGGCTAACACCTACCATATAGGCATCTACAGCTTTCCGTATTTCGGCCCTCTGCACCTCCAAATAAGCCTCTGCTGTTTTTGAAGCATTACTTGACTGTGAAGAAGCCTCTTTTGGGGTAGTTTGCACTATATTTTCCACATTGCTGTCATCACTACAGTTTTGTTTTTTGATAGAGCTTCCATTAGTTCCTCCAGTGGGGGGGTACTCCATTGCATGAGCAGGGACAAAGTTAAGGGACTCATTCTGTTTCCTCTGGCCCAACTGTTGGTATTTTTGCTTAATCTCCTGCAATGCAGATGGGGCATTCCTCTTCGGGACAGAGATAACCTTAAAAAACTGTTTCACCGAAGCTTTGCCTATATTTTTGGGGATTTGTTGGTTTTTAGGTAGTTTTTTTACACTAGGGTTTCTTTTTTTACCACTTTTCCCAGCTGGTGGAGGGACCGTTAATGCTTTATTTGGGCTTACCCCTTTACATTGCTCAACCGCATTTGCGACTGAAGCGACATTTGGGCAAAGGCCCTCCTGGTTATGTGATCCAACACCAACTTCATAAATAATTTCTTTAAAACAGGGTACCGCTGATTTAACTACCTGGATTTCCTTATCAACATGGGACATTTTTTTCAGGGGTTGCTTCTTACTTGCGGCACACTGTTTGGGATGCTAAAGAGGCCATACACCCTTTCAACTCTCCTGTCAATGTTCTTTTGTCAAACCCCCTAGGCATTTGCCAGGCTGTAATTTTTTCCAGGCTTAAACCCTGAGCAGCTAGTTTCTGTTCACATGCCGTCAGGGATTTCACCATGCTTGACATCGCTAGGTTCATTGCATGTAGTGTGATTCCCAGCATACCATCAGACTGCTGCATGATGACAGATGTGTTTGTGCTATGGTTATTAGTTATTAACTTTATCGGGGAAGACACCTCAACGGATAGAGAAGGAGAGTCACACATACTACTTTCCGAGAACATTATTGTGGAGGCACACAGATTTTCTGGGAGCAGATTATTTGAAAACACAGAGTCGTTTGCATCAAGGTCAATAACCACCACATCAGCTGCTTCCTTTACTTACCCAGATGTAGCTGCCAGGGTATCTTTAGTTAGCCCTGTGAAAGGCACAGAGTCAAGCAGAGCCTTATCTGATATCTAACCCTCCGCTCTAGGACTCCTTAGCACAGGGATTATTGCAGGCTTATGAGCTTTAGTGTTTTTACAGTCATCCACAACTCTTCTTTCAGCAGCCACATTATCCATGCATAACATTCCAATTTCGTTTTGAACTGCTGACATATTACCAGATTGGGCACGAAATGCGGGCAAAGACCATTACAAAATTTACGAATATCCACATTGCCCTGCAGGGTTGACTTCATACCACCTCGCCTAGGGGTGGAGCTTACATGGGGCGCCGGGTTTGCTTTCAAATCTCGCACCATTTTTTCTTCTTTAAGGGGCTGCGTGCCGGCATTCCAAATTTCAACATTAGACGAGTCATTTTGCTCTACTGTAACGGTATTATGGAGCACAATGCAATAAAATAAACAGTGAAAGGTACCCGACCAGCCTCAACGCCTCCACACCTCGGCAAAGAGGCAAAGAGGCACTTCTAAGGTACTTCACACAGATGCGCGCGCAGGTGCACGTGCTCGCTCGCTTTTAAACATGTCCCTCACAAGGGGGTGTGGCTAACTGCTTGGCAGTTATTTTTCTACAATAAAGTAGAAAATACACGTTAAATAGACGTTAGTAAATGCTACAAGGGCATAATATCAGCTGCAAGTGCACCATAAAGTATAGCATGCTGTAGAAGTACCATTTAAGTCCACAAAAAAGTTTGTAGAAGAAGATCACTGCGAGGTCCACAGCCAGCCATCCAAGCAAAGAGGCACTTCTAAGGTACTTCACACAGGTGCGCGTGCGCTCGCTCCCTTTTAAACGTGTCCCTCACAAGGGGGCGTGGCTAACTGCTCGGCAGTTATTTTTCATTTAAGTCCACAAAAAAGTTCATAGCAGAAGATCACTGCGAGGTCCACAGCCAGCCGTCCAGGCAAAGAATCACTTATAAGCTACTTCACACAGGTGCTTAAGCTTCTCCCAGCTAGTGTGATGTGTTTGCAGTTTTATTTTTGCTGCTGGACAGGGTTGGACTGGGACAACAAATAGTCTCACAATCAACCAGCACCTAAGGTTGATTCCAGACTGGAGTCACTGCCACATCCTTCCACATGGCTCTCCACAAAGCAAATGGAAAAAAATCTTCAGATATTTCCTTTCTACCTATTTAATGAGAGGAAGTATATCCTCACTTTCCAAATTGGACTTAATCTGTCTGATTGAATATCCCAAAATTCGTTTTTCAACAGCAATGTTTGCCTCATATAGTTTTGCATAATGCATAATGCATACTCAAGCATACATAATGATTACTAACATAACCACATTTTCCTGTAAGCGTGGTTGCACTTGCTACCATGGCATCAGACGTCATCCCTGAATCATACTGCAAGGACAGACTATCAATATTCTCAATATAATTACACCACATCTGAATGTTTTCTATCTATAAATTCTATTGCCAGCAAGATTTATTCTGGTTGCACCCACGTTTGTTGTTATCAGTTCAGTTAACCTGCGATCTAATGTCAGATTGAGAATGCAATTGTAACCAAGAACAGTCGACTTCTATAGCTAGCCTCTTAATCATAGCTGTTTATACAAATATAACAACAAAATAATAGATAGTCACAAATTTGATTCCCATATTCCATGGATAATCACCAAGGATATCACCTGAAATAGTCCTGGATCTGAACATTGATATTTTTGATCCTTGAAATGTTAATTGTGAGTGTGAAGATTATTCCATTCAATTGTTTTATATTTTATAGATGTGTGTATATTGTTATTTATTATTGATCATTTTTGTATTTTGTATTTTGTATCCTTGTATTTTGCATATTTATGCAATTATGTACTTTTCTGAAATTAAGCTAAACTGAACTGAGCTGAACTGGTGATCGGTCTTAGTACAGCACAACATTCTCTTCTTGCTGCTAACAATATTTACCAGGCAGGACATGGCTTCTTACACGCGGTCCCATATTTCGTGTGCGTCTGTATTCTTTTGCATAGAGCAAAGACCCTATAGTAAACAGATTCTTAGGGGATACTATTGGTTTTGCTAATACTTGTTTTCTATTTTATGTGCTCTGGGGGGAAGGGAAGTCATGGGATGCTGTGTGGTGAAGGGGAAACATAATGACTTTGGGGTGTTGGAGTATCATTGGTTTGTCCTCTTCTGTCCTCTAAAAGAGACTGACAAATATTTGGGAGTAACTTAAGTTCAGAAGTGGTGACTAACTAATAATCATTATATTAACTGGAAACATTTGGAGGGGGTAGCCTTAGTATCAAGGTCTGATCTGATCTCAGAAGGGACAGCTTTTTCGGGAAGATAGATTTGTGCGCAAAGTACCTCTTTAAATAATACAACAATTATCCTTTGTGGTATAATGAATGCAATCCATAAAAAGAGCATTCTCCCAAAAAGGAAGTGTGAGCACTGTGTACTCTCAAAATAGCAAGTTATTCGGATTTCAAGTTGTTGCATAACATTTGGAGGTCTTTTGGAGATGACTGTGTGAATCCAACTTCCATAGTTTGCCACTTGGTGGTTTTAAAAGAAAATTTCATGTGGATCTGATCAGTCTTGATAAACCCATTAATTTGGGCGTAAGTATTTGATAGGTTGGTCAGTTGTAACTCATTTACATCTTGTCATGGGACCTTTGGCTGGTGTTGTGCTGTTTTTGATGGGTCTTAATTTCGCGTGGCCAGCAAGTTCAGCTTGGTATGTGGTACTTGATGCACGATAGGGCGATAGATCTTACAGTGTTGGTTGCCAAATGGTTGAGTTACTGTCTGCTTGCTGTGTTTTGTGTGTTGGTGCATGAGTCCAACTGTGCAGTGATTTGTCATTCCTTTTGGGTGAAGGTTTTCCTTCTGTGGGTGTGGGTGTGAGTGAACCTCGTGGTCCGGAGTTTTTGCAGTAGAGTGTGGTGGAGACAGTGATTGCCATTGTAAGTTAGTTCACAATTTTGTTGGTACTGAAGGGCCAGCTGCCAGCCCAAGGAGGGGCAAGGTAATGCTCTAGAGTGGCAGTCTGAAGGTCCATCAGTGGCAGAGATGGATGGAAGGTGTGTTGTTCCGCTGTTGGTATAGGTATGCATACTATTTGCCCAGGTAGGGGCAGGTCAGTTCTCTAGGGTGGCAGCCTAGATGTCCATCAGTGGCAGAGATGGATGAAAGGAGTACAAGCATTTCTTCAGTTGGTCACGAGTGTATAGGTTTGTGGCGTAGTAAGTTAGTTAGTTAGTTAGTTAGTTACGTCTAGTTGGGCACACCGTCGCTGGCAGTGAAAGTGTTTAGGAGTTTGTGTGAATGTTTCTTGGTGGTTTCAAGGAAAGGAGAGGTGTTGTGTCCTGGTGCCCTGCTTTAGTGTTCTGGTGTTCTGGTTTCCCCAATATTTGGCGTTCTGTAATCCCTGTGTTGGTGTCGCTTGGCATATGGCAATGAAGGAAGGTGTGTTGTATCGCCTCCCGTGTTGGTGCTTGCATGTTACATGTCTAAGAGAAGAAGGTGTGTTGTATCCTGCTCCCTCCCTGTATGGATGACTGCTTGAGTATGATGATGTCATTGCAGAATGTTGTGTGAGTGAGAAGAATGTTTATGTTTGTCTGGAGGTTCTGACCTACGTAGTTGATGGAGATGTAGCCTGGTTGGTGGGAGCCAGTGGGCTCTCCCATAAGATTCTAGCTCCTTGATTATTGATACTTAATGACTTGATAAAACCAGATTGCCTCTAACTCAATAAACTACATATGAAGTAGACTGCTGGCGCAAGAACCTACTTTCCTACTTTACAACACATGCCTGATTCACTCCCCAAAATAATACAAAATGCATAGCTATTGCAATCCCCACTTGCGCAAAAGATGTGGTCAAGTGAAGGTAGCAGCACCTGTCATCCATTTTAGGAAAGGTAGAGTTGCCAGTTTCATGTTACCATGCAGGAGGAGGGGCGCCTTATGTCTGGTGCAAATCTGTAGCTTGGCGCACATGGGTTCGCCTACACAATGTGACTTCAGTCTGGTACCACCCTTTGGCTGACCAGTGAGACAAAGTAGATTTTTTAAGCTTTTTTGATTTTTTTTTTAAATAGGCCAAATGTATCCATAATAATAGCAATCCAGTACAGCAGGAACATAGCACACTGACTATTGAAAAAGATTCCGTATGCACTAACTGGGAACTTGTGAATGCTGACATTGAGGAGAAGCTGAATGACTTTAAATTGCCTGTACTGGGTGTAGTACGCTGATTTGATCTGCTCGTTTGTTTAATTGCATCTGAGAACCAGCTTCCCAATGAAACCTAACGTATGCTAAATGTATTTATATTTTGCATCTGCACATCTACATTGAACATGGCAAAATTGCAAGCATTACTTACCGGAAACCTACTGAAGTCAATTCCACTCTCCATGCAACCAGTTGCCATAGGAAGTCATCCTTAATATACCAGCAGGGGAGATCCATTGGGCTTGAAGGAACTGCAGTGGTGATGCCCATGTTGAACAAGAGTGTGCACTACTGTCAAACAGATTTGAGATGAGGGGATATTCCCCTCCTGTTGGCCACAAATCCTATGATAATATCAATAAGTTGGATACAAGAGATCTGATACATCCAACAACAAAGTTAAATATCAACAAAAATGTCACCACTAACATTATTACATAGTATTCCAGTGACTGTTATTTTGTACACAATTGTGAAGAAACATTGGCATCTCCTAAATATGGATACTGATTTGCAGAAACATATAGAATCCAAGCCCAAATTTGTATACACCAAGGTGCCAACTATTAGGAATATTCTCTGTTGCTCATTTGTTGCAATCAGCCGGCATAAAACCAGTAGTGACAGCGACTGGCTGAGAACCCGTACAGGGTTTTATAAATGTGGGCCCTGCAGCATGTACATGCATGCGCATCAAGACTGTGGAAAGTTTGCACACAAACCAGGCACAGACATTATTATAAGAGATTTCATTCTTTGCAGAACAACACATGTAGTATATGCTATTTATTATATGTGTATGCCACAAACTATACATTGAAAGTACTATTAGGCAATTGCGAATCCGCATCAGAGAGCATCTTGCTAGTCTGAATAGCCAGGATACCTAGCTACCACTGGCCCAACATTGGCAAACGTGCCACCAAATGTCTGATAAGCGTGATCTGAGATTTATTGGCCTCATGAAAGCCAAGTGTGGCAAACGCGGGGGAGACCTCAAGCTATTACTCAGATGCATAGAATTAAAGTGCATATGTGAACTACATTGTATGACAGAAGGTTTAAACACAGAACATGAAATGAATGTTTTTCTCTAATGGGCTGAATGAGATCCTTGGCTATTATCCAAAATAGTTTTGCCATATGTTATTCCTGATTGCTGTTTAATATATATGCTTCATGTATAGTACTACAGCAGGCTCTGACCAGGAAGAGAGATACATTTTTTTGCCATATGAGTAGCTACTCTTGCTATGTAACGTATTCATTCACCACAGATGACCATGCTAGGTAAAACTAAGTGACTTAATGTTTGTGAATGTGAGAACTCACTATCATTAATACTATTGCAGGACTTGTCATCATTTCTACTGCACTGTTTAAGATTATATGAAGAAATCATTTAATTTGGTCATTTGCATGTTTATGTGGCATTCAATGCCTATTATCACTTGTGAATCGTGTATATGTACTGACTATCATTCACTGACAGACAAATATCCAAGCCCATGCTGTGGGTCGTATCAAGCACCCGGCACACTGACGCATGAAATTGAACGCTTGAGTTTTGTGACAATTCATCATTTCCCCATTGGGACATACGTACATGCGAGACTAATACTGCCTGGGAAATGCCTAGCCATGTTATATCCATGGGACCTCCAAAAAAGACACGTATTCTTTCATTCTCATTGGGTCAGGAATAATACCTGGATCCCAATCACACTTGTCCTGACTTACAGGGGACATTACTGCTACTGTTATTTACTTTGTGGTCTTATACTCGCAAGGAGTCACTGGCAATTACAGCCTTAGAGATTGTTAGATCACTGTATCTTTAAAAATGGTCTTTGTTAATATTTGACGGCACAGCTGTGACATCACGCACGTTTTTAAGTATGACGTCACACACACGCGCTTCTCATAAATATGGAGTACACAGTGGCAGCCGCCTCTCTACCGCAGATCACCTGCTGGAGCCCACGGGATCCCCCTACACAGGCATCCACTCCATGTGAGGTAACATCCTTAATCAAACCAGTGATTAGTCTTTACTCTTTACTATGAATAGCCAGTTTGGCATTGTGCACATGTGGGTGCACGCTTAATTATCAATGCTTTGACCACATTTTCAAGCAAAAGATTTGCATGACCAATCATACAACTTTGCCACACTTTAGTATGTGTTCCATATATCCAGATCAATCTGGTGAATTGCCTTCACCATCAATTGAATACATCATTATTCTAAGGTGAGGGTCACCTTCTCCCATAAATATTACCACTTATCGCATTATGGTGATACTCTCTCATCTAGATAATTGGCTTCTCTCAGCAGTATTATGGCAATATTATCTGAAATAGCTATTTGGTATCTTCCAGAAGCGCTATGATTGCCAATCGAGTAATCTGACTGACACCAGCCATATGAGATTTTGACAGAGCATATGGGTAGGTGCTTATTAAGTTTTTTCAAGCTATTTTAACTAATAAAGCTCTGTCGCTTCTAGCCAGTGCGCGCGCTGTTTAGCACTGACTCGAAATATCTGTCTATTATTTTTTGCCCTCCCATCAGGGCCATCTATTTAGTGATCCTTGTTGAGTTAACCCTTATTATACCAGCACCTAGCTATACAAAATATAGGTATTTATGGGAAACACTTGGATGTCTGGCACATGGTAACTACTGCACAGGAGGAACACCATTGGGTTGAACACATACAGGAGTTCTTGCTATTTGCATTTATTGCATGATCGAAGTTGGCACCTGAGGAAAACTCTATTGTAGGGACCAATTTGGATTTCATACTCATGGGAATGTTCCCTTCTCTTTTGGACCTGTTGCATGGTATTGTTTTGGGTGTTTCGTCATGATTCACGATTGTATATCTGACCCAAATGATATACTAATGATTTTGGTATGTATCATTGCAATCTTAACTGTTTTTGGTTGTATGTATACTGTAATATTCCTCTCTTTTTTTGTAACTATTGAAATGTATTACTGTTCATACTGTTTTTGGTTTGTGACAGCCTTGAGAAAGACTTTATGTCGAAATACATGCTGGCTGTCTTTCATGAAAGTGAATACCAATACATTGAAAATATTGGACACAGTTGTAACACTAGACTGTGGCGAGCGCGAACTACTTGTACGATTCATTAACCATTTTTGTCTCATGAGGTCAGGGGTAGGACCTCAATGCAGTAAGCAACGCTGCACGCCATACAACCTAAGTTAAGGAGATAAGCGCACAGAGGGTCGGTCATACTCCACGCTCCATTATTTGGTACACTTAATGTATGGTTTGCAACTATGGACCTGATTTGAAGCACATTTTCTATGGGATTTCACCATTGTCAAACGTTACTGTAAATCAGGCCCTATGTCTTTAATATAATTGGGTTTCTACTTTTCTACTGATGCATGGAGATAAGTGTAATGTTCTAGACTAATTAGCCACCTTCTGATATCATTAATTGCTATTTTAATGTATGCGCTTACTTAAATGGTTACTTTGCACTCCAGTGCTTAAATGGGCCATCCAGGAAAAAAAACACTATTGTCAATGCTGCTTTATAAATCAAAGGCTGCAATAGGGAATTCCTGACTGTCCTTTTGTTTGATGATTGCTATTAGCGTTTGGACAAGTATTGTTATATCCTTAACAGGCTGAACTCTTTAAGCACCACTGGGGATAGCACCTTTCTAATGAAACACTCTTGGGCTATAGTCTGATGTCTAGTTTCACATCTCTTGTGATCCATCATATGACCCGAACTCCACGACACCTCTTGCACCTAGCTTTTTAACAACGGGATACTATAGGTTTCCAGCAGATTCCATGCTTTGCCTTTCGATTTTATTTCCTAATTAGCTTTTTAAGGGACCATATGTTGACTTTTAGGGGACATATTTTGAAGTTCCATTTGGCTAACCATAACACTTGCATGGTTTTTGGTTAGAGTGGTAAATCTTTGTTATTTTGTCCTTATATCTGTAACCAGGAATACTGATCTGGTTCTTGGTGAAGAGGAACCAACACTGCGTTGTTCCATTCCAGATGTGCCATTAGTTTAAAAATGACAATGGGTATGTTAAGACAATTTTTAGGGCAACCAATTATCTTATGCGCTGAGGTGCCGATGTGATAGAGAGTTAATAGGGTTGGCTGCTGCGTATTGTGGTATTCAAGAGGAAATGCCCTAACCTCTTAAAGAAATAGTGTAAGATTTGATTGAACACCAATCGTATTGTGCTGAGCCCAATATTCTTTTTTAGTGTTTAATATTCAGTAGTCAGTACAGTTTTCCTGTGTTTACAAAATCATAGTGTCATGACTAAGCCAACACGTGATTCAACCAAGTGGTCAAATTAGTATCTGTTATAACATGGAAAACCTCTGGAATGTCCACAATATGATCGTAGTGCACGTTATTATTGGCTCGATATGGGACATATACCTGGGACAAAACAATACAAACAGAAAAAATAAATATATATATATATGGATATATTCATATATATATATTACACAGCCTGCAGTAGCGGCTGTCTAGTTATGGTTAAGTTGCTCAACCTATAGGAAGAGCCCTTTTTTTGGATGGCTTATAACTTTGCCCCTCTGGATGAATCCTCACCAGACTTTGCAAATAAAGTATATGGCCCCGTCGGATGATTGTTGAGGTTTCATCCAGGGGGGCAACGTTATACGGGGTGTCCCAAAATGTGTGTTTTTCTCCATAGATGTAATGGAAAAAATGTTATGATCACACCCACAAATGTTTTGAACACACTGGTGTAAATAGGCCCAGTAGATTTTTTTAAAATGGCCAAAAAGTCGGTCAAACAAACTAGTGATATCTGGGTTGCGTCTGTGGACTCAATTCCCTATTCGGTCTGTGGACACCCCTCTGGGCCAATCAGGGGCCGGTGTGATGTCCACGGACAGCCGACGCGCCCGCTGATTGGATGTTCAAAAACATGAGCTGTGTCTATTTTGAAACAGACGCCATGTTGGACCTGCAAATTGCTGCCATTGTCCGCGGACATCGCAGTAAGCACATAAAAATACACAACAGTGCACTTGTCAAACTAATGAAACAATATCTGGGGAGGAGAGGGGCGATGAGGATAGGGTGGGATATGACCATAAAAAGCGAAAAAAATGTTTTTTTCTTCCACAAAGTCTGCGAACGTGTCAGATGTTTGGGTACATCCATGTATATTTTTGTATAACAAGGTTGGTGAAAAGTAGTTTTTGGATGGCTTATAACTTTGGCGCCACTCAATGAAACTGCATGAAATGTTGTGATATGATTCTAGACTTGACTTCAAATGGCTCTACGAATTCCGGTGCTGTTTTGCCAAGAGGGAACAAAATTAGAGGGAGGGGCAAAATATTTGTAAGGCTTATACATTTGGTGCTGTTTTATGAATGTACACACACATTTACAAAACGATTTAACACCCAGATTTGAATGTTTTGCAAAGTTTGGTGGGATTTTGTCAGGATGGGGCAAAATCACAGTGGGGTCTATACATTTTGAAATGGCTTATAACTTTGTTGCCATTTGACGAATGTGCACAAAAGATTTTAGAAAGATTATACACCCAACCTTTCTGCATGGATTTTGTCAAGTGGGGGCTAAGTTTTATGACTATTTTATCTATGTACATTTTGACACTTTTTAAAAAATAAAACATGGACAGATTTGCAGCAAACTCGTGCAAAAGGAGTGTTGGCAAGGATGTGAAAGTATTGTTTTCCAAATGTGTCTGTGTTTTATTTTTTGAAAAGTGTTACAATATAGGTGCAAAAATAGTGATATACTTTTGGTGACTGAGGTATAGCCTGTGGCCATTGGCAGTGGCCAGATTCTTCAAGGCGTGGCCAAAGGCCATGACCCGGATAATCTGGCTACTGGCCATGACCACGAGGGACTGGAAATGGGCTTAAAGTGGCCATGTCCACCAGGGATCAGCTATGTGGTAAAGTTTTCCAAAATCGGGTAGGTTTCAATTGAAACAAAAACTACCTTTGGGGACTGAGGTATATAGCCTGTGGCCATGACTATGAGGGACGAGCAATGGGGTTAAAATGGCCATGGTCCTCTGGGATGCTTTTGCAAATCGGTCCTGTGTTTTACTTTTTTGAAAGTGTCGAAATGTAAGTACAAAAAATATTAACATAATATGTGCCCAGATACCTTTGGGTTTCGGAGCGCTATTCAAATAAAGAAAGAAAGAAACAAACGTTGCTGCTGTGGCCAGTGGGCCTGGCCCTCGGCAAGGGCAAATGTAAACTCTGATTTGCCTATTGGGGTATGCGGCATGGCCGAAGCCCATGCCCCATGAATTGTGGAGACTGGTCATGCAAGCTATGAGCACTGGCCATTGGTCACATTATGAGGGAATAGTGGACAATTAACTAGGATGCTGGGTAGGTGCAGTGGATAACAGGGGTGGTTTAGTGGGGCTGGGGTTATGGGGTTATGATCTCGCCTTATGCTTTAGGCAATTGAACAATGACTTGCATCCCCATCATTGACTGCTAATAATGACACACATAAGTATGTGTTGCAAAACATATGTTTGTTAAAGTAGGCTTGTAGTTCTTTCATATATGTTAAAACAGGAATTATTGATAACGTACATATGGTGATGTAACATTATGAAACATTTCAACTTATAAAAACCTATTCAATTCACAGAAAAAACTTTGTTAAAGGGATGTTACGTTTAAGATGTACCCCACCCTTGGGACTTCTCTGCCCGAGCAGTTAACTAGTGGCCTCCCACCTTGGCATCCCTTTGGCACTTCCCTCCTGGGCTCCCATGAACGCTTGTCCATCTGTACTTCCCCTTTTATTTATACACTTCTATTACTGCACAGTGCAAATGTGCATTCATGCGAGCACTATGTGCAATTATTTAGGGAAAGTATAGGAAATGCAGATGCAAAAGATTTGCAGAACATTGTTAAGTGGCAGTAGGTGTGTGGAAGTTTAATATGTTGATAGGGTATATGTAGAGTTTTTTCAACTAATTGGTGGATATATGTTTGAATGATTTAAAGCAGGCAATGAGGGAGTATTACAAACATAACAGTAAAAAGAGTAGAAGGACTGTGTTGTGTGATTGTGTGTATGTGCAATCCAGGTTTTGTAAAAAGGCATGGGCTAGACAGGGGAATGCAGAGACTGTAGATAGTTTTAAAGGGGAATGGATTATGGTCTTTATTTATAATCGAGACAAGAATTTCAGACAGAAAATAGTTTCTGTGCTTTTTTGGTTTTCTCTAGTATACAATTGACCATTACTTTCATTAGCCTAGTAGAAAATGCTAATGAGAATGTTCGAGAATATTATTGAATCTAACTACTTCACTGAACAATGTAAAGTAGATGGAGTCTATACGCTTATTTTTTAGTTCTATTTTTTAACTTTGAAAGTTGGTTCCTAAAGGAAGTTTTATTTATTTATTTTTTATTTGTATTTTTATTTTTGGCAGGAGAGGGCAGAAGGTAAGGTGGGGAGGGAAATGAGAAAAGGGGCACTAACCACAGATATGCAGGGGCAGGTGGACAGAGGAAGATGTTGACCGTGTGTTAAATCTACGGTAGGGTCGATTGCTCCCCTTTGCAGATTAGTGTGTTGCAGTATTTAGAGAGTACTGTTGTTTTCAAAAGATATGGCTCAACAGCCTCTTTTATTGCTTGCAGGGTAGCTGGTGGGATTTTGTGTACCACAGAAGTAGGCTGTGTGGTTACAGTATTTGTTGATGAAGATGAGGTAGAGGAAGACAGCCTATTACTTCCTAAGAAAGGAACAGCTTTTCTCAGAGCATTGCAGTGGTTGGATTTGGTATGGCGGCGCATTGGAGATGATCCCGTAGGAGTGCTGCCCAGGTTGTCCGTGACTGAATACAATGTTGCACTCAGTGCATTTCACTTTGGTAGCTTTAGCCTTTGGTACATTCCCAACAGTGGTAAAGAACTACCAAACCCATGATTCTCTCTGGCTGCTAGAGGTAGTCACTTCCTCTACCTCATCTTCCTGGTCCTCTTTATTGTCTTTTGAAGTATTGTGCTTCTTTCGTTGTGTAGGTTCTCCAGCTGGTGGTGGTGGCTCTTGCATAGGAGCCACAGCAATAGCAGATGCCATTTCTTAAGATTAATAGCAGTTTGCGGAGTTGTGAGACTGAGGTGTGAGCCAGTCTGCACTGGCCACATCGTTTTGTCCGTAAGCAGCAGCAAGGTGCTATTTCTTCCCTACGACACCGGGGAGCTGTGAAGCGGAGTTGTGAGCCTGAGGTGTGAGCCAGTGTGCAGCAGTCCGCTGCAGACACGTAGCCGCAGCAGAATGGAACCAGAGGTGCGTCCCTCGAAATGCAGGAAGGACGTGAAAAAAACCCTGAACGCTCAACAACCGGCGAAAACACAGAAGCTGGGGCGGGGGGAGAAAAGAGCCCGGGAAGAAGGAGGAGTAAGTCGGACTCAGCATATAGACCATCCGGGAACCCGTCGATCCGGGAGTTTTTGTCAACAATGCCAAACTCCAGGGTCCCAGGGAAAGCACAGCCTAAAGTCACGCCACACGCGGGTATGGACGAGGAGGAAGTTGTAAGCTTACCCGCGCAATGAGATCAGGCAGGAGTCCCGCCGGTGGCGCGTGAGCTGCTATCCACATCTCAGCCCGCGCCGGAGCCGCCAACAGAGGAGCAACAAGAAGATCAGCAGGACTTAGCACCCTCGCAACATCGAGAAATGGGAAACCCCCCAGGGTCGCAAACACCACCTCTCGCCCAGCGAGGATCCAACACAGCTGATCCAACAGACCGAGGAGAAGAGTGGCGAGAGTCAGGGGAAGGACTTGTGAAACTAGAACCGAGTCAGCGCCCGACCGAAATGGAGGCAATGAACCTGGAAAAGAGCCGGGAGCAAGAGCAATATAGGGAGGCGAGAGTACCTCAGTCCTGACAGAGACCAGATTACAACCCCGATGTCAAAGTCTTGTGGAGCGCAGCCCCCAACTGCACCACTTCTAACAGAGGTTTGCGAGGAGGGAAAGAGACCGCGGAGGCACCAAAACTAAATGAAATAACTGAAATAAGTGAACAAAGTGAAGCATCTCCACGTCGTTTACCATTGGAGCATGAGAAGAATTGCAATAGGGGGGAAGGGGCTGTGGCAACCAAACTTCTAGCCTCAACAGAAATAATGGAGCAGGTGCCCAACTCGATTCGTATTCAAGCAGTGTGCCACGACACGGACCTCGAGGTGGAAAAAAGTTGTGAAGGTGAGGGGAAAATCCCGCCCAAGGTTCCGAGCCTTGAGAGAGAGCCCGGAGATAAAGGGACAAGCACAGACACTGAGATCGATTCGGAATCAGAAGCAGAGGGCTTGGAGACTGACAACCAAATGGAGAGAGAACCGGAAGACTCTAATAAAGAAACGGATGGTGAGCAATTGAAAACGGGAGCTGGGGCCCTAAAGAAAAATAGAAACAAAGGCAACACCCCAGCAAAAGCCAGAGCCCAAGGAATGAAGAAGAGGATAACTACGAGATCCGCAAAGCATAACGGGTGGGGGGAACAAAAAGCAAGAAAAGGTCCCAGCAGAGGTGGCCGTCTGCTACAAAGGCTCCCCAATCCCTTGTTGTCCTGCCCGCTAAAAGCCCTCTTTACACAACAACATAAAAGAAAACAGAGCATTGAGACAGAAATATCAGATGCGGAGATGCTGGAAATAGCAATTGAACCACAGCCCGCCCAAAAACAGAGGAGGACAGAATCACCAACAGCACCAACAGAAAAACTAGGGCATGTGGATCACTCCAGGCAAGTCTGTGTCAGGATACCCGCAAACAACGCAGGTAGGAATACAGAAAAAGCCAAAGGGGAGGAGAGTCCAAAGGGTAGACAAATGAACCCAAAGGGCCTCCCCATGAGGAGTCCAGAGAACAAACGGGCCCAAAGTCCGACTGAAGGGGGCCCACTAACAAGAGAAAAGATAGTGATCCTGGAAGACGACAAAGAGGAAGAGAGTGGAAAGGGGGTAGTGGTGGACTGTGTGCAGATGTCACAGACACTCAAGAATAAAGAGGACTGGTGGGCCTGGACAAAGCCCCACCTAACTAAGGGGCACCATAGTGTATCGTCATTAGCTAAAGAGGTTCAGCTAAAAATGAACAAAGACAACCACGCGAGGATGTGTGGACCCCCGAGAACGGTGGGAATTATTGATAGACATCAAGGATTAATAGAAGAAGGCCCCTCCAATGACATGCAAACTCCATCGAGAAGATCAGAGAAAATACCAGCCTCTCCAAAAAAGAGACGACTCAGTGAAATTGCAGTGGCATTACAAAACGAATCACCCAATAAGAAACCAGACATGATGGCTATCATGTCAGCAATGACATCGTGCTAGCACCGTTTTGTAAATTGTACGAAACAATCAAGGAAAACGTACAAGATAACACAGATATCCTATCAAATATGATGGAGAAATTGGCCCAGATGGAAACTCTCCTCCCAGCAACCGTAGAAAAAATGCTTATTCAAAAAAAGCAATGGGAAACCAAAATCGACACTGTTGAGAAAAAAATGGAGACCATGGCCTCCCAGGCCGGACAAACATCAATAAGATCCTCAGTACCAGGGGGCCCACAGAACGTATTAAATCAGAAAACACAGCGGGAAAAAACAATTGAAGTACTAGAAAAAAAGATCGAGAAGTTAGAAAAGGGGAAGAAATGCTCATCAGTAAAGTCACAAACTAAGGACTCCCCTAGAGGCGAGGCGATGGTCCAGTCGAAGAGAAAAGAGAATACCCTGCTGGTTTTGAACGAAGAAAAATCGGAAGAGACATTTAGGGTGAAGTCATTAAACCCTGAAAAACCCTTAAATGACCAGACAGAAGCAAAAGGCAACCCAAAAAGGGTCTCAAATCAGGCAGGAAATCCAACCCAGAGTGAGTGGGACGGGGAGTATGCCATTCCAACTAGAAACCGACAAGAGGGTAAGACGCGACCAACCGGGAAAAACCTCCCATCATCCCCGACAACAGTAGACGATTTCCTCGAACGTACAGACTTAATGAACATATCCACTTTCTTGGAAAAGGAGGTAGAGGAGCCAATGGAGCCACTGACAATTCCGGTTGGAAAAAAGGAGGGCACAGTAACAGGTGAAAATCTCACCGCAAAGGCCAACAAAGATAAGGAGGGGTCAATCAGGTTGGTGAACAGAGGAGCAATCAAGAGACCGGATCAGAGACCCGAGGACAAAAAGACCCAGAGCCGGGCAGTGAGACCAAGAAGCGGTTCGACCGATTCGATTGTGGCCAAAGAAGAGACAGCCAGGCGGAGAACTCCCCGAAAAGATCACCCAGCTAAAGGCGACCTAGAAAAGGAAAAAAAAGAAAAAAAAGAGATACAAGTTTTTAAACTTGAACAAATGGAAAGAGACAAAAACTTTGTAATTCTACACAGATCGACGGTACTTCAAATCACAAAGAAAGTGAAAATTCTAAAAAATATCACAACGAAGGATCTGGTTCTGTGGAACCCTATCATAGGGAAAAGAAGGCAAAAGCATTTCTCCATTTGAAAGAAGCGGCTATCAAGCACATTAATGAATCAGTTTATCAAGACTTAGTACAAATGGGGCTTCGTCTGACAGAAGTAAAAATGAGTAGCGGCAGTCAAGACCGGGAAGAGGAAAAGGCGGACAAACAAAAAATCTATTACCATTATAGATCAAGAACTGAAGAGCTATACCGAGACAATCGAGGCTTTAAACCACAAGAGAGGCAAGAACCCCGCAAACGAGCATATCAAGAGAGGGGAGTAAATTGCCCAATGGAAACAATGGAGAGAGGTGTCACTAACTCGACACAATTTGGTCACATAAAGGACCAGCCGTAGCAGAGTCGATATCTTAGTAGTAGGCATAGAGAAGACCAGAGACAAAGGGTCCTTCCTGGCAACTCTGACTGAGAACGCCGAGAGGAGGAACCCCCCCAAAAGTCCCACAAAAAAAAGGAATTATGAAAAGCAACAACCGATGGGACCATGGAAATGGCTAACGTCGTGCTGGAATAAAAAACAGGCCAAATAGCAACGACCAGGGCCAGCTTGCAGCAACGACAACCTGGAGGAAAAAAGTAGCGAGCGACCCATAAAGGAATCATACTCTCTAGGTTTGTGGAATACGAGAGGCCACATGCATCTTACCACTCTGGGAGATGTGGACCTAAGCCAATTCGACATCATATGCCTACAAGAAACCTGGCTGACAAAACAACCAGCATTGGATGGGTTCTCAGTGGTGATCGCGCCAGCAGTTAAAGGCCTGCTGGGTAGACCGTCATCAGGTCTGTTAACCGCGATAAAATCTGGCACAGGCCTAAGTGAACCCAAAATGTGGAAACAGTCATATGAAACACTGGTGATTGTGATCCAACAAACTCAGGGGAAGGCAAAGTCGGAAAATGCGTTCCAAAACAAGGTGGCAATAGTGAATTGTTATTGGAATCCACAGCAAACTTCTATCAAAACTTTCTGTGACAATATGAGTGCTGTGATCGACCAGCTGTACGTAGAATTCGACAATATCGAATTGATCATCTGCGGTGATTTTAATGCCAAATGCACGGAGATCGCGGCGGACCCCAAATGCCTTAAAGATCATAGGGGAACAATGGAGCCCACCGTAAAGAGAGGAAAGGCCTGGAATGAAGTCTTGAAGTCGAGAAGCATTCAAAATGTGGCGTCACTGTTCACCGACCAAACAAACATACCGACATGGGAACGAAACGGCTCCAAAGCAACGCTGGACTATATTTTCGTGTCAAATGGCCTTACGCATGGTCTAACAAGCTTCAACGTCCAAAACACCATCAATAGTGACCATAACCTATTGACCTGCTCATGGCAGACCACCAACTCGAAAGCCAAAACTTATGATTGGTCAATTGAAGTGAATTTGCAACAGACTCGGCTCAGACTGACAGAACAAGACATCTTAAAAATCAAGCGACGTTGGGAAATGCAAGGGAGCAACCTGGCCAAAATAAACAGCAAAGAAAGACCTAACTACTTGCCCTTGCTACTTGCCTTTCAAGTTAAGGGATCAAAGAGAGCAAAGGCAATGGTGGATACGGCCAATACATACGATAAAGAACTGGTGAATAAAACAAAAGGGGTCCGGAGATTGCTAAGGTTAGCAAAGAAATCCAACGAGACGGAGGATTGGGCGACTTGGTGCCTGGAACTAAAAAGGTAGAAAAACTGGCTCAAACAGCATAGAGCCATTCAATACCAAAGGGACGCAGAGGAGATAATGTCCAATCTATAAAAACGAGGGAATTCTGGACACTTATAAAAGATACGAAGGACAGCCAAAATGCTACCCGCACAAATGCGGTATCCGAAGAAAGGTGGGTCCAATATTTCAAGAGTGAATTCGAGAGCCCTTTGGGAACCATGGAATTACCCGCACATCTTTCGGAAACACCTTCGGTCGACCTGTCGAATACTGAAGAAATTGAAAAAGTAATACGGAAACTGAAATCTTCCAGAGCCCCAGGCCCAGATGGGCTAACTAATATAGATTTAAAAATGTCACCGGTGGAATGGGCAGACTGGATCAGTAAGATATTTGAAGTATGCGGCAGAACGAGGATGCTACCAGAATCCTGGCTAAGGGCAGTGATTGTCCCAATTTACGAAAAGGGCCCCAGACACGAACCAGCAAGTTACAGACCAATAGCCCTTTTGGACATCTCAGGGAAATGATATGCTACCCGTCTCCTATACCATTTCCGAGTCTGGGTGAAAGATAGTGAGGCTGAAGACAAACTTCAAACAGGCTTTCAAAAAAACGGATCGACCAGAATCAACCTAATGGCTCTGAACTTTTTGAAAGCCAAAGTCAAAGAAGGAGCACCAAAGGTGTTCTTGGCCTTTGATATGATTGACCGGCCCAGTTTGTGGGCGAAGTTACAAGGTTGGAAGTGCCCAGCAAAAATACTGGAACCCATAATGGCACTCAACATGGACACAAAAATGAGAGTGAAACTAAATCATCAAGGCGCACTCTCGGACAAAATTGTGGTGAGGCGAGGAGTCAAACAAGGATGTCCCTTGGCGCCAGCCCTGTTTATAACCGTTTTAGGTGATGATCAACATTCAGAAGCCAAAATTCGAGCCTTCCCTCCAAAAATCGGGAAAATGGAGATCCCCCGCCTGCTATATGCTGACGATGTTATTCTTATAGATCAAACCAAAGTGGGCCTGCAAAGAAAACTATGCAACCTTGAAAGATACATTGCGAAAAACCATCTAGAGATAAACAAAACCAAGACAAAAATTATGGTGATGGAGAAAGTGATCAGCAAAGGAACGAGAAAATCCAATCTGTTACTTGACAACACCAAAATTGAAATTGTCAACTCCTTCAAATATCTGGGGATTGAATTGGACAGCTCCAAAACTGGAAAGAGCCTCCAAACTCGACTATAGGAAAAAGTAAAACGACTCACCGCGCAAGCAAGAGCGATGGATCGAAAGTTCGGCAAATTTTCCCTGATACCGGCGATCACATTCTATAAAGCTAAGGTGGTGCCGGCCTTAAGCTATGGCATGGAGGCATCGCTATACTTACCTCGCAATATCTGGAGTAAGCTGGAAGGGCATGTGTGGAAATCAGTGCTAGGTCTACCCAAATCTACCGCCATGCCAGCTATCAGGAGAGAGCTAAGCCTGGTGTCCTTGGCGTCAATGGTAGACCAAAGCACTATGCGCCTTTATAGAAGAGTCATCATGGCCGACACGCTGCCCATCCTCAACACCTTTCGTGATGAAATAGAAAGCGGCAAGTGTGTCGCATTGAAAAACTGGGTAACAACGAGAAGGGAAGACCTGGCAAAGATCGAATGTTCTGAGAAAGACCTAAAAGAAAACCCTAACCAAATCAAAAGAAAATCAGAAGATCTGGACTGGATTATCACTACTGAACAAGCAGTGAGGAACAAATTACTAAACCATCTGCCCCCCACTTTCAATAAGGCAAAAAAACCATTAAAGTACTGCGCCAAGTTCCCTGAAAAGGAACTCAGAAATGTGATCATGAGAGCAAGACTCAATCTAATACCCACTAGAGAGATCATATTCATCAGAGGAGCCGGAACAGAGAAACGATGTAGAATGTGCAAAAAGGACCAATCCATTGAAACCCTAAAGCACTTGGTGATAGAATGTACTAGCACGAAAGAAAGTAGAAATCTTTACCTCCCCCCGCTGGGCGACAATCTATGGATTTTCCAAATGGACGAGCTGTGGAATAGACTTATCTCCGGTGAGAACACAAAATGGTCCCAAGCTTTGGCGAAACACATCGATTTGGTGTTCGACCAAATCGGCAGCTCGATCCCGAAGGCGGTTCACCATATGATTTGGCCACAGTGGTAGGAAACAGGTCCGAGGTCTGGGACATATGAAGAGTACACAAACGGCACGTTCCAGGCGGTGGGGGAGGTTTTCCGTGGACACTTTGCTCCGGTTTCTGAGACTCATCTAAGGTCTGAGATTACTGTTTTTGACAAAACTTAGTTTTAACTGAGTAAAGCTCAATAAAAAAAAAAAATAGCAGTTTGGTAATATTCATCCAAGTATGTGCTGTGTGCTAGATTGTTAATGGATAATGAGTAAAAATAGGCATAGGAGCTGTACAAGGGTACATTTTGAGCTTTAAAGCTCCTAGATCATCTGAAAATGCAGATCCAAACTGTTCGCGAAGCACAGACCCATTTGTGAAGTGTGGACACATCTTCATGCCATGCACACGTGCCCAAGCGTGTTCACTTGACATTGTCTGAAAAGTCTGCGATGATGCCAGACGTCCGCGAACGGTGACAAACACAAAAACAGTGGAAGAAGTTGGACAAAATGCAAAGAAGTGTTAAAAATTATGCTAGAAGGTGGGATATGGCAGAGTTTTAAGGTGAAACTTTTTAAATTGGAAAAAAATGCAGCTATATTGGTGGAATTATGACATTAGGAAGCTGTAGCAAATTAGGGTGCACTGGTAAAAGCCAATGCAATTCACTGAGCAAACCTTGTTAATGGAACGTTATGGTTAAATTGCACTAATACAAATCTATTAAATTCAATTTTAAAAAACTTGTTAAAGGGACATTAGGGTTATAAGTAAAACTGAAGGAGGGGAGCAAAATACAATAGACAGGCAAACAGATGTCAAAAGCATACAACAGAATTTTGCATACACAGCCAGATTTGAAATGTAATTAAATGCACAAAACACCACCAGACTTGAAATTAAGCTTAATGCATAAAACATAGCCAGATTTGAAATTAAGCTGAATGTATAGAACACAGCCCTATTTGAAATTAAGCTAAATGCATAAAACACAGCCAGAACTGAATTAAGCTAAATACATAAATCACTGCCAGATTTGAAATTAAGCTAAATGCATAAAACACGGCCAGATTTGAAATTAAGCTAAACGCATAACACACAGCCAGATTTGAAATTAAGCTAAATGCATAAAACACAGCCAGATTGTGAACTGAAAGTCAAAAGAGGGTAGACGCGTGTCCAGAAAGGAGGGAGCAACCCATAGTAATGGAGGTGTGAATGTTACGGAAGTCCAGATTGCTTAGAAAAGTGAGGTAACAACATCATGGAAGTTCAAATGCATGGGTGTCAAGAAAATACCTCAGCAGCGTTCTGGTAGTGGTCATGGGACTTCGTTGTGAGCCTTAGTTACTGGTGCTGGCTCCCGTCTGCCAGTGACCCTGATTGTGCTAAATAGAAACTCTGTGCCCAATCTCAAGGGCCTAGTCTGCAGAAACACAAAGAAGCCACCAGATGGTGAAATGGGGCAGTCATCTTGGAAGTAGGCAGATTCCAGGCAGACAGTGGAAAAGAAATCACCAAAGGCACTGTGCACAAATAAACATTCACAGGTGCAGATGTTAAATGAGCATGGCATTGAGTAGTGAAAGCATCAAGAAAGAATTCTGTTTTTAAACAGGCTGTGTCACGCACCGGAATGCAAATTAACAAATGTGCTTGATTTCAAACACACAATTCAGGAAAGTGCAGGCAAAGGTGTTAAAGTGAAGCTTGATAGCCGTACAGCCCTACATTCATTGCAGAGCTGGAAGCCAGAACCCAGAACCCAGCACAGCAGCGTTGATGAAGAGAAAAATGTGAAGTAAAGGTGGGGTCCGTGGTCAAGCAAAGGGATTTGACAGGTGTAGAAATGGATATGTGTGGGGTGTCCATGGTACATTCTTTTATCCAGGTGGTGGGTGAGTTTGGGTTAGTGGCTGGGGGGCAGGTGAGGAGGTATTCCATTTTGGAAGGGTTGAGCTTGAGGAAGTGAGTGGCAATCCAGTTGGCAATCCAGTTGGTAATGGCGCAGAGACAGCTTCTGAGAATGTGAAGTTGTGAGGGGATGACATTTGGAAGTATATTGCCATGTCATCTGCCCAATGGTGGCAATGGATATTGTGTTTGCTAAGGGTCCATACAAAGGATTCAACATATAGGTTGAAAAGAAGTGGAGACAAGGAGAAGCCTTGCGGGATCCTGTACTTGACTGGTGTGGAGTCGGATCAAAAAGGGGGTATGGAGGCAAAGTGCGTTCCATCAGTAAGGAAGGAGGTGAACCAGTCAAGGACGGTGCCCAAGAGTTCCACCCTTTGAGATAGTATGATGAGTGGAATGGTATGGTCACTGGTGCCAAAGGCTGCAGAGAGGTCAAAGAGTAGTTTGTGTGTTTTTTGTCGCAGATGTTGCAGATGTTATCAAGGATGCGAAATGTAGTGTTCTTAGTGCTGTGCCCAGGAAGGTAGTAAACCAGATTGAAAGGGATTGAATAGATTATTTGTCATGTTGTATTGTTGCAGCTGGATAGTGGCGAAGCATTCCATGATTCTGGCGATGTATGGCAGAATAGTGATGGCTGTTAATTTTTGTGTAGTGTGGTGTCGAAAGGTGTTCGAGAGGGGTGCGATTTGTCCTGTTTTGAGAGCAGAGGGGATAGTACCATGTGAGAGATAGGAGTTGACGATATTGAGCTAGTGGGGAGCGAGAATGGTGATGCAACTTGAGATGGGCATGCATCATCCAGGAAGTGTGCATGTTTTATATTGGTAGTAAGGTGTCCATAGGTGTCAATAGGGTGGAAGGTATCCCATGTCTTGGAATGTTCAGGAGTGAGGGGTAAGAGAACAGGGGGGAGAGCTTGCCCAATGTTGTGTATTTAGGAGTTAAAGTATTCCACGAGGGAGTCGCATATACAGCAGTGGATTGGTTTGTGGAAGGCGTGTATTGTGGTTTAGTGAGGGATTTGACAATGTTGAATCGTTTTTGTGTACTATTGGTGGTGGATGGTAATTAGTGGCTTTGGCAATGAATATGGCTGTTTTGTATTTATTGCAGCATAGTTTGAGTGGTGCTTTGTGTTGGGGTATTGCTTCTTTTAACAGGCTCTTTCTAGGCATATGGCTCCCTGCTTGAGAGGAAGGAGGTACTAAACCATTGTTTTTGGTGGTGGCTGCAGGGTTTTGTGATTTGATTGGGGGCAATTTTGTCAAGTGCTAGACGAAGAAGAAGGACTTGGAAGAGGTAGAGGGACTAGGATCAGGCACTAACACGAGAAAGAGGGACAAATAAGACAATCTCACTCATTCTGAGGTTGATGCTAGTCATGGCGCTATTACCGCCACCGACTTGGTGGTATGGGTAGGTACCGGTCTATTCCGACCTTTGCGGGACCGGTAAGTCCCCATTTGAAAAGTCATTACCGATTCCCATTTGAGCCCCCCTAGGGCTCAATGGGAAGGGGGAAGGCGTCAATAACGGTACTGCAAATTGCGGTACCGTTATTGATCCCGGTATCCCTTGCGGGTCCCGTCCATAACGCCTGGTAAAAACAGGGTTTAAGGGAGGGACCCGCAAAGGGACCTTGGAATAGGGCGCTGTGAGGGTGTAGAGGTGGCAGCACCCGAGCTACTGTGCGAAGGGAGGGTACGGAACAGAACAGCAGAGAGGGGTGTAAGCCAAAGGATAAAATAATGCTGTCCTTGAGTGAAACATGTGAAATAAAACACATACGAACTCCATATCCCAAAAGGCCCCACCAAATACGGCATCAGTATAAAAGCCAGAATATGGGAAAGGAAAATAAGCAAGGCAGATGGGAAAACATGCTTCCATATTCAGTCAGACCCCCACAGTCAGTGACTAAAACCAAGGCTGACACATCGAGGGCTGAGCAGGGAGGAGGGGAATCAGCATCAGGTGTGGGGAAACCGTTGCTGGTAACACCCAGCAGTAATTACTGGGAAGGAGGGGCACCTGGGTTAAAAGCCTCACCAAACCACTCAGATGAGCTCTTGTTTTGCAGGATTGGAAGGAGGCTGATGGAGAAGCCCCGGAGTGGAGCGAGGCCAGTCCCGAGTATCAGTGGGCGTACTAGGGAGGAGAGAAAGAACCGCCGGAGAACGCCCTACCCGATCCACGGGCCAGGTCAGCGACGCAGTGGAGGAAAACATTTGACGGGAAAGGATCCGTAAGGAGTGTGAGGAGGAACACTGGGTGTTGTGTTGTTTTATTTTCTTCGGCTTCTGAGGCCGGGCAGGCCAGTGGGCTGAAACTCAGAAAAGCCTGCAGTCACGAGCCTGGTGAACTCCCTAAAGGGAATTTGGGACATTTACTTAAAAATGGGCTGGCGAAGACCACGCTCAGTCCTGCTACGAACTGTAAGATGTTTTATTTGAAGGAAGGAAGTCACGTAATTTGTTTTGGTATACTAAAGCGTGAAACTGGTGAGCTGTGTAATAAACCTTTTTGTTGAACACTTTCTTGTTACTGGCACCAGTGTCATTACCGGTGCCCGGTATCCCTTTGCGCCCAGGTCGTAATGACCCCCAATAAGGCTGTGGGACTAGGCCAAGGGGATTTGGAAGCAGAAGATGGACTAGGACAAGGCACTAGGATGAGAAAGAGTGATTGAGATAATGAAGGGAAAGAAAAATAGAATCATTGAGGATGATGAGGGACTTTTATGAAACAGAATGAGGGACAATTAAAAACTAGGAGGAGGAAAAGGGAGAAGGATGAGGACGAGGGACTGAGAGGAAGAAGAGGAAGATGGGCTAGGAGGAGGAAGAGAGACCAAGACAAGGAAGAGGAACATGTGCACAGGATTTGTACAAGGAAGTTAGACTAAACTGAGAGACTACAAGCATGATTATGGACTAGAATGAGGAATTTGAAGAGGGACTAAGATGAGATGAGGGACTAGTATGGGAAATAGGAAGTGGGACTGAGACTAGGGTGAAGGAGAGGGACTAGAAGGAGGGAGAGGGACTAGGACATGCATGGGAGCCTAGACTGACAAAGCTGAAGGAGGATGTTGAGGAGGGACCAGGATGAGGGAGGGAGATTAGGGTGGTGGATCTGGACAAGTAATTGAGACTAAGATGATTGACTAGAATTATGACTAGTGAATAAAATGAGGAGCCCCAAAAAGGGGTTTAGATGAGGGACTAGGAGGAGGATGAAGATTATGGGACTAGGATAAGAAGAGGGACTAGCATTATGAGGAGCGACTAGGATAAGAAGAGGAAGTGAAAGAGAGTCCAGGATGAGGAAGTGGGATTATGATAATGGCTGTGGAATATGGACGAGGATGAGGTTGATGGACTGGGATGACGACAAGGGATAATTTAAAGGAAGCAGGAGTAAAACAGGGAAACAGAGGAGCAAATAGGTAAAGGAAGAGAAAAATCAACAAGTATGAGGAGGAGAAAGCAGGACTAGGATGAGGAAGAGGAGGAGGGACAAGAACAAGGAAGTAGACAATGAATGAAAAAGGGGAATGCGTATGAAAATGAGGAAAAGGCAATAGACTGGGGAAGAAGAAAGTGCTTAGGATGAGGAAGAGGAAGAAGGACTAGGATGAAAAAGAGGAGGAGGGTCTAAGATGAGGAGGATGAAGAAGGATTAGAATGAGGAAAAGGAAAAAGGATATGGAAGAGGGATTTGGATGAGGAAGAGGAAAAGGGACTAGGATGGGAAAGAGGGCATAGTATAAGCAAAGAGTAAGAGGGAATAGGACAAAGAAGTATCACATCCAGAGGATACAAAGGATATTCAGATCTCCTGGGAGCCACTCTGGCATTGTCTACCCCCTCCCAGTAAAGTAAGAGCTTGCTTTTTGAAGAGGTACCCCGCTAAGATTGTTTCCCTTTCCCGGGCAGAGGTGATTTAGTGGATGTGCCTCCACTATGATAATCTAGTAACTGTTTCTGGAGCTTTAGTTTGGAACAACCACAATAGAAAAGCAGATTTAGTACTGATATCTAGGATGATTGGAATCATATGCAAAGTTTCCCATACCCTCTTTTAAGTACCTAAGGTAGACGGATCCTAGCATGAACCACCATGATTATCCTGAATGTTTACTTTTGTTGTATTCGCAGAGGAACCTCCCCTGTTACAGTATCACAGAGAAAAGTAATGCAGTAGTGAAAGCCCAGGTTGGGAATGCCTAAACACTAGGAGCTTAAGAGGAGGGGGACATGCTTTACAAAATAGGAATCAGAAATCTAATGACCTAATGCAAGTTCCGGGGAGGGGTTGGGACGCCGTCTTTCTGTTGTTGCAAGATGCAGCAATGTCAGCGTGTTCTCCTTTACAGTTCTCCAATGTGAATCCACTCAATTGCGGCTGATGCTTTTCAATGGAAGCATGCCAGAGATGTCCATCGGCCATCTTCGATGTGGCACGGTGCAGTTGTACTGGCAGCCATATTTGAAGGGGCTTTGGATGGCTGTGGGAAATCATCCCAGTGCTTCCACATAGCAGCATGCCCAGGTGGGTTGTAATGAGCACCCTGGGAGGAGAGGAGCGGAACCCCCATACATAAATGTTTCTAACAAGAAGAGGGACAAGAATGAGTAAGAGGGACTAGGTCAAGGAAGAGAGATCATTGAAAGGAACAAAGTGAAGGGTGAGAAAGAGAAGGAGGGACTAGTACTAGTAACACAAAGAGGTATTATGATGAGGGAATATGTGGAGGAATAAGGAAGAGTAAGAGGGCCTAGGATAAAAAGAACTTGGATGAGAAAGAGGGACTAGCATGAGGAAGAGGGACTAGGTACATGATGATTCAATACGTCTAGGACAAGGAAAAGGGGCAAGGAGGAGAAAGAGGCACTATAAGGCGGGAGTAGGAAGCATTCCTCCATAAAAAGAGCGAGGAGGAAGAATGAATAGGATAAGAGGCACAGACTAGTAAGCGGGACTGGAACTAGCAAGTAGGGCAGGGTCTAGGACGAGGGATGAAAAAGAGGATTTAGGATGAGGAAGAGGGTCTAGGAAGAGGAAGAAGGACTAGGATGGGAAAAAAGAAGTAGGGCATTGAAGAGTGAACAGGACGATGAAGATGGGCAATTGTGAAAAAAGTGATTAGGAAAAGGGCCAAGGACAAGGAATAGAGAGAAGATCTTGTGCAAGAAAGAGGAGCTAAAATGAGAAAGAGGACAAGCATCTCTTTTGTCTACACTCTCTTGCTGCAAGCTGTTCCAGATTCTCTTTTCCTTGCCACCGTTTATCTGATGGGTCTCTCGAGATCCACTTACATTCCCTTCAGTGCCCCATCAATTTATCTTGGTGCCAATGCTGTTCAACACAAACACAAAGTCACTCTGTAATCTGGTATACTGCCTGGTTATCTTTGGCTACCAGTACTCACGTGATGCTTAGCAATATTTTATCTTACTTAGCTGCCTTGAATTGCCTTATTATGGCACCAAACCTGATCACCAATCAGCACACTGTTTGCAATATGCATATTTAGATCTTCTACTGTGGAATAGTAGATCTTTTCTCTCATTGTCTGATTTTAATATTGATGAGATCTCCATTCAGATGCGCGAAAACCTCATTATCATGCACATTTGCTACAATAGAAAATGTGCTCTTGATGGGCACACTCAGTGAATAAACTTTATTTTGCATCTGCCACAAAGGCACACATGAACAAAAACATATACATAAATGTTGCTCGTTATAAAGTACGTGCAAACATTTCAGAATTTTCTAGCACCATATGTTAACATACAAACATTCACCTGCACATTATAGCAACAATCCAACAGATCCCTGATGGTCAGTTCCAACAATCTTCCAGTGTGTACCCATAAAGGGTGATAAGGCATAGTAACTAGACATACAGTTAATAAATGAGATCTCTTGAGTTGCTGGTATATAGACCCCTAAGGAATTTCAACAATGGTGAGTACATTTGTAGGCAACCATGTAGATTATTTGCAATTTGTACTTCCTTCAGGTGGCATCTTGCTAAGTGAACAATAGCATCACACAGTTACACAGTTACAAAATATCTTACAAACATGTATAAACATATATAAACTAATCAATCACAACAGAAATTAATTGATAAAAAAGCAACTTATAGAACAAAGCAAGTGTGATAATGTTCCTTAGAATGTGGGAGTTCATCCACTGTTTACATTGTGCAGTATCTGCTTCATAATAATAAAGCCAATCAACGTGTTTTGACCACACAGTGCTAGTTAAACCAGCCTCCACTCTTCCTCAGGGTCTTCACTGACTTTGGTAGGGACACATAATTTGAAGGTTAATAGTAAATTATTGTAATTTAATTGTATTCCTCCAAATACAACATAAAACTGAAAAGGGACCATCTTTCAATGACATTCTAGGAGTCAAAAGATTCTCAGTGATTATGAGGCAATCGTGGGCAGTCCATCAGAAGTTGGGAGTTAAGAAGCAAGGTTCAAAATAGAGCATCGAAACATGTTTATATTAACAGAAGACAATAACAATTGTTCATACTTTTTCAAATGGGAACTAGAATTATGCTGAGATTTTCCTTTCAAGAGCAAAGCCATGGCAGCATGGGTTACGGCTACTGTGACTGTATGACCCAAGATCAAAGTGTCAGCTTTCTCAACTAACAGAGCAGTTGCAGAAACATAGGTTGACACACTGTTGCAACATGGTCTAGTACTGAGCTATAATATTAAATAGAGTAGTGCGTGTCACTATGTAATTGAGTCAGAGAAATACCGTCAAGTTCATCACAGTAGAGAGTAAATGGCTTTTTGTAATTTGTCCAACCCAAGGTAGGGTCTTTGAGAGATTCTGAATCGGTTGATACATCTTGATGAATGCCTAATCGCACAACACCTCTTCCATAAGAATGCAGCTATGCCGCAGCTATCTCCCACACAGAAATCTGCTCTAACTGGACACATAATGAGTCGCCTGCACTCGCATATTCTCCAGAATACCTCACAGCACCCATCCACATGCCAGCTTTACATGGGTAGATCCTTTGACTGCTATTTATTGTCTTGGCCTTCTGATCTATTGTCTGCCTAATATTGTATCCCTCTCTTTTGTAATCATTCTTTTCTATGTGGGCTTGTTGATGATTCTGTAACCTGGTCAATAAGCCGTTGTGTTAAGGATTTCAATCAGGCAATACACCAGGTCTCACCTAGCATGTAATGCACAAATGAAATACTTATTTATTGTGTCTACAGGTTCAATATTCTGAGTGATATACTACTCATATCACACCCTTCTCAAAATACCCCCCAGGTCACACTGAACCAGGAATCAGGCTGGTTGGTAAAGGTATTATTTATTTATTTATTTATTTATTAAAATTCAATCAAACACATATGTGGTGCAGCAATCACCAATGTGGTGACAATACAAATCAGAAAATAAGTAAGGCAATTGAATTCACTTTTGAGCAGCACAGAAGATAAAACACAGGGAAAAACTGTTTTGGTTTGTAAAAAGATAGCGTTTAAGTTAAGATTTCCACCTGCAAAGTTCTCAATTCACAAATGAGCAACTCTACACAGATGTAAGTAAGCAGAAGGTATTCAGGAATAAAAGAACAATGTATAGGGTTTGAATGCAATCTCCCCCCCCCAAACAAGAGAGAAAAGTGTTTTTGGGAATTTACACTTTTAAAATGACAGTTGAAAATGGCTTAGAAAAACAATTAAAAGAATGCAAACTATGGGAGCAACACTGAACAGGTTCTAACAAACATGAGCTACAATATGAGCAACAAAACACACTTTAAATCAGAATGGGAGTTTGGAAAGACTTTGAATGGGAAATGGCACGTGTAAAACTTTTGCAAAAATGCGAATTCCCGCCTAATTTTCACTTTGTAAATTTTAATAAAAACGGGTCAAATATACTGTTTTGAGAAAGTTATGCAAGTTTGAATGAGAGGTGTTTTTGAAATTAAAGGCGTGAAAATGAAAACAGAAATCAGTTTTTATAATGACAATTATGCTATAAACTAGGGTATTCCGGCTGGTTACCAGTTTGAAACATGGTAAGCCCCAGAGTGGTCCACGGAAACCAACCCCAGCACCTCCTTGTCCACCTTGGATGACTCAGTCGGATTACCCATGGGATGATTTTAAGGTTTTGGGATTTTCACAAGACAAAAGGATTTTAAAGAAATTCTTACTATTACAAGTTCTTAAGTTAAAGAGAGGATGGGTTGAGATGACTATGATTCCTGTTTATACTTACAGTCCACTGTAAATTAAGATTGGACCGTCAGGTTCTGGTCATCACGGATCGGGTCTACAGGCAGCAGGTCACTTCTGGCGGGATGGTCAGCTGGGCGGTTCTGGTCAATTGGACTGCTCCTCAGATTGGATTGGATTGGATTGGCCCTTCTGGTCACTGGACAGTGCAGATTAGTGGGATGGCGAGTTCCAGCGGCAAGCATGAGTGGTAGCAAGCCAGACTGGATCAGAATGATTTCCCTGAAGTTTGGGATGGTTCAGGATTTGGGCCTAGCTGAAGAAGAGTTCAGCAAATGCTAAGCCTTGGTTTTGCAAAGTAGTCTGGAATCAGGACAAGATAAAAAGTTCTGGAACCGGATGAAAAAGTCAGGACCAGAGCATCACACAGACATCAGGATGTAGTCAGGAATCAGTGTGTGTCTGTGTGTGGTGAAGTTCTCTTATTTCTCCTGCCAAGTGATATCACTCAGTTTATGGTAGGGGCAGAATTACAATCCACACCCACACTTGCCTTCTTCTGGTTGGAAGACAGAAAGGACTGTCATATTTTATGATGTGACTTGGGAAGTCCCAAAGTAATTTGGACCAAAATGTAACTTTCCCACAAATACACATTTCTATAATTATGCCCTCTAATAAAGTCAGACACATACAATACATATTTCGTGGGCTACGTCAGTGAGAGTGGGCTTTGTCTTTCTGTGGAATTTTGTTAATTTTAATCATAAAGATGTGGCCTAACAATTCCTAATTCAGTACATATCTGTGCAATCCCCCCTAGAACACGGGTATACAATATTAAACTTGCAGTATTGATAGTTTTGCCGCAATTAGTGTTTCTTTATAATTTTTGGTCCTTATGTAATACAGGGTTCAATCACGTCTTCAAAGAAAGAGCACAACATTAGATTTACAACTACCAATTTTTAGATTTATCCTCCTTCATGTGGCAGTTTAATTACAAATAGGCATTTAACCACCAAAAGTTCTTAGCAGTTTTTATTTACTTTTCTTTAACTTGGCAACACCTGTCAAATTCCTTTGATCAGGGTGGGGGCCAGAGGGAAGTTTCTTGCCCCTCCCCTGGGGGGATGAGTGTTCAAGCGTGCTATTGTCTGTAGCTGAGTCCCAGACAAAAGTCTGATGGGTTCTTTGTCATACATATGTGAAAACCTCCCAGCAGCAATTAGTCCTTCGTGTAGCAATGAGGTGTCACACTTTCCCAGGCTGAGGTGTTCAGCTCAGACTTAAATATTTAATTAACTCAAGACTGGGTTTTGACTTTAAGTTACCTACATCTTTCATTAACACATATAAACAAACACAGTTTATAGGTGGATTATGACATTTAAAGAATTAGGCCTTTCACAAAAACATGCTTTTAAACATGTGATTTTGCACTTTCTTCGTGTAAAAACCTTAAACTGAGTCCTTTTAAATGCAGTTTCCTTATGCAGCACACAGCTATTTAATTCAGCATTATTTCTGTCCTTGAGTGCTGGGATTTGTCTGCAGTCTGCAGGTATGTATCCAGCCTTTGCTTGGAGTTCTCTCTGCACAGCTGAAATTGTTACATGTTGCCATTTTAGCCGCATTTTTCCTGTGGAACTGAAAACAATGTTGCTTGGCTGCCTTTTTCATGAAATACATTTCTTAGCTGCTGTCAGTCAGTGAGGACCAGCTCCTCTGAGCCACCTGGATGATCTGTAATTTCAGTACCCTTTTAATTTCAATGGTTCACTGGAAAATGAATGGATCTAGTGCCAAAACAGCACTGTTAAGGTTGCAAAGCTGCATTTTAAAAGGCATTTTCCGTTTTTAGCCCAATTCTGCGACCTTGCTTCATGTTAAATGTAACAGCACCCACTAGCATGCTCCTGCAGTGAGAATTCTGTTTTCAGCCCCACTTGGACTGTGTGTGGCAGGGGTATGCAGCCTTTTGTAGTTGTGACCTACATGCAGTTTTGCTGATTTTTTCACGCAGAGGGGTTAGCACACCCATTTTTGGCTGTTTCTTTCCCCATTTGTAAAGTGATGTAGTGGGGCATATCGGAATGGGTCAAAATATCCCACATAAGCCCCCCCCCACATCGATTTTCTTTCTGTCCATGTGAAGAACATTGGTTTCTTCAGGTGTAGGTTCTTCTCCTGTCAGCGATTGATGTGACACGCTCTCCTCGCCGGCTCTGGTTGGAATAGGAACGATACCCCCGCCTTCTCTCATGCTTTCTTTTCAAGTGTGGAGCGAGACTCTGGATCTCTTTGGTTTTTTCTCCTGGGTCCCCGAGGAGGTCCTCCTTGGTGATTATGTACAATTAGTGCCAATACTAGAAAACAGAACATAACCCAGTTATGGACATTTTCCCACTACTGCCCGCCAGTTTCAGTGACAATTTACCATATTGCACGCATGTATTTGGTGACAATTTCAAATTTTTCTAGGTTTCATCATTCTCTTCCTCTGGGTTTCCTGTAGGCTCTTCTATTTGCCGCAAAGTATGCCTGGAATGGCAACTCTTTAGCTGGTTTATGTGGACCCACTGTCTTCTCCTGTCAAATCGCCCTGGGAATGCAGATTCTGTAGGCGACTGGTGAGATTGTGTCCACAATTTCAAAAGGACACCGCCAGCTGAGCAAAAATGTGCACTCCTTGGCTTGGTTCCTTTGGAAATTGTACAAGTAGACCCTGTCTCCTACTTGATATTCCTTTTTGGTTGTCTTAAGGTCATAGTGGGTCTTCATACTGTCTGCAGATCTTTCTAGATTCCGCTGAGCATACGCAAAAGCATTTGAGCTGATGACTGGACAAAGGATGATGCTACCCCAGCATCTGCTCTATAGAACTCAAGAGCAGACATTGATAAATGCCTCCACAACTCATGAGTATGTTGCGATCTGAGAAAATACCAGAGAGCCCCATATCAGCCAGAGCGGAAGACCCAACTGGAGCACCAGGTCCAGAACTTGTCCCAGGATCTGGGTCGCATGTTGAGGGCTCAGCAGAACCCTCAGATGAACCTGGCGACTCAGAACTCCACAAACCAAGGGTCTGGCACTCCAGAACAATAACGGGGAGAGAACCTCGACAACTCACTGGTTCCAAAGGAGGAGGCACGGGGGGAAGGCGGGTGTAAAGCCTTAGAGGAAGCTTCCTTTCCCACTTGTGAAAAGCCACTGGAAACCCAGGAACCGGAATGAAAATTTCCTGCCCCCGAAAGTCTGCAACCTAAGGAACAGAGGATGAGTAGGAGAAATAAAAGACCCATTTTGTGTAGGAGGTTAGTGTCCTCCAATTTGAAGGAGAGGGGTCCTCAAAGGACTCTGGGGAAAGGATCTTCTCCTTCAGGGATAGTGGAATTCCTCCCAAAGAAAAATGGGTCCCAAGAGATCCTAATAAAGTCTGGGTGAATGAGGGGACTGTGTTAGGATCGCCCACCATTGAACCCAGAATGACGATCCAGAGAACCACACTGCCCAAACCTGTTCTGGGGACTGCCTCCAAAAAGGGGGAGGTGGCCAAGAATCAGGACCAGGAGAGCCCAAAACTCCCCCAATATCCAACTGCCATATTTTTCTTACAGATCCCCAAGCTCCCACACAGAATTCTGCCCAAACTACCCCGGTGTCAGAATCAAGAATCAAGAAGCTAACCCACCAACTAGCCCAAAATGCACATTATCTTTGGCGCCATGAGGAGAAGAGGGATGATTTTATGCCCTGGTCCAAGTACAATGACAATGTACATTTTTGGCACTGGTGGACACTGGATCCCAAGCCACTCTCCTGTCAAAGAGAGCCTTTGATCACCTGAATTCAGGAAGGGGGAATGATACCAGATCCCTCTCACCCCTCTTCCTGGACAACTTCAGAACTTCGATGGGAATGAAATTCCTGTTGAAGGGACTGCGGATTTGGAAATTAAAATTGGGCGACACAAGTTGAAAAACCCGGTCTTAGTTGTGACTCCGGAGGGCACACCATGTTTACTGAGGAATGACATCATGCGTAGATTGTCTCCCCTAAATAGACTCCGTAAACAAGGTAGTGTCAACCATGTTAGTTTAAATGGCACGTGCCACATGGTTGAACAAAAACACGATCACATTGAGTTCCATTTTCAAAACAACCAAATCCCTGACGTGACCGTCATTGCAGTAAGACAACAAACTGGTGAAGGGAATTCCTCTCCATTTCTGAAAATCAACCTTCCTTCCATTTACAAGTGGCATTCCACACTGGAAGGAAATATCTTGAAATTCTATACTAATACACAATCAGAAAATCCCACTTCCATAGTCCAAAATGATAAGAAACCAGCTCAAAGTTTAGCTGATATTCAGAAGATTAGAGAACAGTTTTCATCCCTATTCAGTTAAATGTGGGGAAGGACTCTGTGCTCGCCCGAATGTGCGTGAACAACGGTAAGAGCTTCATCAGCTAAGCCATGTTCCTAAAACTCGCAAAAGATCTGGCCATTCCCACATTTAAATTGATAGACAAATCGGAAATGGACCTGGAAACTCCCAATTCCAAACAACTCCTGCCGAGGTGTATGCTCAAAATTTCCATGGGCAACAAAAACATATTACATAACTGTTGGGTCGTGTGAGATGTCCCTGCTGCATTTTATTTAGACATTGACATTCTCAATCGCTTTGCCATTAGTTTGGACCTAATAAACTTCAAAGACTGGTCCCGGTTAGGGGGTTATCCCATGGACTTTGATGATCCAGAAAAAGCATTTCGGTCAGGTCAATCGCTGCCATATGCAGTTGAAGTTCAGATTGGAGAGGAAGTCACCATCCCAGGACGGACACGACTAGCCCCATTTAAAGTAAAAATTAAAACAGGACAGGAACCGCAAAATCCTGACGCATATGTTCGACTCAATGCCCATCTCCAACAGAA